>NW_017729001.1:21319577-21347294 GCF_001723915.1 Gavialis gangeticus
CCAGGATCTGGGGGAACGTTTGTTCACCAGAGCACCCCAAGGGATCACAAGGTCGAACGGTTATAAACTACTGCAAGACCGTTTCAGGCTGGACACAAGGAAGAATTTCTTTACTGTCCGAACCCCCAAGGTCTCGAACAGCCTGCCATCGGAGGTGGTTCAAGCACCTAGATTGAACACCTTCAAGAGTAAATTGGATGCTTATCTCACTGGGATCCTGTGACCCCAGCTGACTTCCTGCCCTTTGGGCAGGGGCTGGACTCGATGATCTTCCGAGGTCCCTTCCAGCCCGAATGTCTATGAAATCTATGAAAACCATGTCTGGAAAAGGAGACTTTCAAGACTGCTGCTCCTTCCTGGCATGCCAAAGCTATCATCTGGATTCTCTCCTCACTTATACCAGCAGAAAGTTGGAGCACGTGGACTGGGAAATCGGTTCGATTACACTGGTGGAAAATGGGAGAGAGAGGGGAATCAGACCGGTGCATCTGTCCAGACTGCATTAAGCAGCACTTCGAAGGCAGCTAACCCACCTACAAACTTCTTCTCTCATAACATAGCACTTCCCCCCGGAAGGTGAATGAAATCCCGTGTAGTAACAAGCAGAGCTGACGCAGTTTCTCAGTGCTCACAACTGTTCTGGGCCAGAGCCATCAACATCTCAAAAAACAAAGAAAAAAATAGCCCAGGGTCGCTTCATCATTGCTGGCATATGGGAAGCAATGGGCAGGAGTCAGCTTTTACATTATGCCGTTAGGCAACTTTCCACATCAGTGTCACTGCTGAATGACCAGCTGCCTGGCTGTAAAATGCATGACATGCAGCTATAAGTATTGAAAAACAGCCTAGCTTAGTCAATGTTGTGTGCAGGCAGCATCAAGATGCCCTGGCAATCTTAGCTTCAGCTTTCCTGTAAATTAAAATCTGTCCTCCAAACTCCCCAACATTAAAAAAGACTGTTCAAAAACCCTGAGTATATTTAAAATAAGATAAAACACAGAACTCAAAGGAAGCTTCGGTGTTTGGAAACGATTCTTCTGTCTGATGTCCAGGGGCGCCTCCCGTCTTCTCTTAGCAAGCGGCATGAAAATCATTGTACGTAAAAACATGTATGCGAAGAGGACGGCTCCTTAGCAAACATCATTCTGCAGTGCTCCATTGCTTTCCTTCACTGGCACCACGTGAGAATAATATAACTAATAACAAGCAACAGGCACGATACTTTGAACCACGTTAGTTCCCAGAAAGCTTTCTCGATTCCTATTTCCTTTTCAGTGGTGTGTACTATAAAAGTCAGTCAATAAGGGCCTCCATCTGAGCCTAGGGTCAGGAGACGGACGCTTCTTAAGTTCAAGCCTCAGCTGGCAACGTGCTCTTGGTGACAACTGCCCTTTCGGCCTTGTCGCCCCATCTGTGTCCTGTCTTCTCCAGGACATGTCCACTGCCAACAAGGATGCAAGCCCTAGAGCAGGCTTGTCCAACATACGGCCTGCGGGCCGCCATACAGCCCGCCAAGCCATTTTATCTGGCCCAAGGTCCCTCCCTCCGGACAGGCAAGGAGTCTTGGCGCCCACGCCACACTCCACGGTGGTGGCGGGGCAGCGGCGAGGCAAAGCGGGACAGCACCTGCAATTTCTCCTCTGGCTCCACTCCTTGCCCCCGGCGCGCGGCTGGGGGAGCTACAGCATGGCCCGCGCCCTGCCCACACGCGTGGTGGATGGACGTACTAGGTAGGTTCCAGCACGGAGCTGGTGGCGCCTCGGGGCCGGGCCGGGCCGGGCCGGTGCTGTGGGGCACGTGGTTGCCGGAGCCGGGCGCTGCCCTGCCCTGCCCCACAGCAAGGCAGCGCCTGCTCCCCCGGGCAGTCTTCCCCCAGGCGCTGCGGCTCTCCGGGCCAGGTCACCCGCGCGCGAGGCCCTGGGGGGGCCGCTTCCCAGGTGCTGCTGGGGACGGGAGGAGGCCGGCCAGGTCTGCACCGGTCAGCAGAAGTGGCGGCAGAGCCGCGTGCTGCTCGGGATGGGACAGCAGCACGTGGGAAGCCGGCTTCAGCCGCGTGCTGCTTTTCCTGGCCGGTGCCGACCTGGTTCTGCCCAGGCGGGTCCTGCAGCACCATGTCAACCCGGGCATGGCACCGGCAGGCTGGGTGGGCCCCAGGTCAACCCTGGCCTGGCCCCGCGGCTTCTCCAGCCCCAGGTCAACCTGGTTGTAGCCAAGCGGCTCCTGCTGCACCATGTCAACCTGAGCATGCATGCCACGTCAACCAGCACCATGCAACTTCATTGGTGTCAAAGGTCACCTCCTGATGCGATACCACTTCCTGTGAGGTCTTTGAACAAGGCTCGCAGGTCCACTGGGTGATGAAAAGTTCGGGATCCGGCCCCACATTCAAAAAGGTTGGACACCGTTGCCCTAGAGCCAAAGCAGGCTCTGCAGGATGTTTGCAACGTTAACGACGAGAAGGAAGAATCAAATGCCATTCTGTGGCCACGATAGGGCTTTCTTATCTACCTCCAATCTGCTCAGTAGCTACCAAGGTTAAACCTTAATAGCCCCACAGCTGTTACCCACTTCCTTGTACCTCTTGCTGCAGCACAAACATCTAAATGCATTAGGAAAGCAAAGAGGATGGTTCTGCTATAACGCAGCACACAACGGGCATCATATCCAAAACCACACAGGATTCAAATAAGGAATGTTTTTCCCTTGATACACATTGCAAGGGTGACCTAGAAAGCCATATCTTGCACACAGATTCAGGGGGGAATGTGTTGGTAAACAAGACAGTAAAATTGGTGCTTTTTCCTCCAGCCTCCCCCAAGAGTCCTCTCTACTGGACTCCATAACAGGTATTGCCTGTGGGAGGCAAGGGGAAAAAATAAATAAAAAAAGGTTATACCTGGCCAGGAAGAGGACCATGGCTAAGTCGGACTGCTGTCGAAAACCCAGGAAGTTGTGCTTGGGAGGCCAGCTAGTTGGCTCTGCAGCACTCCTTGAGGGATGATACCCAAGGCAGCTGTAGGGGAAATGTTGCAACTTGTCAGGAGGATGATAACAGCCAGGCCAGCCTGGGGTCTAGAGCCCGGGGCCTTGCACTCAGGAGACCAATAAGTACCTAAATAAGGACTTAGGACCCTAACCTCAGACACCCAACTTTTGAAAACCCTGTTTTCCTATGGACCTCCTCTGTAGAAAACCTTAAGATAAAGCAAGGAGAAGACCTTGTTTCCCACTCTTCTCCCCTGCCATTTGGGGATGATAGTGGGCCTATGTCTATCTGCAACAATGCCAAAGAAATCCGGCAATGTAGCTGTCACTACAGACCCATCACCTACTATCTCAAGCGGAAAGTTTTAGTAGGCAGTGTTTGGAAATCACAAGAACTGAATGACAGAACTAAAAAACATCTACCAATTTGAAGGAACTTTTCTATAAATCCAAAGTAGTAAAATTGCAGAAACTGGCATAAAACTATCCTGTGGATCAACACATTTTATCACAGTAATTCAATATAACATTGAACCCACACAGCTTAACTACACTCTTCCTACAGTTAAGACACATTTACCATAGTTTTTAACCTGAGCTGGAGTTTTCTTGTGTAATTATTTAATATCGTTCTAATAACTGGACTGCAAGCAATGATCTTTACAGTAAGATAAAGTTTGTCTAAGATGGTGATGGATACATTAGAAATGCCTAAAATAGACAGGACAGATCTATTTTGTTCTGCTTAGTAGAAAACCTTCAGTTTGAGAAGGGAAAGTTCATTAAGTCCAGTAGTCACAATAAATGTTGTTCCTGTTGGGTGGTTGAGAAGAACATTTAATTGGATGTTCCCTGCATTATTTATGAGTCTTCTCTAATGCACACACCATCACAGTCATGGATGTTGAGACATGGATTTTACTGCTGACCTCCAATAAAAAGCACAGTATATTGCCTCCACTGGGGGCTCAAAGCCATTTAGCATAGCCACCTACATGTTTTGCTGATGACCCTTTCTTTTTTCTTAAATATATGTCGTGTCTCGGGCCAAATCAGTTCCAAATTCTATTTACTGAGCACAGCCCAGCTGTTCAAGCCTGTGGCGCTACCACTGGCAAGTATCCTGCCTCCCAGACTCTTCGGCCTGGGGCTTTAGATACTCCCAAATCCGTGGGAGGCACCCTACATCCAAGCCCCAAGCCTGGAGGCCTTGGAGCTCAGATGCCACCTAGTCTTGCTTGCCCCTAGCCAAAAGGCCAAAGGAGCAAGCTAGAGGGGAAAGCCTAAGAGCAATCCCTCATCACCATAAATTGTGTAGCCAAGATCCTCTCATCTGAAGGCTTTTGTAGAGTCTTACAGGGGTCAAGCTGCCTGCAGTGCAATGGGCAGGTCTCCATCCCCTGCACCAAGGCATCCGAGGCCAGGAAGAAGACTATCTCCCCTGCCAGGTAAGTAAAACCACCTGAGCCATAAACCAGCTCACGGTGGTATCTCTTACCTTTTCCCTGCAATGTAAAGAACTGTCCAGGTTCAGCCAGGAGGACAAACTACCTCAGCCAATGCCTCCCCACCCTGATATCATCCATAAGCCACCCAGTCAAGGAGAGACTCTTTATTCTCATCCAGGGGCAGGCAGCTGGATTATTTTTTAAATCCAGTTTAGTGAATGGTGATGCTCCTGTGAATTTAGTGTTTATGAACGTTACAAGATCGGCAGCCCTGGAGAGTAAATGCACCTGTTTATCCACAGAGAGGATTCAGCATGGGCAGAGGCAATACAAGATTTCCAATACTATCACATCAGCCTGGACCTGGAGGGACTAGTTCTAGGAGTAAAAGAGTTGTTCTGGCTGCATGCTCAATCGATCTCTGACCTCTGTGCCAATGAAGCAGCGACTCAGCAGCGAGCAAAGCAATTTATACAGATTTTCTCCACCATCACCCCTCTGAGCTGAGCACTCAGCCTGGCGCCTTTTCTCCCTT
Organism: Gavialis gangeticus; assembly: GCF_001723915.1. Taxonomy (NCBI): domain Eukaryota; kingdom Metazoa; phylum Chordata; order Crocodylia; family Gavialidae; genus Gavialis; species Gavialis gangeticus. Next base: position 21,324,546 of record NW_017729001.1, read on the forward strand.
TACTTTTGCACAGTTTGTCATATCATACAGGTGTTGAAAATTGGAATTGTTCCTAAGGCCCCTCCAAGGACAAAAGTTGATTTAGGATGAATCCTTTGCATCCTCAGTATTTCATTCATCTGGTTCTTGACTAAAAGGGTTGCAAAGTCCATCTCCATAGCAAGGCATCAGCTAAGGAAAGCCCAGAGGCTGGCCATTCATCAGCAGCAGCAGTCCCTCAGTGCAAAGATGACTGCAGAAGTGGCAAACAGTTCCAGGAGGAAGAAGTCGGTGACGCTGGGGCACAACTCTTTCCCTTCGTCTATCTACCTCCGTAACAGGGCGAGTTTGCCCAAAATGAGCGATGTCTTGTAATCCAGCGTGGCGCCATTGAGGATGATTCACTATTGATGGTCTCCAATGAGCACTTGCTATCCTGCTATCCTGAACTAGGGTGCTTTCCTGAACGTGGAAGCACGGTAATCCTTGGGACCAGATTAAACCCAGTGATGGGAGCATGTCATGGGTACATACCTTTGGAAGAACCAGGACCCAGGTGGCCTCCTCGGTCTTTTTTTAGGCCTTCAGAAAGGCAACGGCAGCAAACATCAAAGAATTCATTTGCGTGAACTTACCAAGTGAAATGTGCTACAGAAAAATCACTCAGAACAACAGAGCCAAATGCTCAATTATGCTCTGCTATTTCACAGCCTATAAAAGCCATGCTGAGGTTGGGCTGACAGCTGCTTTGCAGAGGAGCATGTGCCAGGAGGTAAAAGCACAACAGCATCCTTCTCATACCTCAAATTCACAGTATCAGCCTGCTGTGGGCTACTGGCGGAGCCGGGAAAGAGCGGTGGATGATGTTGGGCGTGTTTGCACAGGGCCCACCATGTAGCAATCATTTGCTATGAAAGGAACAGCATCCACACAGCATAATGCGTGCTGTTAGCCTCTGGGTTGCTTTGCTTTGGCCTCTGGATTTGCACGCTTCCTAGGTTATTACGTTTGCTTCGCCTGTAAAGTTCAGACTCGCCTATCAAAGGGTTCTTGGAACTAGCCAAAGCCCCAAGAAAACTGTGGGGATCAGAGCCCTGGTTTTAAAGCTCTCACCAATTATTTCACAAAAAAAAAAAAGAATTAAGGACCCCCAAATTATTAAGCAAGACAAACATTTATCAGCATCCTCTTCCATACCCCTTCTAGTCTAGATGCGCATGGTCTGTTTAACTAGTTGACAAGAGGAGTTATGTTGGAGCAGAGGATCCAGCAAACTGGAAACGGTCCTTAGAAAGCAGGTGTTTCTGAACAAGTGGACGTATTTATAATAGCAAAGCTGCCTTTGACCTCAGTTTTGACAAGTTACTCAAGGAACAAAATGTTTCTTCACTCGCAAATGCCACAGTGCTGCCCTGTACTCCCTTTCCAGCGGACTATTCACAGAGGGCCGCTCCACACTTGGCCTGCACTGACCTCTAGCGACAATAATTGCTAATTACTCGATCTATAAAGCCTCCTGTCATGCAAGACAAAGGCCCTGCCGGAGGCCACTCCCTTGGCTTTCACCCCACTTCGATCTTGTGGTGCGAAGAGACTGACTGAAATAGATGCGCCAACAGATTCAAAAGGACGGGGGTCAGCTCCACTTGGGTTCAGCATCGTGACTTTCTCCAGCCCAATATGACCCACACCACCATTACGTTGCATCCATGCATGCAGCGCTGTGCGGCGCTGGTGTGACACTCCAGTCATTCCTGCTCCATCCTACCAGGTCTTTATTTAACTGCTCTCAAATCGTATGGCTCGTAACAAGGCATTAATAACTGAGCCCCACGGGAGGAGGAAATGACAACATTCCCGTCAGGCTCCTTGCTTTCCTCTCTTTTTTTTTTGCACTCTGCCATGCCCTCAGATTGTAATAATAATGATAATGAGGTACTATTATAGCAACTTGGGATAATCTTTGGTAAGGCTTGCACTTCACCTTGAGTAATACCCTTAATTAGAAAAGGCTGAGAGAATAAAGTAAAGAATTATCAGCCGATATTTCTTTGCCCTTTAAAATGCTGAACAATCATCCTCTACCCTCAACTGCCAGCCCTGCTGGCAAGGGACCAAAGGAGAAGAGCCGGAGTTCAGACAGGACTTACGCTGGCGAGTACCCAGGCTGCTCACCATGTAACACTGGCCTCTCAGCAGGTTGACAAGTAGTGAAGCACTGTTTCTTTCAGCTTTGCGGTCCTCTTTGCTGCTTTCTGCCGAGGACGCATGCAAGAACGTAGATCAGCAGCCTTCACCTGCAGCTGTACCCGGTTGAGAGAGGCTGGCCCTCCCAGGCACTGAGGTCTTCCTCCATCACCTGCAGTTTCCATGTGCCCTTTGACTTTGAAGTCAGGGTGACTTCACCTGAAGAGCCTGCTTCTCTGCACCTGGATATCCAAGATCTCGCCTGCAACGGTCTTTGTGCCACTTACAAGCGACGGGTACATGACAGAAAGAAATTGCTAAATAATGCCTGGTGAAGGACTATCTTTATGGCACCTTTATTTCCCATAAACTAGCCCCTGTATCTTCTCCAGCACATAAATACATCCGCCTAGTAACTAATCGTACTGCACGTCCCCCCTCCACCTAAATCAGAAAGTAACTCAACTATCAGGGAGTTCAGAGCAGTAAGGCCTAAAATAAATAATATGGCGCAGCTAACCTATAGCAATAACTTTCCAAAGATTTTTTTCCTCCCAAGCAGCAGACATGCCGTGCAAACTAATGCTTAGATATTTCTCAGTGCCAAGCTGCGAGAGTGAAAATTCACGCTTACAACAAATTAGGGTTGGCAAGCCCGTCCATTGACCAAATATCATCAATTGAGCAGTCAACTGACTGCATAGTTTTTGACTGGTCAAAGATTATAGCAGTTTTGTGCAGAGTGCTTTTTTTTTTGCAGTTTCTTGACAGAAATATTTTTTTTTCATGGTTTTTGACACATTTCTTAATGGACAGGTTGTACTCTTTTTGTGTATTATTTGATTGTATCGGCAATTTTTCACCATTTTTGACCAGTCAATTGACTGAACTTTATTTCATCGGCCAAATTCTCAACCCTAGAACAAACTGGACCAGCAATGACTTTCCCATGGTCCTTGATTTTTGGTTTCATACTGAATTTTGTGTTTTATCTCCCTTTTTTTCATAACCATGCAGGCTGCACGAGTTTCCACTGCCTTGCATTTGTTCCTTGCCATGATAACTGCTGCGTTCCCCGCTCCCTCCCTGATCTGCCACGTGTGCATGCTGCAGGGCAACCACCCCTGTGCTAGACAGACAGTGAACAAACACGCACAGGACAAACACGTCCTTGCCTATAATAAACACCGACCTGGGCAGGCACTGGACAAAGCCCCTCTGCTCTCAGATTTGGATGGGCTGTCGTCCTAATTTCAATTTGTTCTTATTTCCTTTGATAACTTTCATAGTATCTGAAGGGAGGTGCCTACCGTAGTCCTGTCTTCACCCACATTATTGTGCGTCTTTCAAATACGCTGGCCTTCCATGACTGAAATGCTCCCCATTAGTTCACATCTGGAGTCATGTTATTGGGCTGTGGTATGGCCAAGACTTCCCCCTGGTCGTCTATTCTTTTAACGAATGTTGTAACACACACTCCATTCCAAGCTTGTCGCCATTAATAGGAAAAAGCCGCATAGGCACAATTGGCTTCCAAGTCAGGCTCGTTCTTAATTGTATACAAACATCCCAAGCCTACCTAGGGAAGTGCTGCTGCTGCTTTGAGCATTTACCCTGATGTTTAGGGTTGGTCCTGTGGGTCACCCTCAAAACTGAGATCATCCCCCACCCCTACCTCTTCCCTTGCAGACCCTGCCCATTGGGCTTTTTGATCTTCAGGAAGAAGTCTTCTTGGAATCAGTCACCCAGTAACTCACTTCTGCTTTGCTTGGCTCAAATCTCAGGTAATTGAGACAGGAAGCAGGGTACAGAAGGGAAGGAAATCGGGTACGGGAAGTTGTAGGATGACTGCTGGCAGTTTTCCTGCGCCCTGTGTCTGCAGAATCCAGGTGAGGTTCAGATGGACGGGCTTTATCTCAAGGCCTGAAGCTGAGCTGAGTTACTAGGCTGAGGCTGATCTCTGCCACCAGAGATTGAGTTTAAGGGGCTTTTGCTGTCCATCACTGAGCAGTACAGGCTTCAGGACAGGCTTAAAGAAAATCCTAACCTGCCAAGTAGACGCATCCAACTTCTTGTGGGGTCTGCAGTAGTAAGGAAGGGAGACCCAGAGGAAAACTGACAAGCTGTTTAAAGGGATATGACCCAATTGCCATACATTCCTGCACCCCCACCCAACCCTGATGCTTTTGGCCTAAAAAAAAAAAAAAAATCTAATGCTAATATGAGGGATAACTGATGAGTATCACTAAGTTGCAGGTACATTCATTTAGCTTGCTTATGAGCTGCAAGATTATGAAACTTCTGCCAGCGTGCTCAACCTTATACAAGCAGCTTTTGTAGCACAGTCCCTTTGCCAAGGAACTTATACCCAGATCCTCAAAGAAAATGGGAAGTGGCTTAAAGCCTACTGTTGACTGAGACAAAACACTGCAGGCAGGCACAAGACAAATGGGCTACTACTCAGGAACATGGCCACCTAATGGAGCAGCACTGAAAAGCGTCATGCTTTAGACAAGTCAGGCATGAATAAGATCTAAACAACTTTTATTGTGGAGCAGTAGGTAACCTCTGCAGTCCCTTTGTGTCAAACCAGCTGTGCTCCAACTGCGAGACCAACTCCCCATCCCCAGCTTGCTCAGTCTCCTGAGTTAGGGAGCATATCTAAATTACAACTTTTATCACCACACATGGGAATAGCTGTGTTGTCTAGAAGGGGCTAAAAGAAATTACACATAAAGGACAATATTCAAAGCATTGAAGGAAGGCTGGAAACCAAGAGCTGGGGCAGGACACAAAAGAGGAATCGCTGAGCTACTGGAGTTTGTTCCAACTTCTTGTGGATTCATTGGAGATCAGATCAGGCCTACGAAGGGACTTAAACTGCAGAGCCCTCAATCTATCTAGCACCTTCTCCAGCATATAAAACTTCCCCAAATCATTCCAAGTTGCTCCACAGCTCCAGCCAAAGTAAGCAACGAGCTGAATCTGCTATGTACTACCATGGTGAAGCATGTGCTGCCAGTTAGCTACATAGCAAACATCACTTCAAATATCCCTGCTTTGTATAAAGAAATAACTCTTCCGTCTGCACACCAGCTTGAGGGCCAGCCGCAGCAGAGGGATTACTCTCATTGCCTGCCTTGTTAGTCTGCTCCAGATGCTATAATACCCTCATCACCTTTCATCCAATGCTACTGCTCGAGAAAATGGAATTAGCCTTTGTCAGAGAATATGCAGCATCCCAAGCCATTCTTAGCTGCCCGGTGCTCAGGGATGAAGCATAGCATCATTTGCCCTCTCTCCAATTTGTAACTAAATATAAAAGAAAATGACTTCCCATGACATCTTAGTTATTTTTTATCACATTCACAAGCAAGCCCACTGTGGGTCAGAGAGGGTCCCTTGTAGCCGTGGCCTTCATAGTGCGTTACCTCCATCTGACTTTCAGCCAACAAGGCCTCAAGATGCTACATTTGGGAGCTGCAGCACCTGGAAAGCCCAATTTCTCTTTTCAGCTGCCCCTGCGCTAATAACTTATCGCTGCCCTGTCAGCAATGAGATAACTAAAATGTAAATCTCTATACAATCTGTAAGGAATTGATTTGGGCGGCAGGAAGGGCGATTAGTCATTTGCCTGCTATCTAGGAGACTGACACTCATTCCTCTAAACTGCAGCGCAGAAACCCGCCTCGCCACCAGCCTAAATATTTGATAAAAATTAAATAAAACTAGCTGTGATTTATGCTCCTCTTGGCATAAGCACTTCAGCCACGATCTTGCAGTTAATGTGTGGCGTTATTAAAGCATCAATTATCTTTAGCACAAGCAGCGCTACAGAAGCAGCGCTGCAGCCTGTTCATTTTGATAAGGTTTGCTCTGTTCGTTTATCAAACAAAATGGGAATGCCAGCAAACCGAGGCATCACCGCTTGCTAATTCAATTGGGAGGGAACTTGCTTTGGGGGTCCAAGATGCTCGTGTTCCTGCTGTGCATGCTTTAAGTGAGAGTCTGCCCGGTAGGGATGACTGGTCACCCAATTCATTGGGATATTTCCAATGAAGTTGGCATTGCTTTATTCAGAGAATGAATGCTAGTGGAGTGGCAGACCTCCTTGAACTATACAGCCTATTTAGCATGAGTAGCAGTAATCTGATATGGCCCCAGCCACGTGCCTCCACCTAGCCAAAAGGATCCCTAGGGCTGAGAAGGTAGCAAATACCACGTGTGTCATGTCAATCACTGGCCTCAGCAGCCGACCCCCAGTGACAGTAACTACCAATGCTGGTGAGCATTTTTAACATGTCAATAATAACCCAAGGATAGGCCACTCAACTAATTAAAAAGGTTTTTCCCGAGAGAAATATTGGATCTCTCTCTCGAACCAGCAAAAACGTTAAAAATTCACTGACAGGTGACTGGAGTTGGCCTGGACATTTGCAAAAAAACCCAAAATTTTTCAGTTGTAAGCCTGATGTCTTAAAAAAAGCAAGGAGCTGGCCATAAATATCTCAGGGCCAAGAGCTGCTTGAGACCTCTAGTTCAACAGAGGACTGGTGGAGAAGGGAGACTGCTTCTGGCACTTGTGGAGCTGCACGAGGGGACCTGATGTGAAGGGCCAAGCGCTATTCGCATGCCTATTAGATACATGCCTGCTTTGTGACAGTTTAGGACAATTTGCTTAAAATATCATTGAGTTTTGGAGTATGAGCTGGAGCAAACAGTCACGTTTGGGATTGGATGGGTAAGTGAAAAAAGTCACTGGTGCCCAAAATCTAAGTCACAGCACCCAAAGCTGCAGGCTTCAATGATGGATAAAAAGAGGAAAAAGCATTATAATGGGGGAAAATCTTCCTGAGTGTTTCCTTTTACAATAAAGACTCCTCATGCTACCACTGCTTCTCTCTATGGAGCTGGAACGGTGCTGTTGAGGCAGCCTGCAGACCGAAGCTGCAGTGAAGCAAGCGTGATGTGGATGGCATGGAGCGGCAGACCAAGCATGGGGACATTTGCCTGAGCAGAAGCTGCCAAAAGCAGAAGAGCAGCCTTGGGGATGCACTCCAGGGAACGTCCTCTCTTCCAAGCAGCAGTTGATCCAACTTGTATAGGTAGCAGAGTCCCTCTGAGCTTAGATAATGAACTGCGAGTGAAAGGTGGCTCCTGGCTGACTACCTTAGCAGCAACTACCAGCTGCAAGGGGAGGCCTAGGTCAGAGCTAGTGCCAGGACCTCAGGCTAGCCTTCTCCCCTGTTAATTTATTATATAGGTTATGGTCAACTGTGCTCGCTCTGCTTGGTTAATGCACGAGACACTTGCGAGCGAGGAAATTCTGCTCACGAGCGTCCAGATGGCTCAATTCAGTTATCTGGGGCTACCACTTTTTTTTTTTCTTAATGGGAGCACCTAGAGATTGACCCTGCCCTTTGTGATTGCCGACAGTGCCTGGCAGAATAGGTTTCACAATCAGAAAAAGCTGATTTGTCCAAACTGAAGCTTTTAATGGAAATTAATCAGCCGGGTCACAGTCCCTATTCCCAGCGCACCTTGGAAAAATGATCAACATTTTCACAATCTCTCGAGGACAGACTCCTGGCTCAGTCGCAGCCATCAGTCTTCTAGTCTGATAGGCCCCAGTTGATCTTAGTGCTAGTAAAGGTGGGTGTTAGTCATATGGATGTGCTGTTTTCCTTACTTGCCCGAGTTCAGCTGTAAATTACCTAGGCAGCATCTGGTTTTAGCCGGCCTCCTTTCTTCTGGGGACCTTAAATCTTGTCATCCAGGCAACACACAACTTGGGGTGTAAGAGGAAGGTCAGAGAGCTTGCTCACCTCCTCCTGCCCAGCTGAAGCCTGAAGGTAAAATTGTGGGTATGACTGTCCCCAGGCCCCTTGCGTGGCTCTCCAGAGAACCAGAAGCATGACTCTGAAGTCAAAGAAATTTCAGACCCGGTTTCCCCATTTCCCTGGGAACTGGTGACATCGAGGCAAAAAAATAAAAAGGTGCTGAGTCTCTACTCCAGTTTCTCCCAATCCTATGATTTATTTTTCAAGAAGTAATGCCATTGGCAGCTGTGAGGAGTAAGAACAAGCTTCCATGTGATTTATAAGATACCTAGAGCATGCAGCTCTGCTTGGATACTTCATAGCCAAGCTCAGTCTTCCTCGACCTTGTTTCTGAAGACCTGTAATAATGTGGGTAATACAGACTGAGTCGAAGCACCACTTATACCAAACTACCTCCTCTTTGGACAACTTAAGCGAAAGTGGCACCAAGCACAGACCTTTGCTAGATGCGTTAACTTTCTCCAGTACGGAAAGGCTGGTCAAACAGCATCCTAACCACATGCCCTTGCTTTGCAGGCACCAAGTTGTTCTGAAAGCTCCCAATTTAGAGAGATCAGTGTGAACATGTCCTTTTTCCTGCTGCTCCGCGGTTGCGCATAGCCGACACCAACCCTGCCCCATGCCTTCAGCTGGCATTGGCACTTTCCCCCTCTTGCTAGCTATAGTTTTTAATTAAAAAACGATAAAGATCTTTTTAAAAAAACAAAAAAAAATCCAAGTAGATTAACAGAACAACACACCACACCGGTCACTTGGATTTTAACTAGAAAGAGAGAAAAATCTCTCGAGTTTCTGGTGAACTGCACTTATCTGCAGGTTGGAATGGCTTTGATATTTATGGCCTTTAAATGAATGAGTTTAGAAAAATAAGCTAAAGGCAGTATATACGGATACACAAACACAACTTATCAGCTATTCTGATTTGGGAATGGGGCAGGAAGGGAGGGGAGGCTGATACAAGATGTGTTTTCATAAAGGTGCCTTTTGTGCTATGTAAAGAAAAAAAAGTTTGATAAAAATCAAATAATAGCAGGAGTGATTTATGCCCCTCTCTGCCTGGTACTTCAATCTTCCCTTCCAGTTAATACATAGTATGATTAAAGCATCTATAATCTTTAGTCTGCGGAGACCTGTGGAGCTGTAGCAGCAGCGGGTGTGCAGCATGATAAGGTTTGCTCAGTGACTGCAGATGCCACAGCAAAAACTTTTAATATTTATAACTTCTGATTTTCCAATGCCTCCCATGGGGAGGGAGGCCTTTGAGATAAAAGCTTCATGAAGGGTTGGACAAGTTCTTTTCAAGGACAAGATGGGCCTTGGATGGGTGGGGACATTTGTTATCAATGTCCTCAGCTCAGGAACAATGCCTAGCTAAGTGTTTTAAGGTGACAGTCTTCAAATGATTTAAGCATTTAACTCCCAATGCAGAAAGGCAGGTGTCTGTACCCGGTTGAATTTCTGGGTTCTAGTCCTTGTCCCGAGGAGCTTACAGAATGACTTTTCTGTCCTTGTAAGCCACGTAGCGTAAGTCCGCAGCTGGGATTTCTATACGCAATAGCAGTACTGCTTATGGACAACTAGGCCAGTCAAAAATATGGCCAGGAGTAAACTGTGTAAGGGCGTTCCTAAATCCAGCCCTCAACAAGCTGTGAGACGCTTGCAGCTTGAGAATGGCTTAACAAATTTCAGGCAAAACTAAAGCCCTTGGGTTTGGGCTCCTACCTCAGACTGGCAGGGCCGCCACGCATAGACCTCTTCCCTCAAGACACCTACCAGTAGGGCTGTGCGAAATTTGGGCAGCTGTTTCGTTTTGGAGCTGTTTTGGCCCATTTTGGCGCCTGAAACACCGAATCTGAAAGGGAAGGCTCTGAAATGAAGCCATCCAAAATGTTTCGGAGGTGCCCCCCTGGGAATAGTCCAGCACAGCCCCGCAGCCCTCCTTGTAAAGTGCCGGGGGGCTGGGGCCGAGCAGGGCAGCCATGGGGGCTTCTGCTGCAGCTCCCCCCGCCAAGGCAGAGGCAGGCACAGCCAGAGGAGCCGCAGGAGGACCTGCAGCCGCCCGGCTGTGCCTGCCTCTGCCCAGCTGATCCGAATCTCCAAATCGGCACCAAAACTCAAACAGATTCGGCCAAATCGAAACAGAACAGCGATCCAAAACACTGAAATGAATCGCTGTCCTCTGAAACGGCCGAATCTGAAACCAGAACGACACAGCTGTTTCACACAGCCCTACTACCTACCAGAGCTCTGTGCCCCAGGAAGCAACTCAATACTGTTCTCACAGTGCTTCCTTCACAAAAAAGGCAAAAGGGAAAGGGTAAGTGGGAGGCCACACACCCGGGGATACAAGGAGTCTCACAGGATACGCTGCTGCTTTGATGAGGCTCAAAACCATCAGTCCCAGGAAGGAGACCTGGGTGCCACTTAATGGCTTCCTCGTGTCACCAGTAGCTGGGCTGTGGCGTGCAGGCGCAAAGGATGGCAAGACAGCTCATCTGAGGCGTCTGCTGCTCTGGGGAGGCTGCTGCTTCAAGTTTCCGGATGCCTTTGTTCCCCTTCCTTTTCCAAACCACTTTTTGAAGGGAAAAGGCATGAAATGGCCCATGTGACAGTCCACGTGGAGGCCATAGAGAGCTTAGCAGTGCCTCAGCCTCCAGGTACTGCTGAACCCCTCTACCCACCCAGTGTGGTGAGCGGGCATCCAGAGAAGTCGAATTCACAAGGCTCACACAGGAAGCCAGTGCCCTAGTGGGGACGTCTCACCAAATCCAAATGAAGAAGAAAAGACCCGACCTCACATGGCCTACACTCCTCTGGAAAGATCTTGATGAGGCATTTTCATCCCTCAAAAGACCTGATGTCCCTTTGCAAGATGGCAAAACCTGTTATCGGCTGATATCCAAGCCTGGTCACCTTGGGTCAGCTCCTGTTCCATCATTTAGGCATCTGGATGGCATCTAAAGGTAAAGCCGCCCTGCCTGCAAACGCTACGTCTGTCTACCTTAGTCTTAAAAGGGAGAATGATCTATCCTTCTTTTGTGGCAATGGATCACACCAAGTACCACATGGACCCTGAACTGGGGGAAAAGGATCTGGCTTCTTATCTATACACACAAGTTTTACCATGCTAACTATGTATTCTTTGTGTCCCCAAAGAACCCAGAAAAGCCCCAGCTCATGAGCCAGGATTGCATTGTGCTGGGCTCTGTACAAACACAGAGCCAACGTTACAGTATGGACACACAGTTCAAAGGGAATAAAAGATAGGAAAGACTAACCTATACTACATAAGCCTCCTTCAGACCCAGAACAGGACCTGAAATAGTTATACTGGTACTAACTCTGAAATGTTCTCCACTAAACTGCTGAGGCAGGAAAATGCCTGGAGGTCTCTAACAGCTATAAGTTTTATTATAAATTGATGAGTAGAAAACTTGTTAGGAATGTGGATAACATTCATTTTTCTTGCACCCTCCAGTGTTTTGAGCCACAGAGGTCATATTAGAAACTTTCATAAATAATGGTTGTCCTTTAATATATTCTCACACTAGATTTCCTGATATCTGCCATCACCTCCTGCTTCTCTAGTTACCACTGAAGATATTACTCCCAACTAATAAAGACTCTCCTGTTTAATACTGTGATCGATCAGAGGAAGGCATGATTAGGCTCTGCAATTAAATTTAAATGGCTGCACGGCATTCATCTTCGTGTGCAGATTAATGAGAATGTCAAGACAAAGTCAGGATAGGAAGGGATTGGGAGTCCTGAGAAAAGTGTTCAGTCTCTACAGAAAGCCCCATGGTTTTAAAACTGATCCACAACACCTTGTGGCAAAGAGGAAGGAAACACAGTTCAGGGCCCAGATGTGGGTCTACAAGCCTGTTAGCACAGCACCCGAGCAGCTCAGAAGCTTTATTGTTACAACCTCCCAATGAGGTAGAAAAGTACATTTTAAAGGTCAAAAACTGAGGTTGGGAGGGGATCTTGAACCCAAGCCTGCAAAATCAAAGGCTACCACTGACACACTGCCCCACCCTGCGCACCGAAAGTCAGCAAGAAAAAGCCAAGCAGACTGGACCGGAGAATGGGAGTATAACCTGCCTTTACAGAGTGAAAACGGGGGTCTTCTAAGGGGGCCTAAGAACACTGTATTTCAATAGGACCTGGAGGTGGAGCTCCCCAAACACCCTCAGCAAATACTTCGGGAGATTATCTGAAGCTATAACAGCAGAACTGCTGGAGGGCAAACAAGCCCAGAACACAGGTCCAGCTCTGCCCTCCGAGAGCTCAGCACCACTCCCGCAGCTGCGCACAGAAGTCGTCCGTTTAATCCATGCACATGGCCCCCGGTATTTACTACTTCACACGTGACCCTCCAAATGCCTGGAGACCAAACCAGATGCCCTTAAGCCGCAAACCACCAGGCTGCCTTCTTCTCTTGAACTTCTTGCACTGTCCTCCCACCCCAGCCCAAAATGAGCTCTCCTAGACTTTACCATCCATTTCTTATGGCAGAAATACTCATCCAGTTTCTTATCCTTTATAAGGTGGAGCTAAAATTAACAGAAAATGAGCAGCTCATTTAAGATACAACTGCCTTGTGGACACAAACAATGCAATCAGTGAAACTGCTTGCTACTCTTTAGCTGGATGTGGGACTCACCGTCTTCCAAAGCACAAGCCGAAAGCCGATGGAAACTTCTGCCTCTCTTCTGGCAATGCCCAAGCCTGCTCTTTACCAAACCATCCTACAGCATTCAAAACTAGCTACATCCAACTGCAAAAACAATGTTATTTCAACAGTGAGAGGAACACAGCTATTCCTGCAGTGGCCACATTTCTGGATCCACACCATTTATAAATGGTTATAAATGGCACTATGTTTAACCAACTTCAAGCCATTCTGGAAAGTCAATCAGAGCAGAGAGCTGCCAGAGAATGACTGCTTCCCACTGCTCTTCAACTGGGCATTTAGCTCTGAGCAATCACAAAGATTATACTCATTTTCAAAGCACGTGACATTTAGTCAGTCATGGTTTTCTGCTAAAACAATACTGCACTGAGCAACACAGGTGCATGCAAGAATTTGGTCCAATTAACACTGACAGCATGTAATAGAGCAAGTTTCTTGATGTGCCTTGTTAACTGCTGCTCTTGACAAATCTCCTTTTAACCTCTGAATATAAGAGCCAACACAGTGAGTGGAAATGTTTATTATTTCTTTGATTAGGCTGGTTCCTGCCTAGGTAAGGTTGTAAAACAGATGGAGACTTTAACATCACCTACAAGACTTTGGAAGACTTTGAGATCACCAGACAATTCTCAAGTGAACTGTGATCCTTCAAGGCAGGATCTAGGCTTAAAATCTGGAAAGAAACCCTTCTACCTGCCCTCCTCCTTATGTGCTAGGTAAAAGGCTGTATTCCCACCAGATCTATGTAAATCAACCCCGGCACTGACTGCATCCAGTAGCAGACACTTCAGAGAAAGGAACAAGAGCACAGACCACGAATCTTGAGTCACAGAATCATTTGCCCATAAAAAAAGTGTTTACTAACTCCAGGCTGGGGTGGCGATAAAACGCAAAAGCCAGTCAGTGTGAAAAACTGCGCCTGTTTGCAAACAAGGAGTAAGAGTCCATTCAGAGCTGCTGACAAAGGCCACCAAAGTAAGTACCACCCCTCGTTGGGTAGTCCAGCCATTACCTGGAATTATTTTAAAGCCCAAAACTCCAGAAAGTCCACATGAACAAGCAGAGCTGGGCAGCCATAGAGGCCTGTTTGCTACCGACCAGCCAGGGAACATGCAACATCAGTCCAGCGCAAAATACTCTGCAAATATGTCATTCTTTTTGCCAAACAGCCCTCTCACTTGTTCGAACTCCAGAGGCACGTCGGTGGTGTTTTTCATTACTTCTCTATCAAAAAGCTGCAAAAGAAGAGATCATATCAGGTGCTGGCATCTGTAAAAACCTGCTGTGAAATTTTTTCTGCCAACACCAATTCCCCACACACCTGGACCAGGAAAGAGAGGGGTTGGGGTGGATTTTCTAGGCCTTTGCTTTATTTTGTGTACATGAGACTTGGAGGCTGCCTGGAAGCAGGTGTTGGTTGGAGAGAACTGTACCTCTCATCCTGCAGCCCAGAGAGCAAGGCGGTACCATGTTAGATGGGGAAGGTCCCAAGCAAGACAAAATTCATCCCAGCACAAAGACCCCAGGCATCATTTAGCCCCTAACATGGGGCCAATGTGGTACTCAAAGCTTTGAGCAGGACACCTGCACTTGGCACCGCAAAGCAGCAGCAGAAAGATGCTTCAATATGAGAGCAGGGGTGGGATTTCTCTAGGACAAACTAGAACCAGCAAACTTTACAAGCCAACTTGTAAATCCACTGGCACAGTCCTGCAGCCCCACCACACTCCTGCTGGCAGATCAGTCTGTTAGACCCACCAGGAAAGGATCACCCTGGTTCCTGTATTATTCACAGACACATGCACAGAGCAAACCTACCTCATAAGTAGACAGCTTCAAGAGCCCCGATATGTCATCCTCCATATCTGACAGTGACTGATTCACAATGGTGGCTGCTTTGGCCACATCAGGGTAATAATGGTTCTGAAGAGCCTGAAACATCAAGAAAAAGACACAGAGGATGACACCAATTCAGTCCTCTTCTGTCCTTGCACAGGTCAGATACTGGCCAGAAAGTTGCCTCATTTCAAAGGGCGCTACCCATACTTACATGCCTTAAAGTGGTGTTTCCCAGCGTGAAGTCACACAACAGAAGGAACAAGGGGGACAGGAGTGCACAGCACACGGCTAGTGGGAAGGGTTGTGTCCTGGACCACTCAGGCTAGAGGTAAGACTCACCCGCAGCTCCCAGAGGGAGCTCTCCAGAGCTCTGCTTTCAGATGGCTCTTCTTCCTCCATGACGTACGGATCTTCCAACAGATCTGAGACAGAGGAACAGGAACATCTATAATGCACAACTAACACATCTCCCCACAAGATGATACCCAAGCCCTCAAGGTAGAGAGAAAGGAAGCAACCGAAAAGCTCAGGAATGCCTACCCAACCTGCTGGGGCTGACACCTGTGATTTAAGGGGATGCCTGCCTAGGTGCAACCGGCAGACCTCCCAGTGCCTTGTCCCAAATGTTCAAAATGAAATAACTAAGTCCAGAAGGTGGCTGGCAGGGAAACAGAGGTGAGAAGCCAGGATGACTCAGGGTGAAGATGGGAGTCACGTGCTGTTCTGTCCTGTCACTCACATGAGTCGATGCTGTCATCAGCCTGTCCCCAGTTTAAACAACAAGGACACCAGTAGTGACAAGCACTGGCTTAGGGAATGTCTGTTCTCGCAGACTCAACAGTTCAGTCTGAGACAGGGACCTGATGACCGAGCTGCCCCATCAGCCTGTGGCACCTACACTAATCTGCCCTTTTTAAAATAAACATTCAGGTCCTCAAGTGGCAGCAAAGCACAAGGCCTTGGGATGCATGGGCACCACTCTACGCCTGCTGCAGATCACAGGCCCTTTTGCACCAGACTGAGTAGTCACTATGTAGGTCACTATGGCAGCTGCTAGCCATGGGCCATGCAGGAAGCCACATATAGGGCTTCCTGGCTTCAAGGCAGAGTAGCAAATACTCTGAAAGAGGTGCCAGGGGCACTTTGCACTTAAGCAGAAAGGCTAAGAGGCAGATGGCCACAGGAAGCCTGAGGAAAGCCTGAGTGGGGTACAGTCCTGGTGACAAGGGACAGACGGACTGTGAAGGCCCAGGGAGCAGAACGGAGCTGGGATTTCCCCTTTCCCAGCTGACAGACCAACCCACCTGCATATGCTCTGTAAAAGCCTGCAGGCCCCCTGCCCATGCTCCCAATTACCTTCAGGCCCGCTGGGTCTGTGCACAAGAACCTTGCAAGCTGGGTGCCTCCGGAAAAGATTGCAGATGAAGGGAATGACCATGAGCAGGGCCTCGGGGGGAGCGGTGAGGGCCAGCCGAGAGAGGCGCTTTATAAACGCCGCCACCAGATATGCGGGTAAATGCCTATTGAAAGTGAGGCAAGGAAAAACACACATGAAGTTCATCCAGGCTACGAAAACTTCCAGATTGGTATGGGTATGAGAAAGAGCATCTCAAACTCTTCATGCAAAATGGTTGGGGAAGACTAAACAGCGCCCTCAAGTCCAGTCTCCTCCATAACTAGGAATCTGACTCTTGAGCCTTGCAAGATATAGCCAGTTGGCCCTCAGAGGGGACTGGTCAAAAGCAGACCCGGGATAGACAGAAAAGCAAGGGAGAAAGGAATGGGCATATATCCTATGCTAGGTACTTACGACGAAGACAAAAATAAATCCATCAAACGGAAAAACCTGGCACGGTACTTCACGTGGTAGATGGAGGGGTCCAAGAGGCTGTACAGCTTTTTGTAAAAGTCAGGGTATTCCCTATATGAAAAAGAAAAGGAAAGAAGCGTAAATAAGGGAGTTTATTTGACTTTTATTATGGCCTTGCTCAGACCAGGCCCCTAATCTAGAAACTGGCTCATGGAGGTCCTTTCAAGTGAGCTACCAGAGATGGAAGTTCCTCTCTGCAGCTCAGCTTTTAACAAGAAAAAAGTTAAATTTTGTATGCTTGGAAGGTCTGGATCCCAGTTTTTGGACCAGAGCTTTCACTGCCTGATATCCGTGGTGATGGCACCTACTGACAGCAACAATACAGAATCAGGCCCCTGATCCACTGAATGGGCACAGAAGTGACAGACAGAAGACAAGTTTCTCACCCTTGAAAGCCTACCTGGGCCATTTCCTAGAGGGGCAATTCTGAGGATCAGGAAGGCAATTACATTTTCACATCTCATCAATCCCTGGCCACGCTGCAAGCATTGCCAACAGGGCAGCCAGTTGTGATAGGGGAGCTTGTTGTGGTAGAGACACCTCTTGACTAATAACTGGACGGTGCATGGCGTGGTCACCAAAACACAGATTTAGGGAAAAGAAAATGTCTGCAGCAGATGATCCTCCTTCACCAGCCATGAAGAAAGGGACCTAAAACTTTACGACAAAACTATTGCCAATATTCTGTGGCAACAGCCTGAGATAAACTGGGGCATTCGTGGAAAATTAAACTAAGTTTTCAGAAGTTTAGCACCTGAGATCTGAGCCAGATGACATGACGGGCTCCATCCCCGACAAAACACCACAAATTAGGGCTGATTAGCAACAGCTCAACATCCCACATGCTGGGCATCTAGTGAGGGCATTTTAGAGCACAAAGAACTGGAGATCGTACTTCCATCCCTTCTATTTACACAAGCGTGCGAAAAGGAGAAACCTCAGGCAAAACATCACCCAAACAAAATCCCTTCCTTTAAAGAAGACAACATTCTTTCTACTTACAGGTTATGCTGATGAATCAGAACGAATAACCCATTTAAGGCTAGAAGACTGATCGCGCCACCTGTAAGAAAGCAAAGCAGATATAAAAATGCGGCAAAAGCTGACACTTGTCACTAATTTCTGTAGCAAGGTTTTTGGTTGTAGCCGTGTTGGTCTAAAGACATTGGAACAAAGTTCTTTGCAAGCTTTCAGGCACAAGTATCCTTCTTCAGGCATTCAGAAACTGCTGTTCTGGAGATCTCAGAACAACAACAGAGTCTCCCTATGCCATTTCTATAGCAAAACATTAAGGAAAGAGCATGACAGTCAAAACACTTAAAGCTAAACAGCTTCCCAAGATAAGAAAACAGTGACAACTGGCTGTAAAATTCCAAAGGACGGCGATCCAACTAAATTTCCAAAGGCTCACAGATCACTTACGACCCTGCTGTTATTAAAAAAACAAAACTTCAGCCATAGTTAGAAGAACAGGCCCAAGTAGGGCACAGGGCTGAAAGAGGCGTGTACATGCTGCCCTAGTGCCCCAGGAAGGGCATCAGAAGTCCAGTGAAGCTCCTCAGAAGTAGCACCTCCATAGGGAAGTGTTGTATCTCGAGTCCGAACACAGCACAGCTGTGAGTCTGCACTGTTTTGCGGTAGCGTGGGCTGAATGGGGTTGATTTAAGACAGCATTACAGCCTGTCTTTTTCTAAACTTTGTCCTTAAAGGCAAAGGCAAGGAATTAAAGCTGGGCTCATACAACAAAGCCATTTCTTGGGAGAACAATAACAAGCACAGAGAAATATATCTGGTTTACTCCTCCTGCCCTTACCCTCCAGGGTCCTGAGAACTGCCCCAACCCCCTTCCAGCCAAAGGCAATCGCACTTCTGATTTGCCACGTGGATCCCTCCTTCAGTCGCTTCCCACAGAGGCGGGACACAACCAGCACACATCTACCCTGCTCAGGCTTTAGCCCTACAGTCCTTTGTCATTCTCCAAGGTGCACAGGATCCAGCATCTCTACCCACCTATGTCATAGGCTGCTGTCAGGAAGTCTATCATGAGGGTGGGTTCATTCATGTGAGGCAGGATGGAGTCATGCAGAATCATAAGAACCTTTTTGTACAAACTGCTGGGTAGCTGTGAGGGAGGAAACATGACATTCAAACCATGGGGGCTGGGAGGAATCCAAAGGACAGCAACTGCATAAAGAGCTGCGGCGGCCAGGGGACAATATCAGGAAGCACTGGACAGATCTGGCCTGGCTTAGAAACAATGGGCCTGATCTTGCAAGTTACTCCAGAAGACTGACCAGAACCTCCCTGAAATCTATGGGGCTCCATGCCCAAATCTGTGGGGCTCTGCACAGGGCTCCAGGCTCAGAGCAACTCCTGGTATTCAGAGCTGGCTACTATGCATTAGGGGGGAAAAGGGAAAGACATAAACTAGAGTGTGCCAAGGGAGCATTAAGAGAAATAAATACATAGGTCAAATATCAGGACAGTGCAAGGTACAATGTCACAGTGGTGACTTCCACCAGCATTTAATCCCAGAGCACAGGCAACAGTGAATTTGCCTGCTTCTATCTACTGTCTTCAGAGCATCCACTCCAGGGTTAAGTTGTACAGAGGGTGTGTAAAGATTTCCAAGCCTGAACTGCGGCAGATGAAAAAATAACAGGAGACAGCAAATGAATTCACCACTCACCTTGTATTTCAGGAAGACCAGCCACATCCTCTCAAAGGCCCGCTTGTGCTCCTTAAAACAAGCATAAGCAAACCATAAGCTCAGAGAACTGACAAGGACAAGGTACAACTCTGCCTACCCCCCAAACAACAGGTTACCTTGAGCTTTGACACCTTCCATTCCTCCAGGTGATCTGTTTAAAGATAAAAGCAAAACAAGTTTAAGGTTAATTTGAAAAGGCAAGTAATGAAGAAACCCCCCACAGCTGTTCCCTTTGAAATAGCTGCATGCTGATGATCACAGTCGGCCACTGCCAACGGAGTGATTTTAAGTTCCATTTCAGTCAAAATCTAAATGGGGCTGCGTGAGGCAAGGTGTTTCCAGGCAAGCTCAAGCAGAGTAATTAAACAGCAACGGACTTTCTCCTGCTGCTGTGGTTTGCTCTAATATAGAGAGAAAATAAATTTAGCTTCCGAGTTATTCAGATGCTACGGTTTGTTAAAGCCATCTGAGTTAAGAAGCCGTGGATGAAAAGGGAAGATAACATGCCAACTGAATGGACCAAAACCAGCCACATACCAGTCTGGAGCTGATAATTTTGAACCACACTGATACATCTAAATCCTGTATGACATTTCTTATTCCAGCTCACACACCATCCATCAGACTTTTACTTTCCCCACAAGCAGCTAAAAATGATGGCTCTGAGAGGCAGTGCAGGGCAGAAAAGTGGAGGGCTCTCAAAAGCATATAAAAAGAACTGCATCCCCTAATTCAAAGCATGGAGAAAGACAAGTATCAGAAAATACTAACAGAAGTCAATACTCTGATGTGCAGGGTAAAAATCTGAGTATGCTTTCTCTCTTATATGCAAAACATCCCAGTAATAGCAACTAACCTTGCTTCACCATAAAACTGACAAGCTCAGTCTTTCTGCTCGGCATGCTAATGGATGAAATGAGGGAAAATACATTTTGCTGGTACACAGGCAGTGGAATCTAGGAAGGGAAAGAAAAGGATGCACAGAGGTTAGTTATACAAAGGATCCCAGGGCACATTCATTCACTTTATGTGCACTGATAGGATTTACCTTGACATATATTAAAGCAAAGACCTGGAGTTAATACCAGGCACAGACCAGCACTGGCAGGGTCTTAATTAACACTCCCACACTCGAGTTTTACACTCTATATAGTCTCACCTCTGATTCTGCAAATCAAAAACCCTGCTGATGACATCAGAGAAAGCAAACTAACTATGTTCATCCATTAGAGGCAACAGAATCAAAAGCTTTCCTCTGCCCTGACCAAATGTAAAGGTCAGGGTAAAGCAGAAACCAGAACCTCATCAATGAGCTTCTGTAAAGCTAACCAAAGAGCCCCCCTTTGGCCAGTCCTAGCTAATCCTGAGGGCAGCTCTCTGCAAAACTGGGTCAGACAAATAAAAGAGCGGCTGTGTCTCAGCATATGGAAGCTAGCACACCCATCTGCCTGTTTTAGATCCTAGCACTCAGATAGCTCCACGGTGCAGCAGAGGAGCCTTCCCAGGTACAGGTGGTGACACCCACACTGCCTGCTAGTGGTGGTTTCCACAGTGAGGGTCTCCCAGGCCCACCATGGCCGCAATACCCCATTACCTCCTTAGTCTTCTGCATGACTTGCCCAATATTTTCAGTCACTGCCTTCATCACGAAGTAACGGACATCGTCATATTCCAGATATTCCTGGAAGCGCGAGATGAGGAGCGAGGAATCCTCTTCGCAGGGAATTAAGCTCTCCACCACTACCTAGCAAAGGGGGTTAATTAAAAAGAAAAAAAAGCAGCAAGTCAGCATCTAATGCACACTAGTAGCCCTGGAGAGATATTTGGTTGGCTGGAACCTAATTTAGACCTCTGGCATTTCACCAAACACAAGGAAGTTGGTGTCCAAGCTTTCTGCTTCAGAGTCTGAGCATGAACGCAGGCTCCCTCTGTCTGGGCTTTGCACGTGACAATGTGTCTTACAGTGGCAACAGCTCCCAAGCCACAAAACTTACTTTTAAAAGCTCACGAGGAAAAATGAAACTGCCTTTCCACTCTGCTTTGACCAGTGGGTGCTCCCCTTCCACCTCCACGAACTTCATCAGGGTGCAGAGCGACATTTTCTTTCAAGGAGACAAAAGGAAGGTTTTCAGGAACACAGTAAATGCTTCAGAGCCGCTCATCCTACTTGGATTCGGTCCCTTTAACATGGGGGCAGGTATGCTGGCTACAGACAACCATGCAAGAGGTGCTGTCTTGGGGAGGGGGCTCACAGGGTAGGAAGGATAAAAGAACTAGTACATCAGGCAACACAGGCAGTATTAAGAGGACACCCTATTGCTTGCCAGTCTCACCCTGAAGACCGCAACTCCAGCAGACCCATCTACCATGGACGCACACCTTGCTGTGGTTATTTGACCCCAGCAGTCTTTCCTGCCCAGAGTAGGCGGTTGGACCCAATGATCTCACGAGGTCCCTTCCAGCCCTAAACTTCTGTGAATCACAGTCAGACACTGGTAGAAGATGAATGAGGACGTTCATCTTGTGAGACACAAATGGCACCTTCCCTTTCCTGCGCTCCTTTGTGGCAGTTCAGCCAGATTCATCAAGAGATTCTTAGGAGGAAAGGGGCATCAGGAGTGAGGGGCATGGGCTCTGAATCACAACTTCCTTAACCTCATGTGCTGGGAGCTCAGAAGTGAGAGGAAAAAACCCTGGTCCTACCCAACTCGCTCTCCCTGTCAGCAGCCACTCTGACCCCGTGCAACAGGAGACCGGGCAAGATGGACCTATGGTCTGACTCGTTCCACGGCAACCAGAGAAGTGGGTTTTCTGGAAAATCTTGAATTGGAAAATTTTCCACAAAATTTTCCAATGCCCCAAATACAGTGTGATCTGATTTAGCATGTTTATTTGACTTATATGTAGTAAACAAAACTAAAAAAGTACCCTCGTGTTAATTTTATGTCCCAACAGCCAAGTATTTAATGTCCCAATAGCCAAACAAGTTTCATAGTTTCTAGGGTCGGAAGGGACCTGAGCAGATCATCAAGTCTGACTCCCTGCCATGGCAGGAAAAAGTACTGGGGTCAAACAACCCCGGCAAGGTGTTCATCTAACCTCCTCTTAAACACCCCCAAGGTAGGAGCCAGCACCACTTCGCTTGGAAGCTGGTTGCAGATCCTAGCCACCCTGACAGTGAAGTAGCACCTCCTGACATCTAACCTAAATCTACCCTCTGCCAGCTTGTGACCGTTACTCCTGGTCACTCCTGGTCGTGCTCAGGGGAACAGGGACTCCCCCAGTGCCTGCTGGTCCCCTCTGACTAGTTTGTAACATGCCACTAGATCCCCCTCGGCCTTCTCTTGTGGAGGCTGAACAGGTTCAGGTCCCGTAGCCTCTCCTTGTAGGGCCTGCCCTGCTGCCCCCGATCATGTGAGTGGCCTCTTCTGGACCCTCTCCATGTTGTCCACATCCCTCCTGAAGTGCGGCGCCCAGAACTGGACGCAGTACTCCAGCTGCGGCCTGACCAGTGCCGCACAGAGGGGGAGGATCACCTCCCTGGACCTGCTCAAGATGCATGTGTGGATGCACGACAAGGTGCGGTTGGCCTTCCTGACTGCATCCCCACACTGCCGGCCCATGTTCA
>NW_017729001.1:21347347-21348922 GCF_001723915.1 Gavialis gangeticus
CAGTCCCCCAGTTTCTTAATGAGAACGGGGTGAGAGACAGTGTTGAAGGCCTTCTGAAAGTCCAGGAAGACTATGTCCACTGCTACCCCTGCATCTAAGGATTTGGTGACCTGGTCGTAGAAGGCCACCAGGTTGGTCTGACAGGACCTGCCTCTAATGAACCCGTGTTGGTTGCCCCTAAGCATAATCTCCCCTGCTGGCCCCTCGTGAACATGTGCCAGAATAATTCTCTCAAAAAGCTTGCCCAGGATCGAGGCAAGACTAACTGGCCTATAATTTCCTGGGTCCTCCTTCCTCCCTTTTTTGAAGGATTTGAACTGAAATATTTGATTAGGAAGAAAATTAAATGCAGCACACTTAATGTGGTTTAAACGTCGTATTCAAACAAATGCAAAGCTTTATGCGGAAAGAAATGATTTTGGTCGGGATAACTGTAAAAATGTAAAGACAGCACATAATAGCATGTACGTCCCTTACATTGTTTGTTTAAGAAAAGAAGTGAAGGTGCTGAAAATCACTGACACTAATTTTAGCACACCCAAAGAACTGTGCATGATATGCCGTGCTTTAGTTTTGATTTGACCTGCACAGCCAATTAGGTGAATTCATAACTTGATTTTTGGTTTGGATTATTATGCGAGTGTAATGACCCTCCCGTTTACACATAAATAAAACACACGTGTGCTTCCTCACACGCTTCCTAGGGATAATCACCTGAAAAACCTGCATTCCAACTCTGAAATCAATTACAACTTTGAAACTGCCACAGCTTGCCTAAGGTTGCACTGGCATCCAGGCATGGTTACGAATGAATCTGATGAAACAATGAACGTTCAGAAACGGAAGATTTCCCACAGAAAAAAAAAAGCACCGACACGTTTTCCGCTCAGGCAAATTTTCCGCCCCACATCTCTGAGGGCAACTCCCTCATCCTCAGAAAGGATGGAAAGCAGAGGGGAGATTAAAAAGGGGATCTTCCTTTTTAATTTGCTCTTGATTGGGGTGGCCCATCATAGAGGGTAGCACGGTTGTCCCGTTGATGCAAAACCCGACACCTTTACGTCCTCCGTTTTTCTCTTGGAAGAAGGGAACCAGGCACCTTTCTGTCTTCAAGAGAAAGACCTGCTGGATTTGCTGGGACTGGCCGAGGGGGCTCTCGCGGTGGCTTTACACAAAGGCATCCCGTGCGGTTACACAAAGGCATTCGGGGAGCGGAGGAAAGCGTTGCCCGCTGTCATCTTGCAGCCGGCCGTGGCTTACCTTGACCTCAAAGGAGGAGTGGCCCGTCAGCTCGGCCAAGCAGCGGACGCAGCTGTGGTAGCGATGCCTCATCCAGATCTTGTACTGCTCCTCCGCGCTGCAGCCATCTGCGGGCAAAGCGAGCACAGGGGCTTTTTAGCCTCGGGCCCCTGCCAAGGGCTTTGTGGGGCAGGGGGCTGAAGCCGGGAAGCTACGTCCCACCCCGGCCCGAGGGGCACGGACCCGGCAGCGGGGCGTCCTCCGGGGGCAGGGGCCCGGCCAGCAGGTCCCCGCGCCGCAGCAGCGCGGGGAAGAGGCGGGCGCAGGCCCGCAGCG
>NW_017729001.1:21349239-21355266 GCF_001723915.1 Gavialis gangeticus
CCGCCGCCTCCTCGCAGCCCGCAGCCATGGCTCGGCCCGGCCCGGCCCACGTGGCGCGCGCCGGAAGTCCCCGACTTCCGCTTCCGCTGGTGCTCAGCGCAGGGGCCTAGAGCCCGCCCGGGACGCGCGGGGGGATGGGAAGGAAAGGCTGGAAAGGAGAAGGGAGATCTTCCTTTTTAACTCGTTCTTCATTAGGGGGGCCCATCGTAGGGGACAGCGCGGTTGTCCTGTGTTGAGACGAAACCCGACGCCTTTATGGCCTCTGGTTTTCTCTTGGCAGAAGGGAACCGGGCGCCTTTCTGTCTTCAACAGAAAAAGATGAAGAGAAGGACGTAATAGAGGGCTATTTGCCCTGAAAAAATAGAGGACGTAAAGGCATCGGGTTTTGTATCAGTGAAGGATATAAAGGTACAGGGTTTCATATCAATAGAGGACACCTGAAGAGAAAAATAGAGGATATAAAGGCGTCAGGGTTTCGTATCAATAGAGGACGTAAAGGCGCCAGGTTTCGCATAATAAGAGAACAACCCAAGAGAAAAATAGAGGATACAAAGGCACAGGGTTTCGTATCGCCAGAGGAGCAGAAAACTGGAATGTCCTCTATGACGGGTGCCCTATTCTCGATACACGTCTTGCTTAAAACATAGGGATAAGTCATGATGCATCCCTAAGCTGCAGGGCTGCGTATCCGTGGGGTAGCAAGGACAGAATACAGACAGTAATGTTTAAAAGGGACACACAAAATGGGGAGGGAGAGGAGGATTCAACCACAAAGAAAATCCATTTTCGGAAGCAGAACATTACAATTTCCAGCAAAGTTGGGCTAGTAAAAAGATACCAGATTCACCCAAAGAACCGTGTCTGCCCGCATCCCTAGACCAACACAGCTACAACCTACACCCCAGCATTAGATGCATTAATACAGGTGTAGATGCCCCAAGACTGGGGGGTAAAATTCCTTCCTGATCTTAAATTTGGCATGGATCTGGCCCTGAGTGGAGAGACACCACCCTCTAGCTAGGAACCTGGGGCTTGATCAACATGGCCTATGTCCTTAGACCAACACAGCTACAACTTACACCCCAGCATCAGATGCAAATTTGTACCAACTTGACCATGGGGTAAAATGTCTTCCTGACCCTAAATTTGGCACGGGTCTGCCCCTGAGCAGAGGGGCACCACCCTCCCGCCAGGAATAGGGCAGCCATCACAGGGGACATTCCCATTTTATGCCACTCTGTCCTCTGTTGATACAAAACTGGACACCTTTACGTCCTCGCTTTTTCTCTTGAAGAGAAAAAGCGAGGACATAAAAGGCATTGGGTTTCGTATCAATAGAGGACAGAGGGCAACCAGGCTGTCTTCTATGACGGCCACCCTAGGCACAAACCTGGGGCTTGAAGTCTGCCTCTGTCCTTAGATGAACACGGCTACAACCTACACTTCAGCATTAGATGCAAATTTGCACCAAGCTGACCATGGGGTAAAATTCCTTCCAGACCCTAAAATTTGGCATGGGTCTGCCCCTGTGCAGAGGAGGGGCACCCCCCCACTCTAGCCAGGGGGGTGTTGAAGTCTGCCTCTGTCCAACCAACGCGGCTACATCCTATACCCCAGCATCAGATGCATTGATGCAGGTGTAGATGCCCCCAGACCATCGGTAAAATGCCTTCCTGACCCTACATTCCTGCCCAAAAGTTTGCAATTAATTTTATTTTCTTTTTGCAAAAAACTTTTATTAGACTAACTAGATATCACCACAAGTTCTGATTCCTTTTGAAGCTAAATTTGCCATGTGTCTGCCCCTGAACGGAGGGACACAACCCTTTCGCCAGGAAGCTGAGGGTTAAAGTCTGCCTGTGTCCTTAGACCAACACAGCTACAACTTACACCCCTGTAACAATTTCCATGCGTCTTTTTCTCCTGCAGTTTTGCGGCCCAAGTCGAATCAATCTGTTCCACCTGTGAGAGCCTGCTGTATCCTTGTGTGGTGCTGGTTGCAGATGGGCTTTTGTTTGCCAGCAGCTCGATGCAACAGAAGGAAAAGAAAAGTGAACTCCCACAGTTCGATGCAGCGCAATATTCAAAGCAATAAGACAAACAGAGGTGGAGGAAGAGGCCACGCTTGATCAGGATCCAAAATACCCACCTGAAGATACATTCGTCATGAGCTTTAGTAAAAGAATAGTGCAAAAGTTAGATCTTATTCTTTACACGATCGCAGGATTAGTTGTAGATTTAAAATTTCCTATTCGCCCCTGCACCCACCCCTTAAAGCTGACAGCCAAGTAGAAAGTACCAAACATTCAAACGTGTCGCAAAAGAAGAAGAAAAAGAAGCATATACAACTTCATCTGTTTTGAGATCTTCCTACCTGGAAGTCCCGTGAGAAACAGCACGGAGAAACCAACAGAACAATCTGTTTCCATAAAAATGGGCTACACTTTAATACACATCTACTATCAACACAGCATTTATTCAGTTCATGCCTAGAATATCTATCATCTTAAAGTGAAGTATGAGAGCGAGGGCACAGGTTGGCTGCTTCAGGAAACTGTACACAAAACTACTAACAAACATTTTAAAAGACTTACAAAAATGGAGAATGAAACATGGTTCTTCTTAATTACACGTACTTACAAGGTTTCACATTTATTGGCTAAACTCTGCAGGGAGCACTTCAATAGAAAGGAGTTCTGATGGATGGTCACCGCAAGTGAGCGCTACATGCAGCTGTCAGACAGGTGGAAATACTCTGCTATGCTCACCACACATCAACTGTCTGTGTGGCTTTGCAATGGACAATAAACACTCGTCCACATTATAGCAAAGGATTGCACTTGCTCATTGGCAATTATACAATACGCTAACATAGATGAATTAGACTGACACTGAAGGGATCCGTGGTTTGGTTTTCATGAAGCTGGGCAGAAGTTATGACGTCTGCAGACGAGGAGAGTCTCTGCTGGAGTGGAACGTGCCTCGGGTGAAACGTTTTTCTGACCCGCTAAAATGCTTGGAGAGTTTCCCCGTGTTGAAATGTTCACCAGCAAAACCCTTCAATTTAAAAACAATAGAGGCGATTTGTCTTGGTTGGAATGAGGATCCGCGGAGAACCTGCTGCTTGCCTCACCAGGGGGGCTTGGCAAACATGAAATACTGCTTTTCCCTGCTTATTGCAATTGAATTACTAGTTCAGCTCGGTTTGGTGGGTGCCTTTAATCTGACCGTAGGTGTCCTCATTTGCACCTTTGCTTGCTGATTTGGTGCTTCCGAGGTTACGGGGGCCTGGACTGGGTTCGGCACACCGGAGGCTTGGATTTGGGGAGAAGCAGTTGTCACAACCTGCTGCTGTATCAGCTTCTGCTGCACCACTTGAGCTGTTGCAGTTGTTGCAGGGATCACCTGAACCTGTTGCTGGCCTGCAGTGGTCTGAGACAGCGTCACGGTTTGGGGCTGTGCCTGAACCTATGCACAGAGGATGAGAGGACAGATAGAAAGATGGTTCAGAATTAAAAGCAAAATTCATTAATTCTCTCTATTGTAGGGTAGCTTCAGCTGTTACGGCCTTCCTCGACAGCAGCAAGAGGAAGGGAGAAACAAATCCAGGCTGCAGAAGAATGCCCGAGTCTCACTGGGAGTGGGGCAGCTCCCTGTCAGTCAAAGAGGAAGCCCGGCCACTGTGAAGTGCCATGCTAAGGGTACAGGTAAGACAGACTTTCAAGGCAGTATTTTCAAACTGGTCAAAACTCTCTCCCACTGATACTCACGGTAAAGCAACCACCAGTCTAGTGAAAGCAGAACAAAGCCAACCTCCATCACTTATGAAAACCCTACCCAGAATGCCGATGTCTGCTGAAAAAGAATCACGGGTATGGACACACAAAAAGCTGCCCTTAAAAGGGGCGGGAGGAGCTGCTGCTCGAGTGTATATCGCCTGTTATACTGCAACTTTTATTTCACACAATCCAGTAGTGATCAAAGTGGAAATTAATTGCCCAAACTGCAACACTAATTTGGACCCTGAATGAAGCTGGGGCAAGCTGCAGTGGCTTTTTACACTTGTATCACTACAGAATCATGCAGGTGTAATAGTGGCATTCAAACAGCTTATATTGGTATCCTTTGATATTAGCCACTACACTTTTCTGTACCCAAAGCCCTATTTATTACTACTGTTCTGAAAGACATTATTCTAAGTAATTCCAAGCAAACTATCAGTTAGTAAGGTTTTATGTTCTCTTTTCTCTGTCTCACTCTTCTTTGTCCATGCCCATCCATGCTGTACTGAATGCTTACGACAGTTAGCACATTGTTCAGTCTTCTGGGAAACATCTCTTGCATTTTGGGCACTAGGAAATAACTACGCAACTTGTAACTTAGTACAGTATCCCATTTGTTTTAATAATCTCTTTCCCCTTTGTGTTAAAGTCAGACACTCGACTTCAGTTCTCTTCTGGGTCATCCTCCAGCTTTGGTTACAGAGTATGATGAGGAAGCACAACTTTTTGCAGCTCAAGAGAAGATGAGAGAAGCTGCCTGCAGTCGATCAAGTGCAATTAAAAGGTATTATCCCAGTACCTACAACAAGTGAAGTTAGCAAGCACAGAAAGAAACTAGCAGTTGACCCAGTAGCTGCAGTTTTAATTTCTATAGAAGCTGATAAAAATGCTAAAATAGTTAACAAATAAGGCATATTGTACATGGGAAAGAAAATAAATATACTTCTCCAAATGAAAAACAAAGTCTGCGACAGAGAGCGTATCTCCGGCTGGGCCCTCACCTGCTGGGAAACCGAAACCATCTGCTGAATATTGGCGACAGTAGCCTGTTGCTGCACCACTTGTGGAATCTTTGCAACCTTAAATATTGTGAAATAAACAGTTGCTTATTAAAGGGTGGTGGAAAAATCAATACCCTGCAAAAATTTCTCAGCACCCTGTGAAACGGCTGGTGATGGGTTTGGCACAACCCATGTATTCTAGTTTCTTTTAAACTGCAATATTATTTCAAAGCCACTGTCCTTTGCAACCCCCCAATCTACTGGTTCCATCACGGCACTACCTGACTGGGTGGTGTTTTCCTTTAATCAAAAGCTTTTGTGCCATCTTCAAGGAAATCTTTCTGGGACCTGAACTGTAAATTTATCCTGCATCTATAGGACACACCTTTCAACCAGTTAACAGGATTAGCTGGGCCTTTGTTGCTTGATAGGAAAGTAAGGCTTCCATTATTTGATCTCCTTGTTCTCCCCCTTGGGTTAGATAGACTATGTCTGGAGGACAGCAAGACTTAGTTGCCTGCTGCCCCTCCTGCAACTAATGTGGCAGCAGCAAGTATGCTGGCTGCACTGCTTCCTTTCCATTTGTGGGGTACATAGTTGAGAGCAGGCTACTTGATGGAAAGGGGTGAGGTAAATTTACTCTCCAAGAGGAAAGAGAGAGCAGGGGAACAATCCTGGCCCTCAGGTCACAACTCAGCCTCTCATCTGCTCCTGGGACACAGGACCCAAATGAGGATAGACTAGAACACCGTTTCTCAGCCTGTGGGTCTCGAGAATATATGAAAGTGTTGTGGATAAACGTTAAAAATGGATTCTCCTTTTAAAGGACAAAAAACATTGGAAATGGCAGGTTTCCTCTTGCAGGTTGGCAGAGCTCCAGCCTGCAAGGGGCTGCTTGGGGCTGGGGGGAGCAGGAGGAGGGTAATCAGGCAGGGGGCCATGCATGTGCCAGCCAGGCAGCATGAAGAACAGCTCCTACAGTTCCCCACAGAAAAGTCTTAAGGTGTGTGTGTGGGGGGGGTGGTACAGACAATGTGGGGGTTGGGCAGACCACAAGTAATATATTGGGGGGGGGGGTATGCCTCCCCCGATTTGTGCACCTACAGTGGGCACAGGGCTGCAGCCTGGCTGGACCAGCATGGACAGGAGCCACCTCTGGGGCCCAGCAGGCAGGACCCAGTGCAGGAGGCTACAGCAGGGCCACCACTGCTCCACTCAGACCACCTGTGCTGCATCCCACCCCC
>NW_017729001.1:21360266-21377915 GCF_001723915.1 Gavialis gangeticus
CCCCACCCCTCCTCTGGGGTAGAGGTGTGGCCTGAGGGCAGCAGCGGTGGCCAGGCTACGGTGGCTGGGTAGAGCTGCAGCCTGGTGCCTGAGTAGCTGGCAGCAAAAGGAGGGGAGGGCAGCATAGCCCCGCCCTCCTCCCCCCATTATTCCTCATGCTGCTGATGGCACTGGGGGGGGCGGGGGGCAGGGAATGGGTCCTGGTAGCAGTAGCAACAAGTCTCACCACCTTGCTCTGCCCTCCTGTGCCAGGTCCCACCCGCTGGGCTGTGGAGGCAGCTCCTGCCTATGCCAGTCCAGCCAGGTTGCATCCCCATGCCTGCTATGGGCGCACAAACCTGGGGGGGGGATATGCCCCCCCATGCCCTAGCCTCTCCCCACAACATGCTGGGGTGGGGGGCGGCTGTTTACTGGGTCCAGACTGGCCATCGATGTTTACAAATGGGTCCTGGTACAAAAAGAGAAGGTTGAGAACCACTGGACTAGAACGTTGCAAATGTCCATTACACTTCAAGTCAGCTTTTGTGCATGCACACCTGGCAGTGAAGCTGGAGGATGTAGAGCTACAGATATGAACACAATTCTTCTAAACCATTTTGTTTAGCAGAGAGCCACACAGATTAGCTGTTTGTCTGATCTGACTGCATTGCAACAAGTGATTTTTACTACTCTCTGATCCCAGAATATAACTTGAGGGGAAGAAGTTGTGTTACCTGTACCTGTATCTGTGCCTGCACTTGTTGGGTTCCACCAGGTTTTTGGGCCTGGGAAATAGGAGTTGTTAGGAACTGGGTTTTAATGGCTGGCTGTGTAGTATAGGTTACTTTCTGCTGCTGCGATGTCTGCTGTTGAGCTTGGACAGTCACTTGCTGAGCATTTATCTGAAGCAGAAAAATAGAACATCAGTGATGACTAGAACATACTCTGAAGAACAGACAGATTCCTGAGGAGTTTGTCTCAAGAATCTAAATGTAATTGGTGATTACTTCAGGGTTTATCCAGCAAATGAACGCTGGAAAAAAAGCCTTTATGCTCAGAAGAGAGAAAAATTTTGACACGGGCTCGAAACAGCACTTGTTCTGGGGTTTTTTTAAATCAGCTTCAGCTTGAAAAGGCTACCAGAATGTAACCTTCTCAGAGAACTCCTACATGTCTGAAGAGGTTTATAATAACAGTACTATAGGGTTGTAGACCGGTCTTCTGAGGAAATCTACTGAGACCCACGCATAGCAATTTTTGGCTAGGTCTGAAAGTCTGAGTGCAATTTAGCAAAGCCAATAGCTGACTAACGACAGCCCAGAAGCCATCACAGAACTACAAGGTAACAGTGAACATGGGGAAATACCTTTTGCTGCACAGTAGCTTGACCTTGTGCAACCTGGGGCTGGATGGCTTTCTGCTGCTGGGTCGGCTGATGATGCTTGAGTTTCAAGAGCTGTTGGACGTGGAGGGGCTGTGCCATCACGGTCTGCCCTCCTGCCATTTACAAAAACAATCAGAATGTACATGGAAGACCTGTAACACCCCCCATCCCCATTCTTAAACAGGACCACAGAACCCCAGAAACCCACAGGTCCTGAAAGTACTTTCAACTCATTTTTAAAATGAGACTTGAGGGCTGATTTTAAGCTGTGTCCCTTTACAATCTGATGAGCGAGAAGGGCTCACATGGCATTTAAAAAAAAATGGCTGTAATACCTTACCTGCAGCTTTCTGAGGCTGCCCAATAGCAACACTAATGCCAGCGACCGTAACAGGGAGCGTTGTGACACCAGCAGATGACACGACGGCAGCTGGAACCGACACCACTGGAGGCTTCGCTAAAGCAACCTGTGCCGCCTGAGGTGTTTGGGCCTGGATCTGTCCTTGTGCTTGAAGCTGGGAAGCAGGAACACGAGTCTAAGCAGTAAGGAATCAGGATTATTGTACTGACACAAAGAACAATTGGGCTATTTCACTAGGTTATTGCAACGTGATACCTGTATGGTCAGAAACAAAGGGCCTGTCATATTCATACTAAGGCCCTTTACACTGCTCTGGAAGTGCAGAAGGGCCTTTCAAGTGGACATGGATTAACGTTTATACTCACTTGAAGTCCCTTTTATGTTGTCAGAGCAATGTAAAAAAGCTTTGCCATCAACAAGTATCAACCTGTGTAAGAGCATCTTTAGCAGAATCAAGGACAACTTACAAGACGAGCAACTTGGAGGTTCGCCACGGTGGTGCCAGTAAGGACAGCTCCAGGCCTTGGTGCCGTCACAGCAGTGAGTTGTTGCGTTTGCTGCTGTTGCTGCACTTGCACTTGTGTGGTTTGTTGTTGGGCCCCTGGCTGGGCCTGCTGCTGTGCTGCTTGTTGCTGAGGAAGCTGCAGTTTCTGCTTCTGTAACTTGATCAGCTGCTCCTGAAAAACAAGTGTTTCTATCATGTTTAAATTTTTAATGGCTTTCAGAGTAGGAGTGGAGCTACAATGGCAAGCCAGGAGACTTCCCTACTAGGTCTGAACTAGACTATATAACTAAGAATGTGGCTGCTGGTATGGACCTCTAGAGAACAGACTACATTCAATGTTTGCACTTTGATTTACTTAAAGAAACCATACTAAACCAACATGAATATGTTCGCTTGCTCTGTATTTCATAAAAGCTTAGTCTCAGCAGGAAGGAATGTAAGGAAGACTTCCAGTTCTTTCTACTCTAAAAACATAGGTTACTGCAGACATCGTTAATGAGTGCTTCAAGTAACAGCAAAGAGCAGCTTCTGTCTTGTCTTAAGAATGTCACTCACCTGTGATAACTTCCCCACTGTTTTTATTTGAGCTGGAGACTGGGTCTGGGCCTGGGCTTGAATCTGTGGGACTTGCACCTGAGCGGCTTGCTGCTGCTGTTGCCTGAGAAGCTGGAAATGGGCAGGGGTGATTGTTTTGCCAGAGAGCTGAACCGTCGGGGTAGCTGTATATAGAACAAAAGGGAAAGAGAAAGGTCAGCCATTTGATGAAACTCATCAACTTCACTTAAGAAGTTCAAGTACCTTTGCTAAACACAACTTTTTTCCTGCCTAATCAGCTCAAAAGTGGATTTGGGGTTGAGTTAAAGGAAACGAGATAAGCTTTGGAGGCCCAAATGGACCATGGAAGCAGGAATGACTTAGGATCACTGTCAGAACAAGACAAACAGCTAATCTGTGTGGCTCTCTGCTAAACAAAACTATTAGAAGAATCATGTTCATACCCATAGCTGTACATCAACTTGTTGCTATACATACTACTTTACTGATGCAGAAATAAAGTGCTGGCTACTACAGCTCACATAAGATTATGCCCTCTAAGTCCCCTTTAAAGAGTATATGGTTCCTGAATAAATTAAAAACCAAAACAAATATGTACTTATGTATCTCAAATGCAATTTTGTACTAATAATATACTTCACATATTTAACATCTCTTATTTTAAGAGCTTCACATCAGTTGTTTCTATGCCTCAGACATCTGCTTTTCTAATCACTAAGCTGTATTTCCTCCAAGGAGCTGCTTGCATCCTGAAACTGTGCTGCTCCTCTTGCTGATCATTCATAGCTACTGAACATCATATATAATTACCAGGGATTCTGGTGTTCTCTAATTTAAAAAAAATCCCCAATTTCTGGTTTAAAAAAAGTAACCCCAAATCCTCATTTTTCTGCGATTTAAATGAGACACCACTTACAGATATATATATAGTGCTGTTTCATGTTAAAGTGGTGTCTCATTTAAAATTGTGGAAAATGTGGATTTGGGGTACTTTTTTTAAACCAAAAATTGGGGATTTTTTTTAAATCAGAGAAAACCAGGATGCCTGAGCATTACATACACAGAGACATGTTCAGTACTGCACATTCAGTAATGCTTAATGTGGGAAAATGTAATAGTTTCCTTAAGGACAGCCATGTTAAAAGTTTAATTGGACTACTAACAAATTCCTAGTATTCAGGGACCACAATGTTCACATTAGCTAGGATACTTTATGTACCCTGTGAAGAATTAAACCACTGATTATTACCTGGTGTAACCTGAGTCACAAGGGACCGTGTCTGGGTCTGTACTGGAGTGAGGTTAGTAGTTACCACTGCTGATGCCGTCACAGATGTTACTGCTCGAACACCGGGTGTAGTTGCTATGGTGACCAATTCAGTTGAAGCAGCAGGTGCTGCTGCTGTTCGCTGTTGAGTATGTACCACTTGTGCAGTAGCTGTACCTCCAGAAGTCTAAGAAAACAGAAAGTCATCACTCTTCACTGCTTTCAGACTAGATTTAAAACAATGGAACCTTTATATTTTAACGAGAGAGCCAGAGACGGAGAGGAAAATACGTTTACATCTTCTTAGCCTCTCTCTCTCTCTGCTCAGATACTTAAGGAAAAAGTACTCACAGTCAGGGTTCCAGGAATGACTGGTGAAGCCAGACGTTTATTGATCGGCTGGAAGGTAGCAGCAGAGACCCCAGCAACTGTGTTCACTATAACGTTCCCACTCACTGTGGCTGAAAATAAACTCAAATTAAACATGAGGCTGGGAGGAGGGTGGGGAAGACATTTCTATATTTGCTCCCCTATCCCCAAGACTCCACTATAAGGCATCTTACCAGTCTGTATACTTGTCCCAGGAACTGCTGTTTTGATTGTACCAGCCTGTTTAGAAGACAATTCAGACAAATGCATTCAGGGAAAACAAAGATTAAAAGTTCTTAAACCACTTTATTGCTTAATGCAATGACCTGTCTTACTGTGGAAATGAGGCACTGACAAAAAGTATTATGGTAAAGTGCACAGCTACTTAAGCACTATTAAGTATGTACAGTACTTAAGTATATATTCTCTGTATTGCACACGTACAGCAATTTATGCATATATTAAACTCTCTATAAAAGCTACAACACTTTGGCTCCTCTCTAATGAAGTTAAAATCACAACCAGCTGCGTACTTATATAACCTCTTTAGTCTTAAAAACAGGCCCCCAACCTGTTTTTGTAAGCATCAGCACAGACCCTAAAAACACATTCATAGTCCCACTGAAGTTAAGAAGGGACCACCCAAAAGCTGGCACAATCCAACTGTACGATTTATAGTGAGCTATAACAGCTCTTCCAAATCTTTTTGTTTAGATCTGCTTAATATAAATTCTTGGCAAAATGACTCAACTATTTCATTCAATTGGGCTCTCTATCTGGCTTACTGTCTCTGCAGGTTAACAAATGTCAACTAGCTA
Organism: Gavialis gangeticus; assembly: GCF_001723915.1. Lineage (NCBI taxonomy): Eukaryota > Metazoa > Chordata > Crocodylia > Gavialidae > Gavialis > Gavialis gangeticus. The sequence goes on from NW_017729001.1 coordinate 21,365,505, forward strand.
ATTAGCTCTGTAACCAGACCTCCTCACATCTTAAATAATACAACTGTTTTGAGTTGCATATCATTATGAAACTCTCAAAGGACGCCAACCTGTGAATGGAGAACCTCTAAATCATTTGGGAAGCTTCTGAATGGCTGCCTTTGGGCTAAGAAACACGAGTTTCACAGGGAAAATACATCTCCATATTCCTCCACAGAAAAAGGGATTTTTAAAATGACTGAAGCACCCATCTGTCTCTCTGCTCCCCAAATTACCAGTGTAAATGTTTTTCAGTTACTGTTGGAGAAGATAATGTTGTACCAGCTGAGACTTTTGCTGTTTTCCTCCTAGAGAGGACCAAAGCTGACTATGTCAAGTCTAGTATAAATTTCCCTAGTGAAGGAGAAAGGGAAAACCAAGATACCCAGCATATCCAGGAAATTAATGATGAGGCTGTGACTAGCGAGTCAGAATTTCTCCCCTTCACGACAGAGAGTGTACGCATGGATTATGCACCCCCAAGAAGCGAAGTCCCTGCTTCAGAAGCAGCGAGCCTTTCCTTCCTTACCAATACTGCCGTGTTGGCCACAGTAGTTACTGCAGTCTGCACCACTGCCTGTGGCTGCTGAACTACCTGTGCTTGAGCCTGTGGTTGAGGCTGGGCTTGTGCTTGCTGTACAGCTGGCTGCTGTGCTTGCTGCTGGCCGGCCTGCTGCTGCTGCTGCTGTTGCGGCTGTGGCCCTGTCTGCTGCTGTGCCCTCTGCTGTTCGGCCAAAGCCTGGAGAATCACAAGCAAAAGGGTTCCTGTGTTTTTCAAAGCAGTGGATGCAAGAACCCTGGTAATCAACCACACCTTCCAACCTCATCTCAAGAGATAACCATCAATACCCAGGCAGACTCTACATGCAAAGCATGCCCTTATTAGTAGGGAAGGCAGTTCTTTCTGGATGATAAATAACTGGGGCTACAGGAGAGACATGGGTAAAATGAGGAAGTTGGCTAACTGTGTGTCCCAAAAATGAGTCCTACATGCTTGTGAATGCCCTGACATCATGACAGACCCATTGAGAACATGCTGCTTCAGGAAATAGATGCTCAAACCCCATTAAGGCTGGAATGCTGCACATTTTGGTCACTGTGGTGACAAATGTCTAAGGCTTAGCTCATGTCACTGCTCCACAATTTATTTTAACACAATTCTGTTTCCTTACCAGCCTTTGCATTTCAACTTTATTTATCGTAGCAGAACAGGTAGGCTGCTACTACTGCAGCATGGGAGCAAACAGGAAAAGACTGAGACACAAACCGTACCTTTTTCTCTTTTGCAATACGCTCTGCTCGGAGGGAGGCAACCTGAATCGGAGGAAGTGGCTTATCATAGTTGATTCCACTAGAAATTAAAGCAATAAAAGAATTTAGAAAATAAGCATTAAAAAAAATCCAGCTTTTAAGCCATTTAAGACATACAAGAGTCCTTACCTTTCTGCAAGCACTGAAGCATGTTTTGGATTCTTCTGGAAAGGATTCATGCCAAGTCTGAAATTAGTCAAAATTAAGGTATTGGAGGGAGAGAACTTTAATGGCAACATTTAATTGTGTGCATATTTGCAAGATGTTGCTTTGTAATTCTGGTGATGTTTGCTGGATGAGTGGATGGATGGATATTTTATATAAAAATACTTGGCAGGTAACTACAGGTGGAAGTATAACATACTTCAGTGTCTTTAGGATTTTTGTAACTCATGCAGTTGAAAAACGGAACGCAAGGTGAAGATGTTTCTTTCTGAATATGTCTCTGCCCAAAAAACGAATGTTAATAAGAAAAGTACGCAGCTGTGATGATGGACCGCCATCCTAACAACAGAGTTAGATAGAATAATGCAAGAAGAGAGAGCTTTAACAGCTAGCCAAAATGGTACACAGGTACGCACAATAGTTTACATCACAAATAAGAGATAGGAAGAGAGGATAAAAAGTATGGCTAAGCCTAGGTGGCCTCGCATGCATCATGAAATACAGAAGAGATTTATCTAAACTTACAGAGGTTTGCTTGGTGGACTTCTCTTTCCTGCAATCATTTTCATCATCTCAAAATGATTAGTATACAGCTGTGTGTGGGTTGCACCTTCATCTTGGGCGTAGATCTGATTGGTACGAAGCGGCCGACTATTTTTAGTCTAAAAATGAAAATAAAGCACCTTTATATTTGAAAATATCCGACTGATATTTGTGTCTGTGCAAACACCTAGTGCTTGTCCATTATTTAAGATGGCAGTCCAACATAATCTCGCACAGACTGGTTTCTGTCTAGTGTCACTGATAATTTACTGGCATACAACTCTATGGGAAATACAAAAAGAAAAGGCAAAATAAAGAGCAGCCCTCAAGGTCACACTGGAATCATCGCTGGATTCTTCTAATTTAAAAGATAATTTTTGTTTTAGTTTGGATTTTGAGATAATAAAGTGAGAGCCCTTTACCAATCTTTTTATCGTTCTTCTAGTGCGCACAAATACCAGAGTCAGAACTGAACCCCCCTACAGCTATACTAACACACTGTGCAATACTTTGCTTCTCCGAAGCAGCAACTCCCAAGCAGGGATGAAGCTGACCGCTCATTAAGGGATGGGACTTGAAGTCAGGAATTTCCATTCTGCATCTCATTCTGCCACTGACTTGCTGTACGTTTGGACAAAGTCCTTTGACTATATGACTTAGTTTCTGCCCCTGTAAAATGGGGTAGTATTATACTGCAGAGCAGTGTTCAAGGATAAATCATTAATGCTTGTAAATCTTGTGCATGCTGTATGAAATGTGTTATTAAAAGTGTTAAGCATCATTGTAAAAACCAAGACGAATAATGTGGTGTTCACGTTAGGTGGACAACTATCCACGAGGGAGTAAGCCAAAACAACCAAACTTCATGGCAGTTTACTATTCAGCTACCAATTCCAAATGCTGAAGTCTAGTGTCAATCCACTGCACTGACAAACAAAAACAGATTCAGGGTTTTAATTGTTATTTCAGTATTTAAGATCTCATACGTATCGTCTGCCCACCTCCACTGATGCTAAATATCATAGTGTCTAGATTTGATTGTGAAACAATACCAATGCACACCTTATAAATGCTTTTTGTCTTCTTTTTAGGATTAGCTTCGTACATTAGCTGTAAAATAAGAAGGAAAGTTAGATGATCTTTTGCGGAAGATTTTGTTCAGGTGCTCTTTCTTTTCAAAGAAATCATAAAGTAAGTGGAAAAGCCAATGAGGATAACTTACAACTTTTTAAAAGTTATTTATTTACACTGCCGCAGTATTTAATAAAAGTATATGCTTACAGAGATGAGAAAGAAAATACGACAAACTGAAGTTCAAAAGTTGCAGTGTCCCATTCAAACTCACCTTTCCTTCCTCTCTGGGAATAATGACATTTTCGTATCTGTTGCGGCATTGCTTTGGGGAGCGGTACACTCGGCTGCAGGAGTTAACAACATCACTAACGAGGTCCCAGTTAGGCGTGTGCGCTGGTGACACAACAGCAAGGTTTAAAGGAAGCTCCAGTAGCTGCTTCACTGCCTACAAAAGGCAAAGATAGAAAATATGGATGACAATAAAATCATCTTCTCATCTCAACATGTCATCATGTTACTACTCTAATCATAAAAACAACATGGGCTCAAGTGCAAGCTGACCCATGCTCTTGAACAGAGGAATAATAGCTGTCAGGTGTTCTGATTTCTGGCACAAGCTGCTCCTAATATTGGTCAGCACATGGGGTGGGGAGGGGCTGGGAGGAGAAAGTAGCTTTCCCTCCCGCATAAGCAAACAGCGTGCTGGCTGCACTGGACAGTGCACCAATCTGGTTCACTGTGGGAAGTATGGCATACTGTAAAGAGGCCTGGGGGAAGCAAAATGATGACAGTGGAAAGCACAGGGTTCATCTTACCTGCAGCAGGGCCCAGTCTTCACTGATCAGCCACTCAGGATTGTCCTGCCCAGCCTCAGCAGCTGGTTTGACAAGAGTTGGCAATGGCTTTGCGAACTGCGTCTGCTGTTTCAGCAGTATGTTCTTCTTCTGCTCTTTGCCCTCTCGCCGCATTTTTAACATCGCTGGTGTCGCCCGGTCAAACAGCGATCGAGGAGGTATAACCGTCTCTCCGTGGCGCTGCTTTTTCTTCCGACCTGCAGCTAGAACAGCGATGCTATCTTCAGAACAGTTTCAGAGGGCAAGAAACACGCAACAAAGTAAAGGGACACAACAAGCAATTAGGCTGCAAGGACTATACTGAGCTCTGTACTGCATATAAAACCATGGCAGCCTCTAAAAAAATGCAGAGTCAGTAATGGAATTGAACATGGCTACTAGCTTTTCCAATGGTTCAGATCCCAGATAGCTAATATGATTAATATGCATCAAAGACAAAAGGAAGAAACGTAAAAACAAGTTTTTAAGTGAACAATATAGGACAATGTCTAAGTAACTGAAGATGGTGGCCTCTGGTGATTATCTTAGTTTGAGGGGGATCTGAACTTTTTAAAGCCTTCATACAACTGTATGACTAAATGATCTTCTCCTTGCTTTTTCTGGGAGCAGAAAACATAAAGCAATGTGACAGAGGACTCCAACTGATAATACAGGCAGTCCTCAGACTTATGACACAACTGGTTCCTAAAAATTGCATCTTAAGTTGAAACATTGCAACTCAGAATCAATTTTCTCATTAAAAAAAATGTTATAAATGGGGTATTGGTTCCTGAGCCAGGGCCCAATACCCTATTTTCACCAAAAGTATGCCAGAATTTTGTACTCGATCAATTTATAGATGAGTAATATAGCTACATTCATGTATTTATATTGTAAACAACAATCATATTGATTTGGAAGGACTTCTTTGAGGTGACTTTGCTGGACTTTTTGAAAAGCTCTTGGCTGGACTTTTTGAAGGGTTCTTGGCTGGAGTCTTCTCAGGAGTCTTGGCTGCTTTCTTAAAGAAAGTGTCCAAGGAAGTTTGGACAGATGTTCTCCACGAAGATAAGCAATGCAGCAAACTTGTTCGCCAGTGTGGCATCGCATTGGATAAAGCGTTGTGAAGTCAAAACTGACACCAGAAAGTTAAAACAGGGTGTCAATTTATAAATGTTGTAAGTGTGAAATGTTGTAATTCGAAATGTTGTAAGTCGAGGACTGCCTGTACTGCAGAACCTTTCTGAACCAAACACATACCAGAGGGATCTGTTTTGTGTCGCTTCCGTTCTTTCCTGACATACACAGGAGGCAACTTAGACTCTGGAATTGGGGTGGTATCATACATCAGGCACATAACAGAATCAATGTAAATATCATTGTCATCCTGTGGCGGGGTCGGGGGAGTCCAAAGCTGCACAAGAGTACAATTTACAAATCAGCATGACTTTTTAATTAACTGTGAAGACTAGTAAGTGAACTGAACAAATTAAACTTAAAAAGATAATTGAAAGAAAGAAGTCTGAAAAGATGAAGAGCATAAATGACTTACAGGCATGACTTCTGTTTGTCCATCTGCACCTTCATACACATATTCCTACAGAGAAAAAGAGGCAACACAATTCAAGTGAGCCTAGTGAACTGGCTACACCAAGAAGGAATATACATTTTCAGAGTAACTACTAAGGAATACACCAATTGCCAGGTATTACCTTGTTGTATGCATCCTCCCGAGTGTAGGTGAGCAACTCTTCCTCATCTTCCCAAAGTATTTTTTCCTCTTTTTCCTTAACTTGCTTCACGTGCTGAATCTCCCATGTTTTCTTTGTAGCTCTCAGTTCCACCTAGGAGAGAATACAGATTATTTAGTAACTTGACAAGAGTAACAGCTGTTGGACTAAACTCTTGAGAGAGAAAAAAAACACCAACTTGCAATTTCTGGAATGAGCAAATTCTCAATAACATGACACTTCCAAGCTGAATGCCTTCTAAACAATATAACCCCAATTTTAAACAGATAGTTAGCATCTGTCATTTAAAGAGGTCTTTTGGGTTAAAGAAACTCAGATCTGAGATTCTGTCTTCCAGAGACTAATGGTTAAACCTTCAGGTACATAATTAGGCCTCAATCCTAACTAGCTGTATCTCTGCACCATGGGGTCCCACACGATATTCAAGATGAAGTGATTCTTTGACGAGAAGCTGAAGCAAAAATCAGTCTGTTCCACAGTAGATTTGTATGAAAACTGGCAATAGAAACAGGTGCAGCTCCAAAAGGAGACACCAGGGAAGGACCAAGCTTGTAGGAAAAGCTGCTCTAATGGGAACTTTAATGGCATGTCTCTTCTGCGCTGACCTACTACCCCCAAAACACTACTGTGCTATGAAAACCACCAGAGGACTGAATGCCAATGTAAGCCTTGTTAAAAACCGCAAGCTCAGAAGAGACCTTTATTTAAATGAGCAGCACCCTTGAAGCACAAAAATAGCCCTATCAGCTACAAATGAAATAGATGAAGAAGGTTTGCTGGACTAGGCTGTTAATATGCACGCCTGTTTCCCCATTTATAAAACATAAAAAGAATAACATTTGCCCCATCTCAAAGGGGATTTGTCAGGTTACATTCCTTAATATTTTTTAAGGCACTCAGATACTATAGCAACAGAGGATTATTATAGTGCCTGAAATAAAAATCACACGCTTTGGAGTTTTTGTTGCATATTGAAGACGTACCCCTGCTGGCACGTATTGTAGTAGTGTAAAAAAGAAACTAGAGACACTCATTACATTTTACCTCATTTAATCTTGGTTCACTCTCATCAATGGAAACATGGAAGAGCTCTAAATAATTCAAAGCATACTTCTCAATAGGAGTAAGCTGAGGGAACACATTAAGAAAATATCGTTAGCACTAAAGATAACACGAAGTTATGATTCAAGCAGAGTTTACCCAAGCTCTCATTACAATAAATCTCCTTTGTTTACAGCTTACTCATATCCCACTGAAGCCAGCAGGGGTTCTTGACACTGATTTCAATGCAAGTTGTAACAGACTCTTTAAAAGCAGAGTTGCTTTGAACAGACTAAAATAAGTTGACCGGTTTAAACAAAAATGTTCCCAATTGTTAATAAAACAAGGAAAATCCTGGTACCTGGTCCACAACAGCAACTAATTCCTGTAATTGCGAAGGTTCCTCGTATTTTGGCTCGCAGAGCTCTGAAATTAAAGCTTCTCTTCTTGATTTACTCCTTGCTGTTGGCATATGTTCACCTGGCTCCTCTTCTTGTTCAATGCTGTTGAGGGCCTTGAGAAAAAACAGGTGCATTTTAAAATGTATCTTTAAAAATATGTGCTCACGTAGCTTAATGCAAAGCTCAACAGCATCAATGCAACTTTTACAATACAATATGTATTTAGAAAACAGACCTACCAGCTCCATGAAGAAAGAGATTATGCAACTGAATTTTATAAACCTTGCTAAAATAAAAGAAAGTCTGATAAAAATTGAAACAGAAAGATAAAAGATGGAAAAAAGTTAAAAGGGTAAGACCAGTACATTTAACTCAACTGCTTTGCTTCCACCCTCACACCCTACCCCCTTTGCTCTCATGCTTACAAATACAAATGTGTTATTTAATTACCTCTATAAATGGTCTTGCAACCTTGGGTGAAATTGTTTCTGCTGGAGAAGGTTCCTGAGAAAGTACCACAAACTCCTCTGCTTTGACTCGAAAACCAGAATCCTCCATAGGAGAATGAACCTCAAACAATTCCTGAATAGTTTGCTAGGTGAGAGGGGGGAGAGAAAAAACAAGTTCTTCAGGATCATTCAGTTTTTGGTACTACTTAGACATAACCTGAAATCAAGTGGATCTCTGAAGCAGTACAATGGCTGAAGGAGAAAGAAAACCTCTCACTTTTCTGGCAATATTTCTGGTGCCCCTTTTCCTGAGTAAATTTTGTTTTAAAAGAAATGTGGGGCAAGCGTATTCTGCACTTCCAGGAGAGGTCTCAATACACCCTCTTACTTTATATCCCCATTTTTAAAGCTACATGTTATTGCTTCTGTTCTTTCCACATCCACAAAAAGCTACAGTAGGAACAAGAGACCAGTAAGAAACCAAGCCCAGCCCCTGCCTATACAGTCCAATACCAGGAAATGATATGGTCCAAAAATCTCCTAAAATCTATGCAATAACTGGGCTTCCCATATCTCTTGATTATTTTAATTTAATTACTAAATCCCACTCAAATTAACTTTCTATAAAACACTGATGATTTACCAATAATCAATATTTATTACTACAAGTCTTTCTGGGGGAGGAAATGAAGGATTCTTAATATAAAAGTACCTGTGTTAAAAAGGCCATTGAATAATCATTTCCCTGAGCAGCTACTTCTCTGATCAAATCCTTCGTGCCATTTTTCAGAAGCTTTTCTTCTACCGAATTACCGCTTACAAGCCTAAAGTGCAACAGAAAATTTATTATCGTGTTCTCAAAATGCCATCCAAAAACCAAACAGGATATTAGAGACTAAAACTGACCTCTTACAGCACTGGCTGCACTAGGCTAATCTATTAAATGGTCCTAGCTAACACTTTGTAGCCAGGGTAAAGCTGCACTTTATGAATTAGCAAATATAACAAATTAGACCCAACAAATGCACTGCTACCAAAGTAGCAATATAGCAGTTGCATTGTAACACTGTATATCTGCATGCTTCTGGTACTATAAATGCTTACCAAAACCATTCTACCTTTAAGCCCAATTCATTCGGGAGTAAAGTTATAGCAGTTTGGGTAACCTGTATCACTACGGTAGCATGCAGATCATGTTAGATCATAACTGCAGCGCTCCATAACCTTTTAAAGCAGTTAAAAAAGTACATTTGTCTATAATCTTATGTTATGTTGGATTTATCACAACGGACTGTCTTCCCCAAAAACTTTGTTTTTTATTAAGTAAGAAAAAGAAGGAAAGCTATTAGTGAAGATTTGTGATTTACACATAAATAAACAAAAAAGAAGAAGAAATACTACAACACTGATTATTTTGATTGATTTTTCCAAATGATTTTTCCTTTCACTTACTATAACATTTTTTTTTGGGAAGGTGTGTGTGGGGGGGGGGGGACCTCAAACATATCCACTACAAAATTTTCCATTACTCAAAATACTACAATATTAATAGGCATTTGCCCTGAAAAAGTCAAAGAGACCCACAAGATTGTTAACTTATGTTTTCCACTCTGTAGCATAGAAAAATTAAGTTCACAAATTACACAGGTGTTATGATAATCATTAGCTATGTTTTTATGTAATACGATCATTTTTCTCCTTAATTAGATAAAATATTAGCTTTTGCTTTTCTAAGTCAGAAAGCAGTGATCCCTGGTTTAACTAATACTACATTAGAGAATGCAATAGAAAGGCTGCTCCATGTAATCATTACCTGTATATGTGGATGTCTTTGCATCTCCCAATTCTGTCGCACCACTCCTGAGCCTTTGCATCCATGACTGGGTTTAAATCATTATCATAGAACACAACAGTGTCTGCCTCTACAAGATTGACTCCTGTGGAACGACTGTGGGAGGAAAGAATGGCACAGAAAATGCGCTTGTCCCGGTTGAAACTTTTCATCAGTTCCTACAGGGGGAGAGGAAGAGGAAAGAAAGCAGAAACATGAGACACTACTGAAATAAATCTGCACTAGCTGTAATGGGTAGGAAAATGGGAAGAAAATCTCATCTCCAATTTATGTCAGAATGTGAATGCTGGTTCCCTCTTTCACATTTCAGTGCACAAAAGTCTCAAACATGTAAAGCCATATCCCCAGACTCAAGTAACCTCACCTGACGTTGCTCCTGGTTGGCATATTCGTCAATCCTCACAAATGTAAGAAAATGGAAGTTCAAGAAGAGCTCCAGGATATCTAGCATCAGAATCATCTGTGACAAGATCAGCACACGACGTCCTTCAGACTTCAGCTTCTGAAGTAAGACAGCAAGAGCTTCCAATTTCCCTGTTTCAGGGAGAGAAAGGGTAAAGACTAGGTACCAAATGTTCAACATCTGCCAGAGAAAGCAGGTTTGCATCATACTGCCAAATGCCCTCCTTTACCTGAATCGTACTGCACGAGTCGGAGATCAGGGAACTGTAGCAAATGTGGAGTCATGATCCGTCGCAGTTGATGTAAATAAGGAGCCACCCTTTGCTTAAGATTGTGCTTAAAGACTTTCATTCTGTGATTATATGAAGGGGGAGGATTTGCTACATATAAACATGGTGGAGCAGTGACTGCAGCTGGCAACACATATAGAGCCCTGTGAAATGCAACAAAACTTTATTTTAACACACAGGAGAAGCAGCAGCTACATATCAATGCTAGCAATAATCTTGCAGCATGTCTGCATAATTCAATTTCTATTCTAACATCTAGGAAGCCTACATATGTTTTGTAAACATACCCAGCTAATTATCACAGGTCTCAGGTAGGTTTCTTTTGTTAACTATTTAGATCATTTGTGACAGGGGCTAAACCACATTTTGCTACAGAAGAACAAAGGCTCCAAACCTGCAGGCATAGAAATTTACTCCTGAGAGCAGCTGGACAGTTTGCAGGAGTCTTTGGCCCAGAGACTAAAACTTAACTTCTATTTGATATTTGATGAACTGAGGCTGAATTAATTTGCTTAAGAACCAGGGCATTTTCCACATGAACAAGATCAAAATTAGAGCTTTCCTGGCAGGGACAATCAATCAACTGCTTTTCAAAGAAAACACTGAACAATCCAGGTACAAATCAGCTTCCCATAGTGCCCCGTATTGTACACCAATGGTAAGAAACAGCACAGACTGTACTAACTTTACTGTAAGCTACACAAAAGAAATGCGGGATTCTCTTTCTAATTCTAACAGCACTGAGCTTCAGTGTTGTTTTGCTCTCCACAACAATCTAAGAGCTGATACTCTAAGAAAGTCTTCTATCATGTTAATTGAAAAGCAAAAGACTCTAAAGGTAAAAAAATAGAAGACTCTAAGGGTGTAAAAGTGACAGTTTACTATTATAAAAGATCTTCAAACCCAACACTGAAGGCCAATGTAATATCTCAGTGTAAGGCTCAGTAGTGTATGTCTTGTGCTACACTATCAAGTTGCCTAAAATGAATCAGCTACAAACAGAAAAAAGAAATCCCACAGATATTCAGAAAGGACTGGTTTAGAAATCACACATTTTAGTAGAAATCTACAATCATTCACCACAAATTACCTATTAACAAAATCCTTCAGGGATTCCTGTTGCTGATCCAATGTCAAGATCAGATCTTGCAGTGGGTTACTTGGGCCTCCTGAGGCACTTGAAGAAAGGCAACAGTTCACAAAGCCAGCCCACCTCCATTTGTTGTCCCCAGGGGAACAATGCTGAGAAATCTTTCTTTCGCCAATCAGAGAACAAATCCCCAACAAGTCCTTGCCATACACTGGGGCTCTGGAACAACGGCGCTCGTTGCCCGAAAATATCCTGTCCAGACGCTCCTTGAGAAGCCTGTTCTTCTCCTCAAGTGATTCCTTTGCCAAGAAAGATTGTCAAAATTATTTGCAGCATATAATGATCATGACAAGGGCCCAAGCTACAATAAAAGCGTCAACCCTAAAACAATGTCACAGAAATAAAAGATGCTGTATATCGGGATAGGCAACTTTTTTGGCCGGAGTGTCAAAAAAACCACAATATCTACCTTGTAAGGTGCTGGAGTGCTGGCACACCAGAAAAACAAAACTGGGGAGGGGGTACATTGCAGGACATACTGCATATTAATATGATTAATCATCATAAATGTTGCCTTTTTACAGTAAATACCAGGTTTTCTAAAAATTCTAAACCTGGTGACAATAAAAACTTCATAACTACCTTTATTCTTGTGTGTTCTTTTTTGGTAAGCATGTTGTGATGAGAGAAGAGAGATAGGAAAGAAAGGGGAGAGGGAAGAGGAGAGAGAGGGAGAGAAAGGAAGAGAGGTGCAGGGAGGAGCAGGCATGGGGGAGGCACCGCAAGCAGCCTGGCCTGGCTGGGCCCTTGGGAAGGCAGCAGTCGAAGGAGAGTTTCATAGTAGCTAGGGTGAGGAGGGACCAGATCAGATCATCTAGCCTGACCCCCTGCCACAGGCAGGAATGAATGCTGGGTTCACAAGACCCCAGACAGGTGACCATCTAACCTTTTTTTGAATTTGCCCAAGGTAGGGGTGAGGACCACTTCCCTAAGAAATTGGTTCCAGATTCTGGCCACCCCAACTGTAAAATATAACCTAAACCTATTCTCCATCAGCTTATTACCATTGTTCCTTGTCACCCCAGGTGGTGCTGGGAAGAAAAGGGCTCTTCCTATTTGCTGATGATCTCCCCTGATGAGTTTGTAGGCAGCCACCAGGTCCCCCCTCAGCCTCCTCTTGCTGAGGCTGAA
>NW_017729001.1:21382915-21423007 GCF_001723915.1 Gavialis gangeticus
CGGCTTGAGATGCACCTTTGGATGCATGACAAGGTATGGCTGGCCTTGCTGGCTGCAGTCTGGCACTGGCGGCTCATGTTCGTCTTGGAGTCAATAATGACTCCAAGATCCCTTTCTGCCTCTGTGCTTTCAAGGAGAGAACTCCCCAGCCTGTACGTATGCTGTGGATTCCTTCTCCCAAGTTGCAGCACCCTGCATTTGTCTACGTTGAACCCCATCCTATTCTCATCTGCCCACTTTTGTAGTCTGTTTAAATCTAGTTGCAGCCTCTCTCTCCCTTCAAGTGTGCCCACCTCGCCCCACATCTTAGTGTCATCAGCAAACTTGGACAGAGTGCTTTCAACCCCCTCGTCCAAATCGCTGATGAAGATGTTAAACAGTGGGGGCCCGAGGACCGAGCCCTGGGGGACCCCACTGCTCACATCTCGTCAGGCTGAGTACGACCCGTCCACCACTACTCTCTGGGTGCACTCCATCAGCCAGTTTTTTACCCATCCAACTGCGTAAGCATCAATGACACAGTCGCCTAATTTATTGATGAGGATGGGGTAAGAGACAGTGTTAAAGGCCTTCCTAAAGTCTAGAAAGACTACGTCCGTGGCGACACCATCATCGAAGGATTTAGTTACTTGGTCATAAAAGGCAATCAGGTTGGTCAGGCAGGACCTGCCTTTGACGAACCCATGCTGATTGCCCCTGAGCATGATCTCTCCTGCAGACCCCCCACACATTTGCCTCTTGATAATTCTCTCCAAGATCTTCCCAAGCACCGAGGTGAGGCTTCCGGCCTATAGTTACTTGGGTCCTCCTTCCTCCCTTCCTTAAAAATTGGGACATGAACTAGTTTCCAAACCTTCGGCACCTGGCCAGATGACCACAAATGCTCATACAGCCAGGCCGAGGGCTCCGCGATGACCCCTGCCAGCTCTCCTCAGTGGAGGCCGGGTGGGCAGGAGGGGCTGCCCCAAGGCTCTGCAGACTCAGGCCACAGTGGGACTGCCCAGTGGCACCCAAGGTGGGGCCTGGTCTGACCGGCACAGCTCCGCAGGGATGGGGCGCAGCCTCCCTGCCCGCGAGGGGATGCTGCCTGGCCGGGGCAGCACCCCAGGCTCAGGGGGCTCCCGGCTTGGCCTCTGTGCATGCCAGGCACAGCGCTTGCCCTGACTGACCAGCCTCAGCACCCCGGTACTGCCTCCCAGGGTGGGAGAGAGCATCAGTCTGCCTGGGCCCAGGGCTCGCCCACCTGCTGGGAGCACAGCGGCCCTGCGCAGTACCTGCCCGGGTCCCCATCCCCACCTCCCCCCCATCTCCCTCTAGGGGCCAAACCGTGCTGGGGGGGCACAGCCTGGGGACAGGGGCAGAATCAGCAGACTGCGACCCTGCTCATGTTCTCCCGACTTCCAGTGCCTACCACAGCACTGGCACCTGTGGCTGTTCAGGAGAGCCCAGAGCAGCAACTTAAAGAAAAAATTTTAATTATTTCCTCGCACACCTCCTTGCATGCCAGGGAAAATGTCTCTGCATGCCACTAGTTGGCACATGTGCTGGGGGCTGCCGATCCTTGCTGTATATCATTCACATGCTAAATTAGCATAATCAGTTGGGTCCACTCAACAAGGACTTAAATTTAGCACAATGTGAAGAGCATGATCCAATTTGTAGGCTTATTTTCATCTTAATTTAGAAAGTCCTCATTTTTGTAAGTTTACATTTTATCTTCACACTTCCATACAGAAATTAAATTGTTATATTCATGCTGCGTATATTCATAACTATGTTAATTCATTCATCAGAATATTCATCCTGTGCAAGCTTTTTCCCAAACCAATAAAAATTTGTGCTCTCACCTAATTTTTATATATTTTGCACAGGATGAATATTCTGATGACTGAATAAACATAGTTATTAATACACCCAACATGAATGTAACAATTTAATTTCTGTATGAAAGTGTGAAGATAGAATGTCACATATACATTATTTAAATCTTACTCAACACAGTTTTGAAAGTGTGATTTTTCAGGAAAACCTGTAAAAAGATGGTGAGAAAGCTTACGTACATACGTATGTATGTATGTCACCAAGCAGCCTGACTTTTGGAAGCATACAGACAATCTAACAGTTTTCCCACAATTTTTTCCACAACTGAAGGAAACTGTCTTTAAAACATGTTTCCATTTTTTTAAATGTAAAATCTTGTCTGCTATTCAGAAAGAAATCCATTTACTACATACTAAAATACTAGCATGTAGTATTTTACAACTAAAATACATTTTCACCAACAATCCACAGCCCACTTTAAGTTTAACAGATCTGAAATACTGGGGAAACCCCCCACAACCCCAAACTACTAACTGTTCCTGTTTTATTCAATTAGATTGTAAATTACAACCTTGAACTAGTGGAGTGAAGTATTAATATAGCATAAAGAATATGCTCTTAATCTCAAAAATCGTTGTGTTAACACAGCAAAATAATTTTGAATTACCTGTGATTGTCCTCCATGGGCAAGTGCAGGTTTTAATGCTGATCCTATGTCACCAGATGTTAAGCTAGTAACTGCTGTTCGACCTGGAATACAAACTGAGGATAAACCACGTGTTTATATCTCCTTTTTGAGACGAACATCTTCCAGGTGGGATGACATTTTACAAACACACACTTGCAGATACACAAGGTTATCATAGCACACAACCTCTCAGCGTTCATGCTCATCTACTATTCCAAGCCAAGTTTGTTACAATTCAAGCAGCCTACAAATGTTTACAGCAACTCTTTAAAAAAAATAATAATAATCCAAGCTAGCTACAAAAGCAGCACCCAAGAGCTGTCAGATGCCACCCACCCTGGCTAGACTAGAATAGTAACAGAATGTAGGTCCTCATTATTTCTGTCACAAGCTTCTTTCAAAGATTCCTGTGTTGCAACGTGACTACACACTGTTTCATGGTTGGGGAAAGGCAGGTGTGGGGGACAGCTCTTGCTTTTCATGATTTTGGAAGCCAGCCCAGTCACAAAGAAACCAAGAAGCTTCATTACAGCACCAAAAATTAAATTGATTATATTAATACCACAGTTGTACTACAAGCATTTAGTCCATTTAAATTTCTACTTGAAAAAAAGGCTTTTCACATACTGTCTCTCTCAGTTGATCTACTTATCTGTTAGTGAAATGGTAATTCATTTGTCCACAGGACAGAACCAAAGTAAGAAGTTCTTATGGTTACAAAAGGTGAGGGCGTACTTATACTCCGCATCGGTGTTGATCTAGTACAGGATCACCTTGAGAGGCTGGACACCTTCAAGTCAGCTGGTCCTGACAGATTACACCTTAGGGTACTCAAGGAACTGGCAGGTGTCATAGCCCAATCATTGGCAAAAATATTCAAGTACTCATGGCACTCAGGTGAAGTACCTGAAGACTGGAAGAAGGCCAATATGGTATCCATCTTCAAGAAAGGGTGGAAATTAGATCCTGGGAATTACAGGCCAATCAGCTTGACCTCAATCCCTGGTAAGATCCTGGAGAAAATTACCACGCGCATGATCAGAGGGCAAGAGAATAGGCCTTATGAAGAGAGGCTGAGAGCCATGGGATTCTTCAGTCTGGAAAAGTGCAGAAGACCTGGTGGCTGCTTATAAGTACATAAGGGGTATACATCAGGATCTGGGAGAACGTCTGTTCACCAGAGCGCCCCAAGGAAAAGCAAGGACCAATGGTCATAAACTCCTACAAAACTGTTTAGGCTGGACATAAGAAAAAAATCCTTTACAGTCCGAGCCCCCAAGACCCAGAACAGACTCCCTGCAGAAGTGGTGCAGGCACCTACTCTGGACTCATTCAAGAAATGTTCGGATGTTTATCTTGCTGGGATCCTTTGACCCTAGCTGACTTCCTGCCCCTGGGGCAGGGGGCTGGACTTGATCTTCTAGGTCCCTTCCAGCCCTGACATCTATGAATCTAGGAATATAGCGTTGGAACCAAAACAGATTTAGCCAGGTGGAGTGGGCTTGTATTGAGTGACACTAGATCTCCCTCACTTACTTACCAGGGCTTTAATTTACCTTCTCTTACTACTTAAGCATGGCACTATGAAACCTTCTGTTACTATAAAAAACACTCATCTTGTAGCCTTGCCAATTTATCTCTTCTCTCCCATGTTTTTTTTTAATACTCACATTTTAATTATTGTCTATATCTCCTTCTTGTGCTGTGAAGATAACAGATTTGAAGTAGCAAGCGTTGATTCCCAATCACTGTATTATATTCAGAAATTTACGTTCATTTACCAGCTACTACCCACAATGTACTGTTCCTACCAGAGTTAAATGGTAGGCACATGGGGCATTTCCACATGTGCTGCAAGATGCAGTGCCAGGTGCTTTAATTAGCAAGCTGCACTAATTAAAAGCGCCCATGCGCTATATGTGCATCAGCATCCCCATGCTGAAAAAATGGCAGCAGGGCGCTTTGAATTAGAGCTCAAACGTGTTTTGTTTCAAAGAGCCTTGCTGCCATTTTTTTTAAGTGTGGAGATGCGCTGGGACGCTGATGCACGTGACGCAAAAAAGCTGCTGGAGAGGGTCAATTTCCATGCTCCAGCTGGATTTCCAGTGCATCGGAGCAGGCTCTGCACACACATATCGGAGCCCATGGTTAAGTGCAACAGCAGCCTCAGGTCAATAAAACTTGTGCCAAAATAGCTGGCTTCTAAGGTTAGAAACCTGTTTGATCCTGCTTCTAATGTCACAATTATTTAGCTGCATTCCCTCTTTGTCCCTGCATATTTAACATCACTCAAAAGCTACTGTCCCACCCAGCAGCTGTTCAGTGTATTATTGAGATTGTTTTCCCCATTCTGAAATCTTAGTTGATGTGCAGTCAACATTTCTGAGAAACACAACATGCTGTTGTTGCTTTGCTTACACAACACCTGTCGTTTTCATTACATAAAAACCATGCCATTTGCAATTTTAGTATATGTCCATTACTACTCTTTTTTTTTTAAGAAAGCAAAAGAATAATGGCTTTAGGTCAGAAAAACTTGCTGTCATAATTAATCTCAGTGAACTCATACTCATTACACCTCCTTTCTATTAATCAATTCAGTAAGCATAAAATTAAACAGAATATTTCCATTATTATGCAAATGGAAAAACACATTTTTCCACAACATCTCTGGTTCTTTTTGCAGCCTGTCTATGAATGCAATTGCTTGTGTGTGCTTCTCTAGAAGAGCTAACTGAATGAACTACCAGCACATGACACAGTACAAGGAATATAATCAAAGCTTCAAGTAATGCCAAGGACAGTATTCAACCCAGTGGCAGATTAACAACACTGTTTTGTTATTGTTTTCCTGGTAAGATGTATAATTTCCTACCCCAGTTGGCACACATTGCTCATAGGCACTGAATACTTTCAGTAGAAAAACAGCACAACACTCTGTGATTCAATATGAAGCTGTATTTTCAGTGCTGAATCAATACACTAATGAACAATTATACCCAACTTAATTAGTGCAATCTGTGCCAAATATATTATACAATTAGAAGGAATAATCAACTATAAAGCAAGTACAGGATGGCTTCACATTTCACATTTTTACAGTTAGCACACTGCTAATGTAAGCTTCCAGAATGCATGTATTTCCTCAATACAGAAACACATAAGCAGACTAGGCAATAATCTACACTGTAGATCCTGCAGCCGTGGTTTTCTTCTAGTATTTCAAACAAAAATGTCCAAGTCCAAGTATATATCTGAAAGATAAGTTTTAATTGGGCTCTCTTTCAATATAAAAGAAAAACAGTTCCCTTTTTTACTTTAAATTGGTAGCCTTGAACTATCTAACTTTCTTGGAGGCCTTTGGCAATATTAAGAGCATTTGCAATATGACATCACAAGCTGAGGAATGAAATATTAAGCTACAGATCTTCCACCCTGTGCCACAGTCTCTCATATCTTTTCCGTCCCTAGAGCTGGACCTTGAAAGTACTGCTGTGGAGGTTTCATTCCCCAGTTCTATGTTGCACAAAAGAGGCTAAACTTCAGGGCCATGTAAATGCAGCAAAAAAAAAGGAGCAGAAAAACATCCAATTACTGCTCCTTTAGTTTTCCAAATGGCTTTCAGTCTAAAGGTGATTACAGCAAATAGTCACTCCTAATGTACAAGTACCTAGCATCGTACTTCCTGTTGAACAGTACCGTACTGCTTTGCCCTGAAGGCATCCCACCAGACAGCCAGTTATCAAGTGTTTCTCCCTTTAACATCTTAGGCTGCTTAGATGTAAAAACAAAACAACAACAAAAAACCCCTTCACTTTAAAACTCCGTGCACCCCCACGCCAAGCACAGCACATGCCCAAAAGAAGCACTGTGTTACTTTGATCCAGTTTGCCCAACATCTGTACAGAACAGGTGCTTCAGCAGGGCTTTTTTGGCACTTTTAGCTAATAGCTGATTGAATCAGCTATTAGCTAAAAGTGCCAAAAAAGCCCCACTGAAGTGTGCAATTTATACAGATGCTGCAGAGCTGGGTTAAATTAACACGCTGCCTCTTCCAGTAAAGTGCGGTTTGTTTGGGTTTTTCTCACATCTGTCAGCAGCCTTGATCAAGTTAATACAGTGGACAAAACCTAACTTGTATTTTTACAGAGGCACAGGAAAGAAATAGGTGAATCAGAAAAAGCAAGGGAAAAAGCGAATGGAGAAGTAATCACTGTAGGAAAAAGAGAGCATAAGACCATCTGCCACCTCTTCATACAACACAAATTATCACTTTGAAAAGCAGCTAATAATTTAAATTCACATTTTACCATTCTGTACAAAATGGTTTACGAGATGCAGCTCTGGTGCTGAGAAATTCTGACCATGTAAATACAGTTGCAATGTCTGTGATCATGAGTCAAGCCTTGCACCTATTCTACTCAGCTTTCTTCTAAGGGTCTGTGCAAATTTCTCATTAGGTCACATATTTCCCAGCACTTCTGAACAAAACAGGACCACCACTTCCTTTTTTTTGAACTGACACTGGCACCTGTTATTTGGAAGCAGTTTTGCTGTAAAATGTCTAAGTGGAGACATTCCTTGAAGACAAAATACCTACCTGGCTGAGTTACTGCTGTAGAAGCTGGCATGCCTGCTTGATGCTGGTTTCCCAATGCATTCAAAGCATTTTGAACAGTTCCAGGTTGAGAAACGGTCTGCATGACAACTGGACCCTGAGGTCTCAAATACTGCTGGCCTGGTGCTGAAACAATCTGAAGGACACTTCCTGCAATGGCAGAGTTTAATGTAAAGGAAAAAAAAGTTAGACTAGATGAAATAGAAGAGAGTCAAGAGTCTTCTTGGGATGGTTTAGGAACAGTGCCTCCATCATCAGTGCAGGGCTTAGACTAGATAGCCTTCTTCCATCCCTGATTCTCCAGCAGAACGGGTTACTGAAACAGATCAAGCATCAAGTTCTGGGGAATCTAATCCAAAGTGACCGAACACAGTAGACTGCTTGTCAGGTCAAAAATTAAAAACCACTTCAGTTTTGTCTAAATTGTGCATAGAAATATCTAGACTTAGGAAGAGGTTCTGAAAGACATAATCATTCTAAAACTTGGAAAAAGCAACCAACTCAAATCCCACTGCTTTGCTTTCTCACTTATATTTTCTTTTTCTGGCCTATGTCCAGGCCAACCGACCCCTTTCACAGCCAGGCAGGTTTTCCAGTTCTGCCACAATTTGGGAATTCACATACTAGGAAGCTCCAAAATCAGAGCCACAGAGAGGCTATTTCTGATCAAAAACAGTCTAAGTTGGAGACACAGCACAGGGCAGGGGTTGGGTTAAAACAGAGATGAACATTAACAGTTTCTGCAGCATCACTTCTAACTAAACATGTCTTGAATTTTGTGCCATCCAATTTACCTAGTTTTAAACAGAAAGA
Source organism: Gavialis gangeticus (assembly GCF_001723915.1). Lineage (NCBI taxonomy): Eukaryota > Metazoa > Chordata > Crocodylia > Gavialidae > Gavialis > Gavialis gangeticus. The sequence continues at coordinate 21,390,856 of NW_017729001.1, forward strand.
ACAGCAGAGGTTATCATTTTAGTTGCTCAGTCCAGGGATGACCCAGTCTATGGTGATGAGGGAACACAACTGGCATTTGGGTCTTTAGCAAGGCCTGGTAGCTTGGTGGGAATTAGAGTTAGGTAATCTGTTGTGGATCGATTTTGTTTGCAGTTGTTCTACCTGCTTATTCTGGCATAATTCCAGATGTTAACTGCCTTATTAACTAATCCAATCAATCCACTCATTACCTCTCCTAGCAGCATCCCCTCCTCTTGTCCCTTTCCTTTCTGTATAACATCTTTTTACTTTCTGCTGGTCCATTTGTACCATCTGACGAAGCACCATATTTACTGAAATCTAAAAGTTTTTCCCCAAGTCAGCATGAGGGAAAAAAGCCCCTCATCTTAGTTCCCTGTACAAAATAGAGGGGGAAGCAGGCAGCTGCCATAGCTCTGACTCTGTCCCTCTACTTTCCCTCTGCAGCTTTTGCCCCCCACACTCCCACACATTCCCCACCTTACTGCAAGATGCAGCTCAACTCCAGCTTGGACTGGGTTCCCTGCAGGGCATGGAGCACATAGAAACTCTGCCCCCTGCCCAGCCAATCAGTAGCGGCAATACTGCTGCACTGCCTATCCAGTCAGTCAACAGTGTCAACACTGCTGCATGGCCAGCAAGGGCTGAACTTACCTGCTGTGCTCCAGGATGGATCAGAGCCCAAGTAACAAGCAGCATCTGGCAGTAAGAGGGGAGGTGTAGAGAGGGAAGAAGAGGTAGAGACTGGAGAGTTGGGGGGGGGGAGAAAATGGGGCAGAAAGGCTGTACGGGGAAGAAGAGGGGGTAGAGAGTAAGGGGGTTGCCTGACAACCCCCCCATCCCTAGCCACCTGACTCCCCCAGCCACTGCTTTCCCATATGTAGCAGTAGGGGAGCTGGGGTGGGGCGGCAAGACGAATTCAAGACAACTTTCCAATACTTAGATTCTATACCTGGAAAATTATAACAAATGTATACATTTTCCACATACAGAATCTAATCATTGGGGAGGGGGATCATCTTAAATTCAGTGTCATCTTCTATTCAAGTAAATATGGTAGGTAGTTGCCAATGAAAGCAGATGCCTCTCTGAACCAATTAGTCTCTCAGGAGCACCCTACCAGTAGTAGTGTTACACATCTCTAAGGTGCCCTCTGCTCCAGATTCCCACGTAGAAGTGTCGTAAGAATGGCAGCTATGGCTGCCACAGTCAGCCAAACTTCAGCTGCTGCTGCTACTTAGGGAACAGACCACGGTACTTGCATCTCTGCCCCCTGCCCTACCTTCTCTGCCTGACTCCAAACTAAAACAATTTTGTGCTGACTCTACATAACGCACTGGTTTGTTCTATTTGCACTGGACACATTTTGGAACATATCCATGAAGTAAATATTCAAATACACAGTAGCTATCTCCTTTATGTAGCATATTTTTTAAGTGAAATCTACCCTGCCTGTCGCATACAGTGAACAGATAACAACAAACTATGTTGCTAAGGGGCGGGGGGGAAATCTTTTTCAAATCTGGTTCAAGTACATACAGCATTCCCCATTCCAATGACCTAACACTTCAGTACTGGAAAACCCATGGTCTGAAACTGAGTACCTTGCAGCTGCAGAGGCTGCCCCGCAGTGAGCTGACGCAGTTGGCTATGTGATAAAGTAAATTTATTCCCTTGAAACTGCAGTGTTACAGGTGTCTCCGGCTGAGCGATTCTGCCTTGAGCTCCTGCTATGGAGGCCAGTTGGGCTATTTTTACTACCTCACCACCTGTAAAGGAGGGAAATATGCATTAAAGACGGTCCTCTGGCTTTTGCAATTCTCAGTTTTGGTTAGTAAATTGGTGCTGAAGCACCTTCCATGCATAATTCTATTTAGTGCAGTAAAAGTGTCATATAAAAGTTCAGCAGGTATTACTTTGAGTTTGTTGGATGAACTGGAAAGAAACAGATCATTTAGAACTAAAACGTCAATGTTTTAGAAGTGATCCTTCCACTTTTATAAGCAAAAGGTGTAAGAGCTACCTGAAAACTCATGTGACACTTTGTAACAGAACAGGAAGAGACATTAAAGTGATTTCCACTGCCTTTTCAAGAGCGCTGAGAAAGATTTAAAGAGGAGACAAAATATTCACACAAAATATAGTGAGATAGAGGTGCATTTTATATACAGCTCTGAGATTAAAATTTGCTGCTGAAGCATCATTTATAGTAAGTGGTCTGCACTGAGACAAATCAAAAAAGCTTTAACACAATACGTACCAGAAGCTTTTTATGATTTAAAAACAGTAAGGTTACACGCATGGAAGCATCAAGTATTAAATTATTTAGAAAAGGCCAGCACAAACACGTAGCTTTTGTAAAGGCAGTGCATTACCCCAGAGATAAAATTAATACATCAGTGCTCAGTATTCTACATACATGCTAATAGGCAATGCACATACAACCTTAAAGCAAAGCCTTATTGCTTTTCTCTGCCTAACAGTTGCGACTTTTGTCTCTGCGAGAGAGGCCTTTTAGCAGATGGATTAGTGTTTAATATGGAAAGAATAATTAGGACAGAGCTAAAACATTTGTTCTGAAGGAAGTCTTGCCAGCAGAAGAAACATGCAGAAATAGGAGATTAAGTTGACACCACTAATTTATGTCCACAGCAATTCTATTGTTTCTTATCCAATTTTTGATTGTCCTTGGTCATAAACAATGTCGTGAGCAAGGCTAATCAGAAGAGTGAAAAAAACAACAATTCTGTACACATTTTAGGGTGCCTAGTAACTTAACCTCATTGTAGTAAGAAGGTGGGAGAAACCTTGAAAGGGGAGGCCACTTACTAGGCAACCGTGCCTGGGCCTGAGAGGTCAGTACCAGCCTCTGAGGCAGCACACTTTGTTGGATGGTGTGCGAGGGGGCCTGTGGCTGGGTCTGGCCTAGCTGTGAGGCCTGTGCAGTGGTCTGACCCCGCTGTTTCACAGGATTGGCTGTGCTAGTTGCTGTGGTGAAGGTCGCTGCTGGCTGGTGTCTTGGAGCACTGGTGGAAGCCTGAGTTGTCTGAAACTGTGCGGCTGCGGCTGCAATCAATAAGGTTTGTTTGTGCAAGCTGTTAGAGGTCTTAACTCCACTGTTTTAAACAACCTGCATTAAAAAGAAACCTTCCAAGAGGATATTAAAATAGCTAAAGGAATGGCTTTTCCTTACAGACTGGGATTTCTACCCATATTTATCCCTCTAGCCTATTTTCACATTATACAATCAGTAAGTATGTTTTAAAAGACTAAAAGCATACCCATAAACTCCTAAATTGGGCAGAACATTAAATACAATCAGGGTTTAAAAACCAACTGGGCCACAGGATATTCCATGCATTACCACAATTAGGCTACACCAAGCTTAGCTTAGCTTTGCACTACACCAATAGATCATACAGTAGCAACTAGTGGGAAAATTTACTGGCAATTAGTTGGTTTGCATCTCTGTTTTAAGAGCCATTAGTATTCTAGACCATTAAGCTGGAGGAAAGAAGAGTTCTATTAACATACTAACACATATCAGTGTATACTGTTCTTCTTACCTTGGTTTGCAGAAACCGTTGCAATGGGAGATCTCCCTCGGACTTGTCCCTGCTGAGTTACTGTAGCTGTGGTCACTGTGCGTTGTACTTGAGTGCTTGGAAAAACAACAGTCCTTCCCTCAGGCTTCTGTCCATACTGAACTGGTTGAAACAACCTGAAAATTATAATGTAAAGTAAAAGTTTCAGACAAATTGCTTAACCCAAACCTCTACAAATTCATTCATTTCCTCCTCAGTGAAATGCCTTCCCTGAAGAATGGGACAATCTAGGTCTTTGATTAATTCCTACATAATTCCAACTTTTCTTTAAAAAAAAAACAAAAAACCCAAAAAAACCCCCAAAGGAATTGTTTCACTTTGCTGTAATGCTGTTTTCCCTGAGTCTTTAGCTTCTACTGCTGCTGCTCTTATTCTTGGCTTTTCTGAGCAGCAGCAGCAGCAATAGCAAAACACTGAGTAAAAATGTGATTCATCTCATTACTAATCTTTAAAACCCTGTGGGCAAGGATGCAACTGGCAGAAAGAAAAAAAAAAACAGGAAAAAAAAAAGAGAAAAAGGCTGCCACTGCTACCAGGGAAACCTATAACCGTGACATGTGGACATGTGCAGAATAATTAAAATGGTGATCGACTTCAATCACCAAAGCTGCAAGCAGGAAAAAGAAAGGGGCCATTACAAGGCTTTCAGAGCGATGCCCCATGTCCAGAAAGAGAAGTTCTACAACTTCAAGATGCTGCAGATTCAAATCAGGTTCACAAGAAATATTGTTACATTTTATGTCACTTAACTATTCCTTATGCAATTGTAGCCATAGCTATATGCCTGAAGGACTTGCAAACTACCTACTAATACAGAAAAAAGACATACTTTCAGTTTCCTAGAACTAGATGCTCTCTCTCTATATGAATGTGAAATATATCACACTACAGGCCAAAGGAAAAATTTGGCAAGCCAAACTGAGTCAAAGTAGAACTGAGCCATGTGTTTCAAAAAACCATACACACATCATAACACCGTGTTATGTCATGCCACAGTAAAATTTGGCTTTTCGTCAGAGCCACTAGGCTGACATCATAAAACCCTGATTTACTTCCAAATATAGAGCATCATAAATCCACTTGAGTAAGCCAATATCCACAGCTTAGAGAACAAGGAGGCTAAACTGTGCAATACAAGAGTAATGAAATAACTAGGGCGTGATGTGGTCCTAACTAATCTAATACACTACCAGAACCAGTTTCATGAGTAAATATTTTGGAAGTAATATGAACTCTTCAACCAAATACAGATAAGAACCAGTGACTAACCACATCTCAAACATGTCACCAATATTAAATCCTTGCTTTTAGCCAACAATATTTTCTTGTAAAGTTGTACAAACCTGCTTGGTTTGAGCTTCACTGGGTTGGGTCTGGGTGGAGGTGGTGGTGAGCTATAGATTTCTTCAATAAGCTTTCTGGTCACCTTTTGTTTTGGCAAAACTTGTGCTTCATAATAAGTCATTTTATTTTCTATGCCAATCAGATCAAAGAGAGACGTATCTGTATCCTAGGATTATTGTGAAATAATAAGGTGTCAGTGCATATAAGTAATAAAGTTCAGAGTAACTGGCATGTCTCATTACTCAGTTTATATAGCCCGAAGGTAACAAATGTTTCTAGCTTCTCTCATTTGCTGCATTTATTTAAAGAAAAAGAAAGTCAGGTTTACTTCTAGTTAATAGATGTTATGCTGAAATATCTAACTGCCTAGGTAAAATCTACAGTTAAGATTCCCATCCTGACATTGGCTAGAAGTGGAATTAAATAGGTAGTCAGACTACTGTGCAGAAAACAGAACTTACATAAAAATTGCTGGAGCTTTTCCAGTATTTCCAATATCCTCATTAATTAAATACCAGTAAATACAAAACTGAAATACCAAAGACACAGGGCATATTTGGATAATTAAAACAGCATAAAAATATTCAACTGAGTGTTTTTAGTATGCCTGTTACTATCAAGGCACAGTATACACAAGTTAAAGACAACAAGCCCATCCAAAAAGCTCACGCCTTTCATCATTCTCTTCTTTAGCGCAATTATTTTCCTCTTCTTGCAGGAGTATACTAAGGCAAAATGAATGAGGACCTCCCCATGTTAAAAAAGTTACTATGAATCCTGAAAACAGGAAGATGATTATGGAACCTGAGAGTAAAGTGGATTTTACTGTAATTTATTCAGATTTTGCCTGTCCAGAATTTTTGTAGGTATAGGAAAGTTTCTGAAGACCAAATCCACAACTGCAATGCAAAACAAAGCCAATCTCTGCACAGGCAGCTGGAACATGAATGCCAATCAATTACTGACCCAATTCTGAAAACTCATCAACAAATTATTAGAAATTGGGAAAGATGTAGTAAATGTACCTTGAACTAGGTATGTACCAAATTCCTTCTGTTTATGATCTGTAGTTTGACCTGAAGCATACACACGGTAGTAAATACCTAAATTCTGCAAGGGCAGTTTTTAAAATTCACTTTTCCACTCACCTTCCAAAGATCTGATTCTAGAGCTTTTAGTATTAGTGAAGCAGTTCCATACTCCAGTGCTTCTGACACATAAGAGGAGCTAGAAAACCTGGGATTTATAAGGTCCGGATGATTACAAATCCTTTGCAGCTGCATCAGAACATGGAGGACACTGACAAAATGTCCACTTTTAAGTGCATCTTGGGTTCTGTTGAAGAAAGAAAAAATGTAAATACCACAACTTCAGCTTAGCTTTCATAAAGAGCTGACCTTAACCTCACAGGGCCAGAATCTGAAGTGAAAAGTGTTACGCAACAATCTTAATATGTGGAGAGAAGCATCAGAAAAGTGAATGTGAATTTGGGACAGGCACAAAACTGAGGGACCAACAACACTGCCTAAAATCAGATAGAGTCCAAGGATGTAGGGATTCCCCACACAATGCTGCCAATAGATTACACGGCTTCCTAAACACCTCTTGGGTATAGATCAATAGTTACGTTGAATTCTTCTAGTTTTGTGAAGTAGAGAGCATCCACCAGAGGTAAGAATCAAACAAAAGCAGTTTTTCCTACTGACCACCAGAACTCTATTTATACAATTTCCAGAGGTAAATACCTAATCATTCAATTTTTTAAGTCACTGGTTTTCAACCTGTGGTCTGTGGACCCTGGGAGGTCTGTGGACCATGTCTAAGGGGTCCACGAAAGATGACTACAATCAATCAAAAGTATGTGAACAGCTACACTTACAATTCAAAGGAGTCCACATCTCCCTTCAAAATTTTCAAAGGGATCCATAAATACAAAAAAGGTTGAAAACCATTGTTTTAAGCTCATAATATCACTTGCCTCAAATTTTAAAGCTTCCAGTGTAGACATGATTTTCACTCACTATGAAAATGTTTGGAGGAATACTAAATGCCATCACCCAGCAGAATCACAGCATTTTTAACTTACTATTAGAATTCCTTACCCTGGTTGTAATATGACATCTTCATACATTGCCTTTTGCCGGTTAGAAAGACGACACTTTAGCACATGCTCATATTTTTTCGTAAGTTGCTTTTCAACATCTCTCTTTGATCTTCGCAAAATAAATGGTTGAATCATCTGAAAAGTTTCATAAATTAAAAAGAAAATTCTCCTCCACATTAAGATTCAGTTTGACATCTGAGAACTAAGATTATCCAGACATGATGTACGTAAGTGCTAGACCTATGCGTAACGTGATTATGCTGCCATACAAATGCTTGTAGGAACGCTGTTTGGGGGTTTTTTTTCAACTTCTGGCTAATTGTGCTCCAGAATCTAAGCTTTTATTATTGGTTTGCTTGGAGGGTTTCCCCCATTTTCATAAAGAAAATCTCTAACCCTTTACACAGTGGGAAAAAAAACTTACAAATTGTAAACTGAAATGTAAATCAATGCCCATGTGTGCTGGCACCTTCAAAACCAGAGCTTTCAGAGATGTGTGAAGTGCCTCTATTCATTACAAAGAAGTGATAAAGACTGTTAATTATTTCAGTGATAATCTTTTTAGCAGATGCACAAACTAGCAAGATTTGCTAATCTTGGCATGCAATGGAAGAAAATTTGGGCAGGGTAAGACTCAAAATCCAAACGATTCAAACTGCTTTAACTAAGTTGTAGGTTTATATTAATGTAGTTAAATGAGAACAAACCTCTGCCAATCTAAACATGACACTAATGGAAGTTGCTTAAGTCAGTTTCTTGCTTGCTTAAATGCATCTCTGGTGTGCAACAAGGAATAAGGAAATTGGGACCCATTCTTCATGTTCCCTCTCATATTTCTTCCATGGTAACAAAAGCCTCTCCTTAGGAACTAATGCCAAAACTTCCTTCCCATATCCCTGTATATCAAGAGCTCCAAAAACCTATCCCTTACCCAGCTCTTAAAATCACCAGCTTATCTCAATAATATAATTCTGTACTGTCACTAGAAAAGTCTTTGACACAATGAAAATCTGGGGGCACCAAAAGTTAACTGGATGCAACACAGAAGCCCTTCTTCAGATTTAATCAGGAAGTGTAATGGATCTTAAGAGGGATATGATTTGAAAGGATCTGTGTCACATAAGAACAGGGACCAACACACGACGCTATTTTGCCAACATACATTGCAAAGCTTAGAGCACAAGTTCCTATATGAATTGATCCAAGTGTTAAGAAAAGGCAGAAAATTCAGAGTTCAACTAGCTGCCCCCACAACCTCATTTTTTCATCAGGTATGATTGAAGTAGTAAAGATGAAGAGAAAAATAATAACATACTCTGTGTAATCTTATGACAAGTTTATGGCAATAATCCTGGTTTTCCTCATTGGCTGCTTTTACTGGAAAGTCTAGATAAGGTCTGGAAATTCCTGGAATTAAAAAATGCACCATGGTCCACAACTCCATCAGAGTATTATGCAAAGGGGTGTCTATCAGGAGTAAGCGATGCTGGCTGTAAATAATAAAACAAAGTTTGTGACATACCAAGTACTAGTTATTAGGTACTCATTTATGAAAAATGAGACACACCTACTGAACACATATTAGACTCAAATGGTACAGCATACAATACTACTAAAATAACCTCCATTGCAAATCAATTTAAAACAAAACATCTCCTTCCTTGGAAATTTTTAAGAGCAAGTTAGACCAACACTTATCCAGCATAATTTAGACATGAATGAACCTGCCTTGAGCAGGAAGCTGGACTAGATTGCCTGAGGTCCTTTCCAGCCATATTTTCCTATCATGCTATGAAAATAAACCCAAAATCCAAATTTCCTTTATCATTGCCCAAGGCAAGATTTACTTCTTCAGTAAATAATTAACAGACGCAAATAATCTGTTTGCCTAACATCTCAGCTGTGTTAGGATGCAATGCCTTCTCTAAAAAGATGATCAATTCAAACTAAACAAATCAGTGTTACATAAGTATTCAAGACTTACAACACTAATTTAAACAACTTCCTGTCTGGCTTCATTATTTTAATAAAAAATATGTTATAAAAAAAGTCACTCGCAAATGCAAATTTAGAGACTGACCCAAAATAAACCAGCGCTCCATCAAGCTAGCTTCCTGTTTCTATAGCATAAAAATATTTTAGGAAATATACTGCTAAAAGAGCAACTACCACATGCGAGCAAGTCTCTGGAACTTGACTGTTTAAGTAAATGGATCTCTAGGTTCTTATCTGGATACTTTGCGAAGTACACACAGAAGACATGTGAATAAATTATTTTTAAGTAATCCTCTTCTAAAAGAAAAATTGATCTAGAAGTGATGTAAAAAACCCCTTGATCTGATCCATACCTCCGGAGACTGAAGAGTGCCTCCCAGTGCTTCTCTGTCATGTTTTTAATTTGCTGCATCTCATCTACAACTAAGTACTTCCATCGCATCTTCATAAAGGCTTGGTGACCTTTAAACAGTTGTTTATAGGAGGTGATGCACACGTTAAAGCTGTTGGGTTCTGTCCACTCCTATAAAAAAAGTCCCCAAGGTAAACAGCAGCAGGATGGACACATGGGAGAATTTTAACAACCCCTACAACAAGCTGTGGTTTGGCAGCAACAGAAAGATACTGCACCTCTAACCATTTGTAAGTAAATCTTTGTCTTCAAATTATATTTGCCCCTGAAAAATAGTTAAGGCATCTCATGACTTGTTCAACACTGAGGTTACTCTGTCATTTCTCTGGGATTTTCAAAGCCCTTTTGTGGATTAGTGTCTCTTGATAAATGCGAGAGGTGCCTGTTACATTGTCGTTACCGATTTCTTGTTATATTATAACAGGAACATGCTGCACAGAGTTGCTAATGCAAGCAGTGATCTAGTCGGACATTAGATTCAGGTAAAAGTCTCACTGCTAAAACTATAAAGATGGCAGTGAAAACACTGCGGAATACAGTACCTGTCTCTTGGCTCTAAGTTCTCTTTGGCTCCCGAAGTACAAAAGAATTTTCAACCCAGGGCACCAGCGTTTCAGCTCAAGCTCCCATTTCAATATGTTACAACTCCGTACAACAACAAGATGAGGACCCCAATTACCTACAGAAGGAAAACCACTGCAGGTGACAATACCAACATACTGAGAAACACCGAAACTCATGTTCTCCCATGTATTTTTAATAATGAATTCGGTACATTCAGTCCTTAACTTAACAGCAGAAGGGAGACCATACTAATCCTGATAACAAGACTAACAGCAAGAGTTAACTAGTCTGAACACAAAGGTATCATTTAGGTTGGCAATCGTACAATTACAACTATTTATGAATGACTCTGAAGTGAACAGAGTCCCGTGTTCATTACACAATATGAGGAATTCTTTTTTTATGATATTAAACTGAAAATTTAACAAATAACTAAACTGGTCTCTGCAAGCGACACAAAGGGAACAGCAGGCTGATCAGGGAGCTGCCAAATGGTATAGCTAGAACATGAAGCAACTGAGTCCTAAATTTCAATCTAAATAGGTTTTTACTAACATAATCCTTCTTCTCCATCTGTTAAGTCTGATTTTACTTAACTAAAACAAAGACTATGAAGCAAATCTGACACTCTCCGTCTCCCTCTCACTTTGTCTAGTGCATATTAATTTCCTGGCTCCTGTCTAGCTTCTAATGCTGCTAGCAGCTGATTCTTATCTCCCACCACAGCATGTCCTGTGAGCCAACTCCCCTTTCCACCAGAAGCCAGCCTACCAAAGCCACCTAAAACACAGTTAAGTGGCACTGCTAACTGCCAGAACACTTAAGTGTGCTCCCCCTACAGCCCCAAACTGTTTTCATATAGGATTTGGCAAACACACATACACACACACCTGGAAAGATCCAGATCAGAACTGCACAAGGATCCTCTGGCATGTCTAGGGAATGTGTTCAGCATGCTAGATGCTGTCTTTGGGGGCTTGCACATGTGTTACAAGGCACCATGCAGCTACCCTGTGTCTGTATTAAGTTTCAGAACTAGAAGCCTGAGCACAGATGCAGACTGAACTTACCTTCATTGCAAGCCAAGTGTGCAAAGAAGGCAATGACTTGCACAGTTTTCCCAAGCCCAGCTTCATCTGCCAGAATACCATTTAGATTCTTCTTATATAGCTTTGCTAACCAGTCCAGCCCAATCTTCTGATACTCTCTGAGAGTCCCATACAACAGGGACGGAGTATTATATTTTACCTGGAGCAAAAGAATATATGCATATATGTTTCTACTTTTGATTAAAGCTTAGCATGCAACTAAGTGTAAGGAAGCAAGCACAAAATGTTTCCTATTGTGATTTGCTAATTATAAAAAACATTTGATTATTAACTGGTTGTTAAGAAATATAATCTAGATAACATCACATACCAGGGTGACATTGAGGAATGTCATCCTTGATTCTTGAGGAAACAAGCAATGTTAGCTTGGTACTTCAAGTATTCTTCTGAAGCTAAATTCTTTAAATAATGCAAATACAAGCTCAACTGAAAATGATTTTTACCGCTGTTGTGATCCTCGCGCTGCCTTTAGGTAACAGCACTTCTGCAGCACCAGCAACTTCTGCTATGTCTCTTGCATGTTTCTTTGGAGGACTTGATCTCTCTATCCCCTTATACTGATCAATGCTGAGAAGCGAGTCTATGAGGACCACTTCCTTCTGAGGGCTCTCCCTGTCAGCTGCGTGGTCTTCCATTTCTACAGCACACAATACACAAATTATTACTAGGGATATACCAAAATCATGATTTCATGATTTTTAAGGAAACTGCGAAATCAGACATTTTTCACAAAAAATCAGAGAAATCTGTGAACAAAAAGCCTGCAAAAAAAGCCGGGGAAAACAAGACTACGTAAAAATAAAAAGGTTTTACTATCTTTCCCCCTTGGCTGGGATGGGGGACTGGGGGGAGGGGAGGAGCATGGCCTAGCCAGGGCAGCATGGCCCAGCTGGTAGACAGCGGGGCAGTGGTGGCCCATCCCTGCACCCATGCATGCCCAAAGAGGGGCAGGGGGAGCAGGGCTAGTTCAGAAGCAGCAGAGCCAGGACAAGACGGAAAATGCAGCCTGACTGGGGAGCAGCAGGGAGGCAAGCGGCATGTCCTCATGCTGGGATGGGACAGGGCTTATGTTTCATAGATATTAGACATTAGGGCTGGAACCTTAATTCAGCTGAAGGTCATTTCCCACCCATGCAGACCAGAGCCAGGTGGCGAGCAAGGCCGGGCAGGGCTAGGGGGCAGTAGCAGCCCAGGTGTCTGTTAGCCACCCCAGCCAGAGGTGTGGGGGCACAGCCATAATCTGCCTGAAAAACTGGAGCCCAGGGCCACAGCAAGCCCACAAAATTTGACCCTGGGCTCCACGACTTGAGTAGTTTCACAAGATAACTAAGGCATCTAATTCCTATTTAGGTTATTAACTTGTTGAATGTTTCGATTGTTTTCTGTTTAGCCACCTAGAATGAAAAGCAAGTTGAGCTCAAAAATAGGTTCTGAATGTTTACATCATAGGGCTATCAGAACAGAAACGAGCTTTTATAATCCTGCTAAGAAATCCTCAGAAATTTTTCAGTATTTCAGAACAAATGGTCCTGTGACAAATGATGCAATATACAATAAAAAGTTACTCCCTGAATTTAACAGTGTACTTCCAGCTTTTTTACAATGCCACTGTAGTTCACAAGAGCCTCTCAAACATTAAATTAAATGTATCCTTACAATATCCACAAAGCAGGAAAAGATTATTCTCCTGTTATACATTGGGAACTGATAGGCAGAGAAATTAAATGTCTTTTGCAAAATCACCTAGAAAATATTTAGCATTACCAAAGGTGGCACCCAAATCTCCTAAGCCCATTTTCTGGGTCCTGGATCACAAAACCTTTCTACCTTATGAGACCATATGGTCGCATTCAGAAGCCAGTACTGTACTTTTCATTTGTTTCAGATGGACCTTTATATCTGGTTTCTCAGAATATGAACCATCTTGATAACTGGAATCCAATTTTATAAATAAAATCAATTTACCTTCTTCACTAGTATCCTCTTCATTGTCAGGCTTAGGCTGGGGCCAGTGAAAATTCTCTGCAAAGGCACCTTCATACATCTTTACTAAGTCATCCAAAGGCAATTCAGCTGAAGGTCATTGAATATATACAAAGTTATTACCCATAACAACTAGTAACAGTCCATATTGTTGCTTTACAAGTATCAAAGTATCTCTGATTGCTATGTTAGACATACATACACAATCTGCAGTTCATAACGACCATAGCTGAAAGGATAGCAACTATTTTAAGTAATTATTGAAGACCTGGGGTTTGGAGGACATTAGCCTTTACCTTTGGACACCTGAGTTTAAATCTGATTAAAAAGGGTAAATGACAAGAGCTCAGCTTTTTTTTTTAATCACCATCCAAATCCGCCATACACTCTATTAGTTAAAGCTCAGGGGAAGCATGGCACTGAAACAGTGAAGCAGTCCCTGCTAGTTATTCTGAACAGTAGGTACATGCTCTGTAAAAGCAACCTTTGTAAAGGCCCTTGTCCTTTTGACTGGTCAGTAGCCCCTTATATAAGCTAAAAATGGCTCAAATCTGCTGAATTTCAGACATGCTACAAAGCTCTTCTCCTTGAGCAAGCAGCAGCTGATGGAGGGCCACAGCAGTTGAAGGTGATGGTTCTAGCAAACTGGAAGAGGTGACAGAAGGTTTAAAGCAGCACTGGTTGTGTAAGTGATGTTTCATCCACCTTCCTGCAGGTCTTGTGTTCTGAACATATAGCAAGGGCACCTACAGCTCTGCTTGGAAACTTTTGATGCTGGGCCTATCTATAGGAACAACATCTAACTAAAGAGTCACTCACACAGGGCACATCTATACACGATGTTACGGTGATATAGCGTCAGCAGGCACAGTGACACTGCAGCTACGTTGCTGTAGCAACACGCTTCCTCGGTATAGCGCATCACTACAGCGATACAGGTAAAAATAAAAATAACTGTGCACCAGCAGCACAGCACAGTAATGGCTGTTACTGCACCGTCATTTAGTACTTCAAAAAGGTACTAGTAAGGAAGGTACTCCAAAAGGAAGTACTAAATAATGACGCAGAAACAACAGTGCCATAAGGGCACGTGTAGAAATACCCACACTGGCACTTTTGCCCCCAGACCAATTATGTAAGAATGAGCTAACTAAATACAAACATTCCTCAAAGTTCAATAATTTAGCCCCTAAAATTACGAAATAATAAGAAAGCACACACCAAACAAAAAGCCTCCTTAAAGAAATACCAAGTCGAACAAACTTGAAAGCTGAATGTACTGATAGGAGAAGCTTTCTTTTGCTAATAGCTATTATTTACAAAGACAAGGCAACAGAATTGCTACATATTTTCATATATTATGGCACTAGGTTCAAACCTGTGTTCAAACCCCACATGCATACCTTCTTTGGCTAGGTTAGACAATTCAGTTTGATGGTTTATATTTCCTTCTTTAGCCTCTTGCTCTGCAATCGTTTCCTCTTCATCTTCAACTAAAATCAAAACACAATAAAGTATGGTTGCATACATAATAGGTCTGCAAACTCAAACATGCTTCAGATCTTTTTTCCAAGTAACAGGCACGCAAAGTCAAAGGGATATTTTAGAAGAAGCAAAACATTAGAAAATTGGTCTTACAATCATGGAATCATAGAAAATTAGGGTTGGAAGGGATCTCAGATGGTCATCAAGTCCAAACCGCCTGCTCAAAGCAGGACCAGCCCCAGCTAGACCAAGGCTTCATCTACCGTGGTCTTAAAAACTTCCAATGGTGGAGAGTCCACAACCTCTCTGGGTAACCTGTTTCCATGTTTTACTACTCTCCTAATGAAAAAATTCTTCCTAATATTTAACCTAAACCTCCCTCGCTGCAACTTGAGACCATTTCCAATTGCCTACCCTGGAAATCTTCAAGAGGAGACTGAACGGTCACCTTGCTGGGGTCACCTGACTCCCAGTTGCCTGTCTAACCTAGTGCAGGGGGGCTGGACCCGATGATCCCTCGGGATCCCCCCAGCCTTGCAATCTATGAATCGCTCCTTGTTCTGTCATGTGCCACCATGGAGAACACTCTAGTTCCATCCTCTTTGCAACCCCCGCCCCTTCAGGTCGTTGAAGGCTACTATTAAATCCCTTCTTAATCTTCTCTTGACTAAATAAGCCCACAGTTCCCTCAGCCTCTCCTCATAAGACATGTGACCCAGCCCCCTCACCATTTTTGCTGCCCTCGGCTGGACTCACTCCAATTTGTCCGCATGCTTTCTGTAGCGGGGGGCCTAAAACTGATGTGGCCTCACCTGTGCTGAACAGAAGGGAATAATCACTTCCCTTGGTCTGCTGGCAACACACCTACCAATGCAGTAGGCTGTTAGTCTTTTTGGGAACAAGGGCACACCGCTGGCTCATATGCAGCTTATTGTCTACAGTAACCGCCAGGTCCTTTTCTGCAGAGCTGCTGCCCAACCAGTCAGTCCCCAGCCTGTACCAGTGCATGCAACTGTTCTGTCCTAAGTGCAGGGCCTTGCACTTGTCCATGTTGAACCTCATGAGATTGGAGTGTGGGCCAAAAGCAATTTGTCTAGGTCACTCTGAATCCTAGCCCTGTCCCTCCAGCATATCTACTACCTGCCCCCCCCAGCTTGGTGTCATCTGAAAACTTGATGAAGGTGCACTCTATGCCATCTTCCAAGTCACTGATGAAGACACTAAACAAAACTGGCCTCAGGACCGACCTCTGGGGTACTCGACTTGATACTGGCTGCCAACTAGACATCGAGCCACTGATTATTACCCTCTGAGCCTGATGCTTTAGCTAGTTTTCTATCCACCTTACAGTCCATTTATTCAGCCCGTTCTTCCTCAGCTTGTCTGCAAGACTGTTGTAGGAGACCGTATCAAAAGCCTTGCTAAAGTCAAGGTATACCACCATCCACTGGTGGAAATAGATTCCTTGAGGATCTGCTCCATGTCTTTTCTCAATTAAACTGCTGAATCCTATACCTTTGTGGCATGGAGTACAGCACGTACAGCCAGGATCCAGTGAGTTGTTCAGTGTGGTTTATATGTAAACTTACAAATGTTATTTCATTCTTGAGGTACAAACGAACAGCCCAAGCAATTTGTATTTTAACTAGGAGAGGAAAATCAAAGAAGCTAATACAACAAATTCCTATTCCTCTCTTTCCTCCATCTCTGTTAGGACTTCTAATGAAGCCTTGGCAACAAAATTTTATACAAGCACCTCACCTCATACTGGCTCTTTAATTTTTAAGAATTGAGTGAACTTGGTATTTTGTGAAAAATCACCAGGTACGTGGAGCAGCAGATCGACGACCAGTGGTTTAATATTTTTTATGTATAAACCATATGCACATTTCCCAAGTATACCACATACGATATGAAATTTTGAAAAGCAACTAACCTTCCTCATCAGTCAAGGATGTGCTTGCTTTTCTTTTCCTTCCAGGTGACAACAAATCCTAGCATCAAATAATTAAAATGTTTTAAATCCAGAGAATAAAAACACCAGATATCCTTTAAAGAAGCTGCAAACCATGCTAGCAGTATCATGATCTATCTTCTTCCCTCCTTTAACTTTCAGCACCACCATTAAATTGGAGAGTAGACCAAAGTCCATCCAATAAGTTCAGTACATCAGCATCTCATTGGGACTCTGTGCCAATGCAAGGGTTTACTTGCAGAGATCACTCTGCAAGATGAGGACCCATATATTCAAAGGGGTAAATCACTGCTCTTTCACAAAAGCTGTGAGCTCAAGGACAGTAAGAACAATCTAGTATGATCTTCTGTATGTCACAGGAGTCCCTCTACTGAGTAAAATGACTAGTGTTTCAGTCTGCAAGAAACTAAACTATAAGCCACATGCAGGAAATAGGAAGGGAAGTAGGAGAATGAGGCCTGCAATAACTAGGATTTACTTAGGTGAGATATGCCCAGATCATCTCAACCGGCAAATGTCATGAACTGAAGAACAAACTAAGCAATCCTCAAACTTCCTGCCAAACTGACCAGGGGAAACTCTTCATTGACCACCAACCTGAGAATTGTCAGATAATCCTGAGCATGTGAGCAAGGTATCTCACAGAGACATCTAGAAACAGACTTCTCTGCATCACCACCTTTGAGCACTGATCTACCCAGATCTGGTATCCCATCTTCCATTATGAGAAGGTTAGGACAGTACAGGCAATCTTACTCTCAAGGTCCAGGAGGAAGGGAGAGAGTACAAAGGGGAACTTAGTTTGCAGATTACTTGGCCAAAAGGGACCACCATGACCAGAAGCCTGATTTCCTGGATTAAAATACTCCTTTTTAAAAAAGTCATCAGATCGTGTTTAGAGACTTCACAATAATTCAGCTCTGCTACTAGTAAAATGTTCCAATGTGCAATTACCTTCACAGCTAGGAAAGTGCATCTTATTTTACTGAACCTCTGTAACTCCAACTTCCATTGCTTTGCTTTTGTCAGGAAAGTTGAAACCCCTTCTACTGCAATTAGATGTCTTTGACATAAGCAATCACTTATACACAGTGATCAAGTCACCTCTCAATTTTCTCTTTGATAAGCTGAGTTTTTTCACCTCATAAGGCTTGGATCATATGTATTCTCTTATATCTGGCTATATTAAAACACATTTTCTTGGACTATTACTAATGAATAAGGTGAGTCAGAGTACTCTTTAAGAGTAACTTCTCCTTACCATTAATTTCTACCCCACCAGCGAACGTGTTTGTAAACCCTACCAGCAAATATTTTTTGACTTAATGATCCAAGTAGAGCGTCAACCACTAATAAATACGTCTTTCTTTTTTAAACACTAGAACAACTGTTTCAGATCCTCTGCAGTTTTCTATTAACTCACATTTTAAAAAGAATTTTATCATTTCCAGGCATAAACAGAAATCAGTATTGAATTAAATATGTATGGTTCCTAAAGTGTGCTATTTGTCCCCTGATGACAAACTGTTTATGACCAGAAACCCAGCATTAACTTCCAGAATATATTTTACATTGATTTGTCTGCAACTTCGAAGAGCGGCTTTCATGTTTATTTGAATCTGATTAAAAACTTTGTATTAAATAAAGGCAGGCAAATTATGAAGAACTATGAAGCACTTTTTTAAGCAGCAGAAATAACTTACCATCTCATTTTCCTTTTCCAATGAAATAGCTTCTGCAAACTTTACACCTTTATCTGAAAAGATATTACACTTTAAGCACCCAACAACTGTTCTATATTCACCCATCAGCAAGTCTATATTCTTATGCTAATATTTAATTTAAATCAAAAGCAGCAAAATCCAACTGGTTGGATTTATGAATCAGTTCTTAACATTGGATAGATTTCACTGTCAAAAAGATGAGACCCGTTTTTATAGTAAATGGATGGAATGATGCAAACTCTGAGGAGCAGGTTATGAACGTATACCAGAATGCTAATTAAATGAAGCGTAGTTACCTTTCTTTGATTTTTTCTTTAAATTCAAAGCTTTTTTCCTTTTCTCTTGGAATTCAATCTGCAATTTTATTTCAACCACCTAAAAGGTAAAGCAACAAAAGCTGATGGACCATTGCAATTTCAAAATTAAAATGGTTAGACTTTTACAAACAATCTTGCCTATATAAATAAAAAAAAAAAAATCAAGAGTTTACCTGTTCAATGTTAGACCAGAAGTATTCTATTTCTCTAGCAATTGAAGCCGCAATGCGTCTCAGTTTGTTTTGTTCCTCTCTTTTGGCTCTCTCTGCATTGAGCTTCTTTTCCTCATGGTAGCGAGCCACAGTTCTCACCATCTAATAAAACCATCAGATAATCAGTGCATGCCTTCATTCGTTTTAAGTACCTTTCAGCATCTTTGGTTCTTGTTTCACTTTTCTATTATGAGTGGAGGTAAACAGGTTCTTCCTTCTCTGTACCATTCGTCATTTATCAACTGCATTCAGGTTTCCTCTTATTGGTCTTATCATTAAATTAAAGAGCTACAATTTTTTTGACTTTTTCCTCATATGCTTTCATTTCCATGCCTATTTCTAGAACTCTTTGATTTCTGCTATATCTTTTCTGAGATGGGTATAACACAACATGTTTGCATGCAGCAGTTCCAGTAGAAGAATGCTCTTTACATACTGTTGGATGGAAGGAGTAGCTGACAAAATAAACAAGTAATATGGCTGCAATTGCCAAAACTGCTGCAAGTCAGTATCCTAAATCTGTATTTGAGGCACCTGAATATACCCTTGAATTTTCAGGATGCTGAGAACCCAGCATTTTCCACTGAAGTCAATGTCTACCATTATGAAGTCAGGAGCAGACATTAGGTCCTCAGCACTTCTGAAATTCAGCATTTGACCTAAAGAATTAGCCCAGAGCTTCACATTTTGGTCAACCCCTCACATCTACTATAAGGATTTTACCAGAAATAGAGAATATGTTTCAACAGCAGATTCACACGAAGTACCTTCTTAGCAGTTGCCATCTTCCATTTTCTCTCTTGAGCAAAATCAGTTGCCATCCACTGCATTTCTTCCAGAAGATAATCCCAGTGAGATTTGGGTCTTGGGGCCTCCTGGAGTTTGGGCAATCGCCTCAAGGACCATAAGCCCTCCTTCCTCAACTCTGCTATTCGTTGATGGATCTGATTCTCCTTAAAAACCAAAGGGTGGAAAATATCAGGTAAATCTCATAAAGTTTAACGCTAGAACATGGGACATGTCTGGAACAAATCAAGCCTAGATATTGTATTGCAATGGTAAAATTAACAGATTAAAGGCAATTCTGTTTTAAGCAGAATTACAATAGGTGAAGCTGTATTTAACAAACTCCCCTGTTTAGCCAGATAAAAGCTGACAAAAGGGCACAGCAATCAGCTTACAAAACCAATGCAAACTATAATTAAACTAAATGTTTTGACTGAAATCAAGAGCTTTTCTTATCCAAAAAGTAATGTAATTGAGGATAAGACACCTACACTACACAAAACATTTAGCTTTTAAGAATAACAAGTCCTATTAAAGACTCAAAAAGGCATGGCTCAGATTTACTAGAAAAGTAATTTGGCCACCCACGCCAACACAACTGGTGAGCAGGACTGTTGACAATACCAAAAAAAATTGTGTTTGGCAACGGCAAGTGCTTCCATTAACAGTTTTGCTTTTAGCTTCCTTGGAAGTCCATAAAATAAGGACTAAATACCAAAAGAGGAGATACATACACATGCGCGCACACACCCAAAGAACCAAGAGGTCCATGTAGGAAAGCCCCTCTTTTCTGCCTGTTGCACCTTTTTATGTTCCCAAAGGAAAACAATCTTACCAGCTTTACTTGTTCAGCAAGCTTGTCTTGAGAGCTGTCTTGTGGTAACACTGCAGCATTCTGAGCTGGACTCTGCGTTTTAGGTGCTGCAGCTACTGCCAAGCCTGGAGGTTTTGATGCAATTGGAGACAGAGACTTGTTAGTTGCTGGCGATGTCCTGTTTGTTTGCACTGGGTACGCAGAAAGTGGTGCTGTGCCTGAGAGTGTTGCTGGTGCGATCGATGAGGTAGGCGGCAGCGAATTTACTGTAAGACGCTGGGAATTTTGGGCAGAATCTGCAGATGGTCGAGTCAGGGTCACAGTCTGTGCAAGAAAAGTACTTGTTAAGTGACTACCAAATGACATTTAACATCACATACTATGTAAATGTGCATTACAGGAGACTATCTTGGCCAAATGCTGACTCAGCTTTGATCCACTGACTACTTTTACCACAAATCAGGATTTTACTATTTTATTCAACAAAGTGTATCTAGATAAGCAACCTAGTTAACACTAGTTACACTGCAACCATTTCACGCCTTTCAGCTATCTGCAGGAAGAGATTGCCATTATAGTCTACTGGGGGTAGATTTTCACACCAGGCAAATTTTACATCCAGACATTTTGAACATCACGTACCTGTTGCTGTCCTGTAGCTTGCAGCTGGGATGCCTGTGTTGGTGTCTGTCCTTGTACATGAAGGGCTGGCTGCACCTGCTGCTGAAGCGGTGCTGGGACCTGGGCATGAGGCGCAGTAGTGATGGGTACATTTTGTGGCTGGATCTTCACTTGAATCTGGGGCTGAGATGGAGATTCAACAATCTGTGGTGGCTGCTGTGGAAGCTGCAATGCAGCTGGGAGAGATGTTATAGGGACGTTAGCAGGTTGCAGCCTCCCCGGCAGCTGAGGCGGAGGAGTGTGTAAACTTGCGGCATTCTGCACAGGAGGGCCTTTGGATGGGTCATACTGCTGCTGACTTTGTTTCTGTCCAGTGAGCTGTACAGCTTGAGGAGTGGGAGGCATTCCACCTACAAAGCAAGAGGAGATCCCACAGGAATTAATTTCATGGGCTAATGCTCCATGCTAATTTAACAGCATGTGGATTTTGACTCGTTACTTACTGTGCCACAAGACATCATCACTTTGAAAAATATCACATCACAATGACAAAAATAAGTCACCATCACAATGAACAGTACAATCCATCATGCACAGGAATACAACTAAATTTGTGAGCAGCACTACTACAAATAATATGTTATTGCTATTAAATTATCCTCTGAATTTCCTACATTTTTATGCACTAATGAGTTAGCTGGAGACAATCGTAAAATATCAGCACCACTAAGTCCTAACATATGCTGACTGATATTCACTGAGGATGCTGCACACTAACACATGTGTACCAAGAAGGACTGTCAGTGAACTGGCACCTTTAATGAAGGAAAAAACAATTTTTGTCATGGATGCTTCAAACTGGGAGATCTCCTCCTTTATTTATTTATTATTACAGACCTGCAGATTAGATTCAGAACTCCTGGACTAACAATTTGCATCAGTACCTGTGACGTATTTCCATGCCCACATGCACCTCTGGAGCCCGTCACTCAGCTCCTTAAACAATCCAGGCATTGCATACCAAGTATTAATTTACAGGGAGAAGTCTGTGGTGGAACTAGGATCTCAGAAGGCCAAGAGCCCAAGTTTCTAGTTCCATCACTAACATCTCCTTGTTAAATTAATTTGCAATTGGCATGTGGTGACACAGTACCTTGTGCCGTTGGCATTAGCTGTTGAAGAGGAACTCCTGAAGCCACACCTGGATGCTGAAAAACCATCCCATGACGGCCCACTTCAATTCGTGGTCTCTTAGACGAATCTGTGATATTCAAATTCCATTTATGGCAGGGTATAATGGAATGGGTTCAGTTTACAAAGCAAATCTACTACACATGATTTCAACATCAGCTCAGAAAGCTACAACTATACTAAGCATGTGTAGCATTGATGAAGTACATGCTCCAAGTCCCCTTAAAGGTGGCCAACTTGAAGTTTACTTCCCTCGGTCCAAGTAACACAGCTGGTAAATATTTTCATGCTTGCCAGATCCAATCCTACTTGTTGCAAGTGGGCTACAATGCATACAGCCCCCTCACAACAGATAGGCCAAAGTATCTGGCAACTGACAAAAACTCTGTTTCACGGGGTATGCAGTTGTGGTCTTTCTATTAATAGTTTGCTAGTAAAACTGAGTTCTGTTTAAGAGGAACATACATACCTGCTGGAGCAAGGGCCTGCTGTCTCTTAAAAGCTTCAATTTCTATGGTATTCACAGTCCCCGTTACTGGAGTCCCTGTATGTGTTTGCTATTGAGGAAAAAAAACAAACCACAAAAATTAAAGTTACATCTTCAATCACTCTTATAGCAACAGATAAATTATTTTGAAAACAAAGAACATCTAGCTGTACAATTAGCTCTTCAAACTGACCATATCATTCAAAAAAGTGTCAGCCATATGTACTGACAGTTTTCAAAAGCCCCTATAGCAGAGTTACATGGCATAACCCTGAGACCCTTCAGTTTCCCAGTATCACTTTATTAACTATGATGTGTGGGATATATTTTAGGAGTTGCAATACTAAGGAAACTGGGGGGCAGGGGGGAAATATACTTGGCTCGTTTTTCTGTGCTTCTTTTTCTATTAAAAAAATTCCATTTATGAGAGACTCTCCCCTCTAAGCCCAGTGACACCATCTTCTTAGTTCTGCAATGAAATCATAACTGTACAGAGATACATTACACAGGTGCTGCAATAAGCTGGCATGCCAAAAATGGAAAATTTTGCCTTCACTAAAGGCTTAAATAGAAGGGAGACTAGATTGGGACAGAGCAGTATTTATATCAGTCAGAGCAAGATGGTAAAGACATTTTAGTTGTGAAAGCTTTCAGCATTAGGAAGGCCTAATTTCCAGTCTGGATGTCAGATATTTGAGAAATGTCTGAATAAAATTAACTGCCATTCTGAAGACAAATAAGCTGACTTGCTGGTAGCCACCAACAACACTCTGGGCTTCAATAAGCTCCGGTGCTCAGCACGCCTCAGAACGAAGCCATAGTGACCTAGCTTTTCCACTTGGCCAGAAAAACTGCTCAAGGCCAAAATATGGAATAAATGCGCTTAAAGAAGATGCAAATAATAAGTCCATTTCCCTCCCACCTGGTCTTGCATTTGTTTTATTGAGGCTTGCAGCTGACTGCTAGAACAGTGGTTCCCAAACAGTGGGTCGCGACCCCAAATGGGGTTGCAGCATCAGCAGATGGGGTTGCAAGAGTGGGAGAGCTGTGGGTTGGGAGTGAGGGGCCATGCTGAGGAAATGGGACCATAAATGGGGTCATGCTGGTGAAAAGTTTGGGAAGTACTGTGCTAGAAGGTAATAGCACAGCTGGTGAAATGGATGTCAAGAAGTACAGTTATCAATTCTGGATTGTGAATCACGGTCATTCTTGAAAATCATTGCACATGCACAGACATGTCAGAACCTTTCCTTTTTCCTCGGGAGCCCAGACATCAATGTGATTATAAAACACCAGAGCCAGAAGGGCATTCTGCAGCATGAAACCACTATGGCTCTCATTCAGCAAGGTATTTAAGTCATCTCCATCAGAAAACTTTTGCTCAAATTTGGCAAGGGTTACAGCCTTTATCTAATCAAGGCCCAAACTTTTCCTTCAGTATTTTTCTATCTAATACTGTCATAAACAACAGATACTATAGTCAAGGCAAATCCTCATCAAATTTGAGAATCATACAGCAGAACTGGATACTGAGATTTTGAAGTAGAAAGAGCTATTATTTGCATGCACTTTGGGTCTCAGCTACTACACAGCACTACTGGTGAGAATTTACTGAAGCACAGGAGCATCTGTGGGGACAGACCTCATTTGTGCAAATTTCCGTGTTAGATTTTCAGGGCTTCCCCTACTATTAGCCACAATGCTACCAGCAAGTACTTTATTATAAGACTAAATATGAAATCAGTGATGTTGACCTAAACACAGCTCTAAACAGCTTTTATTTAAAAAATAAAATTATAGAAGGCCATGAAAATGAACTCATTTACCATTCTGATGCTCTCTATAGTCAAACTGCTTGTGATAGTGGCTTTTACTGCAAAGTAAGAGCTTTCCAAAATATGTATTCCAATGTAACACCTTTTGTGTAGTTAAATACATCAATACTGTTAACAGCAATTCCTCAAAGGAACATTTGCTAAGGCAATCCCCCTTTTTCCCCACCCAGCTCTTCTGAGAAGTCTTGCCACTTTAAATCGTAAGGAAATTAATACAACTCTACACTTAAACTGTTACTGAAAAACTAGCAAGCCAAAACCAAAGTGCCCCACTTCAGTGCCCCATTTCAGAGTACACTTCTGTAAAACAATTAGGTCTAACACATCCCATTGTGCCTTGGTACTGTAGGATGTATTCTGCTCTGTGTCACAATGCTAAAGTCTAATCAATAACTAGGAATAAGAAAATTCAGCCCCTTAATTTAAGTATTGACCTTTATGCCCATCATAACGATCTCTGTACAGAACCTTAAGATGTGACTGCAGTTTTAAGAATGTTTATGTAGCACAATGGAGCCCACAGAGAAGGAAGGCTGCTTGTTTCGCCAAAAAAAAGTGTCTAACTACTCTTATTTCCTTTTTTAATTTACTATTGTAATATTCAGTAAATTTCAGACCATGTTCAACTGAATGAAACTTTAAAAACAAATAACCTGGGGGCAGGCGCACAGAAGTTTCAATTCAAACACTTAACATTTTGCAAGGCACTGTCAAGTCAGAGGACGGAATGATTCCAAATAATGTGTTTAAATGAACAATATAAATTTCCTCTAAAATCTGAACAAAATTGATGATCATCTCCAGTTCAGATACTGCTTGCAGCAAGTGCCTTCCTAATCACTGATCTGAGCAGCTGTTTCCTTCAAATCTCAATTTAAGTTCCCCAGTCCCCCTTTTATTATTTATCACTTTCTCTCCAAATATGGATGACGCTGTGGCCTAGCTTTAGGCTCCACATCCATTTGGTTTAAAGTTTTTATTGATGTCTGTATTTGAATACTTCCAAGTTACCTGCATTATTTTAATTCGATTTAGAATGAATGCTCCTGAGAAGAAAGGCTATGAATTTATAGAAAGAGCAATTGTCAGCCACTGGCAAGAGAAAATAAATTGTCACTGTATATTCACTGAGATTAAGAAAAAACTCTGGGGTCATAAGGCTATTATGCAACATGTCCCCACTAACAATTTCATTTCTCTGTACTTATGTACTTAACATTGAATGACAAAATACGAGCAAAGAGAAGAGGTAAGGACTGGGATGGTACATAAGGTTTCTGCTAAGAGCTTGAGAGTTACATTCTTCCCAGGTTTTGTAAATTTTCCAAGTGCATTTAGCACTTTCACTTTTAGGTACCTTAGGTTCCTACCAAACCTATGGTGTCACTGCTATGGACGGAGCTCAGTGACAGCCACAATTACTATAAAATGTCAACCGTTATGTTGTTTCATAATTCATACATTTTAAGGTGTCATTGATCTCTGATTATGTGAAGAAACTTCCAAAGCCTATAGTTACTGGCCATACCAAAAAGCATTGGGAACAAACAACTCTTCACCAAATAAGTTATTTTTAAAGGCCTATTTTTAATTTATTCTTCATTTTAATTGTGGATATAGTTAATTCTGTCTTGCTTTTAAACCCCTTCTCCGAACCACAATGACACCTAACTGGGGGCTATACAAGCTAGGGTAGAAAAGGTTATGGAGTCCATCAAGTAAGTATCTCCTGAGCTTACGATGAATATTTTAGCTATAGAATCTGGACTCATTATGCTTTGTTAGCTAGTCATAAAATGATAGAACAGCCCGAAAGTTAAACAAGCCTGAAATACTTAGTGGAGGGGCAGTGTTGGACACAAACACTAGACTGCACATTACAAATGCGTCCCCTTTGCCCATATAAATAGTAATCTGTTTATCTTTACAGCATTTATTGTTTTTAAATATGTTCTTCAATGTTCCCCCACACAAAAGAAATAAGAGCATCTGTCTGACATGGGAACCATACAAGGGGGATAAGCACTTCTGTTTCTTTTTGCCAGCACTTATGAAAAAATCTCATAAAATTTGGGGTAAGATTTTATAGAAGTTGTAAAGTTTATGATGATCCATTTAAAGTGTTCTGGCAGGCAACTGAATTATAGAAAAATACTGCAAGGAAGGCAAATCCAATACATTCTGTAGCCATTTTCAAAAACCTTCAATGAATAAAGAAAAAAGAAAAAGAAATTTAGAAGAAATCCACAATTACAATGCCACAGACAAAGGAATCCAAACTACTGCTATGCAGAATGCACAAATGAACTAAATGCATTAGAGAAACAAAAGACATACAAACCAAAGTGAAAAACATTCAAGCTGAAAGTTAATGAAATAAGCCAGCAACTTTGAGACAAAGATTAAACTTCCTCAGTACTCCATAAACGCTGCACATTTTAAGATGTTAAAGTTTTTGTTTGTTCAGGGGAGGGGGGCGTTTAGTTTTTGCTATTGTTTTGTTTTAAGTAAAAGGGATGGGCTCTTGGGAAAATACTAATTCAGCTAAGAAATAGAAAATCTGAATGAAGAAAAAAAATCTGGGATGACACTACATTTTAGAACCATTGAAAAGTACCTGAAATGGTTGCTGCTGGGATGAAAAAGCAGCAGAAACATTTGGAGGAAGCTGGGTTGCTATAGCAACAGGAGTACCAGTCTGCCCATCCTTTCCTGTCACAACCTTTACCTGAGAGAAAATATTTTGGGAAAAAAAAGGGAGAATCATTTTCTTTTAAAAAGTTCTTAAAACTGATCAACACAATCATTTTGCATTGTACTGACGGCACCTCACTGAAGAGGGGATTATAACAAAATGACCATCAGTGCAGTTTGGTTTGAACACAGGCAATTTATCAAGTTCTGTTTCACTTTTAATAGCAGAACAGAGCGAGGGAAAAATATCCTTAGTGAACTCACCACTGGAAACCTTGTTTTAAATCCAGTTTCAGCTAAAGCGTGAGTTAAATTTAAACACTCTCAGTTCCTGATGGACAACAAAATAGCATGACAGACAGTCTGAACTTAAGAGAGCCCCAACATTTATTTAAGCAATGAGCATAGCCACCACTCTCTCTCCCCTATTAATCCCCAGGGTGATCAGCCTTTCTAGGCAAAGGATGAGGTGCATTGCTTTAGCAGGAGGTGATAAAGAGGTGGGGGAAATAAAAGAGAGGAAGACAAAAATACAAAGAAAGAACATACTCAAAAGGTGCCTTCATTTCCAAAAGTCATCTTAATTTGAAAAGTATTCAAAACCACTTCAGTGGCACAGGATGCAAAATCTTCCGACAGTTAAACATGATGAGCAACTTTCACAAGCAATTAGATTATGCATTAAAATACTTTATAAGGAGAGAAAAAAAACACTTAGAACCTCTTTGCATAGTTTAAACTGTGCCTTAAAGCTAAGAAAAGGTAAACTTGGAATCCTAAAAGATCTGGAATCAGGAGAAACAGGTCTTTAAACCAAGACACTGTCATAGTGCCCCAACTTCAGTGGGTCTAGGACAGTGTTTCTCAACCTTTTTTTTTTTTTTTTAATTGAAGGGAGAAATCAGAAAACACCAACTCTTAATTTTTACTCATTTTTGACTACAAAAAAATACTAGAGCAATTCTTCTGTTACAAAGAACTCAAAAAGCAGAATAGGTCAGAATGTTTTTTACACTAAGGATTCCTATTTGAAACCTCTGCGTTTATTGTGTGAATCATGTTTGCACACCTAATAATGTTAACATTGCGTGGCAACCTTGAAAGCATCTCAAGGCACCCCAAGGTAACCCAGCAGCCTGGTTGAGAATCACTGATCTAGGATAACTTACAATAGTGGAGAATCTGCCCATGAAACAGTACAGGGTTCAGGTTCTGTTCATTTCAGCAACCTTCAACATGCTTAATAACCGTTAT
Organism: Gavialis gangeticus; assembly: GCF_001723915.1. Taxonomy (NCBI): domain Eukaryota; kingdom Metazoa; phylum Chordata; order Crocodylia; family Gavialidae; genus Gavialis; species Gavialis gangeticus. The sequence continues at coordinate 21,419,385 of NW_017729001.1, forward strand.
AGTCTGAACTGCATTCCCTCTCCCATGTAAACTATTACTCAAAAGACAACGAAGAGGTTAGACTTCAAATGCTAGACATCAGGTTACAATTTTTAACCCATCTACAAATTCAAACCAAAGAGCTATCCATTAATGATGTTGCACTTAAAGGACTGATCAGCTTGCACGGGAGACACTGGTTTACAAGAGAAATTTGAAACAAAAACAAGTCTCTTTATAAAACAGATTTTTTAACATACCATAAGCTATGCACACATGATATATTTAAATAGGCATTTGTGAGTTCCAAGTTGTTCCAATAATGAAATCATATCCACTTGCCACCCAAGTGACAAGCTCTGCTCCAAACAGACACTGCTCAGGCCATGCAAACTGGAAAGCACGGATGCTACAAGTCAGGGTTAATATGCACTGGTACAACTGTGCAAGGGAAATTGTGCAGGGCCCGTTTCTGGCAAGCTTAGTTCAAACCATTTACCATCAAGACACAGTGAAGTCACATTCCAGAAATTAAAAAAGAACAATATTGAATTTGTACTCAGACTATGCATTTTTTAGCATCTGAATTGCAATAAAGGCACAGGTGAGGGTCTATGGCACCCACAGTAAATTGGTACGTTATACTGTGTTTCAAATACATTTCATGGGACACCACCTAAAACACTTCAACAGTTATTAAATTACTTTTATTTTAATGTTGATTAATATAATACTAGTATTTTACAGAATTATTGTATGGGTCCAAATTATATTCACAAAAGCCAAGTTCCAAGTTAAGGCAGATTCTAATCTTACGGAGGGTTTTTTCTCCTTATAGATATTATAGATAATATGTAATCATTTTAGAAGTTAACACATGTTCAGCAACTATTCTAAGTTTCTTTGGGTTCAGAGAGAGCTTAACCATTTTGTGTATGGGACATAAATACTGACACAAACACAGTCAGTGAGAACTCTTTTCCCCTCTATAGTTACCTCTGTTCATAAAAAACATGCTTCTGATTGCATGCTCAAACCAACCTGCAGTTCAAATTTCCATCCAGCAAAACTACAATTCTCTTAACAAACTTCATTTTTAAAAGTCTACTATACCTTCCTCAGTCAGAAATAAAATCTTATGTATTGCTAAGACAATCTAATACTTTGGTATCCAAAACCCACAATTTAATTTAGTGTTTTATTCATAATCATTAACCAACAGACTTCTTACCTCATCGTTGATGACTTCAGATTGTTCCTCTTCCTCCTCTTCCTCTAGATCCAAGTCATTTTGCCTCAGGTATGCTTGCAATGGTACACAATGTTTCTTTTTAAAAGCTAAGAAGTCCATCATATTCCCTTGCAGATGTTGCAAAAAAAATAGTTCAATCAAATATTCCTTAAAAGCCTCCTTCAGAACCTCCATCTGCTTGTGGTGATGGTCCAAACACTGCTTTCTCATCTGAGCAGTCTCTTGGTTGGCAGGAGGAATCTCCTCCAATTTTTTAGGTTGTTTTTTCACCGCTGTATTTACTGAAGGAGTCAGAGGAAGATTAGAGAGACTCTGCGGTACAGTGGCACGGGATGGACTTGTGGGAGGGGGTGGCGATGTTATTCCAAAAGCAGGCGATCCTCCAACTCCTGCTATTAATCCACCAGAAGTCCTATCGTATCCTATGGGTCGGCTCAACTGCTGCCCTTGAAGCACTTGCTGCTGCTGTTGCATGAGCTGCCCTTGGATAATGTTGCTGATCTGTGGTGGCAGGCTAGTAGTTGTAATATGACCTGGACTGGTCAAAGGCTGCATATTTGCTCCACTAGCTACAGGACTCTGAGGTCCAAGATGGTGAATGGTGCCACCGGTCTGTGAATGAGGCTGTGAAAGCCTGCGTTCTCTTACTGTAGCTGGTGCTCCAGAAGAGGGAAGCTGCACTTGTGCTGTAGCTCCTTGAGCGATCTGTGCAATCCCTGACCCTTCTTGATACACAAAGTGTCCACCGTTCGATGGGCTCAGACTGATCTGTCTCACTAGGACACTGGCATCTACAAACCCTCTCGTAGGACTTTGGCTGCACATACCCAAGCCAGGACCAGGTGTGCCTGCCCGAACGTTTGGTATCGACTGCACCGGCACAGGGCTGGGCTGCGTAGGACTTTGAGACTGGACCTGCTGGGGCAACGGTGAAGTAACTTGAATGTACGATGGAGACCCATGGTCAAACCTCCTTGTCTGAGGGCTGAACTGAAAACTCGGTGATGTCGGATTCGGGATCGGCAAGGGCGTTAGTGTGATCTGCTGGTTTCCTGAAGCCACAGGTCCAACATTCTGCAGCGTGATGTTTACATTCTGCCCAGCCACCGGGCTTCTGCTCATGATAAACTGCTGTATTTGGTAACTGGGCGACTGTGGCGCGGACGGGCTGGCGGAAGGAGCGAACGAAGCTGCAGGGGACTGGGGTAGGTTTGTCTGCTGCTCTTCTCCCTCGCTGCCTGTGAAGGACCTGGACCTCTGGAGCTGGCGCTGAGCATTCTGGGGACCGCTGCCATGGTGCATGATCACCTTTTAGTTTTTCCAAGTCAATTCTAAAGAAACACAAAACAGCACAAGTTTAGCCAAGGGAAATGCATGTTTTTTGACAACTGGTCAAAACATGAGTAGGGACTTATCATCGCTCTGCCTTTATAATTCACTACAATCCCTGCTGACAAAGTGAGCTGCTGCTTATAAAAGCTTACGCAACTTCACTCTCCCTTCAACCTGACTTCACACCAACCTGACTACCTCTCTACAAATAACCCTTCAGGCAATTATTCAAATTATGGAAACACCACGAACGTATTATTCAAATGTCTTCTAGGCCTGGGCAGGCCGCAAAACACTGTTGAACAACCTACAGGGTAAAACATTTCTTCTCCTGATTAAACTTGGAAGAAACCAAAGACTCCATCCCTGCTGCACCTACCACATCCACAAATGGATCCTATCCGTCGTGGATGATGTCAAACGTCTGCGGACCAAGTGTCTGCGGACAAGGTCAAATGTCTGTGGGCCAAGTGTCCATTTGTGGATGATACCAAATGTCTGCGGACCAAGTGCCTGTTTGTGGATACTTTTAAACTTTTGTGGACGTATCCAAACTTGTGTGACATTTCAGCAATGCTGCTCACATTTAATACTTGTTTCCCTGTCCCATACCCACCCAGATGGAGAGCCATGGTGAAAAAAAAAGGATGTCACCAGGACAGTTCGGTGAGAAAATGACATGCGTGTCACGTTAAAAGAAAGACGCTTCCGACGATTCCTGCAACCGTTGCGAGCGGAGCCCGAGCCTAAGCCTCTCCCGCAAGTGCCCTCCTGCGCCGGGGGGCTGGCAGCCACCGAGGGGCCCGCGCCATGGGAGAGGAGTCGGTCACTTCAGGCTCGGGAAGTGACAATCTAGCCCAGCCCGGGGGAGAGACCCGCATTTAGCGACGGCATCTAACTCCGACCCCCGCTACAGGCAGGACGGTCCCCGCGGGGCTCGCCGGGGCCCACCGCCTTTATGTTTCGTGAGGGGGCAACTTCTCCGCTGGGACCGCGACCCCCGCGCCGCGGCCAGGGGAGGGGAGGGGAGGGGAGGGGCGCGCGGGCCAGCGGATGCGGA
>NW_017729001.1:21423047-21426630 GCF_001723915.1 Gavialis gangeticus
ACGGCCCCTTGCGCGCCCCGCTCCGCCCGGTGCGGCCCGGCCCGGCCCGGCCCGACCCCACTCACCGCAGCCCCGGGCCGGACTTTCCATTCGCTCCTCACAGGAAGCTGCGGCGCGACCGGGGGAGGAGCGCAGCGTCCGCTACAGCCGCCGGCAGGGGCCAAATCGCGAAGGCCACTCTGCTCCCCCAGCGGCTCGGCCCGCGCCTGCGTACTAGCGGAGCAGGGGGGAGGGTCAGCAGTGCGCCTGCGTCGAGGGCGGGGAACGGGTAGGGAAGTGTGGTTGGCACTGCGCATGCGCTGCCTGCTGGGCTAGGCCTGCTGCGGGAGGGCACGAGCTGGAGCACCTGGTGGGTGGGGAGCGGGAGTCCTACCCCAGCGCAGGAAAAGCAGCGTTGCTGTAGCCAGGGGTCCACGCTGTAGGCGGATAAGGCTAGAGGAAACGGCAAATCAGGACTCGTAGTACAGATGATCTCTTTTATTAGACCAACCAGACTTTTGCCAAAAAAAATTCTTTAATGGAAAAAGTTTCTTGGTGGTCCAATAGAAGATCATCACTACTCTCACAATATTTTTGCAAAAAAAAAAAAAAAAATTCTCAAATTATTTTTGCAAAAATCTTGTTAATAGAAAGATCTTTTATTAGAGCAACAAGATTTTTACAAAAAAAATTTCCATGAACTTTTTTTTTTTGGCAAAAAATCTTGTTGGTCTAATAAAAGAGATCATCTATACTATGGGTCCTGATTGCCTTGATGAAAACAGCCCACTTTATTGTCACTTCCACCCCTCCTGCTTTAGGGGCACAGGGTTATTTCAAGCAACACTCCAAAAAAAGCAAGGGGGGGTGGGGGTCGCACAGCTGTTGTTTTCATTTTGCTGCCGTCTGCTCCAGAGCAGCTGCCTGCATCCAGAGCATGCCGACAACTGTCCCATCCCGGTCACTCCACAAAGGAGACTGGGGTTTGGCATAAACGTTGCATGCCCCTGGAGGCTGGGGGGGGCACAGCGAGCTCCCACAGGCGGCTGCAGCACCACTGTCAATGGCAGGAGCATGGTGGTGGCAAGCGGAGTTCCTGCAGGTGGCCACAGTGGTGGCGGTGGCAGGGGGAGGGAGGTGGCAACCGCACACAGACACTGCTGACAGCGGTAGCAGTGCTTTTTTGCAGGGAGTGCACTGCCACGCTCAGGGGGTGCCCGTGCCCCCCCCCCAAGCATCACCAATGGGTTTTGGGTTGTAGCTGTTGAGGAAAGGCAGTTCTGCTGAAAGGGTTAACAGGCTATTGTCAGGCATCGCCATGGCAACAACAGCCCAGCACCAGAATGAACAAGTTGATCAGCTTTTGTCACTGTTTAATGCTGAGGATACAACACCACAGAATGGTCATTACCTTTCAGGGCAGAGCACCTTTCCTTTTCACTACCCCTTTTCTCATTAAAATTTCCATTAATATCTTTCCAAAGTTGGAGTGCATTTTACAGCAGTCAGATCTCATTAGGTTTTAAGATTGCCCTTTGAAAAGAAGTACTCATGCTTAACATACATGGCAAACGCTGCGTGGCGTGCTGCCGTCATTGTCCTAGTTTAACACACGCATACAACCTTGTACCTCTCTACTCAAGTTTAATTTAAACAGTAGTTTAATAACATTTTCATGGATGCATTCATCTCAGTCTCAATGTAGGGATCCTCATATCAACTTTTAGTTGCTGATTTTTGTCTTCAGATTTGCTGGACACCACACACCTGGGTCTGTGATTGAAAACATATTGTTAGCAGACCTTGCTTCTGTACTAATTTCACCAGGATCGCCTGACATGGAGCCACTGCTGCAGAAGTCTCATGAGCCTGCTCATCAGCATCTGCTGACTGGGCTATTGCGTGGCCAAAGCTGAACCTAAATTTTAGAAGAGGTTACTACCCAGTTGTAAATTCTGCAGTCGAGCATTTGAAACAAAAATGAGAACAGATGGCAGGTGCGCCAGAGAAAACACAGACACTGTCTGAACGTTCCAGACCTGGACCCTAGGTTAAGAGAAATAGACATTATTATTCTCAGGACCTGATCCCGATTACTGGGTCATTTGAGAAAGTTGCTCAACTTCTCTGTACCTCAGTTTGGCATTGAGACATAGGCATGAGGTGATGTCTCTGAATTAAGGACTATAATATTTTGCATTCATAGGGTACCAGTTATCCAAGAATGTCAGAAAACTATGAATCTATGAATCTTTGAAAGACCGGCATGGGAACAAATTCTCAGTTTATTAGACACTAAGTACCAAGGATTTAACAAGGACAATGACTTCATGCTTCGTTCTAATCTCTGATTTACTAATCTCTGTACTTCACAGGTGATAATCTCCAGAACAAGCTTGTTCTTCAATTGTCAGGTTTTTACTGCATCTGTCCTGCCTGTTGGCTACTTGATAATGGCCCTTATATCCTGTTTTTATTAACAGGCAGTCCTCGACTTAAGATGTTTTGAGTTGCAATGAACAGCACTTAGGCGTACAAATTGACACTCTGTTTCGACTTTGACATCAGTTTCGACTTTATGACGCTTGATCCAACGCAATGCCACCGAACAAGTTTGCTGCATTGCCCATCTCTCTAAAGAACATCTGTCCAAGATACAGCAAAGAAGGCTATTTACCTGTGTTACACAATAGGTTCTCCTTGAGCAATCTGGGAATGGATGGTGCTTTGTTGCTCAGCCGCTTGATGTGTATAGTTTAGACACCGTTGGACCTCTCCATCCACTATCTGAGCTTCTGCAAGACAACAGTAAAACAACACGCAACAAAAATTCCCAGTCTTCTAAACATATAATTAAAATGTCCAACTGTTCACATTACCTTTTAATCTAAACAAAAATTAGTGATGTAAAATGTAGTTTCAATCTGGATTTGGTAAATCTACTTCCAGTAGTGAACAAAGCCATCCCTGCCATCATAAAAACATCAGAATAAAATGTATAAATATAAATTGGAAGAAAATAACATTTATTACTATTTTCCCAAATATTTATAACACACATACAATTATGTGTTAAAGTTTGGAAGGTGAATTCATTTTGAAAAAGACTGCTTCCAAGTGAGATTTCTCTTACCTGGTACTTTCTGTGGCTCCCTAAGAAGATCATTAATTTCAGCAGAAGAGCTCTCAGGAGGAGAAGGGAGTGTTGCTACTCCTGGAGATGGACCAGTAGTTGCTAGAACAGACACCACTGAAAGATCTGCCAGAGGAACATGTACTGCCTTCGCACTTTGGATCTGCCTCAGTGCTTTTAGCTGGAAAGCAGGAAGACAAGTCTAAGAAACAAGGAATCAGGATTACTGTATAGACACAACTGCTTTATAGTACACTGAGCTTGGCTTCAGACTGATGTGCCGCTACAGTATCTGCTCTAGGATTAGGTGCAACTTCTATAGCTTGATCAGCTATTTCTCAAATTACTTGCATTTAACTTTTCTTCTACCTCTACTGCATACACCATTTGTCAAAAGCTCTTCAGGCTCATGGCTCTAACTCCTACTGAAATTATTAATAAATATCTCATACAATTCCATGCTGCCTTCCA
>NW_017729001.1:21431630-21438848 GCF_001723915.1 Gavialis gangeticus
CTCATGGCTCTAACTCCTACTGAAATTATTAATAAATATCTCATACAATTCCATGCTGCCTTCCATTACAGAGTCTTGAAGCTCCCTACAACTTTTACTCAAACACTATAGCACCTTCAGATCATACAGGAAACACACTATTTTCTGAACAAGAGAGAAAAAAAAGTACTGAATGAGAAAAAGTAAGTCATATAATAGAAATCAGAAAATTAGGGTTGAAAAAGACCTCAGGAGGCCATTTAGTCCAACCCCCTGCTCAAAGCAGGACCATCCCCAACTAGATCATCCCAGCCAAGGCTTTGTCTAGCCAGTCTTAAAAACCTCTAAGGATGGAAAGTCCACAACTTCTCTGGATAACCTGTTTCAGTGCTTTACTACCCTCTTTGTGAGGGAGTTTTCCCTGATATCTAACCTAAACTTCCCTTGCTGCAACTTACAGATTTCATAGATGTCATAGACATTAGGGGCTGGAAGGGACCTTGCGAGATCACTGAGTCCAGCCCCCCCACCATAGGCTGGAAGTCTGCTGGGGTCAAATGATCCCAGCAAGATAAGCATCCAAACATTTCTGAATGAGTCCAAAGTAGGTGCTTGCAAACTTAAGCCCACTGTTCTTTGTTCTGTCATCTCCCACCACTAAGAACAGTCCAGCTCCATCCTCTTTGCAACCATTTTCAGGTAGTTGAAGGCTGCTATTAAATCTCCTCCAAGTCTTCTCATCTGCAGACTAAATAAGCCCAGTTCCTTCAGCCTTTCATCAAAAGTCATGTGCCCCAGCCCCTGAACCATTTTCACTGCCCTCTGCTGAACTCTCCAACTTGTCTATATCCTTTCTGTAGTAGGGAACCCAAAACTGGACACAGTACTCCAGATGTGACCTCACCAGTGCCTCACAGTGCCCTCGATGTGACAGCAACACTCCTACTAATGTAACCCAGTATGCCATTAGCCTAAACTAAAATGTTAGTTAAATTAAAATGTCGGGTCACAGAGACAAAAATGTTAACCTTACTTATGAGAGTCAAAAATGACCCTTGTGATTAAATATTTCCTGGGCATGAAAGCTACTGTACAGAGAAGCATCAACTTTATTACGCCAAGGCACAACGAAAGTGAATAATGGACATCCTCAGATGCTATGAGAAGTAAGAAGCAAAACTGCAGGCTCACTACAACTGATAAGAGCAATGTGAGCATCACAAAAACTTGGTTATCATCAAGAGTCATTCTGGCATTATTATGGGACATGTTAAAAAAGCCTCCTCACCCAAAAGCAGAACAGAAAACAAAACAAAAAATAATTTTCCCCATTAATTCCTTTTCTCAGAGTTGGGTTCATGTAGAAGAAAAATACCAAGAAATTTTCTTCCATCTCTAATTGGGGAAAAATCAGAACTCAGTCTAACAGGCCCTTCTACATCTAAGATATTTGACCCTATTTTAGAGCATCTCAAACAGTCCCACTATGAAAGAAGACAAATGCTCCTGTCTTCTCCAATGTGTCCTATAACACTAAACCTCAATCCTACAACTGGATTTGTCGTCAAGGTCTTCTGCACCTGTATGGAACATCTGTGAAGTCTACAGGGCTACACAAAGGCACAGGGATCCAAGGCTGCAAATTCATTTGCAGGACTAGTACAGAGGAACACCTCCCTAACACATTAAAAAATGATAGATCCTGATATCCAGTTCTTTTACTGGCTCTGAAGTTTAGGGACCCAGAGTCTGTATTTCTGATGTGGCTGTTGCCCCACCTGTGTTTGTACCCATGATGGAGGATGAACTTGTGCTTGCTGTATAGTTTGTTGTTGAGTTTCCTGTGGATCTGCCCCTTTGCTCATCTGGTTTTCAGTCAGAGTCTAAAATAAGAGAAGAGGGGGAAAAAAAGCGGCAAGGTAACAGAGTTCAATTTATTGATTTAAATTATTTGTGGTAAAAATCTCATAAGACTTAGCAGGACAAAAAGATATGTCCAAAATGAACTATTAATAACAAAAAGTTGGGTAGCTTTTGGCTGACTTAATTTTAAAAAAAAAATCAATAAAATACTGTAAGCTACCTGCTTCTGACTCTATGGGTTTTAAAAATGCCCATAAAATGAAAGACTGAAAAAGAAAAGTATTTGGAATTAACACAGACACAGAAGAACAATGTTAATACCTTTGATTTAGGGGCCAAAGCATTTTAAGTGCTATATTAAATGATTACTTAAAACTGCCAAAAATGCAATTACACCCTCAAATTCTTGTACTTGTACAAAACTATACATATTCAAGGCAAAGGCAGAAGTTACGCAACTGAAAGAAAATAAAAGCCTGAGAGAATTAAATAAATGTACCTTTTTTACTTTTGCTTTAGGCTCCATGCAAGGGGATGCTGTTATGGAGGCTGGCTTATCCCAGTTACTTCTGTTGAAAGTAAATAAGACGTGGTTTAAACACTATTTTTGTGAAGCTGTACAAAATATGACATCTTCAAATAGAAAATCTTGCCTCCTAATTAAGCCAATAAGATCTGACAAAATTCAAGATCCACCACCTCTATCCCCTGAATTCTCATTCTCTGGTTTTTGGACTGGTCTATACACTAACTTTAGTTCAGCTGGTTTAGTTTACTCAGGTATTTGTATTGCCTTGACATGATGATGCTGGTTTAAAATTGGCCTCATCAGTTTAGCTTCCCAGTGGAAGCCAGTTTATGTCTGACTTACACAGACATTTACACAAAGCTTCACTTGATTTAACTGAGCCGACCTAAAATGAAAAAAGAAAAAATCTTGAAGCAAACCAATTCAACTGTGCGTGTGTCCCAGGCCTCAACTGTACAGCGGGATGGCTCAGAGAAAAAACAAGCAGCAGATTGGAGGGAACTAAAATTCAGATCTGCACCCAACCCTGCCCTTCAACTTCCCCATCTCCTTGCCTATCAGACACAGAAGTGCTAGTTTTGTCTGCTACTCTTGGATGTAGTCCTCCACAGTTGACTGAGGCTGGAGAAATATAGGCTGGAAGTAAAAATAAGCTCTCTCCAATAAGTTTGGTTAGACCAGGGCTGTCCAACAGGCAGCTCCCGGACCACAAACTGCCCCTAGGCTCCTATTTAGCTGCCACCCTACCTCCTGTTCCAGTTGCAGAAGGAGCAAGGGCCTCTGGGTTCCTCTCCCTCTGCCTTCTCCTTCCCCACCCCAGGGGGTGGGACAGCACAGAGCAGCACAGCCCAAAGGACTGGGGAAGGCAATGGCCCAGGGCACCTGAGAGGCGTGAAACAGGAGGCAAGCCTGTGGCTGGGGAACTTACAGTGAGGCAGGGTGCCTGGTGAACTGGGCCCAGAAGGCATTGTGCAATGGAGGGCATTGGGGTAGGGGATGGCATGAGGTGCATGGTTCCCACTGGTGCACCCCAACTCGTGTGGCCTGCAGAGTGTGTGGCCCCAGGCATTCAGAAGTTGGGCAGCCTTGATTTTAATCAATCCACCACCATTGCCTCACAACAGAGGGGGCTGGCATTACCTGTTCTCATTACCTAAAGAGATGAGCGACATACTGCTGGACTTGAGATGTGTAAAGATCAGTGGGCTGGGCCTACCTCATCCCTCTCCAGTACTTGGGGATGAAATATGAACTATACAAGCTTATCATTCTACAAGCACTGAAGCAGGATTTGATTTGTCAGGAAGGTCATTGCACTAAGTCTCAAATTGACCACAGTAACACCTCTGTATTTAAACCCCCACTTCCCCTGCAAAATGAAAGGGGACTGCCATGTGAGCATTCGGACTTCTGCATATGAAAACACCAGATCATTTTGCTCAATCTTACAAGCATGTAAGTTAACTTACAGAGTTTTATCTGGGGAACTTCTCTTTCTTGCAGCCATTGTCATTAAATCAAAGTGACTCATATAAAGTTGCACATGTGCAGAATTCGGGTCTTGGGCAGGAGTCTGCTTGGTACGAAGATGACCATTCATTTTCTCAACAAAAAAAGGGAAAGAAACAGATGCCATTGCTAGACACCACGGGATTATCTCAAAAATTGCAGTTTATACTTTCTTGATCAGACAAATTCTAAATTTTTTTTAACATCCTTAAATAGCAAGAAAAGCTATCTAGTCTTTGTTATCAAATATACTGGTTGATTTATTAATTGCTTAGTATAATACTTTCCACCAGAAAATTCTAGATACTTGTTAGTACTCATAACACACATTTGCAGAAAAGGCAAACCACAGCACAGGTTAAATGACATGTGCAAGGCCATGCAGCAAGTCACTTTCATAGCAACAAACAACATATAAAATTTATGGTCCCAGAGATCAGTATCTCTCTTGCTGGGGACAGAAATATATTCAGAGAGATAATAAACTTGTCTGTGGCTGTTTCTCCCTTGTTAAAAAGTCTAATTAAGTCCTCAGGAAGTGTTTTGACAACAGGTATATACAGTCTCTCTCATATTATCCACATACTTTCAACCGGCTGCACATAGAATACCTGTGAGCTAGATGCCTGCATTTCTTTCTAGAAAAGAAAGTTATTTTCAAACCTAGTCAAACCCTCCCCCTGCCTTTTTTTCCCCATCACAACTAAGCAATTTCCAAACACCACTGCTACAAAAGCAGTTTTTTTGCTTCTATTTTTGGATGACCGTAATACAATCTGTAAAAATAAATAAATAATTGTTACAATATTTTAGCTTTATTTTTTCATGCTATGGTTACAATCAGCTATGAATAATGCTTCTAAACCACCTCGGAGTTTCATTTTGAGTTGCCATTGGTTGGCAGAACACTCTGATACTATTTTGAGACTGAATTAATCTCCAGAAAAACAACATTTGCCCCAGAAGCTTAGCAAAGTGATTGAACTTACTGATTTTAACTGTTTTGATCAGCAAGCAAGAAACCTTGATTTAAATAATAACTTTTAATTTTGTTTTGTATTTGTACTTTACCTATTTTCCTAAAGAAATGTTTTAAATGTCTAGCTGATAAGCAGCAAATTACTATATTTGATTGCCAATTAACTTCTGCACTAGATTATGGCAGTTTTTTCAACTCTACCACAAGTGAATTTTAAATTTACCTTATTCAGCAGGAAAAGGCAGCACTAATTAGAGTTGGTCCCACCCTGATACATTTCTTAACACAAGAAATTAATGATTTAACACCAAAACAACTTGACTTTTATTCTGTTTTGAGACGCATATTCAGAAATAGTATCGTCTTAAAACCTGTTTAACTGACTAAAGCTAAAATAGTAAATCCGCTCTTCTGTGATTATGAATTATTCTCATTTAAATTTCAATCCCTACCCTTGACAGGGTATAAATCAGGCTTTAAATGAAATCACTGCCTACAGTGTAATGCACAATTCAGCTTAAACTCACCTTTACTTCCTCTCTTGCTATAACAAGATTTACAAATCGATTTTGGCATTGTTTTGATGAGCGATAAGCTTGGCTACAGGTATTAACAACGTCGCTGACAAGATCCCAATTGGGTGTCTGAGCCGGTGATACAACAGCTAGATTTAAAGGAAGCTGCAGTAACTGTTTCACCGCCTAGGAGAAGGAGAACGCATAAAATTCAATGCCAATATAAATAAAACTACAAAAGTTGTAATTATATATGTTCTACAGTGTGCGCATGGATCTCACTGTCTAGTGGGTCTCAGTAAACTCATCAGCCTACCCAAAACCTAGATTAGGTTTGCAGGGAGGGAACTTCCCCCCCTTCCCCTCTCGAAGCAGAGTCATTTCTAAAGTTAAACAAACTAAAGTTACAAGGAAAAAGGTAAGAACAAAACCAGAGTAATGAAACAAAACCTAGTCTTACCTGTAACAGTGCCCTGTCTTCACTTATCTGCCACTCAGGGCTATCTTGTCCAGCTTCTGCAGCTGATCTGATAAAAGCAGGCAAAAGTTTTGCAAAGCAAGCTCGCCGCCTTAGCAAAAGTTTGTTTCTCTCTCCTTTGCCCTTTTGTCGCATTTCCAACAGCCTCAGATTCACATGGCTAAAAAGTGATGGAGGAGGAGCAGCCATCTTCCCATGGTGATGCCTTTTACTCTTACCTGAAATGACCAATGGAACAGGGGTTAGCACAGGGGTAGGCAACATTTTTTGGCCGAAGTGCCAAAAGAACTACAATGTCTACTTTGGAAAGTGCCGGAGTGCCGACACGCTGGAGCCCAGAGCAGCTGTTTGCAGCCTCCCGGCTGCAGCCGGCCCACAAGGCCCAGTCTGCTTGCACCAGGGCTTGCAGCCTCTCAGCTGCCTGCTGGGAGCAGCCTGGGCTCCGTGGCTGGCAGCAGCTGCTTAGAGCCCGGGCTGGCGGTGGTGTGCCAAGCAAAATGGCCTTGTGTGCTATGCTCTCCACGCGTGCCGGGGGTTGCTGACCCCTGGGTTATCATCTTCAGTCTGGGGGGGAGGGGGAGGGGTTTAAGATAAATCCATAAAAAAAGTAGGAATGTACCAATCCATTTAGCCCTAATGGAGATTAGTGCACAGCACTGTTCAGAATGGAATGCCTTCAATTTATGGTCAACCACCTGTGTATTTAACATGATACCTGTATATCTCACTTCTTACTTGCCTCTTCAGTTACCCCCCTTTATGTCCAACTAAATCCACAGTTACACCGGTTGCCAACAGTTTCATTTGAACTAATGCTTAGACAGAGTATGGTGAACTGCAGTACTAGAGGCAGAAAATAAAAAACTTAGCAACAGAGGAAACTGGGACCAGAGAATACAGAAGCCTCGCTGCTACATTGCTGTTAGTTTCATTTACTGTAATTCCTATTTCCAATCCAGCAAATGTGAAAATGGGTAAAATTACAGGGCACAATTTTAAGGCAGTCTACATCATTTTTAAGTAGAGGTGCACCAATACATTGGTCCGATATCAGATCGGCACCAATATACAGAAAATTGAGCGTATATGAAATCAGCCTGATGTGGCCAATAAATGTCTGTGCATGCGCGCAGCTGCAGCGCAGCACACAGGCAGCAAGGAGTGCAGCCCGGCAGCGTGGAGAGCTGCATGCAGCTAGTAAATCTGTTGTGGTGAAAGGGGAGCGAAGGGGCATGGTGGGGGGGCAAATCATGGAGGGAAGGGGTGATGGAGAGAGCGGGGCTGAGGCAAGTGATGCCCAGCTGAGGTGCAGCATAGGACGGAGCTGCGGTTTGTCCGAGGGGCGGGGGGGGGCTCCTGCCACTGC
>NW_017729001.1:21439003-21470683 GCF_001723915.1 Gavialis gangeticus
ACTGCACACACCCTGGGAGGGCATGGGGGGAGGGGGAGAACATGTGCCCTGGATCTGCCTGGGGCACGGGTGGGGTGGGCTGCAGCTGTAGTTTGGGGTTGGGACTGCGTTGGGCCCTCCCGGGATGTGCTCAGCAGTGGGAGCTGCTTGCCCCCTGTGCCCCTCCATCCCATGCCCTGGCCTGGCTTGACAGTGCTTGCCCCAGCCCCATTCCTTGATCTGCTCCCCCCACGCCCTTTCCCTCCCCACTCCCCTTCCACCACAACAACTACCAGCTGCACACAGCTCTCCATGCTGTATTAGAAATTGGATTGGTATCAGCTGATATGACTCCTTAAAAATCAGCTGTCGCTATCGCCCCCAAAAAAATCTCTATCAGTGCACCCCTATTTTTAAGCATGCATTTTTCATGAATAGAAGTCTAATTTGGTCAGGAAAATTATATTCACAGGTCCAAGTTTTAAGATGCATAATTAAAAAATGTTCTGTAGGAATTCAGTCACTTAAGCTTGTGAAGCTCTCCTTACCACCTTTTTGTAAACCACACAAATACAGCCTTCCAACATAGCCTTTACCAGATGGATCCAACTGCTGCCGCTCTTGCTTCATCCGACTGTATAAAGGTGGTAGCTTGGACTCAGAAATTGGAGTTCTATCATACATCAGGCACAAAACAGAATCAATATATGTATCATCATGATCTTCCGGCAGGGTCAGGGGAGTCCAAAGCTGCATGCAATACCATTTACATGATGTTAGTTTGCTACCAACAGATAAAGTTTTCTTCCTTAAAAAAACCCAACAAAAAACAACTTACAGGCATTGTTTCCATTTGTCCATCTGAACCTTCATAGATATATTCCTGTAAAAGCAGCAAGACAATTCTTAATCCTCTAATGATTCCAGTAAATAGAAATAATTTATGAAAAAACATATGCATGCTTGTAACTACAATGCGTGTGCTTTAAAAGCTGCAACAAACACATGTAATACTGAAGTAAAAAATATGCAATTGTGCTCATGCAACAATTCTCAACAGGGTCCCAGGGCACCCCAGAATGCCTTTAGATCCTTTTTCTTGAGTGTCTCGACTCTCCTTAAGTCTAACAAGATTGAAAAGCACTGTGCTAATAAACTAGATTTTAACGTTACAGGTGCAGCACACCTCTGCTTCCACTGCATCGCAGCCCTCATTTTCTTCAGCTCTGTTCTCTCAGTCTCTTCCCTCAATCTTGGAGCATCTCTGCCAGATACTAAGTGAAGTCAATCTACTGCCTGAATAATTTATTTCCAAACCACAGCAGTCAGTCAACTTGACAAAATAAGAATGGGTCACTTGCGGAAAAACCTACAACTTGGAGCTAAAGGCACAAAGTGGGGGACCAGAGGTACCATCCATTTATCCTTAACAGCAAAACTGATCATCGCAAATATACGATATACATGAAAACAGGGCCTATGGGTACTTGGAAAGTTACCATGTTATAAGCATCTTGTCTGGTGTAGGTTAAGAGCTCTTCCTCCTCTTCACACTGTATTTTCTCTTCTCTACCTTTCAACTCCTTGATCTGATGGAGCTCCCATTTTATCTTTGCATTTTTCAAGTCCTGTTGGAGATAAATTCAATATAATTTTAATCAAGCCTGATAGTAAAGAAACTCTCTAGTCTTCACAAAAATATCCCTCCTAAGTGCATCACCACACATGATTACAATAACTGGAATAAACATATAGTGACATAACACAGTGGTAACAAAGAATTTTTAGCTTTTAGCCTGTATGCTTTTAACTGATACAACCACACCAGCTTTCCACCATACCACGACATCACGCATAAACCAAGCAAACCTATACTATCTCAATAAATGCCCATTACTCCCCCCTCTCCCCCCCCACAATAAAGTCCTATAGAATCATAATCACTTTAAATAAAATTATATTGACGAAAGAGTCTTTTAGCATTTTTCTACTGGTACATTCACATAGTGAAATATATTCCCTTACCTCATTGGCTTTCTGCTTTTCTGGGTCAGTGGAAGCATAACACAATTCCAAGAAATTCAAAGCATATTTTTCAATCGGCAAGAGCTATTTAGAAAACACATATAAACCTAAATAACTAGTCATATATATGAAAATAACTGTAAGTAAACACTTATCTTACAGCAGGTACTTAGGAAAGACAGCATCTTTTATTTCTTTCATATAAAAAGAGACCAATCAAACTGTTGCTAGTCAGAATATAGGCCTGAAAGCTGATCTCTCCCAAGTTCTAGTCCCAGCTCTGCTACTGACTCACAGAATAGCTGTGGATCAGAACCAACTTCTTTGCCTCCATTGTGCCATCCATTATCCACAATACAGTATAGAGCCTTCAATGATTTTGACTACAGTATTTGGAGTCAATATTGATGCTGCACATGTGGTACATGGAATATTGAAAGGAAACATAGGTGGAAAACAAAGGGCTAATCAGAAATCAAGAGAATACAGGAAATTCTAAAAATAGCTATTCAAATTAGGAGAACTGGAAAGGGCATAGCCTCAGAGACGGCATATCAAGCTGATAATCACCTGGATATAACCCAGGTGTGTCCACTGTTTTTCCTCTTATTGGAAATGACTTCCTTTTAAATCAGTGCAAGTGGAATCCCTCAGGAAAAAGATCTACCACCTGAAAAATCCGTTTTAGTTGCTGACCCAATGGATCAGTCTAACCAGGTCAGATTGCCTCCAATAACTGGGTAGTGTGTACAGTCTGAGACCCGGAAAATAGTTCCTGTCAGGTATGCCGAGGACACAGTTCTTTGGCTAAAGAAGAAGCTATTTGAAACCTCATGTTCCCAAATGTGGGCATACAATTGAGAGACACATACTTGGTCCATAAAGTCAACCAATTCCTTTAACTGTGAAGGAGCCACACTATTTCTTGCATTGTGTAATTCCGAAGTTATGTCCACTCTCAATTCATATCTCGTCTCCTGTGCATATTTTCTGGGATCCTCTTTCCCCTGTTCAGTAGTAAGAGCCTTTTGAAAAAAAAATAAGAACATTAAAGTGAGAATGCGATGACAGTAAAAAAAAAAGCCTACATCAGAACTGAACTTCAGTCTCAATCCTAAAAAACAAGACTACAGAGCACAATGAGTACCTTACCAGAACAGGCTGTCATCTTCATCTGACAAAGCTAAGAATAGGGCAACGTAAATGGTAGAATTATGACAGTTGACGATGCACACAAAACATTTTGGTTGCCTGAAGTTTTTTTTTCTTCTTTTGCATTACATGGCAACATATTATTAAAAAAACAAACAATGAAAATATTTAGCAGAAATGCTAATACAGAACAAAATGAGAACACATCTTCATCCACCAAAAGAAAAAAAAAACAACTCTGGTAGACATTTTCATTTTCCTTCACCTAAGAAATGGAGTCAAAGTTTCATGTAAGCATTATGTGGCTTAAATGGAGTACAGACAATGCCAAAAATTTGTTTTCTTTACAGTACATGGTATGCATTTTAATTACCTCCTTCAATCTTATTAGCATTAGCAACAGACTTACGCAACTGTAGGACATCTATAATTAAGGAATTTAACTAGGAATTTTATTTTAATAGAAATCCTTTCTGAGTTTGGTTAACATACATTTTACCTCCAGTTTATTTTCCATCTCAGCCAAAATCTTTAGCCCAGATTACTGACTTTCCTATGGATTTCAGACAGAGCCATACACAACCTAGGGAGCGTACATCACTTAATTCAAAAGAATCTAGGCAACATTTCAGGAATGACAGGGAGAATCACACACATGAATGAGAAGACTAGGATATCATCATGCTGATCTTGGACAAGCAATTAAAGTGTAGACACTCACTTTGCCATACCAGGTAAAAAAACTTCAAATATCAATAAGTAATCAGAAAAGAAGTGATCTGTATTAAAAAGCCTTGAAACCTGTGGCAAGGTTGTTTCTACTGTAGAAACAGACACCTAAGAAAGTACCACAAACTCTCTGGCTTCCATCCTGAAATGAAGAGCCTCTTATAGAACATGTGCTACAAACAAAATTCCTGGATGCACTCAGCTGCAGCTGAAAAAATACTCGATTCCCAACCAAAACTCAGGATTTTTTAAGTGGTTTTAACGTTCAGCAGGAATATGGATTCAATTATTTCTAGAAAGCCATATGTTAGTGAAAGGCATACAATAATGGCATGTACATATGGGAAGTTTTAATGCACATAAAAAGTTGATTTTGCCATTATTTGGCTACAACTCAACCTTGCTAAGAAATGGTCTTGAATGACAGAATTAGACTAAAAAAACAAAGGACATACAACCATTTCCTTTATTTCCTATGATATTAATTGCATGGTATAGGTAAGTCCTTCCACATAGAGGCCTTTGATAAAAACAGATTATTTTATTTTGGCCTAACAGTAGCATCCTTTCAAACTTTATTTTGGAAAGTTTCAAGACAAAACTGCAAAGTACTCTTCCGGATCAAAGTCAAACTTATACTGTTATATCTCCTCAGTCATTAAACTAGTCTTGGAAAATCATGAAAGTTTACTATCCAGATAATTAAAACCCATTAAAAATATTACTATCCCCAGGCAATATTTTTAAAAATAATAATATAGAACTTAAAGTTGCTGAACACTCTTGGCCCCAATCCACTTGATTTTTTATGCATTTGCAGGGGACCATTCATGCTTAACACACTTGTATTAAAGTACCTGTGTTAAAAATGCCATGGGATTGTCATTTCCTGAAGCAGCTACCTCTCTGATGAGATGTTTAGTGCCATTTTTCAACAGCATCTCTTCTATGGAATTGCTACTTACAAGCCTGCAGGAAAAATGCCCATTAAACACTGTATTTTTCATAAAAGTGCCTTTCCGAATCTAAGTGCTCTACAGCTAACTTTCCTTATGCAGATATTAGCAATGCAAATCTAGCTCAGGGGCTGTTAGGCCTTTTTTGCTTGACTACCAGGATGCAAGTAAGATCCACATCCTTCTGAATGCACTCAGTAGCTTCTAGTGTGATGCCAATAAGTTTTCTCAGCTTCTCTTCATGAAACAGCCACCTGAAAGAAGCCCTCAGCCGGGCATTAGAATCTTATTATGCTCAATATGTGACAGGTACTGACTGCTTTAAAGAAAAAATGCTTTAATCAGCAAGAATGTTCTTATCCATGAACCCCAGCTCATGATCATGCCCATTAATACTCTGTTACATTAGTCCTCCTTTTGGAAAAGTGTGTGGTTTCTCTTTTCCTGTTCTCATCCTTAAAGATGGCTGTAAGAGCTACAATAATGGGAAAGAATAAAGTCTTCAAACCCCACCCCTCCCCTTTTCTCTGAAGAACAGCCTTCAGATGGGGAATAATGGCCTTTATTTTTTTTTTTTAAACCAAGGATGTCTTACTGAGGAACTGGCCAATGCAGAGCTTTTAAAACTCCCACTCCCAAGTCCTCTCTAGCAGCAACTTTGTCCATCTTCCATTACCTTTTCCATTCCTATCCATTAGCCTTTACACTCCTATACATTTACAATGGCTTCTCCATACTAACGTTACCTGTACACGTGGATGTCTCTGCCTCTCTCAAGCCTGTGGCACCATTCCTGAGCCTTTGCATCCATCAATGGATCCAAGTCGACGTCATAGAACACAGCAGCATCTGCCTCTACACAAGTGACACCTGCTGAAGGGCTGTGAGAGGACAGGATAGCACAAAAGATTCGCTTGTCTCTGTTGAAAGCATTTATCTGCTCCTAAAATGGGGAAAGTTAATTACAACATGAAAGTAATGTTAACAATGAACTGACTTGGTGGGTTTTTGACTACACTTCAAGAAAAGGAACATCTTTTTAAAAGAAGTTTTATTTGCCTCTCTAATCCACCTCAAAAGGTGCCAGCAGTCTTACAGTAGTTTTGTTACTATGTTTAAGTTTAAACAAACAACCCAATTTCATTTATGTAATTTTTTTTCATTTTGACCAATGTAGATGCTACAAGATTGGGAACAGCTCTTGCCTTGTGACTTTACAGAGATCATATCAAATGAATCTTCTTTATTACGCACCCTGTAGCTCCTTGATTGCCCTTTCCTAATGGCCAAGTTAAGACTCTCCTACTATGCAGCTTGCAAGGTTGGTGCTTTAAAATAACGTATATCTGTAGGTATATTATACTGCATTTGGCTCAAAGCACAACAGTAAGATAAAAGATGAAAAATACAAAGGAAACCAACTGCGTTATTGAGACTAAATGTTTGCTCAAATTGTAGGCCCCAAAGGAAACGTAAAAACCTAGTGGGGAGGGATATGAGCATGCTTTTAATTTATCCTCAGGCAATGCCAGGGCACTACACAGGCATAAAAGCCCCTGGAGTAAGGCTGAGGAAGAGCCAAGACAACAATAGAATCAAAAGCAAAAAATGCCCATTGTGTTGTCATCTACAGACAGTAACATTGTAAGCACTAAGTCAAGGACATTATTAACATGCGTGAGATATTATTCATTTGTGATCAAAGTTATCTCAAGCTCCACATAAAAAGATAATCTTGAGCAGGACAATTCAAGATACGCTGCTTTGATAACCTCTCCCTTCCTTGCCACCTACCAATAAAATGTATCCATTTTTTAAACATATTATTGCTATTATTTAGTTGTTTTAGCAAAAACTGCATGCCAAGCTTCTGGCCCTGCTATATGAGAAGCTAATTTCTTTACATATTTTATAAATATTGCATAGTATTGTTGTATACAACTCCATTTGGGCATTTTTTTCTCCAGTCAGACAAGTTTTAGCATCACTTTACTGCATAGGTCTCTCTCACCATATGCTGCTCACAGCTGGCATACTCTTCAACTCTTATGTAGGTGAGAAAGTGGAAGTTTAGAAACTGTTCCAAGATATCCAGCATCAGAGTCATCTGTGTTAAAATCAGCACACGGTGCCCTTCTGATTTCAGCTTCTGAAGCAAGACAGACAGAGCCTCCAACTTTCCTGTTTGGGGGGGGGGGGAAAAAAATGAAGCATTTCCACGCAGCATGCATCTACCAGAGAAAGCATGTCTCCATGAGTATGCGAACCATTATCCTTTACCTGAATCATACTGCACTAGTCGGCGGTCAGGGAACTGTAGTAAGGGCAGAGTGGTAATCCGCTGCAGCTGATGGAAATAGGGAGCTACTTGCTCTTCAAGATTGTGCTTTAAGGTTTTCATACTACAGGCATATGAAGGAGGATTTGCTGGACGAGCAACAACTGCAGCTGGCAGCACACACAGAGTGCTGCAAAAGGAAGCAAAACTTTAGTACTGCCAACCCTAACAGCACAAACTATCCATATGGAACAAAGCTCTAAATATTCAAAACCAGTAGTAAAAAGAAGAGCTTGCATGGGAAAAGTAAGAAGTAAGACGATAAGCGAGAGTATAGAAGACCAGAACAGATAGTGACAGGATAGATACAGTTTTATATCACTGCCACCGAAAAACAGGGAGTCCTCAGCATACCCACTACTTGAGATGAACATGGATAAGGAGGATCCTGGTAAAACACATACCCACTAGCCCCGTGTTACAAAGGCAAGTGCCCCTCTAGTTTAATTTCTTAATTTTTACCTTTTGTTCTTCAGCATTCATTCACAAGAGTCAGAGAAAGTGTGGCTAAATGCTGTGGATTCCCACACAATATTACATTTTCCAACTAGAGTTGTCATCATCTAATAACTAACAGTCATTGCTGGCAATGTTACAGGACACAGAATCTTTCAAATCACCAGCATAAAAAACAGACTCAACACAGGAGAAAAACCTCAACGTGAGAGAACGAGGAAAATAATAAGGTAGGAACTTGGATAATGGTTTATTTTGTTTAGCAAAAAGAATGACTGTCAATCAACTTCTGCATTTGCAATATCAATACTTTAAAGTAGGAAAAAACAAGAAACACTAAGTCAGTTGAGAGTGCTGCTTTCAGAGATCCCTACATATAACTTCATATTTGTGTAAAACTAACAAATCAATCCATCATTTACAATTACCTGTTCACAACGTCCTTCAAGGACTCCTGTCGCTGCCCTGGTACCAACACCAGGTCTTGAAGTGGATTACTCAGGCCTTCTGAGGCCCTTGAAGAAAGGCAACAGTTCACAAAGCCAGCCCACCTCCATTTGTTGATGCTGGCAGAATACTGCCACGGAGTTTTCCTTTCACTAATCAAAAAACAAATTCCCAGCAAGTCTCTGCCATACACTGGGGCTTTAGAACAACGGTGCTCATTGCCAGAAAGTATTCTGTCCACGTGCTCCTTCCAAAGCCTGTTCTTTTCCTCTGTTAAAGCCTAAGAATAGAACATATTTTATATATAGCTTAGCAAAACAGAGAACTGTGTAAACATAAAGTTGTTCAAGAGAAAGTTTAAAGTGAATTCCATTAATGAAAAAGGGGAAGACATTAAGGAACAGACAGCAGAGCAAATAGTACAAGTATGGTGAAAAGGCAGATACTGAGCTAGGACATTTTTAAGCACATAAATATCATTAACTTTCCCTATATCATGCCTGCTGGTGAAAATATTTCTTCTAACTTACATTCAGAGTGTGAATTCTGAGCCACTACTCATGTCCACATAACCTGGATGGGCATGAGAGAGGTCTCTGGATACCAGATATTCTGCATGCTTTATTTATGTACCATTCTATCTGAATTAGATATAACACCACTACACAAAAGCAGCACAACACATACTCTAATCTACAGTACAAAGAACTGGTATTATACCTGTGTTGGACATCCTAGGAGAGACATGGATTTTGATTTAGTTTCTGAATCATTCACTGTCAAAGTAGTAAATGCATTTTTCCAGAAAAGCAAAGAGATAAGAAACAAAAGGTTTATTTAAAAATATGTATTTGTATATAGAAACAGTTATTGTAAAGGGAAAAAAAAAACTAATGCTATGTAGATGTTCTATCTTTGCATGGTTCACACTAAAAGTTTACTTCCCAGTTATTCAAGAACCCTACCATTGTGTCAAAATTAATGCTCAACATCCCTCAAAAATGTGTTGCCAAAATTCCAAGTCAGTATACTGCAACATTTAAGCCAAACCACAGACCAATACTAATAATAAAAGCACCACTGCAGGAAAGTTTAATATATTCCTGGCATGTTTGGTACTCAAAGTAACAGAACCATCAGCTCTTAATATCCTCCAGTGCACAGGAATGGTGTTACATATGAGAGTGAATAATAATACAATGCATTTTCATCCTACTCTCCTGAATAGCAGGGAGAATTTATTTTATAAATATGTTTTAAGTGGTTGAAATATTTGGCCCATCAACAGTATCCAAAGAAGTACAGGAAGAAAAAAAATAATATTTGGCTAAAATGACAGAGCTCTCCAAATGTTATAGGAAAGAAAAAAGAAATATTGTACTTACTTTGCTGTGTTACTACAGTAGAAGTTGACACATTGGAGTGATGGTCTACATGCTTTGTAAAACTAGTACTTTCAACAGGCTCAGACCCAGACCAACCAATAGATGGCAAGGCAGCTGGCCAGTGAGGTTGTAGTCCTAGGTATTTTAGGGTTGAAACTGAGACAATGTGGAAAGTGTTGCCTGCAATTGTAATTGTACAATTCAGTGGGTTCTTGCTATATTCATTTTGAACAGAATTATTGCCAATAAAAAGCTTTAACAAAAAAATTGAACAGTATCTTAGAACCATACATGATATCCAGACTTGCAAACTAAGTGAACAATGTGACTGCAACCCCATCCATACCATGCATTTTAAGTTAGCTTATCCCCTTTTAACTCAGCCTAAATGGCAAGAATTGCGAAAAGAAAGAACTGAGAGGAAAGATACATTCTCTACCCCTACCAAAACTTTACCACTTAAGACCACAGCTTTCAACAGTCAAATGCTTTGCTCCAAAGGATTTAGACAAAACAACCATTGGAAGCTGAACAAGACAATACCTTCAAGCTGCAGAGGTTGTCCTCCAGTAAGCTGGCAGAGTTGACTATAAGACAAAGTAAATGTTTTCCCTTTAAAATGTAATGTTACAGGCATCTCTGGTTGAGCATTTCTGTCTTGTGCTCCAGTTACAGGGAATGACCAACCTAGTTTTTCCACCTTACTACCTATTATAACAGGAAAAAAAAAAAAAAAAAGGTGTACAAAATTTAAAATGGAGAATTTGCATTCAGATCTTTACATGTACAAATAGGCATGCGCTGTATCTCCAAGGGCTGGCATGGTCCACATTTGGTCTGCAGGCTGCAAGCTACTGTAAAGGACTCTCTGTTCCAACACCAAGAATAGCTCCTTCAGTAGTCAAGTATTTCCTCCTCCCCCCACAAGCCCCAAGTCAATTGACTCATTTGATTTCTAATATTCTTCTTGGAATAAAAAGCCCCATCTGAAGGGCCCTCTCCTTCAAAGTAACTGATAGTTGGGATTAGCAGGAAACTAACAGTCTGAGGACACTTCCCACATCTGCATTTAAGCAGCATTTGCACCCATGTCTACATGAATTTTTAATAACCTCACAGAATGCATAGCGCTTTAAAAAACTTGGCCCAGTAAACCTGGATTTCTAAGCCAATATAGGTATTTCCCTATCAGGTGATAATAGGGTTTTTTTTCCTCCCCATCAGCTTGTCTGCCAATTAAACTAGCCTGAAAATGAAATGTTAATTACTCATCCGTATAATCATCTATTCTATCAAATGAATTGAGATTTTTTATTTATTTTTTTTTTTTTACAAATTATTTTCTATTTATGTAGTCATGCATAAACTGATATCATTTGCAGGCTAATCATTAGCTCATAGAGAATTTAAGACATGTGCAGCAAGCAGGGGCACTGGAATGACTGAATAGTCTATGCCTACATATTGCAGGAGCTCAGAACAGGTCAAGATTTCCAAAGGCTGCATCCAATAATATTTCCCCCAACTCTAGTAGGTGCCTTATAGAGAAAAAGATAAGAAAAAGTCTTGTGAGCTGGAATGCCTAAATCTAAGTATCATAGATCAAAAGGAAATGAAGTTTTGTATACAAGAGAGAACAAAAAATGGCAGGTCAGTTTTGTGAAATGGCTTTCACCAAATTGAAAAATCTATGATAGATTAAAGGTAGTCCATAACATTGGGAAATTTGCACAGCAATATTCATCTCCTTAACACACATAATGAAGAAAAAATAATTTTCTATTTTGATGTTGTAACAGGACCCAGGTTTGAGGGTCTCAACAAGGGACCTCCTCTTTATGAGTAAAATTATACAAACATCCACGTGGTACACAGTCATGATACCTCCAAAAACTCCAAGTACAACTGACAAAGCTTTGGAAAGGAAAAACAATCTTTCAGCACATGGATCGAACCTTTCCTACTGCAATCTTCTGGAAAAGCAGCAAGAAGCAGTCTTCTTTGTACTTTACCACAATGAGCTGCCGTAGCCATTGTCGTATTTGCTGTGTGGTATACCTGAAGAGTAGGAAAATGTAGAGTTCTGCCCTCTGGTTTCTGTCCATACAGCACTGGTTGAAATAACCTAGACATTATAAAAGTATATAGAAGTCATATTAGATTTAGCCAGAAAACTCTTGTCCAAATAAGTGAGTCAAGTTTAAGACCCAATTGTTGACAATAACTGGGTCTGGCGGAGTCATACAGCTGCAGAGAGCACAGCAAGAACAAATCTGACTCTTCCTCCCAGAGTTTCCCAGCATTCAGCAGAGATACTTTCTACCACATCAGTTCAAAGGATCCAGCATACTTTCAAGCATACAGTCAATGCTAGGGGCTGGCACAGGGGGGAAGCAGGATCATGGTCCCACCTCCACTGGCATGTCCTGCAACTCCTACCACCAGGGGTGCTTTAGGGAGCAAATTATAACAGTTGAAGCTGGCTGCAGCAAAGGGACCCAAAGAACATGACCCTCAAGTGCCTACAGATCATTCAGGCCCAACCTAGCATGAAGCCCACTGACAATTTAAAAGCTGACTTCAAACTAACTTCTTTAGCATATGCTTTTCTTCAAAAAATAAAACTACATAGCAGCACATCGATTAATGAGCTCTAGCATCTTCCTGCTTGTGTGTATGTGTTTTAGCCACCTCCTCCAGTGTTGAGTTTCCTTCAGGTGTCACACAGATGCCTAGCAATATTCTCTAATACAAGCAGAACAGGACACACTTCCTCTTTTCTGTGTTACAGTCAGTTATTCACAAGCATTTGAGGCTATCACAAATAGTAACAGCCATTCTCAGCATCTGCCAACTAAGTCGTGATTATTTACAAATTAACTTATGTTATTTATAACCTCTGTTCGGATGTAATTGTAATATAGCTCTAAAATCCTGCAAACTGGTCCCTTTTAACTTGGTTGCAGAGGGAGACCCTCAAGTTTTGGGTTTTTTAAACAAAACAAAAGCTAGCTGTTTTACGAAGTGCCTCTTTCCCTGCTTATTTTTTCAAGGAGCTGATCAGTTAGTCTGTTTTAGCAAGCAGCTCCTTAGGGCAAAAAATTCTGGCAGATAACAGCTGATTGTTATCACATCCCACCTCTCCCAAAAAGAGAGCCTAAGACTGCTGTCTTCTGACATGGCTTAAAAGTGCAGTCCTTCTGAACACCTCAACTGTCCTCTTATCTACTAAGGCAGCTTCCTTCTCTTTAGGTGACTAGCACATAACTTTAAGCAGCTCTAAGTCTAACAGCAAGAAAAAGAAAAATCAGAGAGGTCTGAATATCTCCTTTGTCCTACAAATATTATTCCCTTTATTTTTGGTAGTTTAGAATTATTTTCAAACTGTGCATACTTGCTCGGTCTGAGCTTTACTGGGTTGGGTCTGGGTGGAGTAGGAGGGGAACTGTAGATCTCCTCAATGAGCTTTCTGGTCACTTCTTGGTTTGGCAGCCTTTGTGCTGCATAGCGCGTCATTTTGTCTTCCATCCCAATCAGATCGAAGAGAGACATGTCTGTGCGCTAATTTTAATTTAAAACAACAAATATAAAGAGAAAAAAAAAGTCAGACAGTTTTAAAAGCTTACTCAGAAGTAAAGGTTTTTTTTGTCTTGCATAAAACAACTTAAGCCAGTAGGAAACCAGCACAAAATCCATATGATTTCACATGAAGCAGCTATAATTGTTTAGGAGATTCTGGTAAGCAAAGCCAAGGCAAACGCTGGGTGGTGTGCAGGAGATGAGAAGATAGGACAGCAGCCTCAATTTGAATGCAATGTATCGGTTTCTTCTCCAATCCGTTTCCTGCCTTCCCAGCACTGAGTCCTAGCTTGCTTCCCCCGCCTTTTTATCTCCTTTATCCCACTGCTTTCACAAGCTCCTGGCTTTGCCCCAGTTTTCCCTCAAGCCTGACACTTTGATTTTTGCAACAATTTACATCACTCAACGCGGTTTGTCATGTTTTTCCTACACTGCTTTCACAACGAAGGCTACAGATGAAACCATGAGAAATGAAAGCCCTATGACTTAAATACATGGAGCGTGGCTTCCGGTTTACCCAAATGATCTAGCCCAAGAGTCTGATGTAGCTGAAGAAACATTCATAGGTTAATTGGCATCTAAATGCAGCAAACACCAGACAGCGCTGATAACTGGATGCAAGACCCCAAACTCACTCACTGCTCAAGCACAGCTTACCATTCATAAATCCGAGCAATCATTCCTAGAAGGGAAAAGCAATTCACTGTGTGCATTAGAAGACTGAACTGCAAGCAGCAAATTCCACTCCTTTCGATTATGCTCCCCCAGGATAGCCAGAAAATTTGTTTTTCATAATCTAAGTGTTCCACAAGCACAAAAGGATTTCATTTTTCCACTAACCTTCCAAAGATCCCATTCCAGGGCATTCAGTACCAATGAAGGAATTGTATAATCTAGTGGCTCCAGTACGTAGGAGGAGCTGGAAAGCCTGGGATTTATCAGATCAGGGTGATTACAGATCTTTTGGAGCTGCATCAGAACATGAAGGACACTGACAAAATGCCTGCTCCTGAGAGCTTCTTGAGTTCTGTTTATTAAATAGAAGTAAATTTAAATCAATTCAGTACAAAACTTAATTTCTGGTAGCCCAGCCTACATAGTCTTTCTAGCTCTGTAAACCCTTTTGTGGATCACAAAAGTATTAACAAAAAATCATAATAGTTTGTTAATACGTAATCAATTTATTGATCAAGCTACTCAACTGCTTTATCGAACACAAGTTTTCTACAGTTGCATTCAGGTCACTGGAAAGCCAGTGGAACTTAAAAGTGCTGAAACCCTGATCATGCAGGCCACCTGGTATTAATGCAACTTTCTGTTTTTAAGTCTCTGAGGCTACTTGAAAAGTAACTATCAGTGTGAGAAATATCTATGAATGTGCAAGGTACTTGCAAGATTAAGGCCTTTTTAACAGACAGCCTACACATTACAGTTTGAAAATGTCATCAAAATTAAACATAATAAAATCATTTCAAGAAAGGTTTGCTAACAACCAGCATAGGACTTCAATTACTTAAACTTAAGAACTGAATCTAAACACAGCTGAGAGAATGCATGCATATTTGTATACGCCAGATTGAAAGTTTGGCATAAGTATTACATACTCATTTAAACTCATTTCCTGTTAAAAAAATTTCTAGCAGATTTTTCATGCTCATTTGGGAACACATGAATGACAGAAGTGATGGTATTTAGTCATTACACCATCTCATTTAGGAAGACTAATCTATCATGCAACATTTTCTACGTATGCCTGATCTTGAGTCAAAAGTTTTATGACCAACTATTCACTTAAAAAAAAAAATTCCCGTTTCAAGTCCTCTTCCTGCAAGACCAATATTGCCTAACTTGAACAAAAGCAGCAATAAGATCCACGTGTGAATTGTTTTTACCTTGGTTGAAACAGGACATCTTTATACATAGCTTTCTGCCGATGAGAAAAATAACACTTCAGCACATGATCATATTTCTTTGTCAATTGTTTTTCCACTTGTCTTTTGGTTCTTTGAAAAATAAGTGGTTGAGTTATCTAAAAAGAAATTGAAATCAAGTAATACTTAACTGGTATGTACCCATTGCAACAGATATTCAGATTGAAAGAGGATCTTTAAAGTGGACATACTCTATGCAGTCTCATAGCCATTTTCTGATAGTAATCTTCATTCTCCTTTTTAGCTGCATTTGTCACAAAATCCATGCAAGGTCTGGAAATTCCAGGAATCAAAAAATGTACCAGGGTCCACAGTTCTATCAAGGAGGTAGGAAGGGGAGGTTCTATCAAGAGTAAGCGATGCTGGCTGTGAAGAGAGAGAAAGATAGATACAGGATGAAGTCACTTCACAATTTAAATGAGACTTTCACCTTAAATTATAGAACAATCAAATTATTTTCTGAACAAAAAATGGATAATGCTATACAAGAAAAAATACTGAATTAATGATCCAGACCTTTGGAGCCTGCAGAGTGCCTCCCAGTGTTTCTCAGACAAATTTTTAATTTTCTGCCTCTCATCTATGACTAGGTACTTCCACTGCATTTTCATGAAGACCTGGTAACTTCTGAACAGTTGCTTGTAGGAAGTAATACATATATTAAAATTGCTCAGTTTCATCCATTCCTGCAACACGAACAAGCCCATCGTAAAATATTTAATGTTTATATATTTTTAATTAAAAACTAGCAAGTACATTTCCTACTGGGATTAACAGCTATTATTTCACACTTTTTTATGAACTTTTTCAAAGTTTTACATTCTAAAGTGTAAAGAAATGTTCAGTCTATTTGAATAGCTATACTGTTAATCAGTTAATACAACTTTATTTACTTGTTGAATGTGGCCAACCAACTGGAACATACTATAACACATGATAACTATAACCTGTTAAATACAGACTACTATTTTTAAAATGCAACAGAGTCAAAGCATACACACTCTTTAACCATCAGAAGCTTTAACGTCGGCCATCGAGAAAGACCTCAGAAGCTGGATAAATATTAGGGTTGTGAGAAGCTTTGGTCACTGATTCGATTCGGTGGAGATTTGGCCCGATTCCGTGGCTGAATCAATCTCCCCGAATCAAATCGGAACCCTCCAAATTGATTTGGAAAGATTCGGCAATTCGGACTTAGACACAGGTTTAAATGTTTTTTCTACATACCTCAAGGTACCAGGTGGTTCGTGAGTGCTGCGATGCTGGGGCAGATGGAGTGTCCCCAGCGTGCTCAGCAGCAGACCCGGAAGTGGACCAGAAGCACTTCTGGGTCTGCTGCCGAGCACTCTTGTGGGATGCTCCATGTGCCCCACCATCACAGTGATCACGAGCTGTGCCTGCTACCTTAAGGTATGTAGAAAAAACATTTAAAGCTGTGTCTGTCTGAATCGCTGATTCTCCAAATCAGCATCAAATCTTCAGATTCAGCCAAATTGAAATCGGGGACAGTGATCCTAATCAACAAATCGAATCACTGCCCCTGCTGTCAAAGAAACCTGTGCCTGAAAAGAGCGGGGAGTAGTATGTAGCAGCAGCGTGCACCACCTGAAACTGGAGCCTGGCTGGCTGGAGCCACACTTTGATTGCTGGCCAGGTGCTGCATGCTGGATCACCACTGCTGAAGCCCCAGGAAGCCCCCAGGATGGCAGGTAAGACTGCTAAGGCCAGCAAGGTGCTGGCCCCAGTCTCCCGTACCTCACCCAGGGTAACTTGCTATGCACACCAGAGCATGCACACACAAGCGTTCTCAGGGACAAGTAGCAGTGGCACAATTACATGCTGCTGCTATTTGTCCCCAGGGGGACACCTGTGCGCTCGTCTGGACGCACCCAAGAAATTCAGGCCCAGAAAAACAAAGCAAATGATCATCAGCTGAATTCTAGGAAGCAGCTCACATTGATCACCAGAAGCAAGACATCACTAGTGCCCATTCTCGCTCAAAAAAAAAACAACAACTTTCTTTTAAAAGAGTTTACCTGTATAATCAAAAAACAAAAAGTGTAGAAGGAAGACAGTCTTGTCTGAACGTTCTTAACTGGAGCTGCTGCCTACCTTAGTATGGTTAAACAGTGCCCTGAGAATAAAGTTGAAAAGTAAGTTGACAATTTCACAGCCATTTTTTGGGGACAAATCTCAAGATAAATCACCACCAGGCAAACACCACCACAGACAGACACTGTTTGTCAATCATAACACACTGCTTATTTTGCCTTTATGCCATGCTATGCATTTCACAAATGAGTTTCTTTCAATACCTGTCTTTTTTCTGCAAATTCTCTTTGCCTAGCAAAATACAGAAGAACCTTCAATTCAGGGCACCAGCGTTCCAGTTCATTCTTCCATTTCAACACATTACAGTTCTGGGCCACAACAAGATGCGGACCCCAGTTACCTATGGAGGTAAACAACAACTGTTGAGAAAAGTGCCACTTACATCAGAGCCTGTAAAAGAGCTGTAACTTGAAGATAGAGCTTAAAGGCCAAGGGTGTCCAGATAAATTAGGGATAAGCAATTATTTCGGCCCGTGGGCCACACAGGCAGTTCTGGGGAGCTGGTGCAGGCTGGTCAGTGCCACATTGCCCGCCCTCTGCAAAAAGCCCAGAGCCCACTCCCTACAGTTCATCCCCACCACTGCCACTAGAGCCCAGCAGCAGCTGAGCGCACAGCCTGGGCCCCAGCCTTGGCCCAAACCTGCTCTGAACTCACCCCAGTCAGAGCAGACCAGCTGGGACCTGTGCACACAGCCCTGTCTCTGGCCCGCCCTACACCTGTGCTGGACTGGGCTGCCCACAATGAGCGGTGATGGCAGCCAGGGAGAAGCTGCTGTTGGGCACAAGAGAAAAGCAGCCACCTCCTTGCTGCTGCTGGGCCCATCTGGCTGCAGCCACCCAGTGCCCCCACCCCAGGCTGCTCTGTGGCTCCTCTGCACTGCCACCCCTGCTCCACTGGCATCATCATGGGCAGGCAGTGGGGGCAGACAGTGGTGGGGACACTGTGTGCGAGTCCCAGCTGGTCTGCTCCAGTCAGGAAGGGTCCAGAGTAGGCACAGAGCAAGCTAAGCCCAGGCCAGGGCTGTGCACACAAGTCCCCACCGGTACAACAGGGCCAGGGCCAGTGGCACTGGTAGCTGGAAGGAGCCACCACCATCTGGGCTGCTTAGAAATGCAGTCCAACTGCAGAACTGCCCCAGCCTTGTTGTGCACCGAGGAGTGGCAAGACTGCCATGGGCCAGATAGCACCCGAGACAGGCAGGATCGAGGGACCAGCCACAGGCCGGACAAAGTCCCTCTGTAGGCCACATTCGGCTTGGGGGCTGTATTTTGCCCACCACTGATATAAAGAGACTTGATTTTAAGTAAGTTTTCCTGATTATTTAAAATAAAAATAAACAATGTTGCCAAGTAAAGTATGAGGAACATAGATTTCCAATTAAAAAAGCAGCATCGTGTCCTACCTCCACTACAAGCCAGGTATGCAAATAAGGCAGCAACCTGCATAGTTTTGCCAAGGCCAGTCTCATCTGCGAGAACACCATTAAGATTCTTCTCGTATAGCTTCACTAACCAGTCCAGCCCAAGCTTCTGATAATCTCGGAGTGTCCCATGCTGTCCGGATGGAGCACAACATTTGACTGCTGTTGCGATTTGATCACTGCCTTTAGGTAACAGCACTTCTGCAGCAGCAGCAGCAGCAAACTCTGATACATCTTTCATGTATTTCTGTATGGCACCTTCACATTGATCAATGCCGAGGAAAGAGTCTATGAGTACCACTTCCTCTCGAGTGCTTCTTCTGCCACTCACAGATTCTTCCATTTCTACACAAAGAAGTAAAACCATAAGATGGTCTGTAGCTGTAATTCATGTTTCAACAACCAATTTGTCACGGTCCATAGCTAAGCATTTAAGAAAATGCTATTTTGTCCATCTTCAGTAAGGGTGAAAACAAGAACTCCGGACTAGAACAAACATAAATATTAAGATCTGCTCCATGTAACAATTAAATTTGATATCTCTCCAAGTCAAATACAATGCCAGGACACAAACAACAGTTTAAAGACACACTTTTCAAAACATACCCATTGTGGAAATGTGTCTTGAAAACACACGCACACACTAAACATTGGTAACAATTAAATCTGCCCACCTCTTTTGGCTAAATAGGTCAGTTCAGCTTGACAAGCCATGTTTTGCACTTCAACGTTCTCTTGATCTTCCTCTAAATTAAGCATTAGCAATATCAAGCTAGAAGGCTAGCAATTTCTTCCCATGCCTACAGCTTTTCTACAGCAGGCCAACCACGTATTCACTGAATACGTGTAACCATCATTTACAGAATCTGATCCTTACTGACAGCTGTGCAAGGAACAGCAGCCTCCAAAAATAAACAAGACTGAGAAATATAATGTGCAACACCTAGTACTGAAATCAAAGGTTAGCTCTATTTACTTTCTGCGAAATTAAAGTTCAGTTTCTTTGCATGTTACAAGGACACCATAGCAGAAGATTTTTATTCTTGATTGCTATACTCTACGCTGTTTCCTTTAAAAAATTTTTAAAGTTAAGAACACAGGTAAGCTAATTAATAATTAAGGTCTGCAAGTGCCATTTAAAAAAAAAAAAAGAGAAAGCACTAAATTTGGAACAATCTACCTTTGAAACAGAAATTAAATAAAAAAGGTATGATAATTAAATAGCAGGTCATAAGATGGTATAAACAAGAAATCCAACATGTATAACTGAAGTAAAAAAAAAAAACCAAAAAAACACAACACAGACCTTTGTGATCAGTAAGCAAGGTGATTGCTTCTCCTTTTCTCCCAGGTATTGCTGGACCCTAAATAATACAATATTTATTCACATTATAAAGCCCATACTTCAAAATGAAAGATAAAAAAATACCATCACTAGCAGTTGTAGTTTCATAAGATTATCTCAGTTTCCAAAACTAACTTTACATAATCGCACAAACCCTTAGTTAAAATATGTTACAGGGCCCCAGTTTTACAAATACATGTACCAACATGGGTTTCTACACCCACCTGGAGCTTCACTGACTACAACAGAACAGTAAGGCCATACACCGAACTCTGCTAATGTGTTTTTAGGGCCAAAACCTAAGTGTGTTTTCAGAGAGGCCAGATTTGTTTTCCAACAATGAACTTGGAAGAGGAGGAAAACCATGATTAAAAACATGCATGTCTCATTTTTAAATGAAACCAAAAAATATATTAAAAAAATAATAAGTTGTAGGAAGGTTCCAACCTTTGACTGTACATAATTACAATTTCTTTCAGAACTGTAACATTACCACAACCAAAAAGCAGACTTGTTATTAATTTTCTGATTTAACACTACATACCTTAATTCTTCTATTAAGACCTGAAAATTGATAGATTACAGTTAAATGTCACAGTTCTAATACTGACCAAAAAAAAGCACATCTTATGAAACATCTTTAATGTATTTTGCCTTTGTCATTTGTTTTTACGATCCAAGGGAAAAGTCATATACAGTATTAAGAACTGTAGTAAATGAAAGTCAGCGAGGGTCTCATTCTTGTTCAATGTTATATAACAGGACTGAATTCTCTCTGACATCATATGCAACTCCACTGGAATGTGAGTATAGACCAGGGGCAGGCAATTATTTCGGGTGGAGGGCCACTTACTGAGTTTTGGCAAGCCATCGAGGGCTGCATGACAGGCAGCCAAGGGTAGCCAAATATTAATTTTCTAAATTTTTTAGGGGCCCTGCAGGCCGGATAGAATGGCCTGGTGGGCCGTATCCGGCCCACAGGCAGCATTTTGCCCACCCCTGGTATAGACCCAACTACGCTGGGTCTCCCTAAGAGGTACCAAATTAAACTCTGCACAGGAGCAAGAGGTTCACAACAGGAAGGCAGGCATTCAGTCATCTCGGAAACAGCTTCAGCTACTTAAAAGTAAACGCTAGCTTCATTGGCATGGGAAAGAGAGAAGTCACTTATACAAAACCATGGAGTAAGCCACTTTTGTTAAAACTGTGTTTTGATGGACTTTCAACGCTTCCATCTTACTTCTCACCCTGGGGACCAGTTACCTCTTAGTGAATTCTTCCTTCTCTCTTCTAACTCCACTTGCAGTTTTAATTCTACCACCTAAAAAAAACAGTATATAAGAAAGGAGATGGAAGAGGAGGACAACAGAATACAAATGAGGTTAATTGCCTTTACCCCTAAAGAAAATTATGAATTACTCTATATTTTTCGGCAAGGACAGGCATCCTTTACATGCTGGCTTAGCCCCCTAAATCACAGCCAGCTTTTACTGGCTGCTTTAAAATTCTTACTTGAAAGTTTCTTAAAATGCTTTGAAATCAGTGATATAAGTTGTAGCCATGTTGGTGTAAGGCAGCGAGGAACTCAAAAATATTGGTTTTGTAGCTGTATTCCTCTTGCAGCACAGAACAAAATAACTGCTATGCAGCCAATGATATGGCCCAATCTTTTTTCAATACCATTATTATGCCCCTCTAAGAATTTAGGCAACTATATGGTGTCACAATACATGTACCTGTTTAATACTGAACCAGAAATACTCGATTTCTCTGGCAACACAAGCAGCAATGCACCTCAACCGATTCTGTTGCTCCTTCTTGGCTCTCTCACTCCAGAGTTTCTTATCTTCATGGTACTGAGTCACACTTCTGACCAGCTGTATAAAAGTATTAGGGGTGTTTCGTTTCAGCTTCTCACTCTGCCTTATACCTATTCACTCTACTTGTTACAATGGGTAGACAAGAGCTCAGGCTTACATAATCACCCAAATCATAATCGTTCATACCAGGCTTACACTGGTATTTTAAACAAAGCATATTATTGTCACAGCAGGTTAAAACTCCTAACAAGTGTCAGAGATGTGGAAAGTATTGGCATCTTTTGACTGGTCCCTTGGAAAATGCCAGACTGTCCCATCAGTGCCTGCTCACTTAATATCCCACAGCTTGAGGTGTCTTTAGACCCTTTCAAGAGGGAGATGAAAGATAAGAGAGTTATATTCTAACCTACATTCATTTTACTTGTATTGCACAATACTAGAAAAATCAACTGCTCCAATCTACCTATCTGCACTGGTGCTAGCTGAGTATGGGAAAAACTAAACTCCTACACTGAAAACAGAAGGCAACATGCAGAATTACAGAGTTCTGTGAAAGTACAAAGGAAGCATTTTATGTAGTGTTTTGCAACTATTTCACAATAACTCTTAATAACCCTCTTAGAGATGAGTGAATGGGAGGGAAGTTAAGAAAACTACCCAATGTCACACAGACAGTGGCCTAGCCAAAAAACAGGCCTGAATTCTGACTCTCAGTGCTCTGGCTCCACCCATGAGGACATTGCCTGTTCTCCAACACTGCATTTGAAACAAATACACCCACATTACCTTCCTGGCAGTTGCCACTTTCCACCTTCTCTCTTGAGCAAAGTCAGTTGCCATCCACTGCATTTCCTCCAGCAGATAATCCTGGTGTGATTTGGGTCTTGAAGCTTCCTGAAGCTTGGGCAAGCGCCTCATGGACCATAAACCTACCTTCCTGAGGTCCGCTATGCGTCGATGGATTTGGTTTTCCTTAAAACAAGAGAAACCAAAACTTAGCGCTCACTGCATAAACACAAAAGAATAATCACAGACATTGACACAAGTGACAGAACCAGGCATCACTCTGTTCTCAGACATGTTCCAAGCATTTTACCTTACACTATATTAAAAGAAAAAAAATCATCTAATAGCTTTATTGAAGCAGTGATTTGACACCTCAAGAAATACAAGAAAGTTCAAGATAGAGTGATGCTGCCTGATAACTTAAAAAAGGAAATATCACACACTGAAAAGATGAAAGCAATTAAAAGAGAACAGCCTGTGTTTTCTTTCCACTGTTGCTCAGGAAGGTTGGTGGGGGAAGGTGAGATGTTGGCATTACATGCTGTAGTTCAGTATGGTTTTATTGTTTGGAAATGAGCAATTGGAGGTTTGAGGAATTGAAATACTTTGATTGGAAGATCCAGTTTATTGGCACTTTTAAATTTTGGGAAGCAACACCTCACTCTGGATTGGCACAGATAAATGAAAATTAATGTGCTGCTTGTTGCAAATCACTTTTAGCCAGTTGTGTAAGGTGTTGGGGGAACACCTTGGCACATCAATACTTTGTGCCATATTGCTTCCTAATGGGCAGTTGCTTTCTGCTGAAAACTGTAGGACCTCCTGTGAAACCTTACAGACCTTACAATGAGAGGCTGTGAGCTATGGGACTCTTCAGCCTGGAAAAGCGCAGGCTCAGGGGTGATCTGGTGACCACCTATAAGTTTATCAGGGGTGCGCATCAGGATCTGGGAGAACGTCTGTTCACCACAGCACCCCAAGGGATGACAAGATCAAATGGTCACAAACTCCTCCGTGACCGTTTCAGGCTGGACATAAGGAAAAACTTCTTTACTGTCTGAGCCCCCAAGGTTTGGAATAGACTACCCGCCAGAGGTAGTTCAGGCACCTGCCTTGAACACCTTCAAAAGACATTTGGATGTCTATCTTGCTGGGATCCTATGACCCCTGCTGACTTCCTGCCCTTTGGGCAGGGGCTGGACTCGATGATCTTCTGAGGTCCCTTCCAGCCCTAATGTCTATGAAAAGAGAGGATTCTGCCCACCCACCCCCACCAGAGAACAGTTTCACTAATAGCTAATCAGTAGTGATGTCTGGCTTAGAAAGGACAGCAGGGGGAGCCTCCTATGCTACTTTGACAATCGTGTAGGGAATAATTTGATGAATAAGCTTTGATATATGCACTCACATTGACAATGGGAGCAGAAAGCTACAGAATGAGGATCTACCTAACTTATCCTGCCAAATGAAGGATTGATACTAACTTCACAGGTGTTTACATCCAAGGCCAAACTGGCATATCTACTGCATTTTATCAAACACGTAAAAACCATTCTGCCACTAGTTGGGATTTCTTCCTTCTTAATGTATAAATACCAAGCAAGAGTCAAAATAACATTCTGTTTAGTTACATCTCTGGTATATTAGCATTCTGTAGGATCTCATACGGAACAGGTTCTACTCTCTGGAGGACAAGATCAACTGGACATACTTTTATCAGTTAAGTTGATGAAGATTCTCTGAACAAGGAAAAGGCAAATGCTTCGGCCCTCTGTTACTGCTAGAGATCTGACTGTTTGGTTAAGAGAAACTGGACTACAGCTACGATTCCCACAGAGCACTCTAAATATGGCCAAGCACAGATTTTTAACCATAAGTTTATCATTAAAATCCAGTTTGCAAGGCACTCCATTAGGAAAAATCATTATTACCATTATTGGCCCCAATTCGCTCCTTCCCTGGAAATCACAGTTACAGCAAAGACTACATAACCACGGGAAATGAATGACCTCACCTCTAGAGGTATATGGGGTCTGCCCCAACATGGAAGGAACACACTGTTAGGACACAGTTAAAAGTTAGCGTGCCAAGCCCCGTTTGTACCTATTTAAAAGGCAGCTTCAGGCAGCAAGATTGTCAGCCCAAAGCCTTTCACGTGGAAGAAATTCACTTAAGGAAAAAAAGTAACTCAGTGCAGTAAAACCAAATAAAATGAGATAAAAAAAAGTTTTAAAGCACCTGGGTCAGATATTAAGCCAAACAGGAAAAAAAAGAAGATTAAGGGATATTTATTTCACAAAAATAAAGAGAAAGCAACAGGGATGTGATAGTCTTCTCTAAGACTCGACACTTTTTTTCTATACCTCATCTGTTCCTTGGAATTTTCTCTCCCCCATAAACACGCGCACAACCAAGTCGTGGTGAACGCATAAGGGGGAAAGCTTACAGGCATTTCCCGAAGCACAGCACAAAATACCACAAGTTCTAAAACATTTCATACAAGATACTTGTATAAAAAGATTTTTCTAATTGGAATACCTGATGCTGCGTTGGAGCTCGCTGCCTCTGAGCCTGGCCCACTGGCTGTACCTGATGTTGAAGGGAAGTCACAACCTGACTACGTAAAGTAAGAGGTACATTTTGTGGCTGGGGCTCTGCACAAATCTGCGGTTGATCTAGACACTCCAGCTGGGGTGCTGGGGGCTGCTGCAAAACCTGTAGCATGACCGGATGAGCTGCTGTGGCAACTTCAGGGGGTTGCAACCTCCCACAGAGCCGAGGTAAAGGAGAGTGTAACCGCGTCACAGTCTCTCCAGTTTGTTGTTGGCTCTGTTTCTTTTCAGCAAGTCGCGCTGTTTGAAGGTTGGGCGACATTCCACCTGCAAAGCAAGAAAAATGTGACAAAATAATCTTAAGAGTCAAAACACCATATTTAACCAGCAAAAAGGAAACAAACATATTTTTGAGAACCAACTTGTTTGTTGCAGGACACCGGCATCGCTGCAAACCAAATTACATACCTAAAGCCTGCAAAGCAATCAATGTATTCAAGTGGGCAGCGTATTGATGCTGCTCTTTAAGCAGATAGCACGCTGAGTTTCTACTTATACATTTGCAAGAAAGAGGCAACAGCTAGGCAACCAGCCTGTGTAACACAATATCAAATGATCAAAAAGGAACGATTCTGCTGCAACAACATCAATTAAGAAAGAGCAAATGAGACACAGAGGGGTGAAAACTGAAGCTCAAAGCTTGGATGTGCAACTCCCATTAAGTTCCTAGGAATTTTCTCTAGAGGGAGGTTCATCTTATATTAATTGGTATTAGGTGTAATGTTCCAATTAGAGTATATATAATTTAAGCAATTATCTTTAATTACAAAGCTAAAACCAGACTAGCCACAGTCACTCGCATTATTAAAAGTTTACAATAAAGCTCTAAACAGCCGTACTGGGTCCATCAGTTTTTATTTTCAAACTTCTCTCCAGTAGCTAATACCGATGGTGCGAACTTTTGCAGACAAAAACTAGGACTGTGAAAACATTCCCACTAGAACAACACTAGTCCTTTTACTGTAATATGGTGGCCCTGCTGTAGAAAGTCTTGCTCATTAGAGCAGTCCCTATACCAGCTGTGGCTCAGCCTCGTGATGTGATAAACACCCTCAAATCTCCACTGATTTCAAAGGGAGTTAAGACAGCCAGCTCTTCACAGGGCAATCAATTTCTATTCCTTACTTTACTGCCGTAATTGACATGCTCAGAATTGTGGCGAATTGAACAAATCCTATGAATGATCCAGTTTGAAACCAATATAACATGTTGGATGAAAACAGCCACACTTAAAAAGACCCTTGGAGGGAAACAGTGAGCAGGCAGTATGTAAATAAATCACACACACACACACACACACACAAAAACCTTGACAAACCCACTAATGCTGCATACTATAACTGTTATCAAGGTCAACGGTATGATTTTAAAGGCAATTTTTTTGTTTGAATCAATGTGAGACACAGACCTTGGTAAGAAAGCTGATACTTCTATAATACTACATTCAGTGAAGGACAGAAATCCTGGGGTGACACAGTTCAGAAATAATGGAGATTATCTGATTAAATTGCTGCTAAAATGAAGGAACTTGAACTTCTGAGCAGAGCTGCTGAACCTAAAGGAGTACGTATCTTTGTCTCAGAAAGACTGTTTGGGGAAAAAGGAAAGGGAAGTTAGTTATCTAAAGTGTCTACAAAAAACAAGACTGCTTGATTTAGAATATCTGATCAAGCAGCTCTTACACTGAAGCCAGATAAAGCATATTTGTTTGGTGTCAATATGCTGTTACAACCGGGTTCCTATCATACTAGCATACACAATTATGAAGGCCTCTGGCTTTTCACAAGGAACCTGTTTAAATTTGAAACAAAACCAAAAGGATTTCTTAATTTCCTTCCCATTATACAAGAATGCCAGATGCCCTGAATGTGATATAAGGAACAAGCATAGCAGCCACTGTATCTGGTAATGCTCTAGGTCAAAGCTGAGACCCAACTCCACAGGAAGCTGAGGAGAAGGAAAGAAGAAAGAAAAATGAGCAAGCATTATTTTATACATGATTAGCCAAAGACAGTCAGGTCTGTTTCTTTTCTGTTACCATGTGATGAATTCCATACCATTTCAAAAGCAGAGAAACTAATCATTGGGGAAACGAAGGAAAATTCATAAACACCGAGGTATGCCAGCTGCCAGAACCGGCACGGAGCAATCAAGATCTGAAGCTGACTGGTGGTGGCACAACTAAAATCAAGAATGTTTCACGCTATGTCAAAGGTAGGAAGATCTCCCCAGCAGGTGCATGTAGCAATACCTGGTTATACCACCAGGAAGCAACAAACATCCACAAAGTTAGGAGATGCTTTGTAAGAAGAGTTCAGAAGGCTCTCCCCTTTCCTGAAGCCGCTTCTTTAAAAACACGTGCAACGACTGAAAAAAAAATGTTAGTCTAGGATGAAGACAATAATGTCTAGGATGACATAAAATGTTAGTCTAAGACAAAGGCAAAGCCGTGTTTCATAGACATTAGGGCTAGAAGGTACCTCGGAAGATCTTTGAGTCCACCACCCCCGTGTTAATCATGGGTGTCTTGATCTGTCCCTTCACCTACATTTAGTGGCAACCGTAAATCCTCCTGGATCATGGCGTACGCATGAGGGCCACCCAGACCTTGTATGCATATGCCTGGGCATGAGTTTTTAGAGGAGAGGAGGCTGAAGGAGGCAATAATATTCGCATCACATACCCACAACTCAGAAAGTCCTTGCCCCAGCTACAACAGAAAGCCACAGCACTACGGCATCAAACTGCTTTAAAGAGTCCACCAGGCGTTTCAAGGTTTCCTAATCTAACCCAAAGCAGGATTTCTCTTTGAACCAGACTGTGCACTCGTTGGATAATACCTGTGGCCATGTGAAGATCTATATATGGAGGATCCCTCTGTTTCTCCTTAATATTCATGACTTCCAAATACATTTCTAAAAGCTTTCCCCAAATCGCCATCCCTGGCATGCAATCAC
This sequence comes from Gavialis gangeticus, assembly GCF_001723915.1. Classification (NCBI taxonomy): domain Eukaryota; kingdom Metazoa; phylum Chordata; order Crocodylia; family Gavialidae; genus Gavialis; species Gavialis gangeticus. Next base: position 21,467,034 of record NW_017729001.1, read on the forward strand.
TGTTCTTTCGGGACAACGCACACCAGAAACAAACGGTTTCGCCGCTCCTTTGCGTTGGCCAAAATGCTGGAGGCGACAAGCAAGAGAGGAACAGAAATGTCCCCGTTCATACCCAGCTCGACGCCCCCGTCAGCCCGTGTGACAAGCCCAGGGAACCTGCCGACCGGTCCGACCCGGTCAATGGGGGCTTTTTAAGTGACGCATGGCAACGCTTACCTCATCACGGAGGGAACGAGCCGCGGCTTTTCCCCCCGGCATATCCAAACCCATCCAGCCCGAAAACGGCACTGAATGCTTCTCTTGGACACCGCCGTACTTGTCACCTGTTGGCACAAAAAGCAGGTCACGGGGGGCTAGGAAAGGAGCCCCTTCAGGACACGTGTCTATGGGTGGGCGCGGTGCTCCCGAACATGGGCAAAACCCCACTAAGATTTGGGGGGGTTCGTTCCCCTGCAGCGCTGGGCTCTGGGGAGGAAGGTGACACCCACGGAAGCAGGAGGGGATGGCAACTGGCCCCCTGTCCTGCCCCAGGGCAATACTGGGCCCTGCAGCCTGCAGAGCACGGGCCCTAGTGCCCCCCTCTGCCCTGGGGCTGGCAGCCCTGGCCCCGCCCCCTCAGGCCTGGCTCCGCCCCCACAGCCTGGCGGGGGCGGGGCGCGTGGCAGCGGCCCTAGAGCACTGCCCTCGCCCCGCCCCCTCCCCGAGGCCACGCCCCCACGAAACCACTGCGGAGAGAACGCCGGGTGGGCCATACCACTGCGCGGCTACTCGCGTTGATCAGTACCGGGGAGGGACGGGAGGGGGAATGGAGAGTCCTGGGGACGGGTGCCCGGCTGGGACAGACTACGGAGCGTTTACGGACGCCTGCGCTTTTACCGCTAGGGGCGCTGGGGCCGGGGGGGTGGGGGAGCTCTCCTCGCGCTGTGCTGCGGTCAGCGCATTAATGCTCGACTTTCATGTCAAAATGAGAGAAAATGCATAAACAAACAAACAATAAATATACAGAAAAGGAAAAACGAAATATCATACAGAGAGGAACAATAAAATGCAAGAGAAAAATCAAGGGAAAAGGAAAAAAAATAATAGTTTAATTTAAAAAAAATGAAATCACTAGAAAGCAATATACAGGAAATAAACCAAATATAATATAAAACAAATAATAAATAAAAATCAAGAGGTCATGAAAAATAGCAAAATAAAGTAACTAGAAGAAGGTAATAAACCAGGGTTGCATCGTCGCAGCAAAAAGCGCCAGGAGCGCCCGGGGCGCGGGGCTTCCCGCGGGGCCGAGCGGACCTGGGAGCCCAGCGGGATGGGGTGGGCCGCGCCGGCTGCGCACGCACACTTCCAGCCAGTCCCAGTTTTACACACACACATGCAAATATCCCGTTCCCTTTTATCGATCTAGTGCCCCCAGACCCCGCTCTCCGGCTGGGCCGAGTGCTGCTGATGCAACGTTATCTTAAACCAACACCTCTTGCTTTCCCACACGGGCCTCAAACACGGGAGGCTGCAAGCGAAAGGAACAGACCCCCTTATACCCTGTTCACTCTCCCTTTCAGCATCCGCGCTCTGCCCCTGTGACACCGGTATACTTTTTGCAGTTCAGATCTCTCACTTCTCATCAGTCATTTTGAGTTGCTCTTGGCCCTGTGGCGCTCGGGTTTCTTGAGCAGCAGCACGGCCTGGATGTTGGGCAGGACACCGCGCTCAGCAATTGCGGCTTTGCCCAGCAGCTTGTTTTGCTCCTCAGTGTCGGGAATGGCCAGCTGCAGGTGCCGAGGGACGATGCACATCTTGTTATCCTGGGCCATGTTGCCCGCCAGCTCTCAGCCATCAGGTACTCCAGCACGGCAGCCATATAGACAAGGACTCCAGCACCATCCCGTTCAGCACACTTACCTTTTTGGAGCAGCCAATGCACATGGTCCACGGGAAGCTGCAATCCTGCCTGTGTGCATCGAGACTTGACCTTAGCCCTTTACTTCCCTGCTTTCCCCAGCCCTACTTATCACGAGCACCTTCCACCGAAACAGGAGATGGAGCAATGACCTGACCTGTAAATGGCAGTCCTTGCATTACGCTGATGTAAATGTGTCTTTACAGGAAAGGCCTGGGAGAGTTGCTCTGCTGCTGCTCTAATGACAGCAACACAGACTAAACGGCAATGATTTTCAAAGTATTTTGTATGGGATTGTAAGAATCTCACAGAGGCACGATGGGCTTGCCCGTTGAAATCAAACATCATCATGCAGAAGGGCATAACCCAAGCACAGCAGTACTGGCAGGTGTGGGAATGATGTGTAGCTGCTTTTTTTCCTGCATAGGTTATTTATTTAAAAAGGAACCAAAACTATTTCTGATTTTTTGCGTTCACAGAATAGCTTCATATGGGGGCAGAAGAGGAAGGAATGATCAGGAAGATCCACGAGGAAGAGATGGTGTGGTGGATATCCCACCCATGTCTCTCAGTAATGCTGTTCCACTTGGAATTCATCAGGGCAGGATCCTTAAAAGCAGGAGCTCCAGGTTAGTGCCAAAACCTCAAAAAAATAGAGCCTGGTTCAATGGCTATTTAAGAATTTTATACAAAGTGAAACAGCATCAACAGGAGAAAAGGGGAGAGGACTCGCTTCTCCCTACCATACATCAGGGTGTTTAGGGTACATTCCCGAGTGGGTATGTGGGTGCAAAAGAATTTGAAGCTGGCCTCCCATAGTTCAAGTGGATATCCAAATTCAGAGGTTCCCAACCCCCAGGCCACAAAGGGTTGGCTGCTGAACTGGAAGTCCAAAAGTGAACGGCGTACTGCAGGCTGGCAGCCAGTCCCACAATACGCCACTCGCTTATGGTCTGCAGCAAGCTGGTCCGCAGTTTGCCGGTCCACGGTCACTTCCAGTCCACAGTTTGCTGGTCCATGGTCTAAAAAGGTTGGGAACTACTATCCTAATTCATTCGACTAGTGAGTAAAGAGGTTCCTTTTCCTCCCTGGGTTTGTGACACTCACCCTTTGTGGTTATTTTTTAAAAAACTGCCATAATATGGCACGTGTTCCACCTAAATCCAATAAAATTCGATTCAACCAATTTAAACAAACAAAAAAAACAACCAACCAACCAACAACTTTCCCTCTTGAATTAGCCAAACATTTTTGGCTTTTGATTTTTTCAACTGACAGCCAAATTGAAAAATGAATAACTTGTACAGTCATCTGAGGAAAGGAAGAAGGCAAGCTGACTAGTTCTGTCCAACTTGTATGATGGACACAAAGTAAACTAACAGCACGCCAAGCAAATAGAGTTTCGAATGTGAACGATCCAATTTTTTGTTTCGTTTTGTTTTTATAGGCTACAAATAAGAATTCCCACTGACACCAACTGAGTTGTCCATATTCCCCACAGATTGAAATGAATTTAAGAGAAGGAAAAAAGGTTATCATAATCAATCTAAGTTGTCCAAAACAGGCATACAGGCAGTCCTCGACTTACAAGGTTTCGAGGTACACCACTTCGCGCTTACAACGTTTATAAATTGATACCGTTTCGACTTTATGACGTCAGTTTCAACTTGTACAATGCTTGATCCAATGTGACACCACGCCAGCGAACAAGTTCGCTGCATCGCCCATCTCCCTGGAGAACATCTGTCCA
>NW_017729001.1:21475683-21485199 GCF_001723915.1 Gavialis gangeticus
CCAGCAAAGTCACCTCAAAGAAGTCCTTCCAAATCAATGATTGCTATTTACAATATAAATACATTCATGTAGCTATATTACTCATCTATAATTGATTTGAGTACAAAATTCTGGGTTATTTTTGGTGAAAATAGGGTACTGGGCCTTGGTTCAGGACTAATCCCTCATTTATAACATTGTTGCTTATGAGAAAATTGGTTTCAAGTCGCAATGTTTTGACTTAAGATGCAGTTTTCAGGAACCAATTGTGTTGTAAGTCTGAGGACTGCCTGTATAAACAAAAAATCTAGGGAGAAAGCACATTTTCTGCAGACTGATTGAGATGTGCCTGTTACTAGGCAAATATAAACCAAGATGCTTTGGAAATAAAGCCTCCAATTAAAACCCAAACCAAAAAACACTCTCTCTCCTGCAATAATCAATTACTTGACATTAAATGAGAAATTATTCCGGCAGAACTGGATCCCAGAAGGAATCAGAAGGCCACAGGCCTCAAAAACGCAACGTTTAATACATTTCATAGAATAGAACAGATTAGACTTCAAAGAGGAAATAATACTGGATCTGAGGGAGACCACAGCCTTGATTCATAAACCCAGGAGTAGGAAGGCTGCAGTTTGTGCAAACACGCTGGGGTCACGGGGCCAATAAGAACTTACAACCTCTGCCTCAAGTTTCTTCCTAGAAAGGCGGCTTTAATTCCTGTCCCACAAAGAAATAAGTATCCTATCAAGCCCAGCTCAACAGGAATGTACTAAATCTGCCGGGTTCCTACACATCCTACTCCCGGCACCTTCCGAGAGGCAAGAGCTGCTTTCAGACACCTGCCCCACCCTTGCTGGACAGGGTTTGCAGGATGCTTGCACCTCTGCTCCTCCCTCCCATGCCCCAAAGGGAACTAGATAGCTAATTAACTAGACTTAATTAAGCCACAATTAAGTTCAGACGGAGAAGACCACCTGAGCAGCTTCACATGCCCCAGAGAAAGCATATTTACTTCCCAAAGGAAGAGTCCTTCACACCTTCCACATACAGAACAAAGGGCCTCCTGGACATGTCACATACTTACCCCTCTAGCCTCCCAAAAGTAGGAGTGTATTCTCTACAGAGTTTGGGCCCAATTTTCAACTACCACATCCAAAGCTGTATGCCTAGTTTGTACACCATCTTGGCAGCACATATCAATGCCATGCAGTGCCCTATTCTGCAGGGAGAGATGGAATGAGGATTTGCACATGCAAGCATTAGGCCTTGAAACCTACTGAAAACTTGGCCCTTCCATTTTACACGCACACACTGATTTAAACCAAAAAAACCCCGTGACATGCAGGTACCTCACTACCTCTAAAAAGATCAATACTACAGCAAAGCACTTGTTGATCTACCAGATGCAGTGCCAAGCCCTTTTCAAGGTTGCACACTTGGGGTTTCTGATTCGAGCATTTCCCCAGGGCTTTGTGTGACCCAAGTGCTGTATAAGCCTCAGCCAATGTACTTATGAAATAATAGCTTAGGCTGGAGACACTCAGTACATGCAGACAGCTGTAAATCTATATTTTGGGACTGTCCAAGGATAAGGACACACTGGGATGACGTAACACTAACAAGGACATTGCCAAAATAAAAGATCCATCTCATCTCCTAGTACATATCAGGCCACATTTCCAAATCAAGGAGTCCTACTTACCCAAGGCAGGGGTAGACATCCCGTGACATGCATGCCACAAATGGCATAGGCAGCCTGTGTGGCATACAGCAGAGTTGGGAGGGGACACATGGCACAGTGGCATATCAAGCAGGAACCAGAAAGCGAAGCAACAGCACAGGCAGGGGAAAAGAATCAGAGTGGCACTTGGGAAGGGTCTGGGTATAATTTGTGGCACACCTGCCAAAAAGGCTGGCCTCCACTAATGTTATGACCAGTTTCTTAAGCTTGCAAAGGTTAAGAGAGCAAAGAAAGTTTGACTTTCATTGGTGAGAGAAATCAGGGCCATCTGTAAGACAGGAGATCTCAGGCCAAACACAAAGGATTCTGTGTGGAAGTGACATATCATACACAGGATAAAATAAGATTCTGACAACATTTAGAAATTGTTTCAGCTGCAGATGGGAATGTTCTACAAAAGAAAGGTTTTCAAAAAGCTAGTTCAGGGAGGTCTTTAATCCATAAAATAAAAATGAGAAAAAGCTGTTGTTTTTTTTTTTTATATTTCCCCCTGTAAAGATTGTACATATTTAAATAACTGTATTTTTCAAGTAAGCACTTTTACTGTAATAAAAACAATTCAAATGGCAAGGAAAAGAACTCCGCCTGCACCAGGAAGTTCCCTTCTGAAGCACATTTTCTTTTCAGTGATTAGTTTTCAAGTATTCCAATTCAAATGCATTGGTTAGTCCTGTAAATTGTCGGTTTTGTTGTCACTTTGCATTGCTTTTCCAGCTCAGTTCCTTTTGGTCATAAGCAATTCCTCTGCTCAGCACATAAGCGAACTTGGATCCTTGGATTAAGAAAGGCCACTTTGTTCTATGCAAACTGAACTGTAAGTGGTAAAGGTCCTGGTTCCAGTCATTTACGGACTCAGTCGGAGTCATCGTCGCAACCATCGCTCCCATCAAGTTCATTGTTGTTCTGCAGGGCAACAGAAAAGAAATGGCAGGGTTATTGTATCATCACTTCTAGAGAGACCCACATCAAAGCACTGGATCTAATCTACTCCAGGGTACAGGCGAAGATGAATCTGGATCCCAGCTTCACAACTTGCACCCACACCTACTTTCTGTCCAGTGTAGAGGGTACTTCAGGAGAGGTAACCACCGTACTTTTGGTGCTAGATAATTTGTTTACTGCATTCTCATCAAGTGGGGTAGACTTCTATTCAGTGAGCTTGGCAAGTGCATGATTGTGTAAGTAGCACATTGAAAATGCCAACAGTGAAAATTCATTTTCATAAGCAGATCACTTAAAACCTTCATTTTTCCAATGGTCTGAAACCACTACCAAACTGCTACGGCTCCCACTGTGTTCCAGACCTTGCTGATGGGGGACTTAACTTGGTGATGGCTTCAGACAGTTGAATTTAGATCCAACTTGTTGTCCCAGATATCATAGTCTTATATACAAGTACCGAACACACCGTGTTAAAGCATAAAGCAGCTGCAAGGTTTCTAAGGACCAGGTCACACCACTCATTTATCTGCCTTCAGCCAATGACTCAGCTGACTAGGAACCCGATGCTGTAGGTTTGAGTTTATGGGTAAGAAGCAAGATAGCCTCCTGTTACCCAATCCATCACTGTTTCTTGAACGCAAGCCCCATCTGTTACCTTCAAACAGCACTAAGTAGGTAAATAATTGTTTGCATCCTATGCTCTTTCTGCATCACATTTAACATAAGGCAGTATTTATTATCAGCATTTTGCCTCTGGTCACAAGTGTTTCCATGAAATACATGCTTTCCTGCAGTGATGTTGCTACAATTGCCTGAAGTACAATAAATCCAAGAAACTTCTGGCCTAGGGGTAAGCAACCCACCGCATGCTTGGCATACACACCACAGGGAAAAGACCGGGGCTGAACTGCCACAAGAGTCAGGCCCCCGCTGTCCGTGCTTGGCATGGCAATATCTTACAGGTTGAGGTTGCAGGTGTTTTTGCTACTCTGCCCAAAAATGTTGCCGACCCCTGATCTAGCCCCTTTTCAGTGCAGGACTTTACTCAACAGAATATCCATTTCTGAAACTCCCGTTAACCAAAGGCCATTGTTATGTTTTTCAGGTTTAAAATGATTAAAGCTCCAATCCTTCCCAGCCCCATCACTGCCACTTTACAGGTCTTCTAGTTCTGAAACCGTAAGAACCCATTCAAAGGGCACAGAGACCTCCTGGGTCCATCAGGTCCGGTCCTCCGCTCTCACAAGCAACCACCTCAAGTAATCCCATTCACGAATCCAGTCACCACTCCCAGTATTCAGGAGCGCTGCCTCACATTTGTAAAAATACCAGGATTCTATTCAACTGTTTCCCTCACATTGTCTCCAGTCTACTTTTGTCACACTCAAAGCAAAGATTTCAACTATTTCCTTGCATGATTATAGTACATCCCAGAGTTCCAGGAAAATTTCTTCAATTTCAGCCTCAATTTTCCTTTTCTTAAAAAAAATGCATCCCATGTTTGCCTGTTATACTCACAGCCGCTCCAGCTGCTGCTAACTCAAACCTACCACCTCTCATGAAGTTCCCCGAGGTTTGCTGCTCACAGTGGGTTAGCAAGACTTGGTCAAGAATAACTAATGAACCAGAGCTTAAACTTCCACCCAGCTTCAGCCCCCTTGCATCTAAATAGATCATTAAACAAAATAGAGGACCAGATAAATGGCGAGTTCTCCAGGCAGATGGGTATGAAGAAGGGATTGAAATTATGTTTTTTGTTTTAAGAGAGTTCAAAGCCACTACAGGTTGGACTGCCTGTCCCTGCCTTCCATTGCTAATCTGTGTGGCTTTGTAATCCTTCCTCCTGCACTGAGGAATGGCTTTTCCTTCCTGCTCTCTCTTGTCGTGCACAAACCCACAACAAAAATAAAACCAGTAAAAGAGGCTGCATGCGAAGCATGATCAACTGCAGAGTCTGGAAAGAGAGAGAGAAATTCATCTCATTTTTCACCTTCATCTCTCAGAGATGCCATCTGAGGCAGTGCACAGACAGCAGGTAAAAATGAATTTGGGGAAATGAGCAACTCCAAGTTGACATGTCCCTTTAAAACAAATCACTGCCATAGGGGAAGGCAAACATTACCTTGGAGTTCCCGTCATTGGCTTGCACCTCTGTAGCAGTGGAATCGAAGTCATGGATGGAGAGGGTATTCATCCAGTTCACCATGGACTTTTCCTCCTGTTCCGTGTTTATAATTGTTGGATAGATATGTTCCTCTTTGAAAGCAGCAATCTTCTCCTCCTCCTCTACCCATTCCAGAGGCTCATGCAGCCCGTCATTTCCAAAGCGCTTGTTGTACTTTTCAAAGTGCACCCTTTCCAAAACCAGACCAAGCCCCGGTGCTTTGGGGACATCCACCTTCTCCTCTCCCCAGCTGCGCTCCATGATAGACTCAGCCGTGTAGCCTTTCACTACTGCAATCACCAGACCAATCATTTTCCTTATCTGGTGCATCATGAAACTCTGGCCTTTCACCTTTATCACTGCAAATTCCATGCCTTCTCTCACAAAAGGCTCCTCACAGTACATCTCCATGATGTACCGCTTGGCACTGGGGTCCTTGGCCCCTTTCTGAGAGGTGAAGTTGTGGAAGTTATGAGTTCCTTTGTAGCAAGCAAGAAGTCTGTTGACTTTCTCCAGAGTCTCTTGGCTCAGTCGGTAGGTTTCATCTTGGGGATCAAGGTCCTTTTGGGCAAAGGCAAATGTTGGTAGCATGTAGGAGTAGGTCCGGGCATCACATTTGTTCTTAGAGTTGAATCCCCCGGTGACTCTTTTCAGTCCTTATTTCAAAGGTGACATCAGATTAGGCAGAACAGTTAAATCAGCCATTTCAGCCCGACTATGAGCCCCCACCCACTAGCAGGAAGAGCATCTTTTTCAAGGTAATGGGAATTCACAAAAATCCGTAACAATCTAATTGGCCACATGGAAGCACAAAGACATCTGCACTTGAGGATGCCTCAAAATCCAAATCAAAGGGGTGTCTGCGCACACGGCCGAGATACTCAGTTTCAAAATCCTTACCCAGAACTCTGATATCTGAAGGGAGATGGTTATTGATCTTTTCTAAAATGCTGTCCGTCAGCCAGACCTTCAGTGACACTATCTGTCCAGCTGCAGACACACCCTATAAAACAAAAACGAACAACGTACACATGCACGTGATTATGCCACAGTGGAGGACCTGTATCAGAAACAAATTTAAAATAAGTAAAGTCAATGCATATGCATTGTTCAGAGGTAGACAAGATTCTCTGGGTCTCTGTAATATCTTGTATTAGCTCAACTGAGTATGTATTGTTCATTTCTTTATGAGTAGTAATTTCAATCTAAAAGGAGGCAGAGAAATCATCACTGGTGTTGATCCAAAAAAAATAAATAAATTGCTGCCATAGGGGAATACAAACATCAACGATTTTAGCTTCCCTGCAAAACTATGCTGCACGGTACTTCCCTTCCTCACCTCTCCCTCCTCCCTGCAATCTATGAGACTGACTTAACCAAGAAAAAGAGAGTTGAAGGGATCTGCTTTGTATGAGGCCTTCAAATTCTTATAAGGTAACAGGAACAAGAGTATAAATCCATTATTAATGTCCTCTCCTCTGTGGCATCTTGCTGTGACGTGTACAAAAACCAAAACCTGTACTGTAGGCACTTACAACCACTAATTTGTAACACAGAAGCATCTGTTGGCCGATTAAGGATTAGTGCCCTATTGTGCTAAGTAACACACGGGTAACATTTTAAAGGCAATTTTATCCTCAATATTGTCACGTTAATTAACAAATGAGAAACTCCCATTAGAAAAAACTGATCTTTTTGTTCCTCGTGACATTCTCGGCACTATCACCTCCTGTACAGCACAAAGAGAAGGGCCCCAGCCAGCACACCTTGTCTGTTCGTGCACATCTCTGGAAGGACATCTTTTTCATATCTTCCCCGTGGTTTTCTGGGATGCAGCCAGCCTGAACAAGGGCAGACACCAAGTCATCTTCAATCGTCTTGAACTGAGGGGATCCCATATTTCGCTGGAAGAAGAGAAAAAGAAATGAAAAAGAGATTAGTAACTTAGTAACTGCTCCAAGAATGAAAGAGCAACAGGGGCCTATACAGCAAGCCCTTTGATCATGTTTTACTGGGAATCTAAACAGGTGTATTTTGGAACTTCATTTGCAAATGCTATTAGTTACAAACACTTGAGATTTCAGCATTAAATACCCCAACTATGAATATCTGGACTTTGGTGGGGATTATTAAAAGTGGGCCTGAAAGGCACAAAAAAAGGGTTTGCTCTTCCAGTATACACACTGGAACAGCAGGCACCATAACCCCAATCCCAGTACTCTGGAATTCTTCATTCTGACATCTATAAACTAGATTAGTGGGTTCTTTGATTTTACTTCTCGAAGGAAGCACATGATCATCTCGTCTGCCTTTGTGCAGAACGCAGGCCATGGAATTCCAGGCAATCATCCTGCACTAAGCCCAAATATGAGCAAACCAGAAGGCTGCTGCTGTAAACATGGCTGCAGGGCTTGGTGAAGAAGGCAACATCGTATCCATGGACTTCTCCAGACTGGGAACATTTACAACACTGCTATTATGCAACTGGCATCAAAATGCAAGCAGCCCCCTCCCCTCTCTCCTCTCCAGTGTAACCGTGCTGCATCAGTGCAAGTCCACCAAGCTGCACTAAGCCACCCTGAGGCAGCATATCTAAAATGGAGCTTCCAACATCTCTTTTCGCTTGGCCCCCGGCCCCTTTGCAGATGATACACAGCTGTGGGCATACCGATACAGCTAGAAATGGGCCCCAGCAAGGAGCAGGCTGGATTTATGGCGTAGCTACCTACTTGCATCCCATGGTAGCCTTTCCCAGAATACGCTATCAACAGGACAATCTTCCTTTTGGGAAGCTTCTTATTCTGGTCTTCCACATCCTCCTGGTCTCTCTTGAATCTTTTGGCCTGATGTCCATTTTCCTCTTGCTTTTCAATCTCCTCACTGTTGGTGCTGCTGTTCTGTAGTCTCTTGGCTTGGCCGGCAGCCGCTACTCGCAAACCCTCAGCCATTGCAAAACGCTGAAAGGGACAGAGAAGGGAAAAGGGTTCAGCCAACAACATTTTCATCCAGCATGGGGGAGGAGCAAAAAGATCACACTGAACACCTGAGCTGCAATTTAGGCCTCATCCATACTAGCACTTTGCCTGTATATTATACCAACATGCTTCTCTCTTTCCATACACACTGGACATTAACGATTCTGGCAGCTCTCTATAGGGGAGACCTGGCTGCAGTGTCTACAGCTGGACAAGCAAATGATCAAGCCAGGGAAGTTTAGCTTGTCCTGCTACTGGCAGACAGCCTTTCCCCAAGCAAGTATCCAAAAGGGCCATCTCATTTATGGATGCAACAGCTGAGCACTGGCCCCAGCCCTTCTAAAGCAGGGGTAGCCAACCTGCAACACACATTGCCACAAGTGGCAGGTGGCCCGAAGCAGATCAGAGAGGGGCAAAGCAGCTGACGGGGAACAGAAAGCAGAGCAGGCCGAGAAAGGGATTGCAGCAGCACTCAGGGAGGCTGCAGAGTCACTTTCTGGCAGGCCGGATGGACAGGTTGGCCCCGGTGGTCTAGAGCAGCGGTCTCCAAAGTGAGGTGCGCAAGACAATCCATTGGGGTGCGGGAAGAAAATATTAGAACTTGTATTTATATTTATATAAATATACATATATGGGGGTGCGTGCTCAAACATTCTTTACTGATGGGGTGTGCGATCAAAAAAGTTCAGAGACCATTGGTCTAGAGCAGTGGTCTCCAAACTTTTTTGATCGCGCACCCCTATTAGTAAAAAATTTTTGAGCACGCACCCCCAATATATGTATATTTGTTGGGGGCACCACTGTCAACCCCTCCACATCGTGAACTCCCACTCTTCCCTCACGACACCTCGTGTACCGTACGTGACCGTCCGACATACGAACCAAGTGAGGGCACCAGTGTCAATCCGTATATTAAATATTAGTAAAGCTTAATTTCTTTCTTATTTTTTTTAGATAAAAAATAAATATAAATACAAGTTCTAATATTCTCTTCCCGCACCCCAGTGGATCGTCTTGCGCACCCCACTTTGGAGACCACGGGCCTAGAGCAGCGCCCATCCAATCCCAGGCGCTGCACAAGACCCGTTATCCTCATCTGACGTAAGGAAAACTACGGCGCTGGCAGGCCAACGACGCTCGCCCGCGGTCGTCTCATCACCAGGCTTCCAGCACAGCCAGAAATGGAGCCCAGGCCTCCCACCCCGGCCTCCAGCCCACCGGGCGCACGGCCCCCTGCAAGGCTGTCACCTTCCTTGGCAGGACTGGAAGGGACCTCACCACCGAGGCTGCGGGGCGGCCCCCTGCCCGAGGCAGGATCACCCCCCGCTAACCCGGCCCGGGCAACAGAGCTACCGGGCAGAGACAAGCACACGCGGCCGGGGTGACACCACGCACGCACATGCATACACACGCACACAGATACACACACACGTGTGCAGCTACACCTGCATGCATACACGCACATATGTTGCCATGCACACAAACACGCGCCAATACGTGCAAGCGTGCGCGCACACACCCAGGCACGTGCACATACACACATACAAACGCACACCCACATGCCTGTACAAAGATACAGGCACGTGCACGCAACGGCACACGCACTCAGATAACACGCACGTGCCTATACACACTTGCACGCCGGCACGGGCACACGCGCGGACACACCCGGGCGGGCACGCACGCGCGCAGGCTCGCGCGGCCGCGGC
>NW_017729001.1:21485324-21498807 GCF_001723915.1 Gavialis gangeticus
AGCCGAAGCCCCGCGCGGCCGCCGCCGAAAGCTCCCGCCCGCAGCGCCACATCCCGGCGGCGCCCACTTACGCGCAGGCTGGCCGGCCGGGACCACATGGGCACGCGGAAGCGACGAGGGGCGGGGCCTCGCTACGGGCGCCGGGCAGGGACAAACCACCTACAGGCGCCGCAGGGAACGGAACGCTGCCTGACGCGAAGAGGGGCGTGGCCATAGGAGCTGACACTTCCCTGCAGAGCTGCTTGCCCCCTTGCAGCAAGCACGAGAGCGCTTCATCAGCACCAGAAGAGATGTTAAGTAGGAAAAAGTAAAGAAATGCTACGTGAGTGCGATTCTATAGTGACTGGTGCCGGCATGGAGCAGACTCCTTACACCCCAAATATTTCCAAGTGACCCCAACTATAACGCTCTTCTGCTGCACTTGTGTATGGGGCAAGGTGCTATTCAATGGGACGGAGGGTACCTGAATGTCTACAGGCCTTTCAAAACACCATAACGTTGAGCTCTTTTTTTTGTAAAAAAAAAAAAAAAAAGTAAGAAATGCTGCAATGGGAGGGGTATATCTGCTGTCAGGCAAAAATAGCTATTTTGACAAACGGAGAGAACTGAAAAGCCCGAGTCATTGGGCGTTTGCACGTCCCCAGGCACGAGTATTGGATGAGACGGATGATGTTCTCGCGATGCAGCTACAGACCATGCTGCAGGGGAGTTAATTATATCCTGGTAATAAGCAGACCAGAAGACTATACCGCGTGGTTGCTGTAGCTAAACTTCTAACCCTCTTTTTAGTCGTCATTTGTCACAGCACTTACTGCGGCACACGGCATAGAAAACACAACATGTGTGCCTGTTAAATCTTGTTAAAAATGCATTTTCTCTGACATAGGGCTGAAAAATAAGTGCCTTGTGAAAAGAAATGGGCAAAAAAAAAAAATTGCAAAAAAAATAATAAAGGGACAAAGAACATGAGCAGCAATAAGCATTACTGGCATTACTCAGAGAGTAAGTCACATTCTGGTCTCTGCAACTGCCCGGCATTAGGACAGGTTGCTAGTGCAGAAGTGAGTAATTACAGGAGAAAAAGCAATGATCATAAAGGAGCTCCTTTGAGCGTCTCTCTCATGACTCCAAGGTTTCCAGAAGCCCGAGCAGAGCCCTCCTAAGCTGAGTGCTCCTGTACTTAATTAAAGGGCCTTAATTTCTGTACTCATTCCTCTGATTGCATAAATAAAGGACCCTGCTTGCCTTCCTAACCCACCTGATCTCAACATAGTGCTGATAAATACATACTAATAGGCTGAAGGGGTGGAGAGAGAGAGAAGGAGAAAGTCTCTCGGGATCTATAGGGAGAGCTCTTGCTCTGAACAGTGATATTATACAAAATGGAAAGTGGTGCTGGAAGAGCTGGTGCAATAAAGCCGAGGAAAAGGCTGCCCTTTGCCTTTTGGTACGGAGGCAGCTGACTTCCAAGTTACTTCCCAAGTTAGGCAGTGAACAATCTTTGAGGATCTGGACCTTAGTCTCTCAGGGCCTCAATTCAGGCGTAAAATGAAAGAAAGGACTTCCTTCATCTGTATGCGTCTTGTCTACTACATTGTAAATGCCCACTGGCAGGGATGGTCTCATGTGATGTGCAGCACAGCACCTCGCACAACAGGTCCCTGGGGTGCCAATAATAATAATGAGGAACCAGAACAGGGACTGGGACTGGGAGGTAACCGGCTAGGCTTGTCCATTGCTCTTCAACCATACAAAAACCAGGTAACAGTTAAACTATTCAATCCAGCAATAGCAAGGGGGAAACAAACCAGTTAAACTATATTCATCCAGCCCTAATTAGGCACCTAAGTGAAATAATCCAGAAATACTAACTACCAGTAATGTTGCAATTACCAAAAGTATAAATGGGAGGTGGTCTGCTAGCAACCTGTGGCTGATTAACTCCTAAGATCTTCACCCTGCCTTCCCCGGGGACCTGTGTCATTGCTCATTCCCCCTGGCAAACCGAACAAACTTGTCTCAAGCACAAATGCCAGAGTAACAATAGGCAGGTTTTGATTTTCCTCCTCAGCCTGGCTCAGCTGCCTTCCTCCCATCAAGCTTTTCCAATCTCATCATTTTTCTCACACACATCAATATTTGCCTGGGCATTTCTACTGCAAACTTGGTCTGCGTTGATTTACACAATTAGAAGGCTTAGCACAATGTGTTGCCTAATCAGGCCTCAGCATATATCTCCTGAAACGCACAATGCATTTGGAAACTGCTTTCTCCTCCTACCAGTCTCGGTGCCTTGCGGGGTAGAATGACCCAAGGAGAAATCTGGTTTCCCTACATATCGGTGAGGGGTGTCTGCAGATTAGTAGCAGGAGCTGCCTTTGTTTGTTCAGCTGGAAAATGGAACAGTTGACAATTACAAGCAGGACTGATTATGCAGCCCCAACCTATTGTTGCCGCTAATAAGGGGAAGAAATGCAGTGCATCCCTTTCAGAATGAATGCATCTTAGTTTGGAAGCAATAGGGGAGGTGGGGGACTTCTCTCATGTTGAGAGATGATAAAAGCCAGCCTGTCAAAATAAGGTGGAGCAGATCTGCCGTCAATGGAAACTTTAATAGCCATTTTCATATCGCTTAGTTGGGGGCTGCTTGGTCTTTTTTTTTTCCCCATAGAGCATTGCTCATTGTAGACACAAATCACAGTCCCAATCTACCCTCCCTTTCCCAGGTTGCTGGGCCCTGGTCCGGTCTCCTTCCCTCCACGTAGTGGCATGGGGGGTCTCTTACTCTACTTGCAGCCATGAAGACCTCTCCCCCCCTCCTTTCTTGCCTTCCCTCAGACTCTACTTCGCCCAAACCCGCAGCTGTGACTGCAGCAGCCGTTTCCTAGCAAAGTCATGTCAGCAGCATTAGATTAGGCAGCACTAATGTGTTTTAATGGCCTTTCCTGCAATTTAGCAGCTGGAAATAAGGAAAAGGACCTAGTGGCATCATGTGATCAGCCAGCTGTCTACAGAGACCATTGGCCTGTGCTTCACGGAGCCCAGCTGGGAATACCTGGATTAGATGGTCTTTAAAGACCATCACTCTGGGTCTCAGGGTTTCCTACAGAGCCTACCTCTGTGCTATCAAAACACCATCCTTGGCTATATTATCATTGTGAGAGTGGCTGGAGACCCCAAATGGGGGTGGGGTCCTGCTGTGTTGTGCGCACTATAATACACATTACAGAAACACATCAATCCTAAGGAGTCTGCAGTCTAAATAAACAAGCAAACTAAGAAAGTAGGATTATCCTGAGTCTCAGCAAACAGGCATGGAGATATTAATAGACTCTCCCAAGCATCCACAGTAAGTTTACACCAAAGCTGAAAACCGGACCCACCAATTAGCATTCCTGGCTACGGAGCACTAACACCACGAGGACATGCAGCTTAATACGACCACGGGCAGTGAGGGCAGCCTGTACATTGGGGGGGTGGTATTTGGATCAGGAAATCCAATGGCAATAAACCTGATTCCCATGCACTGTGGGAATCGGTGCAGCGCCTTGGATTTTATTTGCAGTACACTCTTTGCAGTAGCTCTATTTGCAGTACACCATTTGCAGGATTTTATTTGAAGTAGCTTTTACCTGGCATCTTTGGGAACACCGTTAACCTGGGGTTTAACTTCCTTCACACATGCAATTCCTCTGCACACCCAAAACTCAGCTGGAGTCAAGATAGAAAATCATCAAGTTCCCCGCTGTTTATGAGAGCAGCATAACGGTTCATACATGTTTAATAGGAATGATAAAAGTAAAGCAGGCCAAATGGTACATCAGCCTGGCCATAACGGCAGTTACCGCCATCAAGTTTATTTAACGGTGAAATCAACCTTGTAAAACCTTTCTATGGATGTGCGGGAATCTGGGGAGCCGAGGGCATTTATACCTTTGTCAAACAGCTCTGAGGCCGTCAGGAACAATAGCTGAGGCTCCCTTGATGGTAGCAGGGGGAGAGGCGAGTGTATACTGATTGCTTCTTTTTTTTTAATTTAATATATATATAGTATGACTTTTTAATACAATCAGTGTCGATCCTTGCTCTCTCCTATGCCTAGTTTATAAAGGAGTTAATTCACAGAAGCCCTTCAAAAGTCTCACTAGGGAAAATCCCTGGGCACATCCTGGCAAACCAATTACTCAAACTCCTGCTCTTCACAGAGGCTGTATCTTCTGCCTGCAGTCTGTGCCTGCCCAAATGCTACCTCCAACCCCCACTGCAAGTGCAAAGGAGACCAGCATTTATACCCCTGACCGATACAGGACATAAATGCCCCTCGTGATCCAGTCTTGGAGCCACAGCCTCTGGGAGCGGACGCTGAAACACCTGCCACTTTGCTGAGTGCTTATCAGTATTGCCGCTCAGAGAAATGAAAAGGAGCAGGCAGCAGGCGCATTTTGGGTGTGTGCACCTCTGGCGGTCACCACGTGGAGTGTGAAGTCTGAATTCAGGCTGCACAAACCAAAGTTTGCCCCCAGCAGCCCCATAGGCGAGCACTCTGACCATCAGTGGCTCCAGGTCTATGGGAGTTGTACTGCTGACCTTAAAAGGACCAGGATTAGGCAGGGGGCTGCAGCAAAGCTCCCTACCCAAGAAGGGCTCAGCTGCCAAAGTGCTAATGAATCCTTATGACACCCCTGCCTTTTCCCCATACGAATTCATACCTTGGCCTCGTTGGCTGAATGTGGGTAACATGATCCTAGGTGAGGGGCTCCCTTGCCACCTCTGCAGTCTCCACTGCCGGGTCTGCAAATCCGTGTATGCCGTCAGCTCAGGAGAACGAGCGCAGCAAGCAGTGGGGGTGGGCAGGGATACCCAGCGGATCGTGGATTATAGCAACTTGACACCATAGAGGCCCAGCTGTTGACAGCATTACATGGCTCCGAGATGGGGAGGTGATGTGGGATGGGACAGTACTTGGGACAGCTCCTTGTTGTCCTGCTGACTTGATGAACCAAGTAGTATGGGATGAATTTATATATGAAGAGAGGATAAATACCAGTCAGGCAGGAAAGGTGAGAACCCCTGCCTCACCCAGCCATGTGCCAAAGCCCGGAGTTAAAAAGTTACTTCTTCCAAGGGCGGAAGCTGGAAGGTGCCAGTAGTGATGGAGGTTGGTGGCACGGACATGTCACCACTATGAAGACAACCAAGCCTGCATCTTGGATGCAGTGACTAGCCTCCAATTTCCTCTAATTATAAAGAAAAGGCATACACTTAAAAGCTTTCAACTACCTGAAGGGTGGTTACGAAAAGGATGGAGCTGGGCTGTTCTCAGTGGTGGTAGGTAACAGAACAAGGAGCAATGGGCTCGAGTTGCAGCGAGAGAAGTGTAGGGTGGAGATTAGAAAAACTCTCTCACTAGGAGGGTAATGAAGCCCTGGAACAGGTTACCCAGAGGGGTTATGGACTCTCCATCCTTGGAGGTTTTTAAGGCTCATGTAGACAAAGCCTTGGCTGGGATGATCTAGTTGGGACTTGTCCTGCTGACAGCCCCAACTAGATCCAACCCTCATTTTCTATGATTTTATAACACCAAGCATGAGGAAACCACCATCTTGCAAATGGAAGAACTGGAGTGTTTTGCAGGTTAATTCAGTAGCAGACTAGCTACTATTAAAATTAGATCATTTTAAAAATGAAGCCAAGTTTACCTGAGCACACCAGAAAGGTCTAATTTCCCACTCCCTCCAGGGTTGAGAGGCAGGTACCCGCATCTCAATCCGCTTCCCAGTGAGAGGCCAACTCCAGTGAATAAATGGCAAAAAGTTCCCATGGAGACACCAATACTATTTGCTGACCTGAAGTGAAAAGGAGAGACCAACAAGGAACATTAAACCTCCTCAGAAGTCCTGGGTCTTCTTACTGCTGTAAAACTTTTTACCATCAAAGCCGCAAATGCTCTGCAGGTCTACCACCTTGACTGGCCCTTCACGGAGCAATGCCCTGTTGGTCCTTTCTCTCCATTTGCATTTTTTCCATGCTCCTGCCTGGTCCCCAGCAACTTGCGGAGAAGGTATGGAGTTTTCCACATTGGGTCCCTTCACATTGCTTGGCATCTGCTCCTCCTCTGTACTGCACACTCACATGGACTCATACCCTGGTTCCCTCTAATGGAAATGCTCAGGGTGCCTTACAGATCTCTGGATATTATGGAACAGGCACCCGAGATGCTGCAGGTCACAAAACCAAGCAGCAGTCTCAATACACAGTTATTACACTCAATATTATTGAAATGAATTATTCTATATGTGGGTCTCAAAAGGTAAGAACATAGCAGGGAAACTGCTGGACACAGGATTTAGGATTTAGCGGTCAGACTAGAAAAGAAAGTCCCTTGTCAGATCATTTAGATTCATTTTCCCCAACAAGTACTGAATGGGTTTAATTTGAGGCTGTCACCTACCGCAAAACATCAGATGCATTGTCTTGACAGACGCGCATGCAATCATCATCACTGCTCGATACCCAACAAGCCTGGATTTAATCTCTGCAACAGCAGCAGGCACTGCCATTATTGCACCGGCAGGTGGAGCTTTTTTACCATAGAAATGCTGCATCTCGCCTTTATGAAAGACTTTCTGTAGTCGTGGGAGGGCTGTGTCCAGTCCCGTGAAAACTTGTTTGAAATAGCCCATCTCAAAGGCTTGGCTCTTGACTTTGAGCCAGGCATAGGTCAGAGTGCAGCCCTGGGAAGAGGAGTGACCAACAGAGCAGGGCAGACTATTTTGGTTAAATATTTAATTGGTCTAAAAAAGAGCCACCCAAGATTTAGACTGAGTGCATTTGTCTGAGTGAGGGAGGGAATTAAAGAGTTGAAACAGTGCGTTTTGGCCTTTCCAAGACAAAAGCTATTGCAATTTTTCATTCTGAAATGCTTCGTTTGGAAATTTACCCAAACCAAACTCAAATGGTTGTAAAAAGAAAAATACTGTTTGCATGGAAGAAAATAAATCATTGAGCCTGAATTTTATATGCTGTTGTGGCAAGAAAAATGTTTGTTTTGGGTGGACGCAAAATGATTTTACTCCCTCAATTTTTCGGCTTGGCCAGCGTACGGGCGAACTATTTGCCCAGCTGCACCGACGACTTAGCCAGAGGCAGAGAAAACCCCTCCTGCCTACGTGTGACATTTGTGATCAGGTCAGTGCTCGTGCGCCGGAGGGGCACTGAAAAGGCCTTTCATTGCAGCATTGAAAGGGTAAAAGTAAAGCTGGCTTGAAGAGATGGCTCTAGTCTCACTGAAGCAAATCCTCTCTCCTCCTCCGTATTGCTGGAAGGCCCCATGGCAGGTTTGAGATGGTTGGGCCACATGGAGGGCACTGCAGGATTTACTAGGGGAAGGGGCACCCTATGACAGCATGAAGCCTGGCTCCCCAAGACCCTGTGCCCCTAGCTGGTGCGCAGCCGATGGGACAGCCTTTCCGCATGGGTCAGCTAGGCCTTGGCAACTCACAAGAGGATTGGGAAGTGAAGGGAAGCAATCAGTTGCTCCTGTAATTAAAAAAAGGAGATAAAAACAAGCATTTCCAGGGTCAAATAAGAGACTGTACAAAGGTGACAAGCATATTTTGACCTCCTCTTTCTCCTGCCTTCAAGCCTGCTCTCTCTCTAGACCGACTGACTTTGAGGAATGGCGTCTGGGTTCTCTGCTTTTGTGCTGGCCTCTTCTAGTGGGTCTTTTGTCTGTTTTCCTTCTCTTAAAGATGATGTTGTTGGGATCTTCACTGTAGTTGAGCTATGGAGGCACCAAACATCTGGACTCAGTGTGGTCCTTGGATGCTGTCTCACTGGCCTAAAGGGAGGATGGAAGAGTCGGGCAGCCTCCACTCCTCCAAAAATTCCTGCCCAGGCATATTTATCAATGGTCTGGGTGGCCCTCGTGTACATCATGATCCAGGAGGATCGATGGTTGCCACTAAATCGAGTTGAAAGGGCAGAGCAAGACACCCATTACTAACTCAGCTTTGGAGCCGAGGAATAGGCAGAGTCTGTGCCAACTCGTGGTTTGGAAATGAATGCGTTTTGCTGAGTGGGTTCTGCCTTTTATACTAATAACCAACCAATGTGCTGTGCTTACGAGGGGATGGCTAACGAGTGGCTAGGATGAGTTCATGAAGGACAGACCTACCAATAAATTCAAAGACAATTACCCTCCAACGTACCCGTGACAAGCTCCTAATAGTCCAGGAGAAGCTCAAGGATAGTAGCAGCAATCCATATTACATAAAAGGCAGATTTTTTCTTCATGGCTGAGGAAAGCCAGGTCCCCAATATAGCAAAGAACATAAGCACTGGTTTAAGTTGCACACACTTCAAAAGAGACTTAAGCACATGCTCAAGTGATTTGCTAATTAGGGATATGCTTAGGAGCTTTACTGAATCAGAGCCCTGCTCTTCTCCAAGGATTTCATCTTTGCCTTGCTATCACAGTGGCATTGGACAGCACAGACCTTCTCTAACCGGGTTAGGTGCTAGCTCTGAGGATTTGTCTATATGCATAGTATATACAGGCATGGACACTTATTTTAGCCGAAACCAGACTTATTTCAGTATAAAGGCAGGGTAGATGTGCACCTCTAACTAAATCAGCTGCATTATTTCAACAGAGCTGAGTCAACTGGGGGCAGGCACAAGTTGCACTGAAACGGTGCATGTGCGTGTGTGTGCACCTTGCTTAGAACAGGAGGCCTGTCCTACCGTAATACAAACAGGGATGAAATTCTGCAAAAGGACCAAAATACAACTGCCCTCAAAGATTGAAACCTCCATTGCAGCTCTCAGGAGGGAAATGCATCCATTTCAAACTATGCTCAGGGGTAGCTAAGATGGCCCCGACCCACACTAAAGACAAAAATCACACTTAAACATGCTAGATGGCAATGGTTGACACTTAGGTCTCTAGACCACCCATCAGTTCAGGATGACCACAGGACTCAGTGTGAAGATGTTTTCCAATTCATCTGCCCACTTTCCACGCTAAGAAGAAAAGAGATGTTTGCATGATGCTTGTTTAAAGCTTTTACTGAACATGTTCTCCCATGGCACAGTATAGAAAAGGCCTGACCCATGTTAAGGTGGCCTTACCCCAAGGGCCCACACAAACACCATCAGCACCAAGAACGCTCCCTTCAGAGCATTAGTTTGGCAGGGCCATGCAAGGAAACCTCACCCTCCTTCTCTACATGTTGATCTCCAGGGCAATGGCAGAAACCAACTTCCAGGAACATCACTCCAGCACCTACCAGCAACACTAATACCTATATAAGCATGTAGCAACTTCTAAACTGCCCACAAAAGGTATTTTAGCCTCTTAGCCTTTCCTGGTTCAAATAAAATTCATCCTCCAATAAAACATCCTCAACAATTGAGGCCGATAGGAGGTTCCAAGAATACCAGCCATCAGCAGTCACGTACCATATTTCCAAGCTGAGCTCATTATAAAGCCAAATCGCACGGGGTAGGTGCTGTGCTCCTAAAATGTGCTGCGAAGGAGTTAACTCGGCATGACAATATAAAGGAAGGGATTAGTGGAGCTATAATTGAAACACTCACACTTTGTATCCTCTGGACTTCCAGACACCCACCCTTCCTCACTGTCACCACCCAGCTCAGGACTTTGATAGCTGAATGAATCTGTTTTTGCTGACATATTTGCCAGCTACTAAAATATAGAAAAGTGGGACCAAAGCCAAATGTACTGGAGAAATTTGAGTTGTTTTTTTTTTTTTTTTAAACATAAAAAAAAATCAAGAGCAATTTCATAGATCACAGTCACTGCTTGAGGAACTGCACAATTGACACTTGGTGTTGGAGAACAAAGGACCTGCACCCACATTCATGTTTCTGGGGCAGCAACCCTCAAGCAGGATGCCCTGGGGTGCCTTGAAAACTGTTCACACAATGTTGCCATGCAATATTAGCACCATCAGGTGTGCAAACATGATTCGCAAAATAAACCCAGAGGTTTCAGATAGAAATCCAGAGTGTCAAAACCATTCTGACCTGGAGTGGTCTTTCTAAGTTCTTTGCAACAAAAGAATTCCTCTGTTATTTTTCTATTGAGCCTGTTTACATGACACCTGATGGGTTCCTCTTTGACATTTTCTTGGCTATTCCCCGCAGGCTTTTAAACTTCCCCATGGACAGTTTTTCCAAGAGATATCCTTCCCTGGTGCTGGGTGCATTTAGGGACTCCAAAACACACTCTTAAAAAGCATCTAATTCTGGGTCTGACCACACCAGAGAAACATGCTGCTTCTTATGCTGTCCCACCAAACATAAATTTGATATGCAAGCAGTCCTCGGACTTACGACACAACTGATTCCTGAAAACCGTGTCTCGAGTCAAAACACTGCAACTCGGAACCGATTTTCCCATAGGAAACCATGTTATAAATGGGGGATTGATTCCTGAACCAAGGCTCGATGCACTATTTTCCACTAAAAATAACTCAGAATTTTGTACTCGATCAATTATAGATGAGTAATATAGCTACATGAATGTATTTATATTGTAAATAGCAATCATATTGATTTGGAAGAACTTCTTTGAGGTGACTTTGCTGGACTTTTTAAAGGGCTTTTGGCTACAGTCTTCTCAAGAGTCTTGGCTGCAGGTTTTTCTGGAGTCTCGTCTGCTTTTTAAAGAAAGCATCCAGGGAAGTTTGGACAGATGTTCTCCAGGGAGATGAGCGATGCGGTGAACTTGTTCGCTGGCATGGCGTCATGTCAGATCAAGCCTTGTACAAGTCGAAACCAACGTCGGAAAGTTGAAACAGGGCGTGAATTTATAAACATTGCAAGTGTGAAACATTGTAAGTTGAGGACTGCCTATATAGTCAAATAAATATGCAGAAAGCCAGGCCCCTGAGCATGCCTTGAGACCCATGTGCTAAGCCATCTAGCATCTCAATATTTACATTGGCTTTGCCTTGCCTCAGAAGCCTAGAGCTCACTGTAAACGTGCATAAAACTCGTTTGCCCCGTGCCAAGAAGACTTCCTGTTTATGCAAGGCACAGGCTCTCACGCGCATCCTAAGTACAAACGCTGCACAGAACCAGGCAATTCTATGGAGACAAGCAAGTCCCACCTTTCCCGGCAGATGGGTGGAGGTACCACATTTCAGGAGAGCCGTTCTGCCAGAAAGGGGGTATTGCAACAAACCCACTTTGATGGGAAAAGTGGGGGCGGTAAGTAGGAGTCGGTCATGAGGAAGGATGGCCAGAAAACAATTCCATCTAGTGAAAGGTTACAAGGTTTCGTACAAGATCATCCAAAAAGTGTTCATAAGACATACATGCTTGAGAGACAGACAAGCTGATAGTTGCTTAGTTCAGAACAGGCAATGGTCTGGTGGCTAGGACCCTCCTGGAGGATGCCACGATAACTCCCTGGATTTGAACCTTGGTGTCTCGTGTGCCAGGCTCGGGTCCCACTGACCAGGCTAGGCTGGGAGCGTCTCTCTGAGCTGTTCCAACTTCAGTGAAACAACACGAGTCGGGGAAATTTAATTTCTTCCAAATGCTCCAAACGTTCATATAAAACTTACACATACACACACACTAAAAGCAAGCACTGAATATCAGGAAATGCGCAAAATAAAGTTGCTTTATTTCAGCTCCCTGGTGACACGCAGTTTTCTAAAGGACCCCAGTCTCATTCTGTGCACTTCGTGAACAGCTAACCAATGATTTGTTTTCTTCTCATGCTTTATTTCTGGCAAGCATGCTACAGGAGTACCTGGACAGCGTTCGTCACCACTGCCTTTGAACACAAGCATTAGTAAATCTATTCTCAGAGCCTCCCCCATCAGGTAAGTGGGGATCATCCACACATGAAGGTCAAAAGCCTCTACGAATGTGTGGTGTCCAACCCAAGGCACCTACGACTTGACTTTTCAGACTAGTTGAAACACTTACGTAACACTTTCTGGGGTCAAGGCACAGGTCCCATGGACTCCAGCTGCTGCTGCAAGTGCTTGGCACTGCAGCAAGGTGGACCCCGGGTCTCAGCTGAGGCCAAGGAAAACACAAGTACAATTCATCACCACCTGGGGAAAGTTTGACTTACAACTCAACCAGCACCACAAAGGAAATCTGTGACAGAGACAAAATAAAGGTTTCCAGGGAGTGTCCAGCTGACAAAGCCATACAATTCTTACGTTCTTATGATTTCCCCTTCTCACTTCTACGCACCTGCTATAACAAATGAGGCAGGGAGTCTTCCAGACAGCCTCCCCAGTGGGTCCATCCTGGGCCCAAATGAAGCAGGGTCCTGTGGAAAGAATAGCCCGCGGTTGTGTAATTCAAGACATTCTCATAATGGTAATGCACCAGGGGACTGAATGAATGTGACAACTAACCTCAGCTCTGGCATTTCCTGGTGCTGGAGTATCCTTTCCTGCAACCTCAACTGTGTTCTTTTAATGCATTTCCTTGCGTGTCATTTCCAACATTTGGTAGAAAACAACTGGGGGGGAAAAAAAGGGATCTTGTCACAAGACATTATGCAAAAGCCAACAGTGGGGTTGGAGCCTTAAAGTCTGCCTTGCAGACTACTGCTGAATATCTCACAGCAGTAGTAGGTTGTTATCCTTTGTGCATGGAGAAGGGAATGGGACTTGGTCCCAGGAGGCTTCTTAGGTATTGGCCATCAGGGGAAACAGCAAGACTCAGCAATCTTGGCTTCTGGTTCAGACTTTGGGAGGCAAGTCTGCTCTAGTGGACACAAGACTTGCTCATTCCCCAGCAGGATATACTCTACCCTATCTTCCCCAACCTGCCCCTGTCCTGGTACTCTTTGCCACATGGCCGTACGCCTCTGGGGTCCTGTTCTGTCCATTTAGCAAGTTTAGCCATGAGTACCTGGTCATTTTGAACATGCGTCAACTGAGATATTTAAAAAAGCTGAGTCAACTTTGAGTGGATATTCATGGGGACGGCAAAAGACAAATCCTTGATATAACCACCTCCCTTCCAAATTTCAAGTCCCTGTTTTAAGGCACGGGGGTGCTAGAGTTTCTCCGAACAAAGTCACTGGAGTTTCTGAACATGGACACACCACCGCTTCTCCCCACAGGCTTGTTCTGAGAAACACCCAAATCATTTGGGGGTTGAAATTTTTCCATTTCTCCAATCAAGTCAACCTAAAACAGACACCAGGCATGGAATATTTCAGTGCAAAT
This sequence comes from Gavialis gangeticus, assembly GCF_001723915.1. Lineage (NCBI taxonomy): Eukaryota > Metazoa > Chordata > Crocodylia > Gavialidae > Gavialis > Gavialis gangeticus. The sequence continues at coordinate 21,498,557 of NW_017729001.1, forward strand.
GTCTCCAGTTTGGTGGCGTTAGTTATCAGCAAAGAAAAACCAGGACCCAATACCTGGAAGTATCAAGCACCTTTACCAACTGGTAGCGCTACCAACCTACGTGTGATAATATCATTTTAATCTAGCCACGAAGATGACCACACACACACACACACACACACAAAAAGTGTGGTTGGCTTCAAGAACCTGGTTTACCTTTCCTTTATTTGTTGGTGAGGTTTTGGGGTGGTTTTTTGGGGGGGGGGGGGGGG
>NW_017729001.1:21498946-21514970 GCF_001723915.1 Gavialis gangeticus
GGGGGGGGGGGGGGGGGTTTGCACGTTGACTCCCAAGTGTTCAATAATGAGTCAAATTCATTTGCCAGCTCTTGCACTCAAGTAACATCAGTCGCTGCAGAGGACTGTTCAAACAACTCCCTACCTACCCACACCTATTCTCAAGCATGTGGCTGGTATGGCAATACATTACTGCACTGAAAAAATGCAATCTGTCAAGCTAATAGAGAGGTTTCTAACTGTCTGCTCTTATAAAAGCTTTTGGAACATACGCTCCACACAAACTAGTATTTGGGCTTCACCTGATCATGGGCTTTTACCATTTTAACCAGGCTTTTACACAAAGACCCTTCAGCAATAGCCTGAGGACACAGCAAGTAGTTCCAGCACTATGATCCTGCAGCTAACCTAAGCCTGGGTATCACTTTTAAAGGGCCAGCAGGACAACGCAGATACAAAACGCTGAACGCTAAGTGATACTGGAGAATACGAGCACCCAAGGAGTAGGGTCAGCGCAGTCTTTTGGGCCATTGCCCGAGATGGCCGAATTCCTCAAGCTGCCTCCCACCTCGTGGGTGGTTATGGGCAACTCACTTAGCCTTCCTGGCCTTCACCAGGAAGCGAGATGGTGTGAAGTAGGGAGAACGATGCCTCTTTAATTCAGAAGGATGTTAGAAGAGTAAATATAGTCAGGGTTGCCTTCTGCCCTTACATGAACAATTCAGCAAGTAAGTACTGAAACACACAGATCACTAACAAATTTCAAACCAATTTTATTTTCTTAAACGGGTGTTAATACAATTTAAAAGCCAAAAAAAACAAAACAAAATCACACAAAACACAAATAAACAGAACAAACAAAATGTTGACAAAGAATCAAGCATTACCTTATAAAGAATAACATCATACACTTTCTCACAAACCTGAAGATACGTGTTATTAGACTGAGGTTTCTTGAAATCTATTTAAGACACTACATACAAATGCTGCAACAGTAACAAATCCGTAACGATAGTGAGTGGACTATACTAGCAACTTCATTGTTGGTTTTCTTTTCTTTCTTTTTACTTAGGGTTTGTTTTTTTTTTTGCTTTTTTTTTTGCATTCCTTATTGTCTACAAAGCAATAAATACTTATTCCCACCAAAAAAAAGTTGGTTTCACGCTACATGCAGTTAGGTAAAAAATAAAAATCACCAAAGTGATGGCAAAAGAAATTATCTGTCAGGTTATTTCTTTTCATTTTTCTGTTTTTTTTTGTTGCTTTCTTTTTTCTTGTTTTCATCCTTTTTTTTCTTCTTCTCTCTTCTCTAAATCCAAGCCCAGTGGCTAAGTTTCAAGTATTGAGAAAATATATATTGGTTGAAGGTCTGTAAACCACAATTTTTTGGAGCAATATATATATTGCATGTGGACAATTTGATACATTCAAGTAATTACGTACAGCTGGAAGGTTAGCGCTGAGCCTGCCACGTACACAGATCATTAAACCTGCGACATAAACACGAATCTTGAGATGCAAGTGACTGATTCTTGGCAATAAGCTATTGTGTGTGGGGTGTCCATGGAGGCGACTAGTAGGCATCTATGATCTACTTCAGGTTTGTCCCGGCTTCCTGTTTCCATGCTGTATCCAGGTTTACACTTGCATCATGGCCCCTTGTGGAACTGGTGGTGCTCCTTTCCAAAGCAGTCTGCTTCTCCTTTCACCATCTCCAGCCGCAGGTTCGTTTTGATTTGAGTCGTACACAGCCACAGCAGAAGTGGGCTGTGCAGGAAATGATGCAGCAGCCAAAAAATGAAGCACTGGTGTAAGCTACCTACCGCAAGCTCCAACTCCCTGTGGGATTAGAGCATCTATGGACTGATCAGCATTTCCATTGCACCACCGGTAGCACCCTGCTATTGAAGAAGCCAGCCCACAAGTCAAGAGGGTTGTTCCTTGTAGCTTTGTTCCCCCCCCCAAAAAGAGTATTCACACAAAAAATGTGCAAAAAAAGTTACGGAGAGAGTAACAAGGATTCCTCCACTGCGTGTGCCAATTATGATCTTATTCCCACCCTCCAAATCTACGCACCCCAGATTCGTGCTTCATCCACTGAGACTCCTTTTCTGCCCAGCGCTAACAAAATACTGCCACAACTCTGATAAATTAAAAAGATATGCGCGCGCACACAACCCAATCGACAAGGCAACACCCAGGTATTTCCTCACATGCATCCAAGCCTCAAATGGGACTTCAACCACTCACACGCACAGCCTTGTTTTGGCTACACAGTCTCTTAAAAAGAATTGCCGAACATACAACAGAACACTAACAGAGCTCTTTATAAAAACGAAGCAGCAAATAAAAACTTAAAAAAAAAGAAGCATTTTCAGTTGTAAGTGTGTAAAGACCTCAATCTGTTCTTGAGCTCTTCAAAAGCCTGGAGCTTTATACTGACTGTCCTTAAGAGAACACTTAAATAAAAAATAATAAAAAAAAACCAACCACCACCACCAACCAACCTCAAAACGAAACTCTTGGTACTACAGGTTTCCAAGTCAGTTTTGCTTGGCACGGAGGAGAAACAGCACATGGACGCGGTGATGCTGTTTGCCTCCCATGCGCAAGATACAGTACAGTTAAATACATCCAATGACACACACAATATATATCAATATATATTCGCCCCTGGGAATACATATCAATATATACACACACACGTAGTGCAATAAAAACAACCAGGAAACGAGGAAAGGAATAAAAGAACAGCATTCCTAACAGTCGTGATGTTCCTGGATCATCGCATGATGCAAAGTCAACTTCTCAAAGTTTCCATAGTGTGTAAAGTGCTCCTTTGATTCACAAAGCTAGTGTTTCTCAGGGGAAGGGGATGGAAGGAAGGGCAGAGCGGAGGGTTGCTAACCCAACAACTAAACATAGCGCCTCCTTACATTAGATATGTACTGATGTGCCAAGCTGAACAGCCCAGAGTCCGAGCTATTGACCTCACTGGGGAGGAGGAAAGATTTTGGCTTCCTTTCAACGCAGGAATGTTATACTTGGATCATTTCCCCCTCAACTTTATAGCTAAGTTCCTTTTCCTGTATTGTGCCCCATCAAGGTGGGGGAAGCGAGGTCCCCACTCATGCTTGGCTCAGGCGAGCTTCCCCGTGAGCGACACGTTTCCAGCACTGCTCAGGAAGTCTGTAAGAAGGCTGGAGCTGCCTCAGCAACACTCGGGGGGGAAGGACCCAGCTTCCCTGCATTTTGGGACTCCACCATATGGTAATGCTCAGAGGCAGAAACAGTACACAAGGAAGAGCATGGGGAAAAGGCTTGGACGGGGAGGAAAAAAAAAAAAAAGAGAGGAGCTTCGGATCACCAGAAAGCTCTTAATGCCTGGCTTCCAGCAGGGGCGGGGAAGGTATGCAACTGGCCTTGATTTCTCCTCAGTTAGCTTAAGAATCCCACCTTCAAAATTTCCCAGCGCTAGCGGTTTGGGTGCCTCCACTGCCGGCAATGGAGAAGCACAAGAACACCCCAGCTCTGAGTGGGAAGGGTAGTCAGCAGCATCGTCCTTCAAAGTGCAGGGAGAAGGGGAATTTTATCCTTGTTCCCCTCCACCATGCGAGGGGAAATCCCTCCCAATATGTCTCTGCTACATCTTCACCCAGTCTTTGTTGGGGAACGGTTTGCGCTTAATGCTGCTGTAATTCCCGAAGAGGGAATCCAAATCCTGTCTGGGGAAAAACCTTCCTGAAAACAACACAGAAGAGGATCAAGCAATTTGTCTTCCACAGCCAAGGTCTTTCTCCACTGCTGCAGCAAACGAGCGGAACGTGAATGTGAACAGCTGGGGTGAGGAGCGTTGAGAGCAGCTGGGTTGAAATCAGGCGCAGATCCCCGATAACAGAGCAGATAGTCTGCGTTCAATACACGATTTACCTGTGCAGGAGAGACACCAAGGGAAAATGAGTCTCTTCTCCCCCAGCAATGGTCAGCTTACACAAGATTGGCAGGAGACAAAGCATCAGATCCTTAGCTGATGGAGTTAACAGCTTCCCTTAAGGGAGAAGTTGAGAATAGGAATCACTAGATTTTGGGGCACAAAGCTTTGGGCAGTGATCCTGACACCAGCTTCAAGCTCTCAGAAAGGACCAAGTTCACCACTAAAAATCAATGGACTGTAGCTGTGCAAGTCGGAGTGGTGTATGCCAATAGTAAAATTGCTCTCCTCTCAAAAATCACACTGGTCATGGCCTATGTATCATGCTGATCAGTACTATCTCACTGTCACCTGAGATACCCTGTCTGCACCCATCTCATCTCTTGTCTTCAGTAGAGTGGGGACAATTTTTGTCTTGTGTCTGTATAGCACCTTGCACAGTGCAGTTATGCATCGTGAATTAAAAAGTCTACAGCAAGAGTGCTCAAGCCCCAGGCATGGAGCCATTTCATCCACCTGAGGGGCCCCCCACGGGTCTGGAGCATTGGGGGCAGGGGAGCAGTGGCAATTAACACTGCTGCTGCATCCCCGCTACCAAAAATTTCAGGCCCCATGCATTGGGATCAGGCCCATGGGCCAACCTAGCATTGATCATCTTGCCTGCAGGGTAAAAAGGTTGGTCATCACTGTTCTACAGCAATTTAAAAACAGACAACGGTAACCAAATCCCAGCTGGAAGGGGGCAGGGGGAACACAATCTCAACCTGTGCTCTATCAGCACTTTAGACACAACACAAAATCACTGTATGTAGCTTGCGGGAGAGGCAGTGGGAGGCAATGCCTGCTCACAAGAACAGAGGGAAGCTGCCAAGGAAGTGAATGCCTGGCACAGCTAACACGGAGAGGACTGTTGGTCACTGGATGGGAAAACTAACGGGACTGCTTGTTTCCTCCAGGACTCAGAGGGAGCGGTGGGGGTGGGGCAGGAAGGGGAGCAGAGATCAGGCTTCATGGATACAGAAGTCAACTGCTTATGAAAACTGTCGACTGGCACCACCTCAAGGACCTCTGTGCCTGAGGGTAGGGGATGGAATTGAGAAAAAGACTACTGAAATGCTAGCTAGACCTGCCTGGGTGCTTACTGGGCTGCACAACCATCACACTGCTGGTTCACTTTCCCTAGTAGCCTGTGTAATCAAATTAATGATCCCAGATAGAAACTAAATCCAAGCCTTTGCTACTGCCAGTGCATTTCCCTGTGCAAGATCTTTCACACAGCCAAGGGTTGTGTTCAAACCCTGGCAGTCTTTTTGTAGGACAGCTCTCGGAAGATAGCCCAGAGCAAGGAACCGCACACCTGGGTTTTGCTGTACCATAACCTGGCTATTAAGAGCCAAAGGAGGGATTAAGGAGGTCTCTGATGGATCCATAAGAATGAAGCCCTGGCCATAGGACCCTGTGTAGCACAGCCCTCGACCCACAGAGTGCGAAGAGTATCCGTGCGCTGGAAGGAACTTGAATGAATAGCTGCTCACATTTATTAATGTTTTCGATGTCCCCCTGCTCAGTGATGATGTTCAGGAGCCCCTCCATCAGCAGCAGAGCCTTGTGATACCTCTGCGCGCAATCCTCTCTGTGATGAAACATCTCATCCAGGGCTGCAGACTGCACCTGCGGGCAAGAGCCCACCCAAGAGGTTATGCCAAGGAGCAATACTGGCAAAGAAGCCAGACTCCCTTCCATCCCATTCACCTGATTGCATGACCCTTCTCAGCCCTTTCCACACCCAGCGAAGGACACCCAACAGCCAGACATTAAACAGTCCTCCCAAGCACCTCACTGCAAGCCATTAACAAGCCATCCTTAGCTTCAAAGCCATCTCCAGGGGCGGGCAATTATTTTGGGAAGAGGGCCGCTTACTGAGTTTCGGCAAGCCATCGAGGGCCACATGACAGGCAGCCCAGGGCAGATTAATATTAATTTTCTAAATTTTTTAGGGGCCCAGCAGGTCAGATAGAATGTCCTGGCAGGCCACATCTGGCCCCCGGGCTGCATTTTGCCCACCCCTGGTCTAGACCTTACTCCAAAGGGCTGCATGATCTTTACCATCTGCACGGCGTAGCTGAAGATGAGCTTCTCTGCTGTGATGCTGTTGATTCGATCCATGAGCTTCTGTTTATCCAAGAAGAACCTCTGGAGTCTCATGTTCAGGCAATGACAGGAGGACACGCTAGATTTATACAGCTCGTTCAGCTTCCTCACAACTAGGGTGAAAGGAAAACAAATGCCTTGTTTCAACTTCCCGTTCCCCTCCTGCTCTCCATGCACAGGGCCCTGGAAGAGCACCGCAAAGACATTACATTTCCTCTTAAAGCAGAGTCAGCTATTTGGCAACACAGAAGCTGTGAAATGCCTGCATTACCAATACAGGCTTTGGCAACGAGCCATGACAACACCAACACATGGCTCTAGTGCAACCTGGCTCCGGAGCTGGTTTCGTTTCCCCTAGCTACAACAAGGCTTTAAGCCAGGGTTTCACAATTACTTGGGCCCAAGGGCCACATAGGGAGCCTTGATTGGGTGTTGCGAGCCAGGTCAGCACCACCACACACCCTCTCCTCCCAACTACTCACCAAAATTCACTATGGGGCTGTGGGTGGGTGGGAGCAGTGTTCAGCAATGGGATGGGAAAGACTGGGGTCACACGCCCTTGCCCTTTGGGTGTATGCGGGCACATGTGTGCGCATGTAGGGGGCGCTGCCTGTGTGCTAGGTCCCGGGACCCTGCAGTGGGTAAGGGGAGGGAGGGGGTAGGGGGCACATGCAGCAGAGCTGCCCTGAGCAGCACGGTCCATGCTGCCCCCACAGTGCTCCGCGTGGGGCCGAGCCCCACCTGTTCACACCAGAGCAGTCCATGCTGTGCTCCCGCCAGTGCTCACAAGCTGGTTGGGTGCTGCTCTGCACCCCACACCGTCACTTCTGGGATCTGGAACTGGAGCCCCACACCCCTGCTGGGAGTGGCATGGTGCAGCGTGGTAGGAGCGAGAGGAGGAGCTGCTGCTGGAGGCGGAAGGTGCGAAGCATTGCCTGGCTGGCTAAAGCCACCCTTGGAACCGCTCGCTAGAAGCTGTTCCACCTCCAGCACACGGGGCTTTGGCTCCAGATCCTGAGAAGGTGGCCAGAAGCTGAAGCTCCGGTGCTGGGGCAGGAGCCACCCGGCTGAAGCTGCTTGCCTGCCTGCCCAGAACGGTGTGGCAGCGCACCAGGGGCAGAAGCAGCTTCCAAGGGGCTGTTCCCAGTGCAGCTGCAGCTGGGTAGTGCTCTGCACCCTTTGCCCCACCACGCTGAGCTGCTCCTAGGAACCAGGCAGACCTCCAGCTTCGGCTCCCAATCCTGGCTGCTTTCCAGCAGAAGGCAGCTGCAGCCTCAGACTGTGGTAGGAGCTTCCCAGCTGAAACTGCTTGCCCACCACAGTGCAGCGTGGCAGGGGCAAAATCAAAAGCAGGAGCCACAGCTAGTGGCAGGCGGTGCAGAGCAGCACCCAGCCACAGCCACACTGGGTATAGCCCCAGCACAAGCTGAGCACTGGCCAGGGCCTGGGCTGGCAGGCACTGGCGGGGGCCTGGTGCAGGGTGCCCCAGCACAAGCAGGCAGGGATCCAGTCACCTGGATATTTTGCTCATCCCTGCTTCAGGCTGTTCTGTGAGTGGATCCACACCACTTTTCCCAAAGGCACAATTACAGTTATGTGATCAATGCCTATCAAGAACCCATGCAAATTGAGCTTCTAATTGTCCTTTGTGCTCCCCACTTGTTTCCCAACAGCAGTAAAAGAGACGATACCTTTTTATTGGTGACTGAATTGCAGTCACCTTTCATGATGGACAGAAACCGTCAGAATTAAATGGAAAGCCATAATAGGGCAACAAATTAATTACTTCCTGCATTGCCATTAGGTACTTTACTTCCTAGTCCTCTGCTTCTTTCACTTGAAAAACCCCACCATTGCCAACAGAGAACTCAAACTGCTGAGCAAGCCCTGTTAAAAGTACACACAGTGTGCAACCCACAGCATTTATACTTAAGCAGCTGGTACAGAGACGTGCAAAGACTCAGGTAAGGGCAACTGGGAGGATTCACATGGCAGCACCAACTGGAACCCGACATAAACTGAACCTGCAGAGAGAAGTTTCTCTTGATGTGGATGATGACAAGCCTTACAATGGGATTCACCCCTGTGAGTTACTTGTTCTGAGTCAAGATTTGCAGAACTGGATCCTATGCGATTCCAGGATCCCGTCAGTTTTTTCATGCACTGGAAGCCAACACAAATATTTCTGTCCTACATGGTGCCTGCTGCAAAAGGAAATCTGTAAACTGCTGGCTAATAGACATTAACCCTGCACTGCCCAAGCTCTGTTCCTGTCAGGCGTGGAAGGATGTCCCTCCCTGCCACCAAATGCTTAACAGAAATGCTACGCAGCTCATAAGCTCACAGCCTCAGATCTACGGGCTAGAGGGTAACAAACCCTGAACTAATGGAATGAGGGGGTGGCAAAGAAAGCAACCCGCAGGGATTGGATGCGTGTATGCAGAAGGCCACTGGCATTTAATTCTCCTTTGCGCCTTTGGAAGACACTCTCCACTTGTGTCCCAATAGCAGTAAAAGACACATTAGCTTTTTATTGATGGCTGAATTGCAGTCACCTTTCATGATGGACAGAAACACAGGTCAGAATTAAATGGAACACTGTAATAAGGTAACAATACAGACTTGCTGCATCGCCATTAGGTATTTTACTTCCTGGTCTTTTGCTTCTTTCATGTGAAAAAAATAAAACTATAAAATTGCCAGCTGCGCTTGTGGCTACAGGACATGTAAAATGTCCCTGGGGTGGGGGGGAGAGGGCTGTGTGCACATGTAACAGCTGCTCTTCCAGAGCCTTCAACCATGGAAGCAGGTTATATCTTTGCAAGGGCTGCCAACTATCCAGCCAGGTTTATTTGGAGCGCTGGGTGTACAGTGTGGAAGGGTAATGTGGGCAATAGGGATGTGCACACGTGAAGGCCAGATCCCTGCTCACTCAGAACTATTACTGCTGAAGCAACTGGCAACAGGAAGAGTGGCCAGAGGGGCTCTGCAGCCTCACCCAAGCACCTTTCACAGTTTGGGTGCTTGAAAAAACACCAGTGTCAATCTTTGTCCTGGGCCCCCAGCGCTCTTACCTTGCTTAACAGTGGATGAGAGGCACAGCTTGCCTGCCTTGATCTGCTCAATGGCTGTCTGCAGGCCAGAGGACAGCAGTTCTGCTACTTTCAGGTAGAGCACCAGCTGCTCTGCATAGCTATGAACAAAGCACATTGCACAGCAAACAGATCAATGGGCTGGTGTACTTACAGCACGTGTCCCAGAGCACTTTCCAGAACACACACACACAAGCCCCCATGGGGAGCAGGGGGGAAAGGAGGCAGGAAAAATGATCAATCCATAATAGCTATGGTGGCCTTAGCCAAAGGTCAAGGTAGCCAAGAGCTCTCTTCCCGGGCCTCACCTCCACTCCCTGCTGAGAAGGCTGATCTGGTCTGCTACCACGCTCTCCTGCAGCTGGTACTCGGAAGCCACCGAGCTGCTCATCTCGCTGGTGCTGCCTTTGAGCGCAGCGATTTCCATCACATAGTGGACAAAGGCCAGCGTGAAGCGCAGGCTGCGCAGGATGTCTGTGTGCTCTTGCTGCGGAGGGAAACGCCAACACGGATGTTACAAGCAGAGCCTGGTACCGCAGGAGGGCAGGCACGTTGCCAGTGCCTTAAGGGGCTCGTCACTGCAGGGGTCATGACACCGCAGATGCTGAAGCTGTCATTCTAAGAGGGAGCTATTACTCTGTTTGGGAATGAAGTGTAGTCCTGGGCAGGCTTAGATCAAAGCCCAGCTATCACCAGGTCCTCCTGCACATTACAGGAGCAGAGAGACAGCCTCAGGCCAGAAGTTTAAAGCCATTTCCGCAAAAAGCTGGTGAGCCCTGCTAGCAGACATTAACAGGCCTTCACCAGTCTGTGCAACTGCTGGGGAATTCATCAAAGAGGAGGGAAAGGTTCGGTGTGCCATAGGGCCAGCTCTGCTCTCTGCCACTGAGGCAAGGACAAGAGGGCGCGTATGGCATGGTGGTGGGTTTTTAAAGAGGCAGAAATCACTACCCTGAACTCTTACACAGATACAATACACGAACACAGGTTGGTGGTCTCACGCCAGGCCATCAACTCTCAAATTGCACATGCTGGGGTCTTCCCATTTGGGTGGGCATAGTCCCTCAGCCGAGGTCACCCGTTACTCCCAAAGGAGGAGTGATGCCATGAGCAGAGCAGTGAAGGTAAACTTCCACCGAGGCTGCTTGTATGGCTGTTTGGGCTGGCGGGGAGGAAAGGGGAGGGAGCCTTTGACACTGCAGCCCTCAAATTTAAGATCCTGCACAATTCCCTTTGCTGAGGAAGGAGGCTCTCTATGCCATGGGCTCAGACCAAAGGGACATGTTCCCAATTTTTGTTGTTGAAGATTTTACTAAATAAAAAGGTGATTTTAATTTGCTCTTCTTATTTACAGGTGGAACAAAAACACAGACTAGCCTGAAGACTGGCTATACACAGGACCTGTAGAAACCTCTTGATTTTTCTTTTTTCTTTTAAAACAGGTTATAACTTATTAGAACTTCCTGTGAAAGCCCGTTTTGAATATTCTCAACCGAGTTATATAAAAACAGCAAAAAGGTGCCCTGTGTTTTATTCTGTGGGTCAGTTCTTCTCTCAAAGCCAGAGGTTAAAACCCTTTATTGTACGGATTTGGGGCAGGCCTCACAGGAAAAAAAACAAACAAAACAAAACAAACAACAACAACCCACACATCCCACAAGCTTGGTAACCAGGTGTAATCCTGGGCAATAGAAGGATTGGTTTAATGCTCACTCAGGGCATCTGTACACACGCTCCGGGGTGGAGCGCTTTAATTAGTGGCTCTGAGAGCCACTCTAATTTAAGCTCCTGCTGTGTCATGTGTATTCAGTGTCATGCACTTCAAAACGGTAGTGGGGGCGATCGTTCTATGAGCTTTAGTTAAAATGCCCCACTGCCATTTTGAACTGCGAGGATACTGAATACACGTAACGCAGAAGCTGCTGCAGTGTGCCGATTAGCATGCTCCAGCAGACTTGATTAATCGAGTCTGCTCCAACGTGCTAATTAGCACGTGTCGGAGCACAGCTCTCTATCACGTATATAAACGCCCTTATGTTCTCATGCGACTTCCATTGCTATACCTTCAACACCCTGGAAGGCAGGGAAGTGCTATTATCCTAATTCTGTAAAAGTGGGAGCCAAGATGGTGAGATTAAGCGCCTTGTCCCAGGTCACGTACACAGCCTGTGGTGGAGCACGGAACCTGGAGCCTCCTGACTTCTAAGCTAGCACCTTCCCTACCAGATGGGTCCTTCCTCATAGAGAGGAAGTTTTTTGTTTTTTATATACTGTAGTTTCCAGTCCAGCTATCAGTCATCATTCAGCCTTTCCTACTGTGGGCACTAATACATCTGGGTATTTTCTTTTAAACCACTGCACTGTGTCAACTTCCTAGAAGTACGACTTTATTTTGTTTGTACCGGCTGGAACTTTTTCAAAGAAAACCTTTTATGTACATTTTACAACATGGCTAAGGATCATGAACGAGCTTTAAAAATGCCAACATTTCAACACTCTCAAAACGCCCCCAGCAGCAGGTGCTTGTGTGGAAAGTTTGCCAGGTTTGCATTCTGGACAGATCCGCAAGGCACACAAGGGGCTACAAATACGCCAAAAAGGTTTGGTGCCAGGAAGGGTTTGCGACATGCAAATGGATCATGAAAGCCTGCACTCAGCAGAAATGATGTCTGAACTGAAATGACTCACTGCAGACATCTGAAGCCAAACTGCACAGCATTAACAAGATGAAGCTGACATTTCCGTAGGCAGGCTCCTCGCAGACCCTCAGGAGGAGAAGCGGTTGCATTGTTCTAGGGCTCTTTTTTCAAGGCGGTTCGATGTTTGGTTAACTCCCATCCAAAATGGGGCACAGACGTTCTTAGTCTCAGCCCCACGGCCTGGCAAGAAAGCTAAGCCAGTGCATGCAAATCAGTGCACACCCAACAGACCAAATTTGATGTTTGATTTTGATTCCTTTTTAAATTCAAACCTTAAACCTCAACCCAATGCACATAGGTCTCCACAGGTGGCTAGAAGGGTCTTTGATGTTGGGATCACAAGTTAGCCGCCTTAGACACATGACTGCAAGATCTTCAATGGATACGAGACTGTCTTAGGTCCCTCCTGCAGCTCTATCGGAAGTGGAGAGCCCGACGCACAGATCAAATGTGTTTTGGCCATGGCAGTATGTGTTATGCCTTCAGATCAGCTTGTGGTGGTGGGTGGGGAAAAAGGTGGGGACTTTTCCGCTCTACAAAACTGATTCAATAGCTCCCTTTCAGGTCAGAATCACTCCCTCATCAGCAGGACTTAAATTTCCTGTTAGGGGTCAAGTGCATTTCCTGTTAGGTGCTTTTTCGCCAGACTTTGTGTTGCTGACCCAGTCCCCAGTGCACGCAGAAGGCAGTAATGAGACATGCTCAGCAGCTTGCTGGATGGAGTTGGGCTAGACATCAGTGACAGATTAACAAGTTTCCACACAAACAGCCAATTTTCAGTCGAAACGTAACGTGCAAATTTTGAGGGCCATTTCCAGCCTCTGATATCACTGCCTTGGCAACAGTAAAATTAGACTCTCAGTCATAACAATAACCAGTCTCAAGGCCTAAAAGGCCGCACTCTTCTCTCTTTCAGACCACTCCAACAAGACTCATTTTTGGCTTATTGTACTTCACGGGCCACAGGGTGTAAACTAGTTTTCCTGAAACTCAGTTAATGCATGCTCAGCACCTGACACCATAAGCTGCAAGCATCCAGGGCTTAAGCTTTTAGACTTGCTTTTGAAGGGCTTCCCCCCACCCCCAGTACGTCCCCAGGATGACCCCACCTCCATGAGCGTCTCCTCGGGCAGCTCCGGGGCCTCGAATGTAACCGCCCCTTCCAGGTTAGCCGTGATGGGATCAGCAAAAGTGTACCGCAGACTAGACGGTGCTTCCAAAGCTTCCCCACCAGCTCCCATGATCACGTGTCTACCGCTGCATGAGCCTCCAGAGCTGAGAGAGCTGGAAGAGCCCACTGCAAAGGAAAGCAGAGATAGAAATGACTTGGATATTGCCATCGAGCCAGAACTGGAGTCAAGCCACTGCTTGAACCGAGGCTGTCAACCATAGGGTCCACAGGCTGGATCTGGCCCAGGGCGCCAAATCAACGTGACACCCTGGGCTTAGGCCACAGCCGCAGACGGTCCCTTCCACCACAGAGACCCCAAAGTAGCAAGTGTGTTGGGCTTCCACAAAAACACGCAAACAAAGAACGTAAGCCCCACACACAACGGTCATGGTCATGAGTCCCTTATTTGCCATCTGTGGCACTAGACTGTCCTTGTTGAAGCTCTGTTCACAGGAGTGGAATCATGCTCCCCACCTCTTTGATGAGGGCATTGCCATACCAGGGCCCATCTCATTAGTACCCACTCTCTGACCCTGGCTTGCTCAAGGTGGTTCAGAGGAAGGTGCAAGAACTCCCCAGTTGAAGATGTGGGACAACCTGGCTCCCCGTCAAGTTAGATTTCATCCTGGTCTCCATGAGCTAGGCTCTGAAGCAGGTGGATTAACATCCCTTCCAAAACATTTGTCACTACTGATGACAACTTCTTGGGACATTGTGTCCAGATAAAAGTCCAAGCCCATTTGGCATTTTGCTAAAAATTCTTGGCCTCAAACTAAAGCCAACACTATCATACTATTATATCAGCTTCCCCATCATTCATCTGTCAAGCAGGATTTAATTCCCAAGCCTTCAGCACAGGTTACTAACTTGAACTACAGTAGTTATCACCTGTTGCACAAAAGAGATTGCCCAGATTTGGTACTGGCAACCTCTTGTACACAAGGCAGATTTTCCTGCCAGGGCACCATGCTGCTGCCATTATCTCCAACCTGCAGATGGGGAACAGGGCTACAGATAAGATTAAGTGACCTGCCCAAGGTCATCTACTGAAGCTGGGCCAGGAACTAAACCCAGTGACCCCATCCCATATGACCCATCCTTTTCCCTTTACCCACAATCCTTTCAGCCAAACATTCAAGCCCAAACAGTGTTCCCCCCGCCCCCCATCAAGTTTACTCTAAAGGCTTCACGTTAATAAAAGGAGCACCCATATGTATGAATTCATAATGAGAGAATTGACCCTGCAATATATCTTGCACTAAACCTGGCTGTAATACCGAATGTCACTGAATTTTTGGATAATAAAGGCACATCGTTTCCTCTCTGGATTTGCTACTCTGTCTTCAGAAGACTCAGGACTTGTAACTCACAGCTGAGTAACTAATGTAAAATATACTCAGTTTCTTTTCCTCTAAAGCTTCCCTGGTTGAGTGCTACGCTTCAAAGACTGAAAGGATCAAAAGGAGTATTGCTAGTTCTTTGAGGGGGGGAGGAAAGAAGTGGGCAAGCTCTAAGAATCTCATGTTTCACATATTTTTGTAATTGCAAGACACTTTTCAGAAGCTTTAATGCAGGAGTGTTGAACATCTGACCCCACAGGCTGAAGAAGGGGTGTGGGACCGGTGTGCACGTCAAGTCAGGCCTGTGGAGCCATTTCCCACCATGCCAGACATAGCATATGTTGCATCAGTCCTGGACCAGTGAGAACAGTGCTGTCCACAGCGCCCTGCGGGGTTGGTCTGGGACATGCACTACATGCGACACCTGCTTCAGCCAGTCCAGGACCTGTGCTGTGCACAGCACCTGCCTCAGCTGGCCAGGTAGGGTGCTGTGTGCAGTGTGGGTGCCATGTGTGGCACGGTGCATTGTGCAGTCCCAGGTCAGCCCGAGTGGGCACTGTGCATTCATGAAACGGGCACCACGTGCAGCAGTCATGAAATGGATGCTGTGTGCAGCACATGTCCTGGGCCAGTCGGTGCAGGCAGCATCTGTGGTCTGGCGCGCGGGTCAACTCTGAGACCCAGGGGTAGCACCGGGGGCTGGAGAACGGGACTGCAGGCCACATTTTTGACATCCCTTCTTTAATGGGATGCAGGCAAGCACTCTGGTGTGGCTGTTAATGAGGTGTGAGGTGGTTATACAGAAGACTCCTCAAACATTTAGATTGTATAGCTTAAGCTGGCATCTTGTTACCTCTGAGCCTCCTTCCTCCTTTTGGTCGACATACAAAGAAGGCCCACGCACCCTCTTTGTATGTCAACCAGAAGACATGATGGGTTTAGCAAACCTAATAGCAATAACCAGCAGCTCTAGAAGCTCCATCCTTACCTATAATAATACTCATAATACTCATATTGCAGCCTGCACTGAAGGGGCTTGGGGATGGCTTAGCATCCTCTCCAGAGGATGCTGAATAGGGAGAGTCTATTTACAATCTAAAGCATGCTGTCAGCACGAAGCTCTGCAGAGATCAGACTTTACATTCTCTGGTCTTTGTAATCAATTTTCATGTAAGCTGAGAGATGTTTTTTTTATTTGTGCCAACCCCCGCCCCAGCCCAAAACTGGAGGGGGACTAGAGGGAGGGAGAGGTGGTCTCCACAATCAATTATGAAAATGAGTTCTTAATTAAACCTAATGTCTTGACTGAGTAAAATGGACTTAATTGATAACAGCAACAACTGCTCCAGTTTAATATTAAGTATATATTCATTTCTTTCTAAAAAGGATAGTATCAAACAGTAGTAGAAATAAGGAATTACACCACTACATTTGTTTGGACAGAAGGGTACTAGACAGGTAGTGTTTTGTGGAAAAAAAGTAGAGGGGATTTCACTGATTTGAGTATAGCAAGTCACCCTATTAGCATTTGGGACACAGGACTGGATGGGTTCTCCTAGATAATCTAGTCCAGTCACTAATCTATCAGCAATCTATGCACCTATGAAAGGCTGAAGGGCTATTCCTTAAAGAGGGACAGAAATAAAAAAGGGGGAAAAAAA
>NW_017729001.1:21519970-21520219 GCF_001723915.1 Gavialis gangeticus
TTTAAAAAAAAAAAAAAAAAAAAGAAGCCCCACACTCACTGGCTCCTGCAAGGCTGGGGGGAAATCCCTACTCCCCCCACTGCCCAACGCTGTGTGGGGGGCTATGCCATGAGTCCCCAGAAGCCTCGACGGCTGCTGCAGCAGCTGCTGAGTGAAGGGCTTTTTTGTTTTTTTAAAGAGCTGGGACACTGGGGTCAGGCAGGGCAGTCATTAATAGGGCTGGGAGAGTAGGTGGGGGTTTGGGGCGTG
>NW_017729001.1:21520230-21528177 GCF_001723915.1 Gavialis gangeticus
CTAATGACATTGCTGCAAAAAAAGAAAAAAAAAGCTCACAGCTCTCCTGCAGCACTGGAAACAGCTACTGGACACGACCTCTTGCAGCAATAAAAGCAGCTACACTGTGCTAGCATTAGTCAGAGTTATGACCTCAATAACATTCATGCCAGATGAAGTTCAATATAATATGTCCCGATAAACCTTCTTAGGCTGCCAATATCCTATTGGCATGAAACAGACCCCCTAGCACTAAAACCAACCATCACCACCTCCCAGACAGATGCATCAGAGAAGACCAAAAGGTCCATTACCTGAAAACATCCTGGTCCTAGTGGTTTGCGGTGGTGTTGTCCCACTTGGAGGGGACCCAACAGTGAAGATCACCGGTGATGGGCTGACAGAGCCCATAGCCCTAGCACCAGAGTACAGGTTTCCTCCGCAAGCACCAGAGGGAGCTACAGAAATAAAGTGAAAATGAGCAGCTTTTTAAATCAGGGTTACTCAGAAAGCAGAGTCTCCTGTCCACAAAACTACCTGACGACTTTCCCAACAATTTTCTAAAGGATTCTGTGTTACCAGCGCATGCCAATACTCCCAATGAGACCAGAAATAAGGGCAAAATGGTGCACCACTAGGGCCATGCTGCCAGTGCTGTTTGGTCCTAACATGGTACTGCAGCCAAGTGCAGCTGTTCTCAGGACAGGCACCAAGTGACATGCCTCCATATACATGTTTGAGCTCCGCTTGGGAAAGCATTCAGTGTTTTATGGTACACCTGTGATTCACAAAAGGGGAAAAAAAAAGGGGCATCCACGATGATCCCCCTGTGCTTTTCAGCCATAGACAAACAGCTTTAACAAAAGGAGGCAAACGCCATTACCCCACTTTGCAGATACTGCAGTCCTTTCCTGAGCCAAGGCTAGGAAGTTTCCTGTATGTACATGTAAGGTACAAGCTGCCTCGGTACATGCCTGAAACAAGCTGCTGGGGCTTCCCTCTTTCCCCTCCTACCTGTTATCTCCATGGGTTTCTCATTGTTCAGGCTGTCATTGCTGCCAGCTTCTGAGATCTGTGCCCCGAAGGCAGCCTTGAGAAGTAGGTCAGTGAGCCTGCCGGTACTCAGAGATCTAAAGAGGAAATGAAGGGCAAGGATGCAACATTTGGGATGTTGTGGGGTTTGCAGAGAATGGGAATTTGCTGAATCTGTGCTGTTCTGCTTTCTCTGCTTTCCATGCATTACACACTAAATGATGCAGCGTGGTTACCATTGGCCCCATACTCCTTGCTGCTCAGTGACAAAGCCCCAGGATACCACCAGCTGGGGGTACAGCTACTTGCTCTACCATCTACCTTTGCTTTCTGTAAGCATTTACAACTGTGGCTCCAATAGGGGAATGGTTTCCTTCAGGTCTTGTTGCTATTTCAGGAGATGCTGAGGCAAATCCCTTCCGTTGGAGAAAAAGCCCATCCATGTGGATAGACAGAGCTGGAACATCTGGCTTGCTGTGGGTCTGTTCAGAACCAGTATGAGAGAGGACCCACAAACACCAACCTACAACAGGGTCAGGAGGGAAGACTAACAGAAGTGACAGCAGCTTCATGCCCCAAAATGATCCCAGCAAGAAGAAAAAACCCAATGATGGGTCTCTAAAAGGATCTCCGTTCCAGGCACTTGTTAGATGGGAAACCCTTCTACCCTCACAGCAGAAATTAGCAGCAGGTGTGTGCAATCTAAGTAGCCTCCTATAAACAACTGAATCCAGATCCTCAGTGACTGAAGCCTTGGGTACTATCCCACCGCTAATACCAGTTTGTTGCTGGAAGATCTGAGACGACCTCCAAAAGCCTGGCTTCCAGATCATGTGCGACTGCACGATATCATGACCACATCTCACCTGCCCTTAATCTCTTCCACAGGTCTCAAGCCCAAGCCGGTCTGCTGGCAGTGGAAGTGACCCATCTCCTTCATATCCGGCAGAGTCTTGTTCCGTGTCGGGGCTACCATGACTCCCTGGTGGGCCAGGAGTGTGAGGAGGTTTTGGGAGCTCGGGGTTTTGGAGAACTCAAAAGGGGGCATGGCCTACAAAGAAAAGATTTGATGCATTTCACTGGGTTTTTTGGTTTTTTTTTTTTTTTTAAATCAAGTCAAGTCAAGGGTGGGGGGTGCTCCCCTCTACTAGATCCCACAAAAACATGGCTTACAAACCATGAGCTTTCCCCCAGTCCCAGAGGAAAAGCAGCCCCCGAAAAATCTTTGCAGTGCTGCTCACAGGTTGCGCCGCACTGACAACAGCGCGCAGGAAGCTATTCAAGCTGCCACTGATTTAACAGGGCTGCCATCTCCACTGCCACCCCAGGAGAGAGGCCTGAAAGGCAAATCCCAGCCTCTGTGAAAAAAAAAATCAACCCTGCTGTTCACTGACCAGCCCTTAAAGGACCCACTAAGAGCTATTTAGCAAATAGCTAAACATTTTTATCTATTTAGAGTTATTTACCCCAAAACAACCCACCAGAGCGAGCTGCAAGAGACCCCAGAGCAGGGTCCATACGATACCTTTGTCGGGGAGCCCATGATAGTTGGTAAAGGGCTTCTCTGCATAAATTCAGACAGCTTCGGTGAGGACCTCAACTGCCGGCAATGCTGCAAACCATGAATCTGCAGGGGCTGGCTGACTGGGACATGGCCAAAGTGAGCCACCAGAGGGTCCGAGTGCTGCTTAGTAATCTTCTGCCGGCAGGAATGCAAATCGGACAGGTTGGGGGCACTGTGCAGCCGGGAGCCCATGCCTCGGGGAGAGTGCTCGGGCATGGACGCACCTAGAGGGTCCAAGCACACAGACCACATGAGCCCTCTCTGCAAAGAGCAGGTTTGAGCCCAGGACCTGCATTGCCAGCCTTAAAGGAACCTTAGACAGGCCAAGCCTGTGCTCTGCTCTCAGCCACAAAACACTTTTGAGGCCTGAATTAGGCTGTGGGCTTTCAGGGTCTAAACTCAAGTGATGAAGGGGAAAGGGCAAGCATTGCAGAATGATGTTTTCCAGTACTGCAGTGGTTGGAAAAAAGGGGGCTATCCTTGTTTGGGTTTGGCAGCTGTGAAACTGCATGTTGTGAAATCTCCTGGACAGAGAATTTCCTGAGGAGGGTTTAGTTAGGGGGCAGAGGAGAATTCAGTTTTACTGGGTTGCAGCAAACACACAAGCCACCGATTTCCACGATGCAAGCAGGAACTTGTGGCATTTTAAACTTGGTAATACCAGGGCAAGCACAGGAGCAGTAACAGCAGGAGGTAAGAATCCTCTTCTTACCACAAAACATCTCCTGTCTGAACCAAACCTCTGGGAAGGTAAGAAAGGAAAATCCCTTTCCTGGGATCTTCTGGAGGGCACTTCTGGTGGATCAAACTGCAGCTTCATGGGGGCAGTTAAAGAGGAGGAAGACAAATCAATACAGTACTAACATACCAGGCATGGGGATCCTGCTTCTCATCTCTGCTCCAAGAGGGGAGGGGATCACAGTCTGTCCAGGCTGCTCTGGGATTGTTCCAACTTTAAGGGGGACACAATCAACAGCTTTATTCAGTATTGGACAGTAACACAACACATACAGAAAGCATCGAGCAGACCCACAAAGCTTCCTCACCCTATCCTTAGGTGTTACACGGAAAGAAAAAAAAGACAGCTCCAGGGCAAGAGCGAGGAAGAATCTGCAGGCACTTGGGAAATGGGATCAGAAGCCCATATTGAACTGGGGTTAAAACAGAGGAAGAAAATATGAACACCAGTGGATCCCCACCCAGAACAGTGCCCTCTTACTGGGGCAGAGACAGCAGAGATGCAAGAGATCTAGTAAAATCGGGGGCCCTCCCTGCATAGTGTAAAGCACATCCACTGGCCAGTGGAGAGGGCAGGGAGAGAACCTAGCCAACAGCGCTGCTAGTGCCATTTCCCTACACTGGGCACATTTCATTTTGTCACAGAAGAAGACACATCAGCCGGTGGCCTCTTACCTTGTGGAGATGGTGTGTAAGGCTTGGCACCGCTGAAGGAGAACTTCCTGGGAGTGGACGCAGCTCCATGCTCTCCAGCGAAAGGAGGGGAAGCACCAGTTTTGGGAAAACCCAGAGGGCTCGTACTGCTGGCTCTGCGGACTGCACCAGACCTGACCAGAAACAGCAAAGCACAGGTTAGGCCAGAAGGCAGTGAAGAGGCACAAGGGAAGGGACCATCCCCATCTGCTTCAACGTCTCAGGCTACTTCACGAGAGCTTTGTTACAATTTTTAAAAAAATTGAGCCTAATCATGGACCAGGCGCTGCACAAGCACAGAACAAGCAGCTGGTTCCCACCCAAAGGCTGTACAATCCAAACAAAGTCTTGCAAAGCAAAAAGAACAAAACCAACTATAACAAGGGGAATTAATGCCTTGCTCCTCATTTTTAGGAGTGCTCCACAGCACACAGGAATTCCTACCAACTCCATGGAAGTCCAACTTCTTTACCCCCTGATTTATTTTAATAACTCCAGCAAACATGCCTGATGGTTTGTTATTCTGCTGTTGATCCCGAGTGCTCGGCTGCCTGCACTTTCATTAGAGTAGCCTTTTAATTAAATAGCTGCGTAAGCACTCACTGCATTGCATAGTACGTGAACTGTGCCAAGGGAGTTACTGCCTTGGAGAGCTTTGAACTGGTCAGAAGCAAAATACAAAGCTAAACAGTGGTGTGTGGTCAGCAGTTCTGGCATGACGGGGTAGGGGAGGGAAGAACGGGGGGGCATGAGGGGTGTTTTAGACTTGGATTTTCAAGAGCCCTAGCTCCTAAACTTGCTTAATTAATTGCCTTTGGAGGAGGGGGATAAACCTCTCTCTTCAGTAACAAAAATTACTTTAATCCATGCTGATATACAGCTTGGGTGTCAGCCAGATCCTGCAAACAGACAGAAGGGAAAACAGAGGGAAAAGAACAGTGTGCCCAATTAAATCTGGGCCATTTAAAAGACACAGGAACACAGTTTTTGGCACTTCACAATATACTTTACATGGGAATGGCCCAACTGCAGCCCTCAGGACTACTAAATAATACTTGCTCTGAACTTGCACCTGACCAAAGCTGCTCAGAGAGCTGGAATGTCACATAGTCCCGAGGGAGATGGAATGAGTAAGCAGAGGATGTGTGATGTGGCATGTCACGGCAACATATGACACATCTGTCCATAAACAAGTTACACGCATATGCTGTCTAGTCACACTGTCAAATTTTTTTGTCAACAGAACAACATTTCAGTTGGTCTGTCATGTGGCCTTCAGGCATGTGGTGAAATGGACACATTTTTGTCTTTGCCCCAAAAACCTTAGAGGCATTTACTCAAAATGACCTGGCACGGAAGACCAGCTATTTGGATTAAATATTCTTTTCAGGATCCTTGATAGGAAGTGCAAATCCTTTAGGAGAGCGAAAATTCAGCTTGATGAGGTTCTCCTTGAATTCTTGGAAGAGATGCATACTGAACCTGTGGCTTGGAAATAGAGATGGCTGCTGTAAATATGACTCCATATAGGGGGCTCTGCGTGAGACTACTGGATTTTTAGAAGATGCTAAAAACCAGGCAGTTTTAGAGCGTCTTTGTTCCATAAGCAGCCTCGCAGAGGTGACGGTCCTATTGCTGCACCCCCAAAGAATAAAAGTGGCATAATAACCGTTTGACCTCAGATTTGTAATGGTGAATCTGAGCTGAACAATTCCAGTCGCTAGCACACATGCCACAGCCCTGTTTTTCATACCTCTTCTACAGTCTCCCTTGACTATGTGAACAATAAGGGCTACTATGAGGAATGGCCTTTCCCCCCCTGAACCTAACTCTAATAGCTGCAGCAAGTTCTGCTCTAGGAAGTATGGGGCATCTAAGTGTAGAAAAACTGTCTATCAATGAATCTGACTTCAGCTTCATATTTAGAGGGACGGGGTACCAGACTGTGAGAATGTATTCGTGAGGTCCTGGCACATCATGATCTCTTTGCTGCTTTCCGATTAGACGAGCTGTAATGTCTCTACAGGGTGACTCACCTGAGAGGCCCAACACAAGAACGGTTGAAGCTCAAGACCAAGTTAAAGGGGATTTTATACCCCTAACGAAGGCAAATGTGATAGCAATCACGCGGACAATAAGTTACACTCCTGACAAGACTTGGTTGTTTCCTTGCCATTTACATGACTTGTCAATGTTTCAGCATATTGCACCTTTGGTATGTGATATTTTTTCCTGCTGAATATGGGTTCAGGAGATAAATTTTACCCTGAGATCAGACTGGCACAGGCTTTAGGAGGTTTGCCTTTTGTCTGCAGTATGGGGCTAATCTTTTTCTTGGGATCTTCTCAGCATATATATTAACCAACTACTTCCCTGTTGCTGAGGTGGTAGGGAACTAGCAGTGCCCTCGTCTCCCCTGCTGGCACCCCTGACACATTGTAGGGGGGTGTTGGTGTTTCAGGTACTGAGACTGGTAGTTGTGTGTAGGGGTTAAGTGGTAACTGGGAATTCCTCAGGTATACGATTGTGAGTGAACACAGGGGAGTGGAAGGGGCCTAGGAGACCCCTTCCAGTCCCATGCTTTTATGTTTAAGGTCATACACCTCTTGCATGGATATTCTTACACTAAGCACTAAGGTGCGTGCGACTCAATTGACAGAAGTGAGCCAACTGCCACCCAGAAGTGTGATCTACCTCTATGGCATGCAAGGATTCAGACACACAGTTCAAGCCTGACATCCGGTTCATCCTCATTACCTTCCAAATGCGTATCCTGCCCTGCAGGCATGAATTGCTCACGCAATCATCATGCTACATACTCACATTAATAAGGAACTATCATGTGGCTTGACAAGCTTTTATAAAAATCAGGCAAATGACTGGTTTTAGCCACGTATCAAAGAAGGGAAACTTTCCTCTCGGAGAATCCTTCAGGGGCTGATCTAACAGGCAAAACATTGCTAAAGACAAAGGGCTGAAAGCTCATGGGAGCTGAGCACCTAACTGGCAGGTGTGTGTTTGAAGATGAACACAAGCACACACAGGAAAAGACTTGCCATGCACAACAACTCAGATTTCACTGGCACAGTAAATACCCAAAACAAGTTAGCACACGCACACGACACACTGGGTTGCCTCCCTATGGCAAGGAAAAGGGCCCATAATACTGAAGAGCTTCTACAGGCCACAGTGAAAAACCTGCCCATGGTTACAATGTAGAACAGAAGTCTTATGCTTTGAGCAGAAGGTGGCGTTACCCCACTTCTTCCTACACCTCAAGACTTACCGTGGGGAAGCGTACTGATTGGGAGACTGCAGGTTTTGCTCAATCCGTCTGTAGTTGTGGACCTGTGTCGGTACTGGGATGGGGACCGAATGCCCGTATTTGCTGCTGGAATACTGGCCTGGCCGGCTGTAGAATGCAAAAAGAAACAAAGACTCATGAGAGGAGGGTTTTTCATCCAGCGACTTGACATATTAGCTTCCTAAAAAAGTGCCTCTATCACTGGAAGGGACCATCCATGGGTCCTCTCCCAAGGTTCAAAATCATCTCACACGAACTGGCACCTCACACCTCCAAAGAAATACTTACCTCATCTTTCCCAGCAAGATTACCACCTACAGACCAAAGTAAAAAACATTCACCCAACACACCACTCCCTCCAGGAAAAACAGTGCTCAGCTATTTCCACCAGCCAAAGAGTACATCACTGTATGCATCTATGGCTCATAAAGGACACAGGCGGAGAGAGAGTCGCTCTTTGCCATGGGCTACTTATGATTCATAGAGTTATTGTTGAAGGGGCGGGCCTCCATGAATCTCAGCATGTCACTACAGGGCTAGTGTTAACCCATTAGAGAACAGCCAACTAAGTGAAGCCATGAGGAGAAGAAAGCATGGGGGGGGGGGGGGGGGGTTTTTTTTTGTGTCACTCCCCAAA
>NW_017729001.1:21528293-21531082 GCF_001723915.1 Gavialis gangeticus
TATTCTTTGCATGCCATCTCTCAACATTTTCTTTGAGATCAACAGTCACAGGTAGGCAGCAGAGCAGGACCCCAAAAGTTTTAGATGTACTCTGCAAACTACAGACTGCTTTCTTGTTTCTTCCTAACAGGGGATATTCAGTCCTGGCACCGACAGCTAGCCCCTTCAGCTGGCAGTCATCTTCATTATTTTCAGTCTGCTTAGCTAAGACTGTGCAAGAACTCTTCAAAACATGTGCGAATAAACTAAGTAGCCGCCTTAAATCCTTAGGTCTTCTGGGCATTTCAGGATTAGCTGCCGTGGCAGTCTCACTCATTACACCCAAGACCACCTGTGGAGCTGTCAAAATTGCAGAAAGGTCTTACTGGAGATGAAGGTGCCCAGTTCAGATACAGAAGTCACTGAGCTTAGGGAATTTGAATTTGTGTCCACCTCGACTAGAAAGGAGAAAGCCTATACTGCTATCAATTCTACAGGTATGCAACTCAGAGCAGAAAAGGAAGGAAGAAATAACCCACCTAGAAGTAAAACAGAGAAAAAGCTGTGGTGTCTGGTAGAACAGCTCAAAGCTTTCCACAACAAATAGTGCCTAGATATGTTGTACAGTTGTTGATAACAATCCTGGGGAAGGCCCCTGCATTGCAGCTTATTCTCATGATCTCGAAGACATGGTCCACAGCAGGTGGAGACATCACTTGTGCCTGACAGAGTTCCAATTTACTGAGAAAGATCCTCTGTCAAGGCTGAAAGGCCAAAAAATGAGCCAGTTTTCCCCTCCACTGGTTTAACATGTTTGCTAATCCTCTACAGCACTAGGCACAGTCTCGTGTATGCGTTTAGCCTTTTCAGCCCATTAGCAGAGTAACTGTAGGATCCCCAACCCAACTGCTTTACAGCCTAGTTTTCTGAGATGTCAAGTTCAGTCAAGTCAGTACTATTTGGTACATCTGAAGAAAAAAAAAAAAAAAAAAGATGGTTCTGTGACTCACCCCTACAATGACATGCTGGTGCACATTCATGCAAGATGAGAAGAGGAGCAGTGATGAAGGTCACAGCCATCAAGGAGCTGTTAAGAACAGTAAGACCTTGCCAAGAAGAGTTGGCAGGATTTGTACAAATGCTCCGTTTAGCCTGTCTTTAGGAGGAACTATTTGAGTCTTTGACATCCCACCACCACACAATGAAATAAATGCCTTAGGTTTTTCCTGGGGCCTGTATTTCTGGGGTCACCACTTTCACTACAGTGCTTCATTCCTACAATATGCAGAGGATTAGGCAAAAAAGCAGGTAACAAAAGTTGTCACTAAGATATGCACCGAGCATTATTTGGCTGAGAAATCTGGGAGCAATTACCGGAGGCAGTAACTGAAGAAACCTCTACCATGCATACTCCTTAGTGGACTGAGCCTCCAACACTTCTGCTGGACCAGCCCCACATTCTTCACAGAAGAAAAAGTTACCAAGTCAAACAGTGGAATCATCTAGCAGCTGCTGTACATCAAATCCTAGCATGAACCAGCTTGCCACACTGAATTTAGGGTAAGAAATGAAGAGGTCCATACTAGGGGCTGAGTAGGAAACCTGCCCATTGGTCTAAACAGTAAGTATCTGGTAACTAAATTGGAAGTCAGGGCTTATTAGTGACTGGTCGTATCTGGAAACCTTTCAAGCTACAAGCGGTCCAGAAATTCTCAGAAGCAGAGCTCCGAAGCCCCTTCCTTACTTGCTTTTCGTTTAAAGTACTCCAAAGCTGGCAGTAAATCCACCATGCTGGGATACAGCCAAAGAGGTACATTTAAACAATTTTACCATGAATCTTCAACAGGGAAACGATTGAAAAAAAACAAAAGCCCAGCTGTTAGCGCACTGTAATTATGGTCCTTTCGTATGTGCTGGATGATGCCAAGGGGCACGCTGCTAGAGGGCACACTGACATCTGGAGGCAAATGCCATTGCTGGCCAATCTAAAATAGCTGTTGCTATTTGTCCCAGTTGGGCTTCAGCCAGTGCCGCAGGGGAAAGATCTGCTTGCGAGACAAAGAGAGAACTCCAGGCCTGTGAGAAAGCAAAGCCAAAACAGGACAAAAAGGCAGGATGCCACCTGCTACCTCTAAAGAAGTACAGCACAGTGCTGAGGCTAGAGGCCTGCATAATATCCAGCTGGCCCAAGGCTATAAAATCCAAGGTAAAACAACGTGGCGATGCCTGCAAGGCACCTCAGGGGTAGGCTGAGTCCCCCACATGGTCTACCTTGCTTAATTGGAGTGGCAGCTCCAATCCTGCCCTTTCTGGACAGGGCAGCTCTTTAGGGTTTCTTTACAAGCCAGTGGAGAAGTGACAACTAGCATTAGAGGCTTTGGGATCTGCTCCACAGAGACTGATGGGAACAACCACGGAAGCAGCAACATTAGACCCCAGGGTCACTGGAAAGGATTTTCCACGTCCTACTCCAACAGGACTTGACCACAATAATATGTGGAAGAGGGGAACCGTGGCTAGAAAAGAGTAGCCAGCATTTGAAGTGACCGTCCATGTGTTTCCACCCATTGCCCTTTAGAGCAAAGCTAAATCTTCTAATGAAGACTGATTTCCGCCCCCTCAAGCTGCACAGGAATCAGTTAAAAAATAAGCTGCTGGGAAAAAAAAAAAAAAAACGCTTAGGGG
This sequence comes from Gavialis gangeticus, assembly GCF_001723915.1. NCBI lineage: Eukaryota > Metazoa > Chordata > Crocodylia > Gavialidae > Gavialis > Gavialis gangeticus. The sequence goes on from NW_017729001.1 coordinate 21,530,958, forward strand.
ATGATGGAACGAGAAACCTTATGCAACTCAACTCTGCACTGAGGTAAAACACTCGCCAATTAGTCCAATCATGTCAGCAAGGCTTTAAGCTCTATTTTTTCCATGTATTAATATGGGCTTAAGCA
>NW_017729001.1:21536082-21552897 GCF_001723915.1 Gavialis gangeticus
ATGCAACTCAACTCTGCACTGAGGTAAAACACTCGCCAATTAGTCCAATCATGTCAGCAAGGCTTTAAGCTCTATTTTTTCCATGTATTAATATGGGCTTAAGCAGTGACTTGTCATTCTAGGCTGTCTGGGAGAGGAATGTTTTCACAAACACATTCTCTTTTTTTAAAAGATTTTATCCATGCGAATTTTCCACCTATAAGAGGTGAGGACAGGCAAAAGCCAAGAGACACTGAACAGGTAAGAGCCAAACCTCCTCTGCCAAGAGACTGCCTGGAAGAACAAGTTGATCGAATCAAGTCTCCTTGGCCTACTCAAGTCTTCATGAATGAACAGGGTCAATTGGTGTCCTTACTGGTGCTGGACTATGGTATGGTAGACTTTAACCTCATTTTATACAAGTCATAGCAGATGGTGGCACTTGTTACTGGCCTGGCTGGAAATTAATCTGTGGCTCAATGGAGTGACATAAGGTTCTGCCCCCGTTTGTCCCCTGCTTTGGCCAAGGCTGTTTATACCTTTAATCAGTAATAAAAGGTGCTGTTCAGCTCAACACATCTACCTAGCAGGACAGTCAATACACATATGTAGCACCAGAAAGCTCCCCAGGAACTCAAGCAAGCTCCAAACAGGTACGCTAGCCCCGCTGCTGAGGAAGAGCACTTTGTGCATAGTCTTGCCTACAAGCCTGTCTCAGGTAGTCCAATAAAGGAAGATATCACCATAAAAACCCTCGATTCCAAATACAAAGGCTATTTCCTCTCGGATTGAGCCTTCTACCCTTATGCTCCAAAATTTGAGGCCACAGCATTGTTTAAGTTTCAGAAAATAAGCTGACGTCTGCCTCGCAGCCTCTTCACAAAGCATCTACAGTGGCTTTCAACACCTTGTCGAGTGACACAGACCCTTCACCCCAGCCAAAAAGCACTTTCCTCTTCTGTTTGCCTTTTTGAGAAGTTGTCCCCTTTGCCAAACTCATCTCAGAAGCACAATATGAGCATGGAGCAAGGTAACTAGCTGCTGCCACAAAAAAACCATGGTGATCTTGGAAAACTCCCAGTAGTTTCAACTACACATGACAGCTGCTGGACCTCCTCGGGACTAAAAGCCTCGTACTTCAGCTCATGCCTACTCTCATTATACTCATAGTGTCTGTACATGGGACATGGGGTAGCCAAGATACTCCCACAAGAGGGTTACAGTTACTCAAGTCACAAGTCCCAGTAAGACAACTCTAGCTCAGCTGCTGCTTCTCCTTTCCCTTCCTGGGAGCCAGGACAAAGGAAAGTCTTTGAGGGACCTTGAGCTCTACATCCAGAGCTTGGCTGAATCCGAAGTTGGGGAGTTTTCCCAATTATTGTCCTAAAAAAAAACATCACTACCCTTGAACTGAAGAGACTTTCAACAGGAGTATCCCACTCCCTCACCCATCATCAGCCACTGAAAGACCCTCACCAATTTAAATGGCAACTGGGATCAGGCCCCAAAAACAGTGTGGTAGCTGCTGAACAATCCCCACCTCATCTTCCTTCTTACCCTGATGGGCTGGGAGAACTGCTGTAGGGGGGTGAAGGAGACGGAGTCCTTCCCTGACTTTCCAAGCCTGCAGAAGTCACAAGGGAGCTCCTGGAAAAGGGGAGAAAGCAGCCATCCAGTTAGAGCCCGTAGTACACAGCCCCACAGGAGACTCTCTTCCCCTCACATAAGACTGAGCATAAAGTTAACTGCAGAGGTCCCTTCCCCCAGCCAGTGGCACTGTCAAGGTCATCTCCCTGCAAACTTATGGTCCAACATTCAGGTGCCACATGCTGACGGTGCTGTATACAGGTGGTTAAGCCAGTCACAGGCAGGGTAGGTGCCCAATTCCCCCTTTACACCACCGGGCCCTTGCAAAGGGACCTTAAAGAAGGTGAAACTGTAATTTACCTCTACTGTAAAGGGTTTTAAACCAGCATCAGATCTAGGAATCGTGTGTACATCCACATACATGCGCGCATGATATATTTTCAGAGGAACTGGTGGCTGCTTTTAACCACTCTTCCTACCCCGAGGAACCCAGCGCAACTTTACTGCCAAGTTTCCCCCCAGTGCTTTTCAGTCAGCCCATCTGAAAGAGTGGACTGTGGCTGGACAAAATAACTAACAAAAATGGACAGCAGTATCTGCTGCACGCCTGCCCAAAAGCAGTACTTATCTGCCTTTGCCCTGCCTGGCACCTTTCACACCCGGATTTGAAAGGCTTGGCAAAGGGGGTGGATACCAACTGCCCCATTTTACACCTTGAGCAACTGAGGTGCAGGAAAAACTGAGGGACTTGCCCAGAGTGACCCTGTGACAGAACCTAGAAGTGAATCTAGGTTTCTTAAGTCTCAGGGCTGTAGAGCAAGCAGGACCAAACATGGTGTCCTCGAGAGATGGCTGAGGAAGGAGAACGGGGTGTTGCTGCATGGAAAGATGCACTCCGTTGTTTTCTTAAGATAAAGATGGTCTCCCTTGCCCCCACAGCTTCTCTACAGAACCAGCCCTCCCTGGCAGGGGAATAGCGAAAGGGAAGGGGACTGGCCATGCACCACAACAAGTCTGTCGACACTGGATGTGGGCAGGAGAAAGGGGAGTGATACAGCTTCACCCGACAGAGGGAAAAGCAGCTCACCAGCAAGCTGGGCTGGGTTCCAAGTCTGATGCTGGGACACTGCAGATGCCGCCCCTTCCTACTTGCTCTCTACAGGTCTTTGAAATGCTTCATCCCAAAAGCCAGGAATATTTTAAGGGTTTCTCCTACGCTCCAAATACAACTAGATGTGAGGACTTGGTTCCGATCTGCGCCCTAAACACAGCATAGATGAGGACCTTAACCTTTCTCCAGGCAGAGACGACAATGCAAACTGGAAATGTGCTGCAACTCGGTCACTAATGCAGCCATCTTTCAGGTGAAGAGATGGCCTTGTATATGAAGTGGGCTGAGAGTAATACCCCTTCCACCCCCCAAACTCCAACAGTGCTCTACGGAAAGCCGTGCAGAGACAGGACAATCTAGTCCTTATAGCTCTTACCCACTGTACATCAGGCTGTCTTGGATGGGTTTCCCTCCAGCAGCCTCAGCAGTTATATCACCTGAAGATCAAGGAAGAGCAGAAATGGATTAGGTTTGACGTCACGTTTATAAAAGCCTTTATACATTCAGAATATTTGGATTTCGAAATGAAGCCTCTTGATTCACCAAGACTAAGAGGCGCTTTGATACTGAGAAGCATTAAAGAGCCTTGTTTTGTTGAACCTATGCAGACAGCAGCTGGTTTAATTCTGTTACTGCTACTGCTGATCCACACGGCCTCAGGCCCTGGCCTGACAGCGAGGCACTTCTGGAAAGAGGCAGAGCTTGATGCGTTGTTTTTGAGGAGACACACATGCCCCTTGATGCAAGCAGTGAATTTTGTAAACACAGCGCTATGTTTTGCCCGTCACGCTCAGGCACATATATGCTGTTGGTGGCAAAATGCCAAAATGACCACGTGAGCTGGCAGCTGGATACACAAAAGAGCCTGCCTTTGCCAAATGCTCAAAATGCTGGAAGCCCAATGTCAGAAGTTAGCACGTGGTTCCTAACACTGTTACTGAGGAAAGTCAAAGCAACACAGAGCTCTTGCTTCATACCAAAACAACATGCTTGGACACATGCCTTGGAGCCCATCCTGCCTTCCTAGTCCATGGGAAAGTTCACGTTAATGGGAATGACGTGAGAGGGGCAGAGCCCAGAGTTTACACATTCACCAAAGCACCTTAAAGATGCATTTAACTTTAAAGAACAGCCTTCCTAGCATCACCAAGCAGGGGCTGACTTGAGCACACACTTAAAAGACAAGGCAAAATTGGGGTCCTGTTTGCTATGCACCTGTATGTAGATGAACACACTCACTGGTCCAAGCGGTAGACAGAGTGTATACATGTGCCACTGAGAGAAAAAACAAAAACAAAAAAAACTCAGGACCCAATTTAAGAGCAGTCCCATTTTAAACACAAATATGGTGTATAAACTTAAAAAAAAATCCAGCAAAATCTAGACTCCAGATGAAATCCCGACTTGGACTGTGCTACACTAGAAAACTGGTGGCCTGAAAATAGTTTCTGTATAAGCCAAGAGTTTACCTGTAAACCTATCTTCTCTTTTGCCTGCCTAGATTTGCACCATTCAAATCTCAGTGTGCATCTAAGTCCCGAAACATCCCTTGTTCTCCAATCCCGCCTCGAAAGCAAGTTCATTACAGAATGCATCACAACACAAAAATCAGCAAGCCAGATGTTTCCTCAGGCTTGGGAACCCAAACGTTCCCACTACACAGTCAAAATGTACAGATCTATCAGCATTTTGGCTTTCCAGAGATAGTTGCCAATGCATACAAATCCCCACTTCTGTGCGGTCCCTAAACACACTTCAAAGAGCTTGGCTTACTTGGGAATTGTGCTGGGACCATAACAAAATCATCGGTGTCGCAGGAAGAATTCTTGCTGCTGCTTCCAGCAGAGTCCTTAGATCCGTGCAGAAAGCCAGGGGAATCCTGGGTAGGAGACGCCAGAGCTTTCTCCTGCAGCTGCTGCATCTCTCCAAGGGACTGCTTAAAGCAAAGGAAACAAACACTGGCTTTAATGGAGCTAGTTCATCATTCTGCTGAAGTCCCTAAATTAAGTTGTACAAGGCTTCAGACAAGATTCTGCTGATAAAATAGAGGCTGCCAACTTGCCAGAAACAGCTGCTTTCTTTACCAAGTGAAAAAGAGTAGCCCTTTGAAAGCCAACTCCAAAAAGGCAGAACAGTGCATCTTTTGTTCGACCAAACGTGGTACTGGCATGTCAAATGCATCCCAGATAAGAATAGTTTCCCTGAGGTATTGCACTGTTCTGCTTAGGTCCTCCTGGTGGAACCACTCTTTTCCACAGAAGGATTTCAATGCGAACTACGAACAGAGGGACGCTTTTAGGTTTTTCTGCTCATCCATGATTGATACCCTTTCATCCCACTGCAGTAAAAAGATCTCAGGAATACACATATGTAGGATTATTAGCTGTACCCTCAACAAGACAAGCATGGCTGTCCTGTTGCAATGGATGGCCGTCAGTGTTGTCTGGGATGGTGACGACACAGAACAGCTTGCAGACCATCTGCCAGGACAGGCGAGAGCATGCACAAGCTGCATCTTGCCCTCGTTGACCAAAAAGGGAAAGCTTGGCAGAGCGCTGATGCTTTACGGGTTTGGGGACGGAGGAGAAAGATTGAGAGTTTAAAAAGGACTGTTCTGACCCCTGTCTTGGGTGAGCATTATTCTTCATCCTGCTGCTGTTTCAGTAGGATGACAGACAGAGCTCCCCATGAGGTTTAGTTTAAAAGTGATTTCCATCTGGGGGCCTAGACGAAGACCCGTACATTTAATGAATGAGCTCAGTGGTCTGGCCGTGTCAGTACCATGCCAGGGGCAGCCTCTGAGTTTCTGATGTTGAGAGGCAGAAGGGGCAGCTATAACACGACGCTCTAACTAGTTCCTGGAAGACAGTCCACAAAGCCAATGGTGACAAGTGTTGGAGTCAGAAAGCCCCTTCCTATCTGAGAGCAGGGACTTAGAGGGAGAGGAGAAATCATCTTGGATAAAGTTCAAAGGAGCTGGAGAGCAAAGAGCCCTCTCTTTCAGATCAGACCACCCACCCAAGCTCCTAGGGTGGCTTAGGGCAGTACTTTCCAAGCCTTTCCCATTCCAGGGCCATTTTTTCCAGGCCAGCAAGAGTCTCCCCTGCCATGAAACTCTTCTCATGTAGCAACGTGCAAAGAATAAGAAGGTCAAAACACTGGGCTACCTGATGGGAATGCTCCCCTAGGGATGCCAGGATAAGGCTGCCCTAGGAACACCAGGCGTTACATAAATAAGGAAAGCAATACTGCCAAGTAGTCAAACCAGCCCCCCGGCCCCCGTTGCTCCAGCATTCTTCGGCACAGAGAAGTTCAAAAGGCAGCTTTCACCAAGACCCTTTGAAATAAGCTTCCAGCTCAGCAAGCAGAAGGAATGTCACATTAGCGGCAAGTTAATATTCAGCCCTTCAGGAGGGTTTTCATCATTCAGGTATCAGGGGGGATCAGATCAGCAGACTCAAGACCACTCAACTGGGCCAGGTCTGGGCCTGAGCAGACATCTTCGGTGAACATGCTTCCGAGTGGCTTCACTTTGCATGACAGGGGGGGCTCTGCCACCAACCCGCAGGGAACTGGCCCAAAAAGCAAAGAGCTTGCAGTCAGAGTCAGCACCAGACACCGATTTAATGACAGATTTGGGTTTCTAGGAGTTTCACAGCTCTGTTGATACCTCCTGGCATCATTAATGCGAGCCTCTTTCCCTCAAGGCCCTGAAACATTCCCAGAAATAAGTTCACCAGGGGATCCAAACACGTAGCTCAAACCAAGCACAGACTGGACTACCAGGTGTTTGCTTTTTCGGCAACAGCCACAAAAGCAAGAGAAGGCATTTCAAACTATCCAGGGAGGCGACAAAAGCAGAAAGCAGCCGGGAGACAACATACGCCAGGCAGAATCTTCCACAAAAACAGTATTGCAGCCTTCTGGGTCCTACTCACCGGAGGCGAGGCCAGGTGGGAAGTAGAGGAGCTGCTGGAGGAGCTGCCCGAGCCAGAGCTTGGATAAGAAGGCATTGGCACAGAAGCAGCTGGAAAGAGAAAGAAATACCGTCAGACTCGGACCAGCCAACAATGCTGCCATTGAAAGGGCAGTTGCAGTCGTCTTTTTCCAACAGATTTGCCTCACAGACCAGATGATGCCACTTCCCCAAGGGAAAGCCAACCTTCTGCCCAGCTTAAATGGGAAGGATCTGCCTCCCACCACGTGCTTTGACATGACCATTTCACAGCTGCTATTTGTAATAGACCAGTAATAGCTCCTACAGGCCTGGCTTGAGGTTGGAGAGCTACAGTGCTGGAAGCTGCACACATGCATAACAGACCACCCTGGCCCTGCAGAGCTTAACAGTTAGTCCCTGGGGAAGATGAGAAGATGGCGAAACAAAGCGACTTGACCAAGGTCCAAGAACAGGTTAGTGGCAGAGGCAGGAACAGAACCTGGATCTCATGTATCCCCATCTAGTACCCAAACTACACAGCCTCTCCAGACATTTAGCCAGTCTGTGCTAAATTGAAAACACACTTACTACACACACCTACTTACCTCCTCCAAACTATCCGACTCCTTATCTGCTACTCCTCTTTGGGGCCAGATTGTTACCGACACAATCAGGGCACCATTTCACTGTGCATTTATCAGACATTAGTGCCATAGCATTAACCTCAAGTTACCAGGTAGGAAAGCATGTTATTGAAGAGGCATTATGCAACCGGCTCCCATCACTGGCGTATTAGTGTTAAGCCCATGCTGGAAGCTCTTGTCGGATAGCAATGGCCTGCAGGGAGAAAGGCCAATCAAGGCACCATGGGGGGGATAACAATTCACTTCAGTGGCATTTAGTAAGTAACTAAGGAGCTCAATTCAGCTAGAGAGCAGGACAAATTCAGTTCAACACTTGAATTCACTGCACCCTACCTAAAGCTTGGGGTTTAGAGAGGATGGCAGGCATTTGAAATGTTTAGAATGAGCCCAATAGCAAAGAGCTATGCAAGAAGGTGGTCATTTCACTTCTCTTCTCCCCTTACCTGAAGTCAGAGAAGTAAAGCCCTGCACTATATTTCTAGGATCACTGGGCAGGATTGGGCGCAGTGACTTCAGGCGGAGGACAAGGCTGATGGAAAACAAAGTTTCCTGCATAAAGTAAAATTTCTAACGCTTGCAGCATACTACAACGAAGCAACCTTCATTTCTTTAACCGTTAGAACAATGTTTCAATGATTAAGCAAATTGGACAACATGCCTTAGGGTAAGAAGCCCATTAACTTAGCTAGCTGGCTTACCTAAGGGAAGGTTAAGAGAGGGACTGGATCACAGTCACTGTGCACCTAGATATGAAACAGAAGTTTGATAATGGACTCTTCAACCTAGGACAAGTACTACGAAAGATAAAGTGGGACAAATTCCAACTCAAAGTGTCAAGTGCAAATATTTAACTGTGAGGGTAATTCACCACTGAAACATCTTACCAAGTGTTGCAGGGATTCCCCAGCATTGGGAATAAACGACTTCCTAAAAGATGCATTCCAGTGCAAACAAGAACTAATTCAAGGAAGTCCCCTGGCCTGTGCTAGAGCCACACTAAATGAAAACAAAGGTTCTGTTTTGGCCTTATAATCTATGAATCCAGGAAAGTGAGAAAGCTCACATGCAGGTAGAGGAATAGAAGATTTGCCAGGGCAGAAGCATTGAGCTGATGCTCTCTGGGATATAGGTGAAGAAGTCCGAGTTGTCCAAGTCCTGAACTTCTGCCCTTCACTTGCCTAGGAACTTCCCCCCATTTATCGCAGTAAAAAGGATCTTCAAGATGACACCCTGGGAGAGCAGGAACTGAAGGGTATGCTCCATAAGAAGGTGAGGAGAGCTTCCATGGCAGCTAGATACAGCAGGAGAAACTACCACAAGCTGGAACCAGTTACAAGAAGTGAGAGATGAGATTAAACAGAGGATGGAGATAAGATAGCAATTATCCTGTCTCTGGTTTCTCATGTTTAAGTCCTGAAGCTTGTGTGCATTCATCCTTGAGGTTCCAAGAGTTGAGCCCACTAGAAAAAGTAATCTTTCCTCCAAAGCTGTACAGAAAACTTTTCTTTCTTTAGGCTACAATGTCTATTCCAAGCATGGGTCTCATCATGCCTCCAGCAGGGCACACTCTTACAACATGCTGCCCCATCTCCTGGTCAGAAGGAAATTATATACACTGTGGTATTTGGATAGAAATGGGATATCTGGAAGGGCAGTCAGAGGGTTGGCATGCTTTGCTGCATATTGCATACCCAGAATGCTTTTCCCAGCCCACAAATCTTACAGCAGAGGCTGCACATTGCTCTCCCAGGCTCAGGTCTGGCTGAACCTACACGTAAATGACGAGCCCAGTCCTGCGAGATCTGCCCGTGCAGACAGCTCTTCCTTTGAAGAATCAATGTGATCCCTGCACAAAACACGCACAACTGACATGCCAGGTCCAACTACCTTTTCTGTGCATTTAGAAAGGAAGAAGCCTGAAAAAGACTTCCCCAATTTCTGCCTGCAAATTGATGCAGAACAGTTGAACCTTCCTATCCTGCAGGCACTGACAGTGCAGTATACCTTGCTGTGTATTTTTCCTTGGGTTCATCATCAGCCTCATTGATTTGAAACTGGCTGGATTTGGGACTCCATCATCTTATTTTTATCTATTTGTACTGGACGAATGCTTTAAAAAAAAAAAATCTAGAAAGGGAGGCAAGCAGGCTGGCTTTTCTGTTATGATCAACTTCTATAACAGCCACCAAAATAACTCAGTGTTACTTTAGATGCAGCTTCCTTGATCATTTTATCACCATGCTGTTCCAATTATAAAAATCAGCCTCTGTCCCCAGCTCCAAAAGTCCTTTGACTTAATATATACAGGGTCAGCATATAGTAATCAGGCCACCTGACTATTTCAAATTCTGTATTAGTGGCATTTTTGTGTATGCAATAAGAGTATCAAATCAGAAATTCTTTTCAGTGCAATTTATTGAATGTTTGTAGTTCATTGAACCCTTTCGCTTGGTTACTGAATTCTCCTGTCAGATGCTATACGGGCACCAGCAATCCAATGTCTTTATCTGAAATCCGCAGGTCACTTATATACAGGGCTGACTTAAATCAGCACAAAAAGGTACTTTTGGCTTCACTCGGAGGCCTGAGAAGCCATTTGAGGTTTGAACTTTGGAAGGACTCAGCCTCACATCTGACCTGCACAGAACTGACTGGACAGAATCTGTAAAGGTCCAGATGCATTCAACCCTCTTCACCAGCTCCCTTGTTAATTTATTTTAACTGCAACCTCTGATTAGGCAACATTTGCATTTGCCAAGTGCAGAAGACTAAAGTTAAATTTCTGTTTATTTCTTCTTTTAATCTGTGTTAAAAAAAGATAAACTCTTTGAAATCATAACAGAAAGTCACTGAAAGTGCAGGAAGCGTGATGTACCAATAGCTTTCATTTTGTTTTGTTCTTTGCTGCCTTTGTGCGTAGGAGCAATGAAGTCACGAAGTCGGCACCAGAGCAACAGGTCAAGCGCTCCGAACTGAATGTCCTGTTCCAAACACCGAACCATGGCACTGGTATTACGTATCACCTTAATGTACCACATTATTCATGGTGCGCGGTTTCTCTTTTTTTCAAGCCAGGGCAGAAGCAGCAAATTAAGTGTCAGTCGTTAAAAACCAAACAGAAAGACGACATTATGTATGGGTTCCTCTGCAAGCAACTGTTTACTAGGTCAAGACTGGCACAGCCGCTTTAGTCATGCAAGCCCATGTGTGGTTACTCTAACCCACAGGTACATGACCTTCTGGTCCTACAGGCCAGATGAGCGACACTGGGCCAGTTTGACGGAAGTGGGGGGTGGAAATCAGTTCACGGCATCAGTCCGTGGGTGCAACCCTGCACGTCAATCCTGCCCCGTGCACTGGATCCAGCTGCAGAGCAACCCCCATGCACCAGCCACAGCAATTAAATGCTCCAACCACTCCCCTACCACCAAGTTTCTGGACCTGCCAGGAGTCCTGCAGGCCAGATGACAGCCCTGCAGGCCAGAGGCTGAACCAGTGCGCCAACCAATACCATCTGCTGACTGGCCAGCCCCCTGCAGCCCCTACCACTGCAGACAGATGACATTCTGACTAGAACCAGCTATTATTAGGATTTTATTTATATATGTAATTTTACACTTCTGAAATACATCGAGTCATAAAAGGTAAAACACAGATTAAATAAGAGACATAAGTAAATAAACAAAGAGGAAAACAAACAACAAAACATACCATATATTAAATTTTAAAAAACCTAACAAATAAATAAAACAAACAAACAAAAAAGCCAAGAACTTGTGCCACTTGACTTTACAAAAAGTTTGAAGCCCACTCCTCATGGCACAGCCTGTGATAAAAAGAGAAAGCTCTTACTGTGGGGAGCAGGTAGGGCTGGGGAGGAGGAGGATTTGACCGATTACAGGCTGGACGCATCCCTCAGGATGTTAGAGGATAAAAAATTATGGAGGAAGAGGTTTTGGTCCAAAGCATTTTTCATTTTACAAAATAAGAGGCTCTTGTTGAAAGGGAAACAGTCAGAAGTGTCAAATCTGACAAAAATTCCTGTTGAAAAGAAATTTTTCAAACCGGGAGTTATGTCATTTCAGAACAATGAGACTTCCACGATTGGGGTTGTTTTTTCATCGCTATACTACTTCCCCCCCCCATTCCAAGACATGCCATCAGTACATATTAAGACATATATCTTAAGCTGAAACAGCCCACTGTATTTTATTTTTACAGGTTTCCCTCACTTCATGCGGGTTCTGTATGTGCGAATTCACTCTTACGCAATGACCCTTTTTATACCAAAAATTTGTTATATGCAAAGTAAATTCACTTTTATGCGATCGGTGTGGTGGCAGCCCGCAGTCAGGCACTTTGTGCAGTGCATTGTGGGAGTGACACCCACCAAAAAAAAAATACATAGTCTCCTGTGTGGATATGTGCTCCCTCGCTCGTTGTCTGCAATGTTTCTGTAGTTGTCATCCCCATTATGGTAACATTCACCACAACCCTGTGCTTTGCTACTGCTGTTGGCGAGTAGCAAAACTGTCTTGTAAAAGTGGTAGAAGTGGGTCTGGGGGTCAGTACAGTAGAGGTCTTGGAACGTATTCCTATTTGTTGCATTGAAAAGTGGGTTCCTTTTATGGGAATTGGAGTTATGCGCTGTTTTCCAGGAACGTATGTACAGCATAAAGTGAGGGAAACCTGCATTTCCAAGTTCTGACCGGCTCAGGACAGGACACTAGGCCCCGAGTTAGGAGAGCTGGGTGGTTTGTTTTCTGCCTACAAAGTCAGGAGACCTCATGAATGAACAAGTCCTAGTGTAGACCCCGACCTCAGATTCAAATGTACGAGTCTTCAGGGATCTTTCTGGTCAGGGCATGGTCTGCACCCCTCAGGTGGGGCTCCAGCTGAGACTGACACTGAATATCACATGCCTGACTTAGCCCCAGTAAACTGGATCTTCCCATCTCTCTCCTTCGCACAGGAAGGAAAGGACTCCAACTGCTAGCATCAACCCTCCTCGTCCTGGCTGTTGGCTGGTGAAGCCACGCTCTTCTGAGCCTGCTGAAGGCTTCCACTGCAGAGGGCTGTGACCAATTGCTCAGACCTCCGTGGCAGTCTAAAACAGCCATCTATGCACATGAGAGATCTCTTATAAATAGTCCAAGAACTCTGGAGACAATGGCAAAAATGCCTCCCTTTCCCTTAGCACCAGTAGCAGTCTCTCCTACCTGGAGAGTACCCCACGCTATGCATCTGTGTCCCAAGGCAGAGGTGTCCAGGTGGTTTGGAGACTCGTCTCTGGTTAGGAGAGTCCTTTCCTGCCCGTGGCTGTGCCCGTCTTACTGGGTCCGTGTCCCACAGCAGGTGCCGAGGTGCTGCCGGCGACAAAGGCAGAGCTGGGACAACTCTCTTCTGCTCACGGCGGTGCCCTGGGCTGCCACACAGCGAGGGTGGAGAAGAAGCTGGAAGCGGAGGCCAACACAGAAGCATCTGTTCCCGCTTGCGTGGGGTTCCCTGCTGTACTGGATGGGCTCTGAGCAGTGATGGTGCAGCTGGAGCCGAGCGCCGGGCTGCTGAGTAAGCAGGGCAGGGCCGAATGCATCCTTCCCTGTCTGCCAGAGGGTCAGACTTTGAAGGGCTTATTCCCCACTGCGGTGATGCGACTGGCACCGAGGGTCGGGCTGGCTTAGGAGCGGCCCTAAGCAGACACTGTCTTTTCTTGCCTGCAGGTTGGCCTTGTTTTAAAGGGCTCACCCCCCACGGTGACGGTGTAGCTGAAGGCAGAGACCGGGCTGGCTTGTTAGCAGCCCTAAACCAGAAGAATCTTTTCCTGCCCACTGCAGGATCACCTAAGCACACAGTTAAAATTTGTATCAGGGATAAGTATTAAACCCTGCTCTGGAATCATAAAGACCCACGCCAAGATGGTCAAGAGTGACAAGCGACGTTAAGTCTTCTCAATGTTTATGAGGTGGACACCTTGACAACTAAGAAAGTGAGACCTCATTAAAGGTGTTTCAAGTCAGACACCCCCAAAAATAGCTGCCCCGCTTCCCCCAATCTGTTGCTGCTGAAAACATTGGCTCTGACTTTTAAACAGGAGACGACAGGCCTAGCACAAGCTCAGCTGAACAAAGCAAAAGGCATATATACTTGGTAGATCCCTCACAAAACTTGGTATCCTGGTCAGAGGGCAGATACCCAGTAGGTTAGAAGTGATGCTGGACCACAGCATCACTTCTGATTGCCTAATTTCACTGTTTCAATGTAAATGGAGTCTCTTGAGTCATCACTACAATGGGTTGGATAACTGACATCTGAGGTTTTGACCATAAAAGATAGGAAGTGTTTTCAGCTTTAGATGTTTGTCAACTTGGACTGGGTTTGGTCAAGAGAACCTCAAATAAACCCTTCTAAAAACACAAGGGATTGGAAGAATTGGGATTGAAGCAATGCAGCAGGATTTGGTCCAACGCAGCACTGCTCTCCTGAGCTTGCCATGCACTGCAGCGTAGCAAATACAGAGAGAGAACAATGCACCGAGGACATTTTCACTATAACTTTGTTAGTTTACATCTTGTCTTGTGCATGCAGGTAAGAGAGAAGATTACAAAATAACCCTATTCTTCACCTACAAGCAATTGTAATCATCAGTTATTTCTGAGAAAGACACCAGCTGAACGCATGTAAAAGCTATTTGCTTCTGCTTTAGACCCTTAAATGGGCCAAGAAAATCTACCCTTTGAAGATGATTCAACCAAGTCAAACACATTTCAGCTGCAAACCTGAAAACTTTGGATACAACCGTGTAGTGAATCTTGAGTTGATGCCCAAGTAATCACAAAGAATACAAAGACAGCATTTTTCCCCCACTCCTCTCTTTTCCAAAACAGCAGTGAAGGAAAGGTATATCATGGAACATTATTTTTAAAAAACAAAACAAAACACATCACTTACATTTTTTCATTGAGGCACTTGGATCCAAGAATGGGTGATGGAAAAACTCATCTGAAAAAAAAGAGAGGAATAAAAGTTCAATGAAAATAAAATATCATGTGCCCAAACTATTTTTGAAATCCGTGCAAATTATTCAGTGTTTCTAGAGCAGTTTCCTGGTGTAATCCATAGTCAAATTCCCTGAATCGGAGAACATCCATGTTCAGCAACTGTATTTAATACTGTTTTAAGGAGCTGACTTTGGTTGAGGGTCAGTTCAATCTATTGCGTGCTGTGAAGTTATCTGGGTCTGCAATGTCCATGGTCTTTTCCATTCACCTAGGCTAAACCAGATTCCTGGACTATCAGGTGGGTATTATCCAACACATCCAGAATGGCACTTTTGTGAAGGAAACAAAGGAGATAGCAAGGGACCAAGGGGAGAAAATGCCCCTGCCAAATCCATGACAAAGGGAGAATTATTCTGATTCCTTTGGTGGTTTGCTGTCATAGGGCAACTCTTTCTCCAAGGCACTGGAGGAATACTAATGGTCCTCTCTCCCATCTCTCCAGGACAGGAGAGAGATGGACCACTTCACTGAATGCTTCAGTGCTACAATGCCTGGGAGCACTCTATCAGAACCTGCTGTCTGCAGCAAAAAAAATAGAAGAGGAGATTATTTGGGGCATACAACCCTAGTCTAACACAACCCTCCAGCTGCCAGGTTCCAGATGGCTTCCCCCAGTGCAGCAAACTCTTCTGCAATGCCAGCCGGGGACTGGGAATTATCCTTTTGAAGGGTGCCATGGAGAAGACCAGGGCACATATCAGAAAGTGGGACATGTGTGCATCTGCACATGCTTGGAATTTAGGGGACAAATGGTGGAGGACTGTATTAAATAGAGGGGAAAACCCAGGAAGGAAAAAGACAGATCTCCCAATTACTCAGGGATTGCAAACTAGCATCATCTAAGAGCTCCAAGATGGCACAAAGCAGCATCTGTGCAGCATGAGTCCATGCTCTTTTCATAAATGCACTATAAATATTCATGGAGGAGTGCTCTCCATGTCTCAAACCTGCAGCCTCAGGAGATCCCCACTGTCTGGATGGTTAAACTCAGTGATTCTCAACCAGGATGTCTTGGCATCCTTTCAAGGGTGTCAAAAAGGTACCACACAATGTTTGCACACCTAACCAAGCCAACATGATTCACAAGATAGACCCAAGTTTCTAAAAGGGGATCCATACTGTTAAAAACCATTCTGACCTGGGCTGATCTTTCCAAGTTCTTTGCAACAGAAGAATTGCTCTATTATTTTTCTGTGCCAAGAATTGAATGGGGGAAAAAAAAAAAAGTTAAGAGCTGGGATTTTCTAAGGGGTGCCTCAAATCCAGGAGTGCCTTGAATCCAAGGAGGCATGCCTTGAGCCTAAGAAGGTTGAGAACCACTGGCTAAACCAGTATTACAGCTAAGGGGAACACTTAAATTCTCCAGACACCAAAAGACATACGCACAATGCTCTAGATTCTCCTTAACACCACAGGCGGGTATCCAAGTCTCATCTTCTCATTTAGGCCCTTGGAAAGTGTGCAGAGCTCCTGGTCTACCTCAAATACTTTCCAGCATATTTTTTTCAGCCCTCCTTTCTAGAATCACACTCTCTGGTTCCATGCAGAGCCGCCCGCTCGTATCTTGGCCAACAGCTATCGTCTTTCAGCATTAGTCACTGACCAGCACCGATAGTTTGACTAACAATAGGTGGTTCAACTTGTTTTCTCAGCAAAGATTTCCTGTTGCATCATCCAGGATTTTTATAAGCTTTGGTGTTTTTTTTGTTTTGTTTTTATTATTATTATTGTATCATCATTAAAGGGCAGCCATTCTGGGAAACACTCAACTTCGAGTCTTGCATAGTTTCTGTGAAACGATCATGAAATTAAGAGGTGAAGAGGCTCTAGGCCTCTTGGTTGATGTTCTACCTACCAAGCACCCCATCCTGCTGTTCTAGGAACCTGTTGTAGCCCCTTCAAGGCCCATCCTTACACTTTAAGACACGTGAAAAATAGATCAGCAAGCTTATCTGCACAGAGACACCCAGGGTGTGAATGGAATTAACCTACCTCAGTTTTCATGGAGAAGCTCTTGGCTAATTAATTCTATGTACAAACACTAGACCATATTTTACATGCAAAACCAACATTTTCAAAGACACTGTGACTACCTAAAAGCCAGAGGCAGATCTTTCAAATGGAGCAGGGAAAATTAGTCTGGAGAACACCAAAAAGCTAGCTTTGCTTATGGCTATGGATAACAGGACAATGACACCGCTCTACCTGGACTAACCCACAGGGCTAACCTATTGTAGGAATATGGCCAGGTTTTCAGCTGCTGCAAATTGACAATGACACTGAGTTTCATCAGCTTATACCATATGACAGTACATGAGAAATCTTTCTATGTCCACTAAGCACTTCTATTATTTTAACAATTGGCAATTATTTGCACTGAACTCCGTAACTGAGTGTCTATCTTGGGAAAAGATGCAGAAGCCTTCCCTTTTGCATCCCTCACTCCTGTAACAAAGAAGGGGGATAATAGGTGCTGAGAGAGAAAGGGGGGGGGGGGGA
>NW_017729001.1:21553027-21565327 GCF_001723915.1 Gavialis gangeticus
TATAAAGAAGGGGGATAAAAGGGGCTGATAAAGAAAGGGGGGGGGGGGGAAGACACACAAAACAAAGACTCAGTGAGCATGCCTGTCTTAGACAAAAAATAAAGAAGTTTCCAAGCCCACAGGAGACAATGGAAGTCCATAGCTTGGCATTCAACACCAGAACAAGGAAAGAGTGGCCTGTTGGGTAGCTCCCTCACAAGCAGGGAGAGCTCCCGAAAGCTTCCAGTGGCAAGAGAGAGATAAGGAACCCAAACAAGTATTTGAGTAAGGGCTTTGTTCTGCATCTAGCACGGGCCTAGTTTTTCCTCAGCTGACAAGTGGTATTTACAAGCGACAAGGACTTCTCCTAGCCAGAAGCATGTAGGTATGTGAACCATAATTATAAAGGGAGAAGTTAAAAGTGGCGATTTGGCCAAGGCTCATATATAGGATATAGGTGACTCCACCCCAAGGAAAAAAAGAGGTGCATCTTCACTTTTACAAGAATCATATAGTAATAAGGACCAAGAATAATTTGCACTGCAATGAAATTTAAAGTACATTACTCTAAGTTTTCTCTGTATTGAAGAATTTTTTAGCTCTGAGATTCTCAGCCTGGGAGTTGGGTATCCCTGGTGGTTCATGAACTGGTCTGAGGGAGGGTGTCGGGGTTGGGGTTTAAGCTACTTTATGGTAGACAGAGAAGGGGATGGGGATGCTAATTTCTCTCTTTCTTTTTGTATCACATTGTCATGGTGGGGAAGAGCGTGATCCATGCTGAACAGAATTACCTATAACAAAACAGAACTGGACAGAAGCAGTAAACGTCTCATTGTGGGTGGACAATTTACAGATGATGTTGAAAAGGAGGAAAGACATAAACAGGCCCAAACCTATTATAAAAATCAAACGCTACTCTTCTCTCATTTTCTCTAATCCACGTCCTTGCTACATATCCAAACGTTTAGAGCCAACACTGGACAATTACATTCAGTCCTGGTTAAATCTACGTGCTTGGTTTGCCAGATGGCAGGTTTCACTGATAGCTCCTATCCAAAAAAACAACAAAGGGATTGCAAAGCACATTTGATTAATCAAGACTGACAGTGCCTTGTCCAGCAATGAACAACCCTCGCCACGAATCCAAAGGAACAAACCAAGCATGTACCCAAAAGCCCTGTTTTACAAATACACATGACTGCATAAAGCAGAGGCGTTCAACATTGTACCTCCACAGCGTTCAAAGGTAAAATGGCTGCTCTGCAGCAAAGGTGAATTCACTGAGCCTCACGCAGCAAACTCGGCACAAAGACGAAACGTGGCTTCTCTCCCACTAGTCTCATTTCAGTAAATGGACCTGCACAGACAGTGCCAGCTCTTGTTCAGACACTAAGAGGCTGACGGATAAAACAGATCCATTGTGCCAGTGGCACTAACACAACAGGAGCAAAGCTTTTAATTTGCGTTATTCCTTCCCCTCGCCCCGCGGTGGAATTAATTAAACAACAGCCAAATCCCCCTCCGAGACAGGCTGTTCATCTTCTGCTTTCTAACCAGTTGAAAAGGGTTTAGCCTCCAGCTTTGCTCCAAGTAAAGATAAAAGATCAAAACAGATGTGTTAGGAGGTAAGTTGGCCTGGTTCTCCCCTGAAATGCGAGTCCAAGGGCCCCAAGATGAAATCCTGACCAGAATAAAGATGTGATCTGCAGAAGCCATGGCAGCAGTATTGGCTGGAATTGGTGCCCATGCTAAAAAGGGGTCGCTTGCTCTCAGTTGAGAAGGGACCTGGACTCAGAAAAAAAGGTCTCGACAGAGGCTTAGGGGGAATGCCTGGGAGAGGTACCTGAAAGAAGTGTCAGGAAACTCTGTGGGTTGCAAGGGCTGTCCATGACCAGGGAAGGATAGATGTTATATTCACCGGGGTCAATACAAGTCTTTACAGTACCAAGGCCCAGCTTTAAGATAACCCAGGCCTCAGGACAACTGAAGCACCACGCATTCCCCTGTGCAGAAGGCAAACTGCGATGAAGGGGCAAAGCCAGCCCGCGGAGACTTGTCACCGATTCTAGTCTCAGGAACTCTTACCAAAGTCCATGCGGTCTTTGTGGTTGCGCTGAAGAAGCCCCAGCAGCAGCTGCCTCAAGTGGCTTGATGTCTCTCTGGGGATACTGGAAGAGTAGAAGAGCAAAATTAGATTTACAGCTCACCTAGCCATGTCTCAAGATCAGAAAAAGCAAACCCCGCCGCCCCCCGGACTACAAAGAGAGATGCCCCCTGCTCAGGAACTGAACAGGTGCAGTTATTTTCATCCTAGTGGCCTTCCCAAGCCACTAGTGTTGTTATTACTAATGCTTTGGGTAATCTCTTTAAAGGCCTGCTCCAAAAGCATCTGCAGATCCTCGACTTCCAAGCTGATGCTAAAGTCATCTCTCTTGTTCCAACCTCATCCTATTCAATGCCCTAAGTCACAGGACAAAACTAAGTCACAGGATAAGCAGCATCTATCTCCTACATAAATAGCATCTATCCTTCCCCCCTGACAACAGGAATCAATTGCTGAGAGAGAGCGAGCAGTTACCTGAAGGAAACTACCAGTTAACGCCCCTGGCATCCTAGTGATCAGCTTTGCCAACTTACTATTTTTAAATCACTTTAAGTGTTAAGCCGAGTTTGCAGAAGACTGGAACCAAACCTTAATTTGACTTTTTATGGGATCACAGTTAAACAGTACTTGTGGTGGGTGCCACTGAGATCTGGGCTTATGCTGCTTAGGACAAGACCTGTGGGATATTTCCCCACACTGAGCAAAGGAGACATAGCAGGTAGATGTGAATGCCACATGGACGATGGCTGCGTCTGCTTTTCAGTGGCAGCCACGGGGCCTGCAAGCAAAATAAAACGCGTACGGTCTCCCTCCCCCTCCAAGCAGATGAGGTGAATGTAGAGACATGGAGACAAATCCTGGATGCGCAGGAGTACCGTGAGCAGCGTAGCATAAGCACATGTATTAAGGAAGGGAAAACATGCTTCAACTGCTGCCTAAGCAGACGCAGCTAAGTTGACTTCCCTCTGTCTAGAAAGAGCTGTTCTGGGCAACTACAAGCCGAGCCGAGTGCCGCTCCCAGCGAGAGGAGAGCTCTCCAAATTAAATGCTGGGTGGATCCAGAGCCTGTCGGCATTGGCACTGTTTATTGTGGCTGTGCCCAGCTCAGTCCTTGCCGTCTGCCAGGCCTCTCCCTCTCAGGGGTCAGCCGAGGTAATGGCAAGCGCAGCGATGTTAACTATACAGAGCCGACTGCCTACTCGTCACGGAGCATGCCGCATGTCCGGGGACAGCTCTCCTTCTCTGGGTCACCCCAACTTAATGGGCCCCAAAACAAGCGTCCCTCTTCGACAGAGCAAGCACCTGATGCCTCCGTGTTATTCTCCCATTTCTCCCCACCTCCCGTACTGAAGCAAAGTAAAAGGAGATGGGGCCAGAGGAGAAAGTGCTAAGTAGCATTAGCACCATCTTGCTCAGTTCAAGAGCGAAACTGGAGCCCAGAGGCTATATTTAAAGGCTTTAAAAGGATCCAGTTATTTTTCTATGAAGTCCCGGGCCTTGCCCGTGTGGGAATTTGAACCCGGCGATTCCTAGAACACACAATGACGCTGCAGGCGGTCCAGCAGCCTTGTGCGTGCAGCAGGAGAAGTTGTTTTCCACTCCCTCTCACAAAAACATTTCTTTCTACACATCTGCCAAATTTAGGGCTAGGAAGGCTCTCTCGAACCCCAGAGGGGGGGGTTCTCTTGCATTAAGCAGAGACTAGGTTTCATCTCAGCCAATGTCTATGGTCTGCAAATAACTCTGGTCAAAAGAGTGGTGCCTACAGAAAGGCACCAAAATACTGTAGAGCAGCAACCCAGGATGCCACGGGGCTGCATCGCATGCGTTCATATAAATGGCAAAAGGCACATCAGTGCTGAGAAAACAGCAGTGGCGTACTTTTGAAGTACAACACAAAGGTGTTTTAGTTCACAAGTGTGCTGACGCCGTTTTCTGTGTGTTGGCGCGTGTTCTGCTGTTTATACAAACGCATGCGCCGCAGCGCCGCGCACATCATCTCACATGCTCCACAGACTCGATTAATCAAGTCTGCTCCAACGAGCTGGATTTCCAGCGTGCCATAGCAGACAAACGTACGTGTGTAAATGCTCAATTTGCAAGCTTTCTTGAAAAATGCATTCGTGATTAAGGGATGCAACCCTCTGAGCATCATGGTCATCATGTACTTAGCCATCACACACGAAGAGGTGGGTAACAAATAACTCAGCACAAAGCTAGCCTCCGTTTTTCCAGCCAGATTCAGCTTGTGTGTGTTTTTAAATCAGCCTCAAACAGGGAGGTTCACAGTTATGCCTAAGGTCACATAAGAGACTAAAGACAGCCCGGATTAACAGGCTGTTTCTGCCTTACACCTCTGAGTGCCTCAGCTATGTTTTCCAAAGCCTAGGTGTTCACCATGAACAACCAGCCACCTCCTTATCTTCCAGAGCATCTTGTCGTGCAGGTCAGGAGGATGAATACTAGTTATTTTGACCGGCATTTTGAAGATAGGGAGGCCTTTGGGCTTGCTCCCCACCTCAAAAAGGCATTTTTTCTGCCAGTAGTCATGTCAGCTTTCTGCAGAGAATTTAATGCTCCACCCCTATGGCCCAAAACAAAGCACATCTTCTTTCAGGACCAGGCCACTGGGTTGGGCAACAGGTGGGACATGCTGAGTAGCCCCACAGAGAATGAAACAAAACCCTGGCACTGGCTGGGTGCACGGAGGGCAAGGGCTTTTGGGTGGTTTTCTGTTTTGCCCTGCATCAGCACAGCTGAGGCAGCAGCTATCCAAGTTTATTCAAGGAACAGCACAGAATGTGGTTTGCATTAAAAAAAAGAAAAGTGAAGAAAGAGAAAAAGATCACCCAAGTTCATTAGTTTGCAGATTAATGCCCAAGGGAGGCCTGTGGGACTGCTTTTTTAAGAATGCTTTGTTAATTAAAGCTGATTAATAATACTAAATAAATAAGAATGGCCACTCTCTCTCTCTCTCTCTCGTGGCTGAATTTCATTTCTAATTAAGTCAGCCTCTGTCTCAGCAACTCACACAGTTGAAAATGGCATTGGGGTGGAATAATGCTACTGTGGGAGAAGGCTTTAAAAGGAACAGATTGTGTTTCTCTGTCACTAAAGCACGCAGACTCTTAGGTGAGTGCCAATTTATTTTTAGGGGTGTGCAGGGAGGGAAAGAGGAAAGCAGCTCCTCTTTCTGTCTCCAGCAGGAAGGCAACGAAAAAGTTCTTCTGACTCCATCAAACCCGTGGGGTCAGTGCCCAGGGCAAGGCCAGGTTCTTTGGGTAGATGTGATCTCTTTTATTAGACCAGCTGAGTAGTTGGAAAAAAGTTTTTTGCAAGCTTTCAGGTACAAATCACCTTGTTCAGGTATGGGGAGTCTCTGCTGGTCTGAGATCGCCAAGGAACGAGAGAAGCTAAGAAGTGTGACAGGATGTCAGTGAGAATGGAAATAGGTTGCATTAGACCAACCCCACTACAACCAAAAACAGGGCAAAGCAGGAGGCTCAGTGTCTAACACTTTGATCAAAATGTAATTTTCAATCACAAAAGCAGCAGCCAGGGAAAGCAAAACTGAAAAGCTAGAATAGGTTGCACGTTGGTCACAGACCTGCAAAACCAGGATTTCTTTGCACCACCTCCAGCAGCTGCTGGTGTCAGCAAGCAAAACCTACAAGCAGGATGCCTGATGAACTTCCTGCCACTTTGAGCTAAACTGAGCATCACGCACACCAGTCAAACACGGCAGCGGGTGATGTTGCAAGCTGAGAGAACAGTCCGTTTCTCTCCTAAGCTCAGTTCAATTCAGTGACTGGTTTGAGCTTCCCAGTGGAGAGCCTTTTTCTAATGCAAAGAGGATCTGATGCTTTAATCCCATCTCTAGAAAGATTAAAGTCTCTAGAGAAGAGGGGGAGGCTCTGATTTAAGACGGTAATATCAAATTAAAGCTCATAATAAAAAACAAAACATCAAAGCACAACAAAACCCAGAACACTATATGGCAAGTTACTTATTTAGGGAGCCAGGTCACACCACAATGGAAAGATGGTGCTTACTTTATCGTCCATCCTGGCAGGACTTGCAAGCTTGCCACATGCAGAGGGCACGGATGTGTTCACATTTTGCTCCATTAGTGACCTGGGCACGGGAAGTTGTTTTTCTGATTTACAGAAAACTGGAACCTGCTTTACCTGCAAATGCTGGGAGAAGTCACAGTGCTACGAGGGGGAAGACACTGGCAGCTCCTGGATTCATAATGGTTAAGGAATGGGGAGGCAGGGGGCCAAACATTTCAGTCATATCCCCAACATGAGGAGCCCGTGGTGCAAGAAGACAGGTGTAAAATACAGACAGAGTAAGCAAGCGGGCCAAAAATAGCAGCGCTGGAAGAATGCTTACTTAGGCATCAGCATCTTGTTTTTCTCATAGAAGAGCCGAAGGTCTTGAGGGCTGCTGGCCTATGAACAAGAAAAAAAAACAAGATGTAAAGCTGCTTGCAACAAAGGAAGGGGATTAGGATTTTTATCCTGCTTCCCAGTCATTCTGAAGTGCTTTTCTACTGCTGAACTCGCCTCAAAAAATGCTTCTATTTCAGGAGCCCCTTTAGGTTGCAATACCCAGGCTGCACTATGGAATGAAAAAAAACCCAACACACAACATTTCAGCCTCTTGGATTTTTATCCCCGACCCGACTCCTTTTTTCCTGTCCCTTCCTGAAGGCTCATTTCACTGGCTCCTGCCACTCTGCTCTAATCTGCCCTAACAGCCTCTCTCCAGAGGTTAAAATCACTGCGGACGTGACAAGTCCCAAACGAGGAATGGCAGCTCCTGCCCACAATTCTGGATTAATTCCCCAGGGTAATTTCGAACAGGGGCTGGGACGGAAAAAAGAAGTGGTGGGGGAACTTCAGCTCTGTGGGGAGAGGAGGGGGAGGAATAAAAAAAAAAAAACAACAAACCATCAAGGCAACCAGATCCTAATGCCTTCTACTTAACTCCAATAAGCCAGAACAGCTCAAGCTCCAGCCATCACCGCAGATGGAACAAAAAAAAAAAGATACCACACTCTGGGGGATGAGGAGTTAAAAAAAAAATTATACATGCTGGGAGAAGTTAGCAGCTGGAGTTAAAGATAAAATCTCCAGGAAATAATCAGGGACTCGGTAGAGCCTCCTAAATCTGTTGTCCTCATTGTTTGTTTGTTTGATACACACACACCCTAAATAATACAGGACCAGCAAATTGCCCCAAGAGCGTTCTCAGCATACAGAAGCTTTCAAGCCTAGGCCAAAAACCTCTAATGCAAGACAGCCTGGACTGGCTACAAATCCACAGACAGGAAAGGCGGTGGGAACGGGGAAGGAGAGAATGGAACGATTCCCGCTCCACCAATCGCCGCCTGCAAACGCGGTGGTTGGAGAAGGTGGGACGGACGAGGAGGTCACAGGCAGCTTCTCCTGACCTTGGGGGAACCGAAGACAGTTACCAAAAGACAGAGCCCTTCCTCCTACCTAGGTCCGTTTCTCAACTGGAAGCGTCTGAGGTCAGCAAAGCAGCTCCAAAACCTCAAACTGCGGGTATACAAGTGTGAGCCAGAGAGACTGGGGCATCGTTATTTCAAGAGGTTTGCTAACATCGCCTGAGAAAGTTGCCAGTTTAAACAGTGATCACACCATCCTGCTGAGCGTGAACACACAGCCAGCCCCAGCTACAAGGGCTTGATCCTACTAAACCCCCCGCCCAAAGAGAACAGGAGGTGAGCTGCTTTCACTGAAATAAGGGTTTTCTTTCTGCAGTAACCTGCCCCTTACTTCAAGGGAACGTGCAGCACAGGAGGTGCAGCAACATGCTGCTCTTCACACAAATATGAAGCAACCCTGGCTCGGCAAAGGAGCCCGTGACACAGAAGATCAACCCGTGTCCGAGCCCTGCCGCCTAACTCCATTTATTTCCATGCAGCTCTGCATTTTACGCCCTTCCTCTCCCGGCCCCTGCCCTGTCATTTGAAGCTTACAGCCTGGAACACTTGAAGCAGGCGAGCACACGCAGTACATGGAGGAGCCTGGCAACAGTGCTATGCCTCGCTAAATATACCCTGGACAAGTAGAAACGCAGTTCCACAGCAATGAAGTGAAGCGCTTATTCACGTCCGAGAGAAATGCAAAAGCTCGGCTGTTTTCTCTATTCGTTTCCTGGCCTCGACAACTCAATTGTTACAGAAATATAATGAAGCTTGGGCTGGTTTCAAGCATTGTTTTGTCTGAAGTTTTCCTAGCAGCAAGCAGCCGCAGTACATTAAAGAAGCATGTCTTTAAACCGCCAGCTAATGAGAAGCCCAGTTCTCAGCAATCACCTGTATTGGGAGGGGGAAAATTTTTTCTCCCCATTTTTTAAATGAATGAAAGTTTGGATCAGTACGTTTGCAAAAAAAGAATCCAAATCCTTTCCTCAATTGCAACCTCTCTCAGTGGGGATGGTGGCTTTATCAAAACCAGGCTCTCTTAGCAGAAACTGCCCTAATTTCAATGCTGGCCCTTGATGTGGCTATCGGCTTGTTGGGAAGCGAACCAAGACCACCAACTCATGGATCCTCTTGCAGCATACTTTCTCCATTGGCCAAGCAGGACTGATTGCATCTTTATGTGACTTGGTGACTAATCAAATAAGCCACCCACTCCCACTCCTGTTCATGCTAGGCCTGCAGTAGCTGCCTATATAGGCAGACTATCAAGTCTGCACTGTTAGGAGCACTTGGGAGTCCATAAGACATAAGAGCTCCAGTTACCTCTACACCTATAGGTTAATTTAACCAACATCTCACCCAAGAAAATAAACTCACGGGGCAGGCAGACAGACAGACATTTTTTCCCTTTTTCTGTGGCTAACGCAAATTTAATTAACCAGAGCCCGCTTAGCCTTCTCCTCAGATAATCTGCAGTGCATGCAACCAGAAATATTTACTGGTGAAGAGACACTAGATAACATTTGCTCTTTGGATTTTCAGTTCTGGGATCCCAAGAGTCCACTGTCTGCACCATCTTCCAGACACAGTCCTGCATCTCGGGTAATTAGAGGAGCAAGGATCCAGCAGAACCCATGCCGCCCCTCAAATGAAACTGCTATCAACTGGGCACTGTCTACATGTAGTAAAGGGACCCCAACTAGACCATTCAATTCATATTAAAGCAGGGAAGCAACCACAGAACAGTTCTCTACGACTCCTGAACAGGTGCAAGATTCGACCAGGCTTAGGTCAAACTCAACGGGCCACAGTCATCCCGGCTGTCACTCCACTGACTTGACCCAAGCAGCATTGGGGATGAATTTGCTTCATTAAGACAGTGAGCACAACCATGCTATATCTTTCTGGGGACTGCTGGCTGCCAGATGAGACAGCTGGATATAGCCCCATATCCACATAAGCGGAGATTTTCAGAAGTAACTCGTGAAGGCTTGTCACTGCTCACTGAAGTCAATGAGAATATGACCAACCAACTAGCACTGAGTGCATCTGAAAAAAAGTCTCGTTCTCAGTGCTGCCAAATCAACATTTCCACGGAAGGTCTTCAGTAAACCACCACTTAGCTATGGCTCTAGCTTCTGGGTACACAGGATGAGATTATGGAGGAAAAACTAAGGTACCATTAGAAAACTTGCAAGCTCTTGTGGTTACAGAGAAAAAAAAAACAGTTTGACTGAAGTGCACCATGAAAGTGTGGCGTGGAGTTTTTTTCCAGGGGGTAGGCAAGTAGGTGGGAGGAATTCCAGTTTTTGAATCCTGATTTTAAAAGAGTTTTTGAAGGTATGGGCTTAAGGACACTGAATGCAAGACCCTGTACTCCCTTTGAAGTGGTGTTTTTTTACTGACATCTGACAGACTCATAACCACTGGTCTAAAAGCAGCAGCTCACTGACTAGAGCAACCTGCTGCCTTTGCATATGTATATCAGCTTCAGTTTCCTCAAATTCTTCCAAAAAAATACAAGCCAGCTTCCAAAAGAAATCTCACCCCTATCAATACCGGGCCAACTCCACCTCACTCAGTTTGTTCACGTAGAACCAGATTGCTTCCACAGCAAAGAGTTTAAATTCCACGTACAGGAAGCCGCCTTCATCGACTGCACTGCGAAATGGGCCCTCAGTACAATAATTCTCTGCAGTTGTTGCAAATGGTACATGAACCTAGTACTGATCTAGGAAGACTCAACTGAGAGAGAATCAAGCAATGGGCTCAGTGCAGCAGGCTTGGAAATTAAATTTTTCATCTAGTAGCTAGCTGGGATGAGCGCATACCCAGGCACAAGTTAACTCTTTCAAAGCTGCCAGGTAAGTCTCATCTATCTCAGCAAAGCCCAGAAGTGTTTGAATTAGTGCAATTTGTCTGTCACACACGCGCTCCATTTTCAGCCAGAGGATTCATCACAATATGCAATGCCACAATGAATGCTACCGCAATGAATGCCCAATAGGATCATGTGTCTAGATGCAGATTGTGCTACTGCACGCTTGAAAAAGAATAATTCAGCAACTCATTAAGCTTTAAAAACCTTAAGACCCAAGAACCCCCGGACTTTAAGGTGCTATGCACCTGGGACTCCCCTGCCATATCAATAGTACTCACTTCTCCAGTGGAAGAGCACAGCCAAAATGAGTATACAACTTGTCTATAAATGAAAGCCGTGAACCAATCGTCTTTAGCATAATGCAAACTTTGAAAGAGAACTAGACTGGCGCAGGGCCCTGCTTTGTGACATCTCACACAAGACATCCCCTCCCCTCCTCTCCCCTGGCATTTCTTTCCCCTCCTGCCTCTTTGTAAACTCTATATGTTTGTAAGCTCTTGAAGGCAGGGACTACGCCTCCCCATTATTTGCCCAGGGGTACGCACAATATACCTCTGTGCTTTGGGAGGGTGTCAAGGTGTTTCTGTGAGGCACATAAATAAGACCGCTACAGCAGTAAATGCCCAGGTCAGACTGAGGGATACAAGGGAGAAGGGCCACAAGTTTGGACCATGTCCTCCTTTTCTTAAGCAACACGCATTA
Source organism: Gavialis gangeticus (assembly GCF_001723915.1). Classification (NCBI taxonomy): domain Eukaryota; kingdom Metazoa; phylum Chordata; order Crocodylia; family Gavialidae; genus Gavialis; species Gavialis gangeticus. The sequence continues at coordinate 21,564,152 of NW_017729001.1, forward strand.
ACAATTAGCCATCAAGAGAGTGCCTGGCCAATCTGTTTATGGGGATTACCAATCCTGTTAATCTCATCTCTGGCAGTTTCATTTTATGAGGGGTTTTTTTGTTGTTGTTTGGTAAGGCATCAGGGACAACCATGCTACCGGCTAGCCATGATCAACAAGCAGAGGCCGCTTGTATCGGAGGGGTGCAGCAGAGGACAGGGAGGAGGAGGACTAGCAAAGTGCAAGAGAATGACAGATACAGGAAAGTCACCTCAGGTGACCCAACCCCTGTTAATTTTAAAACTTCCCCATCTGGCTATAAAAGAAACACTCCCGTGCCTTGATTTATGGCCTACCCTTGACTGACAGCTGCGCCCCGGGCTTCTACATCCACTGGATCCTTTACCCACCCACCCCAGGCCTTTCAAGTATTTTTTATTTTTAGAGACCTCTTCTCGCTGAGGACAATGCTGGAGCTCCCTGTGCACAAAGCACACCGACGGCCCCCCCACACACCTGGGGATGGGGCTTGAGCCACGCGAATTGAAGCAAGACTTGGCCGAAATAAAGGAGTCCATATCCCATTGCACTAGAAGGAAACACCCATTGGCCAGTTCATAGCTTTGTTCAAGAGGCTAAAAATAAGTCCTAACAGAGCTTGCAACACTGCAAACACTGGCAAAATAAGCAACCTTGTATGAAGAACAGGCTTCCAGAGCAAGGGTGAAGCTCAGCGGGACCCAGTCCTTGGAGCCAGCAGCAGCCAAGGGAAAAGGATAGGCAGCCTCTCTCGCCCGCTCGACTCAGCCAGGGCTGGGGAATGAAGAGGGGCTTCCACAGGATGGATTTGGAACTAACAGGCTTATCCAGACTGTCTACTTCTGCTTGGTCCATGGGTTATTTCATGCTCAAGACATGAACCAGGAAGCCTCAGCTGGAGAGAGTGTGGGAAGGATGCTATTTTTGGCATGGCCTTAGGAGATGGGACTGGGACTAATTCCCGGATCAAGGACAACAAGAAGTCCTTTTTTAAATACATAGAGGGCAAAAAGAAGGTACTGGGTAATGTGAGGCCCCTGCAAGACGCGCTAGGAAATTTGGTCCTCAGACCAGACGGCAAAGCTAACCTATTTAACGACTTCTTTGCCTCCATTTTCCTGAGCGGGGACCAGTTCAGCCCCCGCACCGGGCCCCCCT
>NW_017729001.1:21565384-21587825 GCF_001723915.1 Gavialis gangeticus
GAGAGGGTCCAGAGGAGGGCCACTCGCATGATCAGGGGGCAGCAGGCAGGCCCTATGAGGACAGGCTACGGGACCTGAACCTGTTCAGCCTCCACAAGAGAAGGCTGAGGGGGATCTTGTGGCCTGTTACAAACTAGTCGGAAGGGACCAGCAGGCACTGGGGGAGTCCCTGTTCCCCCCAGCACTGCCAGGAGTGACTAGAAATAACGGTCACAAGCTGGCAGAGGGTAGATTTAGGCTAGATATCAGGAGGCGCCACTTCACGGTCAGGGCGGCTAGGATCTAGAACCAACTTCCAAGTGAAATGGTGCTGGCTCCTACCCTGGCAAGGCTTGACAATCACCTTGCTGGGGTCGTTTGACCCCAGTACTCTTTCCTGCCATGGCAGGGGGTCAGACGATCTGCTCAGGTCCCTTCAACCCTACTATGAAGCTATGATTTATAACATTTGCCCCTTCACCTTTGCCTTGTAGAACAGGGTCTGCTGGTGGCACCGCATGAAGTGACAGTCACGTCCCCACCCTGCTACTTTGGGCTCCTCCTAGATCAGGGGTGGGCAAAATGCAGCCCACGGGCCAGATGCGACCAGCCAGGCCACTCTATCCGGCCCATGGGGCCCCTAAAAAATTCAGAAAATTAATTTGTCTGCCCCTAGCTGCCTGTCATGTGGCCCTTAATGGCTTGCCAAAACTCAGCAAGTGGCCCTCCACCCAAAATAATAGCCCACCCCTGTCCTAGATCCACTGAGCCAAGGCCCTGCTCTGTTCAGTTGGTACAGACCAACATATATGTGCCCCGAGGGTCCCCTGAACCTGCCTGGAGCTGGGTGCAGAGCCAATTATGATCAACTCCATGGCCTTTAGCTGTTGCAGCAAGCCAACAAATTGTGCCAATGAGGCAATAAACTCCATTAACGTTTAACTGGCTTTCCAAACACTTGCAGCAGTTGGGCTGCATTCACCTGGAACTGACACCCCAGGGAAAAAAGCAGTTTGTGACCTCTGCCTTCAGCGTTAGCAGACGTGATCTCACCATGCACATGCGCACAGAGGACCCTTTGCTTTCTTCTTGATCAAACCCATCCCGTGGTTAGTGGTGGAACAAGTTGGACTCCGTGCTCCGTTCTTAAAACAACCCCCCCCAAAAGAGAGAAACAAGGAAAAAACAGAGACAGATGTGCAACACCTACCACTTGACAAACAAGCTATTAGCTAATCAATACCCTCTCAACTGGGTCTACCCTCATCTGCCAGGAAAATCTGTCCCCTCAGCAGGGAGTAAGGGGATGTCAGATGCCCCTTATTTTACTACTCAGATCAGGGATCACATAGGAGAAGGGAGATCATAAACTACAAGGTTGTATTCTCCAGTGCACAAGTGAGAGGACACAGAAATAACGTGGCTCTGGGAAAATCTTCCCATTAAGGTTTTTCTACGAGAGCACACATTTTCCTGAGAAATTTTTCAGGTAATCAGAAATGCTCGTCATTGAAAGACAAGAACGCTACCTCATTCTTATGGAGCTCTTTTAAAAAAATAAGTGAGGTGTCCCAAGGCTGCATAGGTGCTGTGGCTGAAGAAGCTCACTGGGCTAGTGATAGCTAAATTAGTCTGGTGTGGAGGTTTGAGATGACTTAAATGGCAAGCAGGGACTCAGTTACTTGCAAGAGGAGAAGAAGTGACAGTCCCCTACACATACAGAATTAATGCCTTCCCCTGGTTTCTGTCAACAAATACAAAATTATTTGTTTTCATATACCCCAAGTTAAATTCCCACCCCCTCCACAATAAGCTCTCCCCATTAAGCCAGGATGCAGGGACTGGAAAACACAGAAGAAAGGAGCCAGCAGTTATGAAATGTTCACAGATCTTGTAAAACCAAAAGGAAAAATACAGATACACACAGGAAGAAAGCTTATTTTAAAATGCAGAACAATGGGGCAGGATGGAAAGCAATGTCAGAGAAGGAGAAATAACCCCGACACCTCGAAAGGAAGATGTGCTCCAAGCACCGAGACCAAACCAAAATAAAACACTCTGTTCACTGTCATGCTTGCCCACTCTGCCCTGCAAGATTTCTGACAGGTTTATAATTCACTTTCTCCATCCCGATTACATAACCTCATAAACATCCAAGATCTCACTTGAAACTGTGAAAGCTCTGGATCTAAAGCCCAGAAAAATCCAGCAGCTCATAAAACTGAGCTTATCACATCAGCAGCTTTTCTTTCAGTTATCTTATTTCTCAGGGAGTCACTTGTTACAGTGGTTGAGAAAAGCTGGTCGCAATGGTCACTTAGTATACACAGTCGCCAGAGCTTCAAAAACCAGCCCCCCCCTAAAATACTCTGGCCAGAAGAACTGAAGTTTCCAAGTCTGGCACCCACACTCAGCACTTGACTGGCAGGCAGGAAACTGTGGTTTGACCCTTCTCCCTCCCTGGACTACAGGAGACGAGATCTCTATAGTGTTCACACACTGGAAACCCTATGAAACAGGAAGCAACCTACCCACTACAGAACAGATGAGCCTTTTCACCAGAAAAGTCAGTTATGATCATGCTAGAAAGGTTTCAAACGTGCTTTTATATGTCATAGACAAGGAGTTAAGAAATGAAAGTAATTTGGGGAGTTTAACAAGAAAGCAGATGAGCTCTCGGATTCACAGGCCATGGGAGAGGGAGAAAAGGGGATGAGAGTTTACCATACAGAAAAAGACTGGTGGTAGGACGAGAAAACTGGAAGCTGAAGGTGAAGTTAAATTCACACTGCAAATAAAGCAGACAGCGAGTGTGATGAACCACTGGGACCAGCTGTCATTAGATATGGTGGACGTAAAGATTTCAAATGACAGAGCATCAAGACAGGGCAGCATCCTTAACAATATGCTCTGATTCAGCCAGATGTTAAGAACATAAAAGCCAGGAGGGGAATTCTACGGCCTGGGTTATATACAGGGGGTCGGACTAGAGGCTCACAATGGTCTCTAGCCTTAAATGTCCATGAATCTACACAAATGTCTTCTCTAATGAGCCTTGATGTATCAGATCACTATTAGCCAAAGCCAAGCTCACTCAACTACAGCATGCCATTTCACACCACTGTCAAGCATCATCCATATTTCCCTTACAACTACGCAAATCTTCCTTACTGTCCTTACACCCTGCCCCTTCCTGATAGAAAATTAATCATACGCCAGCAGAGCCACAAAGGGAGCTGTTTTGAAAGAGAAGGGGCTGCAGACTGCATTGCTTTCAAGGGTCCAACACAACCTTCTGAAACAATGACCTTTCGCAAGAACACAACGCGCTGTACATCTCATCCGCGAGTCTGGAGAAGCAGCAGCCTCTACCACCGTAAAGGATGGAGCAGCCTGCTGTCATAGGAATTAATGAGCTTATCTCTAGTGCGACGGGCAGACGGATGGGGCAAAAGATTGCCTGGGAGTTGGGCTCCTTGCACTCAGTTTCATACACGACAGAAACCTTAGAATCAGTGAAGCAGAGAAAAAACCAGCAGGAGGCTCACCAAGCGTTAACAGGAACAACTCACCTGGAAGGGGGCCTTTCCCGTCAGACACTGGTAAATGATGGTACCTATACTCCAGAGGTCAGCTTTGGCGTCATAGTGTTGAGACATAATGACTTCAGGTGCCTGCATTGGGAGAGAAGAGCTTTGTTTATAAGGACCTGGCCTTCCTCTTGGCAGCCACAAGAGAAACAGAAGCCCCTGATATGCCTCCACTTTTAAAAAAAGCGCTGGCCAAGATTTGACAAAAGGAGAGATTAAAAGATTTACCAGGCTGTGATAATATTAGCAGGGAGGTGATTTCATAACTCTAATCTGGGGAACGGAGGCAGAGTTTTATTTCAGGTGGCCAAAAATTCCATCCCCTTTTGTCTGATGTACGGCAGGCAAAAAACAGTGCATTCCCTTCTCAGATATTAGATTTCCTGTTGAACCAACTTGCACACAAAGGAGTCCCTTAAGAACAGCTCAGACAGCCCTTTTAAAACCAAGGCAAACACACAGATACTCAAGCCCATATAGCAACTTTACCCCTTGCAACCAAGGCAAACAAAGGATCACGTTGGTCTAGGTAACTTGGGTCATAATCACCTCCGGCGTTTCTTAGCAGTCTAACCCAGCAGGCAGCTCATTAGGTATGCCCGACAGCACAGTGCCAAGAAGCATGGCTTGGGTTCAAATGCAGGTCTGTGTTTTTAAGTAAAAGAGGTCACACCCCAATTGTGCTTCAGTCAGAGTTTGAGCTTTCCTCACCAGGTTTACAGCAGCTCACCACAGGCTTGTTCCAGAAGCTACAGAGAGCATGAATGCATAATGATCAAAAAAGCTGCCAATGTAATGTACTCCCGGGACTAGCAGCAGAAGCAAGTGGCAGGATGGCTAAACCCTACGTTTACCAAACTGGATTTCATCCAAACCCTGCAGGAGCAGGAGATCAGTATTCAAGCCCAGCCATGGACAGAGGCAAAGACTTGTTCCAGTTGGAATGGAAAAGAGGGGCTACAAACCAAGGGGGCAGCAGTTGGGCAATGCAGACTTCATCCTAGAGGTCACAACACACAGCACTAGACACCAGCAATATGCCTCTCTTTGCATCAGGACTCAAACCCTCTCCTCCTCTCCCTCCACAAGTCCACCTTTAAACTAAGAACAGGGCACATTTTCAGCCCAAGACCTATTTCCAGAGTTCCTTAAAAAAACTGAAAGGGAGAGAGAAAAAAAAATCCAACAGTTCCTTTCCCCACCCTTTTTAAATGGGAGCTTAATGTTTGATCTACTTCCAAGAAAGAATGAAAGAAAAAAAAAAAAAAAAGGGTAAAAATAGACAATTCAGGACATTCTCTCTCAGCAGGAAAAGGAAGAAAAAGTAGTTACTTCATCCTCATACAGTATATGGCCAAATTAACATCTCTCTCTGTTTGTTTATTTTTCAGTATGAAGGCAGCTTTGGTTTGGTTTGCATTGAGAGACGGTGAATATTAAACATTGCTGAGCTAAACTACCATGATGCAACAGAGCCTAGCTCAGTGCTAGCCCAAAGGCTCAGGCTGAAGGGTTGCAAATAAAGCTTAATGGCATTAGGCACCTCTCTCTCACTGAAATTCAAGTAGGTGAAAATCTCAGCCTAAGCGACCATACCTAGAAGAGCATCAAGTACTGGCTTAGGACAAAGTTAAGCAGCCGTGCCTTGGAGATGGGTCACAGGGCTGGTAAACCTGGTTTTGCCATTTATTTCTGGTGCCCTGTTGTGACTTTTTTTGGGGGGCGGGGGGAAGAGATGTATCAGGTGATTGCACACAAACACACGGGAAAGGGATTTCTACCTCACATTTCAGCCCGCTGGAGGGTTAGTTTAGTTTGCTTGCTTATTTCATTTCTAAAGTCTTTCCGTTTTGCCATCTAAGCAAATACCTTTCAGGCAGCTGGCTCTGTTTGCAACCAAGGGAAAGGGTAGAAGTGGACAGCAGAAGGAACAGGGTGAACGGTTGAAAAGCCGCTGTTTTAGGATTCAGTGCTGTGGCAAAACGCACTTTGCAGCATTTGAACTTGCTCCTAAGAGTCACTCCCAGCCCTGGGCTGGGAACTCCTTTCTCCCTCCACAAGAAGGATTGCAAGGGAAGATACCCAGGTGTTCTTAACATTGAGTCTCTCCCATTTTCAGGGTACCTGACAACGAGGGAATGATACAGAAAGCCGAGACAGTTGCTGGCATCGTGCTAGCGTCTCAGGAAACCCTTCTCATTCCCGACCAGCCGTGACTCTCGTTGTTAATCCACATCTTCCTCAATAGCATGCCCTAAGCACACACTAGGTTGTGAGCAAGTGCTGCTTTCTACCTTAACTACTGAAGTACATCTGAACGCAGTAGAGATTTCTGCCCAAGATGTGTGGGCAACTGGTTGATTAGCCTCGCTTTATCTCCCACGAAGAAGACCTATTCTTACAGGCAGAGAGGAACATCACACACACCACAAAGAGAATGGATCCAGCTGGTCCTGATCTAGCTATAGGGCACGTGTGCCATGCCATGGCTACATTAAAAAAGCAATACAACTGGAAACAGTACAGAAAATGCTTTAAGAGGCCCGATAACAGGGGAGGTCTGTCTTTTGAAGGCAGTGCGAATGCCAGGACTAGATAACCCTTGCTCCATGGCATGGGCCCTTTAAAAGGTACCAGGAAACCAGGGTACGAGAGCTCCCAGACTGGAAGTGGTGTTAGAAGATTAGTTAACACTTGTGGAAAACCTTGCACTACTTTTTACCTCAAGGACTAGCACCAGGAACCTTTGTGTGTAAGCAGACAAGGCAGAACCCATCTCTCCCAAATACAGCAGAAGCTCTGGGAAGAATGGCAACATATACTCCTCCTCCTCCATCATGGCAGAGGTGATGCTAGCAGGAGGAGAATGGAAGTGAATAAAAAAGGAGATAGCTGGGAAAAAGAGGGCGAGGAGGCCTGTCTAAATTAGGCTCAAGAGGGAACTGAGGAGAGCGGACCTACAGTGCCACAATGCCTCATCTCAGGGACAGTTCCCTGCCATGAGCACTTTATAAAAGGCAAAGTCTTGAGGGATGTACCATCATCACTCCTGTGCTTAGTCTTACACTACTACAAGTCAGCCTGCAGCTGAAGGATCCACATCCTTCACTGGAAGAGGAAAGCTTCTGCGAGTGGGTAGAAAGCAATATTCTCTTTTGTTTCAAGCAATATTCTCTTTTGTTTCCTACAACGTACCAACAACTTGTCTGAAAGGCAGATTCGAGCAGAGCGTCTTACATATCCGCCATCTGGTTGCTCAAAGAATCATTACCGAGCCATCTCTTCCCCCTCCACGGTTCTATGTACAATAGCAGCTTTTTGAGAATTATGAACTAGAATCTAGATCCTGGAGGGATGTCTGGAAGAAAAGTAGGTATTTCACAGGGAAAAGAAGCAGGCTGTGTGTTTGTGCAAAACTTTGAACATGCAAGCTTCAGTGTAAAACAGCAGGTTGTAAACATCTAAGCAAGTATAATAAGTCCCACACATCGGAGGAGAAAAAAAAAAAAGCTTACTTTTTGCCAGTTTGTGACAAAGCAGTTCCCTACCCACACACACTTACCATGTACATAGGTGAGCCACACAAAGTTGCTGCCATCATGTTATTTTGCAGGTATCGGGCAAATCCAAAGTCAGCTGCATGTAACAAACAAAAAGAGGTGGTTCAGGTTCAGACAGCAGCCCCCGAGAACCCATAACGTTTCCTATAGCAAAAGTGATGTCTGTTGTCCCAAGTATTAAGTTTTAACCCATCTTCATCTTGAGAAGAAAGACAACTTTAGCTGGGAGGTAGAGTTACTTAAATACTTGCTGTAAAAACTTCCACTGAGAGACCAAACAGTGGTCTGGTAAAATTTAGACTGAGACGTTAAAAGAAATCAATCCCAGTTCATCCAGGGATACCTTCAGTCTCTATTTGTCTCATGTCCATTATTCAACCCTCAGTCCTTTATCAAGTGAAAAATAGGATGGTAGGGTCTAGATCCGCAGTGGGTGGAAGTTAGTGAAGCTCTACCAACTTCAAGGACATAACCCAATCTACGCTAGCTGTGAATAACACTGGAGCTGCCAATCCCAGGAAGATTCATCAGAGATCAAAAGCTTTTCTTTTGTTTTCTGCTGCCTCCTCATCTTCTAATTTGGCAAACTCGTAGCTACAATTCACTCCAGAGTTACACTCACAACACAGTGTTACAAACGTCAAAAGACATCTTCCACCCATCATATCCTCGTTTCTGGAATATGCTTGTTCCAAACTGTTTCGTTAGAACAGCTGCTACAGTATCATCTCTGATGCCAAAAAGAAAGCCGAGCCATAACTTCACCTGGTTGCTAGAAAAGCCAGGGGCTACGAATGCCGAAAGGATTACATCTGCAGGTTACTCAGTGTCTGATCATATGACACTTAGAGGTTCTCTCAAGGTTACCAGATATTTCAAGCAAGACAGTTACTTGACACTGCTGTTTATGCCATCATCTGTCATTATTAGATTATTATGGTTAGCTGTTCCTCCTCCTGGACCATCCACCATCCTTAGGGAAGGTGGAGGGGTGGTTAGACAGCATGTTAAGTATGTAGGGTGTAGCTAGAGCTCCTCTTTAGACAGCCCTCCTTTTTTTTTTTTTTGTCCCTGGTGAGCACTAGACACTTCCACTTTCCGTCCACCACCAAATACCACCAAGTTCTTCGACTACAGCTGAACAGCAGGAAAATATCAAACAGGCTTTCCTCCCTCCTGAACCTTGTTTCTCAGCCAAAAGCCACGAACATGTTCCCCACAAGACACATGAAGCAGAGAACTGCATTGTTTAACTGGTGTCAGAGCCAACTTGTGAACTGTACTCCAATGAGATAGATATCCATGAATAAAGGAAGTGATTATACAGCTCTTACTTCAAAAGGGACCTTGGGGAACACGTTGGGTTCACTGACAAGTCATAGGACACCAAAATGCTCTACTTGTCCCAGCTCACCTACCAGTGAGAGTCAGGTCAGTTTTAGAAGGCAGGACAAACTCGTATCACAGCCAGCCTGGCAAGGGCTAAAATTAAATACCAATTACAACCATGTTGTTTCTGACACCTCTCTCGATAGCAAATGGAGCAAAGCTCCCTGCTCCTTTTGTTGCTGCTTATCCAGTTCCAGCAATACAGCTTGGGATGGCAAACAGCTGATCTCAATCATCCCCCAGCAAAAATCATTCCTTAAAGCAAGACTCAAGGAAAGGCTCTTACCGATCTTTATGCGAATGTTGTTTGGATTTGACTTCCTGCCTCCAGCATAAGAAAGGAGAATATTCTGCGGCTTCAGGTCCCGGTGGATGATACCTTTGCTGTGTAGCATTTTCATGGCACCTGCTATCTGCTGGAGAAAGAGTCTGATGGTGTCTTCGCTCAGCGTCCGCATAGCTAGAAGGAATAAAATAAGCACAACTGTAATGCCAGCTGTCACTAAGGAAGCCAGAAGGCAGCTTCTCTACAGAGCCTAACAATAGTAACACATGGTCTTGCACTTCCACCAGCAGATGTGCCTTTTCTTCACCTACTTGATGAGCATCTCTTGAACTACCACCTGAGCTAGGGTGTGCGCTCCTCCACAGCAAAGATGCTGCAAAACGCTGCAGGCCCAGTTCTCAGATGAGAAATCAACATAGGATCATTGACTTCCAAAGCAATGCAAAGGGCTTAGGCGGTACAATGCCAATTTACACCGCAAGAGGATCTGGCTCCTTGACAGTAAGAAGGGCAAGAGGGAATAAATAGACCTTGTCAACAAAGATTAAAAAATGGAAAATAAATAAAACTCAGTAGACAGGTACAATGTCAACAGGATCCTCTGGGGAGTCAGCCTTGGCTTTCTGAGAACTTCTGAGGTTAAAACAAAAGTACAGATCAAATACGTTTGACAGGCCCCCACCTGCAACAAGGTTGGTACAAATTCACTCCGTCTATTTTAAGAATAATTCGGCGTGCATCTCTCCCTCCTCCCCCCACCCAGAAGCACATCTGTAAGGCATAAATTGCCGAGTTCAGAACAAGCCCCAGTATCAATAATGTTTCTGGCTTGGCCAGACACTGATGTTCACGGACAAGTAAGGTTCAAAGAAATCCATTTCACTTGAATAAAACCATATCCCTCGTCCATGCCCCTGTAATTACTACAGCCTTTGTTGTTCCAGCTGTTCTCTACAAAAAGGCCTTGAACTATGCTGGCAGGAGCATCAAAATACTGCTCTACCTTGTCAGCCAGAGGGGAGGAATCCTTATGAAAACACAGACGAGGTCATGGGCAGCTTTAGCATAACACAGGAAATTAAAGATTTAATTTTAAAAATATGTGTATGGGAAATAGTAAGAGATACATGTTGATTAGACAGTGCCGAGTGCAGAAAACAAGCTCCAGTCACTGCCAAATCCCAACCTATTAGAAGGGGCACCCAGGACTAGCAGAGGTAGGAGGTCAGTCAAACACCGGCAGATCCTTTGTCCACATCTACACATATGACAAGTGCATGCGCCTGTACAGTCCTTTTCCTCTGTACTCCCCACACTGGGCCTTTTTCTGCCAAGCTGGAACTCTACTACAAGTCTCTTGCTTTTGAAGGAGAGAGCCGGTGAAGGTCAATAGACTCATTTTAAGAAAAAGGATTTCAATTCAGGCACTCCCCCGAAGCGTCTTCCATAAAGAGCATGGTCTCATCTCCAACAAGGCCTCTCAGACCTATTAAAGGGCTGCTAGGATACATCAGGGTAACAATTCTCCACTTCAATGCAACAACATTCTCCTATAATCAGCTAAGGGTCAAGGCTTGGTCAAGCTCTCTTCTTAACTCATTCCTCCTGAAGGCGATATCAGGGGTTTTTAGGACTCCCATCCCCATAGTATTTGAGTATCTCTGAAACTACTGTATTCATCCTTGCAACAAGGAGTAGGAAGTGCAATTATCCTCATTTTACAAATGAAGAGGCCCACCAAGACCACATGATGTGACCATGGTCACAGACCATGTTCATGGTGGAACAGGACTCTTTCTTCCATACACTTTGTGGAACTGGAATACCTGGATAACACATCTCCAGCCAGGGCATCACATCATCTGAACATGCAAGACTGGCCCCAATTGTATTACAAAAGTTCGAAAGCAGATTTCTCACTTACTTTTTAAAAGAGGATTAGCCCCACTGAATACAGAGCAGGCACTCCAAAATCTCTCTCATATATATTTCCAGTGTAGAGTCCACCATCTCATTATGTCCCAAACAAAATGAAAAAAGAAGCAGGGCTCTAAGCGTGACAGTACTTACGCTGCCTAGCTAGCTGGCAACAGCAGATTCCTTTGGCTAAATACACAGTGCCTCTAGCAGTTAAACCATTTCATTCAGGTCTTGCTCTGTCCTGCCATACATAATGTCTTCAAGGCATCACCCTCTCTCCACTACTTCCATACAATTAAGTGTCAAACACATTCACCACTACTTTCCCTAACAAATTAAGGATTTGCAACCTGGAGCTGCTCTTCTATTCCTTTATGCTCAGGAGAGATGGGTGCAGGGACTGAGGAACCACAGCCATAAGACAGCAATTTCAGGGGAATTTGAGGTTTCCTATCTGCACCAAGTCCTTATGCTTGAGAAGATAACATCTTCCAAACGTGAACAGAACGCAAATCAAATGCAAAGTCTGCTGTAGCTTAGCAAAGATATGAAGCCGCAGCAGGGTAGAATGAATACAAGATGGAGATATGCTGGACAGATGCTGCTATTCTTGCAGCCCTTATAAAAACTCAAGAATCAAGCGAGGTTCATGCTACAGTTGATGTTACTTGGGAAAGCTAGGAGTAGCAGGAAGAGGAGTTATGTCCCTCTCCTCACTCCACAGACAGATACCCAATACAGGAGAAGCTCCGCTTTGTCTCCTCACTCACCCCATTGTACTAACAGCAGCCTGAAAAAGCAGGCTCTCAAAGCCAGGAGTCTCCAAAAGATGAGTAGAGGCATAGAGAACCTTTTTGCCCTTTCTCCATCCACCCCTCACGTGTCCCCTTCTAGAAAGATGGTCCAAACCCCTATTAAACCACATGCAGTGACAACAGCCAGTCCAAGTCCCAGACTGTACATCAAAGCTCCTAGGTATAGTCCACATGTCAGCAGTAGCTGAACAAGCTTTTCTTGCCTTGGCCTACTAAGTCAGGAAAAGCAGGACTGTCGGTATCTCAGAAGAGTTTGTAAAGACAGCAATATCCTGAGGCTGGCCAGTGAAAGGTATATGGGTGAGCAGACTATAAAGGGCCGGAGGGATAGGATACGATACAGCAGAGCAGAACCATTCAGTTCACGCGCCGCTCAGGCATAGTGTGTAGAATAAGCCAATGTACCGCTTCTATGCTGTTCTAGCCTCATCTGATGCATGAGCCTCATGCCAGCATTCTTATAAAATAAAAAAGGGAGGTAGCTCATCTTCACCATGGCAGACCCAGCAAGATGGAAAAAAAAAAAACAAAACAAAAAACTTACAGTGGCTCTGGGTCATCCTGTCACCTGAGCATCTGAAGCCAGTGACACATGCTTCCAGAGAACACGATTTCACAAGCCTTACTCCATCATTACTAAGAAGTAATTATATCCTTGTGTTTATTTTCCTGGGTTCTACTTCAATGACGAGGCACTCTGCTTACAGCCTCAGGGCCTGCTAGACAGGCCAGTATGCCAGAGCAAATATTTACGACAGGACAGTTTGCGGTCTTCAAGGCCAGGGGGAAAGGGGGAGGAAAAAAAGCAGCCCGATCAGCATTATGGGGACATGGGATGAATGTTTTACTTGTCAAGAGGCTGCACATATAGGGCTGGGATCAGCTGATCTGATCTGAGGGCCAGTATATCTGAGTACAGACCAACTGATCTGTGACTTGGCAACATTTTGGAAAGGACAACTAGGATAGAGGAAAAAAAAAAATAACATCTCATCTTACCCATGAGTGTCAACTGAGTCTACCCTCCATAGGCACCTGACCCAAATCCCACTAACATAAGTTAGACGCAGTGGACTGCAGATCAGACCCTATAACACCATTAAATTCCAGCTGAGAACCCCTTCAAAGTCCAGTATAAAAATCTTTTTATACACAAAGGCCATGTACACCCCAAACTTGTACTGCAGATGCAATGAATCCTGTTAAGGGCATTTTTGGATAGAGGGCACAAGGGAGAGAAAAAAAAGTGCACAAACAGCTCACGTCCATTTGCAAAAGGGGTGCCCAAGAGCACAGAAAACACTTCCTTGCTTTTCTGACTTCTGAGAATTCACTTGGCTGCTGGGAGTTATTACAATTTCATTTCTACCCGCAGGGCTGGAAATGCCATGGTCAATCAATCCAAAAACATGTTATCCGATGAGAAACTCTTTTCACAATGGCAGCCACTCTGAGAAGCAACTTTTTAAAGCCAAACAACGCAGTTTAAAAACTGCGCCCAAAGGCCTATGGCAGTACTTAAAACTGGAAGGGACCATTTTTGAGTAGCTACTCTGGCTCCCTGAACAACAGAGGACACAGGACTTCATCTTGTTATTCCTGTTTAGAGTAGGCCAATAACTTGTGTGACACTTTCCCATCGCTCCATGAACCCAGCAGACAAGGCAAAGGTCTGCCCTACTCTCAGTTCAAATGTGTGGCTTGAGATGAACTGCAAGCAAAGATGAAGGCAATGCAGAATTAACAAAAGGAAAGATCGGTTCAGCAAATCATACCCATTACATGGAACCATAGCCACCAAGGGAAGCCACATGCAAGAGATACTGCTGAATATGTACAGGAAAAAAAGAACACGTTATAATGAAAAACATGGGGCTCCCACTTCATGATGGGATGGACATAAAGAATTTCTTTTGATTCAATGTAGAATTAGAAGATCATCTAACGCTTGTAATTACAAGGCAGATGGGATCAGGAGGCTTAAGAGTATTCTGCCTTTGAAAAGCATGAGATTTGCATGTCTAACTCATACTGGCATGAAGCAGAAATCGCCTGAAGTGCCCATGAATTGATGAGAGAGTCAATGCTACACTCAAAGACTGCAATGCAGCCATCAGAATAAGTGAAACAGCCAAGTATCACCTTGCTGTCCAAGGGAATTCAAGCTACAGATCAGAGGCTGGCTTTGAATCTTGCACTGGAAGAAATATAGAGACTTAATAAAATGAGCTTTTAAAGACAAATTGTCATCAAAAGGACACTAAAAAGCTTGCACACAAGGAAAGGTGGCTGCATCCAGGCAAGACCAGGACACCTGGCTGACCAAAAACAACAACCAGACAGGAAGGTCCAGCTAGGATCCACATAAGAAGTATTCACAGCATCACTGAGCCAGAGATGACCGTTCTACATCTCCTTTCCGGGCTGGCTAAGTCAATTTGCAAGGCTGTTGAAGGTCACACATCCAATTAAGCCAAGGTGCTTGGGAAATGCTGGCTTTAGCATACTTAAGCACTTGTAAAAATCCCTACCCACTGCCAATGTTTCCAGCATGCCTCTTTGATGGGGCCAACAAAATGGGCAGAAGGTTGCAACTGTGTGCAAAACATCTTCCAGCTCTGCAGGCAAGCAAATCTGCACCTTGACAGACATTTTCATGGATTTGGAGTCCCTTTTTGAAAAAAAAAAAAGAAAATTATACTGCCTTTTCTCAACTGCCCTCCCACTACCCACATTCAAATAGTTACCCGTGGTCTGACCTCTTAAACTGTTGTAGTGCCCTCAGTGAAACTTAATGATGGCTATTTTTATAGTGCTCCATTACTAAAACTTCAATTTGTAATCATTACACAAAAACTTTGAGCACAAAACATTAATTATAAATTCATGTTCCATTAAGAGCCCAACATTACCTAATGGATGCAAAAGTGCTATCAAAGAACTAGTATAAAGCCTGCAGAAGAGTCAAGATGCAAATCTAGGTCAGCTCTGACACACACATCTCTACAAAGCATACAGAAAAAGCAAAGTGATCTTTCCAATTTCTCCCAAACCCTTCCCACAGTCTAAGAGGTGAAGTGAAATACCATTTCTTATCTCATGCGAATGGAGGGGAGTGAATTAGCCTCAATCCTGAACTAATTATTCCTGGGGTAGTAACATTGGCTCCAGGGCAAATGCGAATTTTGCTTTAAATCATGCAATTTCCAGTCGCCGTCTCACTAAAACAAGACCCAACCACTGGAATATTTTTAAATCTTCTCTCACAATACTAACAACAAATGCAAAAGACTCCCTGGATTAGCTGAGTTTATTAAATCATGGTCCACAAGCCACACAGGAAATGGAGATGAATAAATAAGAAGAGACAACTTGTACTCTTTTACTTAGCATGAAAAAGAAAAACCTAGCTCCTTTACCAGGAAAAAAAAAAGCTACCAACCAACGGGAACTAAGTTTTAAATCTTAGAGGGGTTCTGGAGGAGTCCAGCAAAGCTGCCAGCCCAGAGTCCAGACGATACTTTCTCTCCTTCTCACCCCGAGCAGTCACGCGTCTGCCTCCTCTGCTCTCACTGTTCTAAGGAATCACGTGTCTGCCTCCAAAGGAGGCTCAAGTTCATCCAGGCCTGGATGCTGCAGTCTGTGGGCTTTGGATCGACAGGGCAGCAGGCAGGACTAGTTCCTTTGCCCCGGTATCCCAAGTTATGCCGAGATGCCCGATCAGCCATTTGCCTGTCAAAGTCAGCCCACGAAAGAAGAGGACACTCACAAGCCTCTTCTCCAAAAGCTAATTAACAAACCGGCCACAAACATCTGACTGTCAAATTGCATTTTACAGCGGTTTTTGAACTGCTGCAGCTATCACCATCCCTCAGCAGTGAAGACTCTCTCATACAATGCTCTTAACTTCACACTCAGTGCTAAAGGAGAGGAAGTGGTTCAGTACTGCACTGAAGAAGCAACTGTGTTTTACCTAATCTTGTTTTAGGGGGCGGGGGAAAAAAGGGCCAAACATCCTTTCATGTAAAACACAAGACATCAATATGGATAAACCCACATTCAGATAAATTCAGCCTAAATCTGCACGATCAGGGTAATTAAAGCAGATATCAACTGCTGACAGCAGGCCAATCCCCTCTGTCATTATTAACCTAAACTCCAGGGACCAGGTTAGCTTTTACAGCTGCAGGTTCTCTTAAGTATTTGCAAAGAGTTATCAATGGAGAAACCTCCAGCTAAGTGGCAAGGGGAGCAACGCTGCTGGGTTTTTTGGTTGAGGGGCGAGGCATAGATCTACTGCCTTAGATCTTCCACTACCAACCTGATTGGGTAAAAATGTATTATATGTTTCCCTCCGGGTTCACATGATGCCCTTGCCATTGGTCTACTTACTGTGCAGGTAGTCAGCCAGGTCCCCACCATTGCAGTACTGTCAACAGAAGAAAACACAGTGAATAGTGGACTAAGCAAAGTGTTATCAAACTGAGCAGGCACAAGTAAATAAGATGGAACCCCATAGGGAGGCTTACAGTTTAATATGCACCTTTGCCATTCTAGACATTCGAATAAAATGGAACAAAAATTATAGGTTACTGAAAAAAAAAAAAAATTCAGAGCTTGAAATAACAGCATTGTATGGAACCAGGAAAAGCAGCTGGGAGTGACTATGGATAAATATTTAAAGCTCCCTGTATAATGTTTCCTATTGCTAGGGAAGAGGCAAATGTGATCTCAGTTTGAAGGGAGCGCAGAATATATACAAGGTTTGGCAGCCACGCAACTATGATGTGTACAAAAGCTGTTCTTTCCACATGACACTTTATAACCGAACAGTAGCTGGTATCATACACTGCCCTTCAAGCTTCCCGGTCAACCCTGAGAGCTAAAAAGAGACCCGCTCACAGTAGATAGAGATATGGAAGAAAGTTGAACATGTGAGCTTCTTTGAGCCATCTTCACCCCCACCTTTACAGTCTCCACAAAAGCAGAAAGGCCCCCCCCAGTAAAGAGTTCATCTGATTTACTACAATGACTCACCTCCATAACCAAATAGACAGAGTTTGCCAGTTCCTAGGAAAGGAGAGGAAAAAAAAAAAAAGAGAAATCAAGAACATTTAAGCATGGGAAGACAATAAAGAAAAAACCCCCATTGTGCAACTGAAAAGAAAAGAGGTCATTTTTTTCCTGCATTGGGGAAAAACCACATCCTTGCAACAATGCTCTCAAAATAAGCAGGAGGAAACTATCATTTCTTGCAGTGATGTCAAAAGGATTAATTTGTGAAGGGCTTTGAAGAAGTGCTATGGACTTGTGAAGAATTTCATACAAAGTTGAGCCTGTTTGCCATTCCAGAGCGCTCCCGTTCAACAAAGCAATCAACTCTTTCCTTGCAGCTTGCGTCTTTGTATTCCTTTAGGGCTCTGGTAGATGACTAGCAGTATGCAAGGCAGACACTGGCTTGCTAGTTTGAACTTCTAACCATTTCCACATTAGCATGGCCCCTAAAGGCTTGAGAATAGGCCCATAAAAGCAGCACCTGCGTGAAAGGAGGGGAAGGAACAAAACGGCACATACATGGATCAAGCATGGGGGGGGAAGGACAGGCAACATTGGGGGCGGCATGCCAAACCACCCCTGCTCAGTGGTGTTTGAGGTGGGGGGGGATTTGGGATAGCTCATTATGGAGACTCAATACTGCCCTCAAAGCCCGAGTTATTTGGACGTGTCAGTTATATACGTTAGTCTTGTGGTATTCTCACTGGAGACATTTCCAATCCTACTAGGTGGAATTAAAAGGGTGAAAAAAAAAAAAAAAAAAAAGTCAAGGAGTCCCATGAGCAGCTAATGAAAATCGGTCCCATAGCAGGTAGCCACAATCCAGACAGGACGCTGGGCCATGCTTCATTCCAACAATACCGCAGCTCAGGAAGCAAGGGCATATAGGAAGTCAACACATCCCAGGAGACTGAGGGCGTTCAGCCTCTATTTTGAGGTCTCGTATACAAATAAAGCACCTATGCATCTGATCTCACATCTTGCTGTGTTTATATAGCCAGCGAGTTCAATTCTGTGCCTTGGTTTCCCAGGGTTTCTTATGACCCCACCCCCCATTTCTAAACAACTATGCGTATAAAATATTTTAAGCACCCAGCAAATTCAAGAGCACGCTGTCGACATGTGGCACTTCTCAACAGCCAGCTCTTGTACCCAAGCCCACACCAAGAGCCGTTCTCTGCACGTCTGCCCCGTGCTCTGCTCTGTCTGACGGTCCCCAGCTGCGACCATCGTGCACTGAGCCTCGCATAGCGCCTTTACGCACAGCATCTCATGGAGCAGTGCCAGGAACGGGGAGGGCTGTGCAGCGGAGCGTGAAAGGAGAGGCTATACGCACAACAGTTCTGCAATACCGGCTTCTCATGGCAGACAGCATGGAAACTTTACCATCTCAATGGTACCATCTTCTGGCCTCCTTGCCAAAGCACTGGGCAGACCAGAGCTGTGGGGGGAAGCATGGGACAGAGCAGAACCCCAATATTAATACTTATATAGAACAAGTATTTGAAGCATAGGTTGCTCTGATCTAAGATTTGCACTCGTTTGTGTAGCATAAAGGTTCAGATGTCACAGAATGGGTTATCCTTCCTCTCCTGGAGGCCACATATCCCACTAAAGGCAACACCTTTGTAATAACAATTCTGCGTTGGCCCAGTCAGTCCTTCCCGTCATCTCACCCTCAAGGATACTGAAGGCCCTGCTTAAGGTCTTTACCACAGCTCCACCAGGTGAAACCAGGGAAGCCGGTACAACTGACTGGTGGCCTCTCTACAGCGCTTATGGTCTACGATTACGATGCAACGAGGGTCGGCTGGGACTAAGGCAAGGTAACTAGGAGAGGGTTTGCAAAAAAATGAGTAGGCAATAGTTTTCAGTTTCCAAAAGCAGCTCTATTCCAAGATCTGGGCACCTGGCCAAAAGGTCCCAAATCCACACCCCCAAAATGATAGCTCTAAAGCAGCCCCAGTCCCTCGCCCGATCTCGTTTTAGCCCTTCCTACTCAAAAAGGATTTTATAACCTGTCCAAGTCTGTGTTAAATTAACTTCTTTGTCAATACTTTGCTCACCCCCACCCAACAGTTCTTGCAGCTATTTCAACTGAGACTTGTAGTGGAGAATATCTTTAGGGTTTCAAGATATAGATGTAGTTCTGTTGATATTTAACTACCCGGCGTGCTGAAAGAGCCAAGGTGCTGATATATGCAAAGTAACAACAGTGCATTAAAAGGTGATGCAAATGATCAACGGCCTAACAGCCTATATGCAAATCATTTCCCTAGTTCAAAGTGCTCCCCAAGCCCAGGGGCCAGCAGTTCAAGGCTTGTATGGCAGCTCCCGCTACCAGCTCAAGCAGGTTTCTGCGATACTTCGCACCAAAGCAGTTTGTATTTCCATGTACGATAAGAACTTCAGATCAGGCCAGGTTCAATTCCTGCATCTCAAAGAAACACGTGGGATCTAACCCACTTCCGCACACTGCTCAAAGGAAGCAGAAGCCACGTTTGAGCCCGAAGTACAGGGCTCCGAATCAGGTGTGGTGAGAAACGATTCCCAGCTCCACCACAAGCTTCTTATGTGACTAGCGACAAGACGTTCAGGGACAATTTTCAAGTGTTATGAGAACCCAGCAACTCCCACTGAATTGACTTAAAGTGGAAGATCTCGGGCCTTCTAAACATACCAAGGCCTTCGAACCTTTCTAAGCTTCGTGGTACATCAAGCACTGCAGCAATTGCTCTCGTGGAGCCATACATGAACTAGCTCATGTCCTGCCATGACCAGTGCAGAGTGGGAGCAGGAAGCTTAATGAAGGCAGTCTTGTGCCTAGCTTCACAGGTGGGTTTTGCAGCCCACAGCAATCCAAGTGCTCCCACAGCTGCACTGCTAGCCATGCCCAAACTGGCCAGTTTAAAGCAGGCTTAGGTAGGTCTAGACAAGCTGCAATGAACATATTGGAGCTAGACACTCGGTTTCCATGCCTGTGTGTGCTCATATGGTTAGCAGGGTTTGGAGAAACTGGATTCATTATTATAGAAATAGCCTCTTCCACTGGAGAACTGATCATATGCAAATTAAGATGAGACCACTGCAAGACGGGAACAAGCGGGTACTGTACAGTTTAGCTGGTTTTCCATCTTAATCTATGTTGAGGCTTGTAGAAATGGGGTATAATATATAGTAAGACGTCATTTGCTTCTGGTTTTTAAGATGAACATGTACAACTTAATTCCAAATTACTCAAATGCTTCAGGGATTGGATCCCTATAAGTACCAGGATAGTGAGAACAGAGACATACCGTTCAGCTTCTCTAACAACCAAGTGATTTTTATGCTTTTAGCATGCCAGCCTAACAGAGGCAAGGGAGAAAGCCCTGCAAGTCCCCTCTAAGCCAGCAGTTGTCAGTTCAAAGCTCATTAGAAAGCAGCATGGCACGTCTGCCATAGATCAGGTTTGATGGAAGAGCCCACAAAGGTTGTGTGCAACACAACATCAGCTGCTGTGGAATATGAAGTGATCTCTCCAAAGCCCTAGGTGCAAAAATCTGAAAAAATGTTTAAGAATTTATGAAGAGCAGCTGTTTTGTAGTTGCACCAAGTGTGGCGTTATGCAATGAAGCGAGTGGGTCTGAGAGCAGCTTTGCAGTTACAACTTTGTTACCAAGAATGAAGGAAGAGGCTTTTTAGCCTCCTCTCTTCCCACTCTTACCTTCCTAACTCAACTCTAACTACACCAGCAGATTCAGGGTATCCTGCCGAAGTTTTACAGCACCAAACCAGTCATACACTCGAGGATAACCTACTCTCCATTACGACAATAGATTATACAGTTTGAAAGAGACTCCTGATATTTTCTCCTTCTAAACTCATTCGTCATCATTCCTTGGAAATTCAGACCTGAAACTCCATTTCCTTTCCCTTTCATCCCTCCACAGTGCATTTCACTACAGCAGGTCAAACTTTAGGTCTCCCTACCTTTTCGGATCCTCAAAAGGAGAGCGAATGTGCCCAATTCACTCGCTCACATTCGGTCCCCAAAATACCATTTTCACTTCATCCTTCCTTTGCAGAGGCTCATATCCAAAAGGGCTAAGGACACACCACTTTCAGGCTCTTGCTCGTGTTTAATAACTTAGGGCCACCAGAGCTAACATTTTAAATCACCAAATTAACTATACTAAAAGGAAATTGCATAAAGAAATAACACCCCCACCTCTTAATTCCCCAAAATATGCAGTAGTAGCCCTACTCCACTCCTTTACAAGCATTACACACAACACTCCTGCCAAAGGCATTAGGTTGACAATTAATCAGCCTGGATTGGTGCCCAATTTCTAGGTCTCCCAGTATAGACTCTAGTAGCAAAGTTGCTCTTTAACTAGTAAATAAATAAATAAATAAATGGGGGGGAAAAAATCATGACCTTACTGTCTACAAACCAGTGCACATGCTCCAGAAGAGGCAAGGAAACTTTTTTATCCTGCAGAAGTTGTTGCAGGACAGCTCTCTGCTGAAATTTTTTAAAAGCAACATTGCATGGCGTACGTTAAAGCCAGTGAGGTTTAATAACCCTGTGTCTCCTTAATTCCCTTCCCACCCAAACTGGAAGGTCGTATAATCCTCTTCTTAAACAGTGTATGGGTGTGTGCATGGAAACAGACATATCAGGAGTGAATTCTTCTCACATCCTCTTACCCAAGTGCTTGAGAAAGAAGCAGAAGGAGGATCTTTGAGACAGGAAATCTATCTTGGCCCCTGGACAGATTACTGCCAAACTGAATACAATACTAAAGAATCAAAAAATGAAAAAGTTTTCGTTATTCTTGCACCTGTGACATCTACATTCAATACTGCACCATTTGCACGAGTTTGCATGGGGCTGTGAGAACAGGGAAGCTGACAAAAATAATCAGATTAATCCAACAACTTGTCTTGCCTTTCCTAGAAAGAACCCGATACATTTTTAGAGCAGGAGAAGAAAAAACAAAAACCCTGCAACACCGACACATACGCCCATGTGCTTGCTGGCTGATTTTTAAATCCTTTATTAACACACTGTTTCAAGGAATGCAAAATATTTGACAGCTATACAATCCAGACAGTGCCAGTCATCAGGAAGGGATGTATTGTTGTTATTGTTAAAAGTTCCCGCACTGTCAAACACAAACTCAACATCAAGGGAGGGAAAAGCCTGCCACTGAGGTAACAAGCTTCATGCCAGGCACATACTAAGCCTCTCCTTCAAAATGCCAATGTGACAACCACCACCTTGGACAACAGATTGGGAACTGAACCAAAGGCCTAAAAATTGTGAAATGCTGTATCTTGAATTCAGGAGTCTAAATTCACTGGCTAATGCTTACGTTCTCTGCAGAACGTGCAAGAAGCACAGAGGGGGACCTGTAACTCTCACCCACTTGTGGGTTATGCCATCCTGGAGTTGGCATGAGGGCGATTTGTCAAGGTGGACATTAGTTTACACAGACACAGACTCTAAAATCATTTCATTCATATTATTCACAACAACTCTGCACCAGCCTGGCTGGAATAAAGAGTGACCAGTCCTATAAACAACCCCATTATTCCCATGGATAGAGTCACTTGACGTGGACAGAGGCCAGATGCAATGCTCCTGCTCACAAGCAGAAAGGGATTACGTAGGCACAAAAATCCACCTCAAAAAAAAGGTAGAGCTGAAGTACAAAAGGAGCTCCTTTGAGCCAGGGAGAACCTCCTCTTGCGCTTCAGACAACAGATCCAGAAAACTTTTCTTAACCCAGCCTCTCAAACTGATCAAGTGGCAGCGGAGTAAAAAAAAAAAAAAAAAAAAAAAAAAAAAAAAAAAAAAAA
>NW_017729001.1:21587928-21615388 GCF_001723915.1 Gavialis gangeticus
GGGGAGGGGAAAAAAAAAAAAAAAAAAAAAAAAAAAAAAAAAAAAAAGAGACCGTCAGTGGCGTACAGGCCCCACTCGCTGCACCAACAAAGAGAGAAGCATACAATATAACTCAGCATGCAAGCTGCGACTTGCAAGAGGGACATGAGGAGCATGGAAGCAAGAGACCGGCTGAACTTGGAAGAATAAGGGGGGCAAAAAAAAAAAAATAAAAAAAAAATAAAGCCACTTAATGTTACCTTGCCAGCACCCTGCAACAACCCTGCAGATGGTTTCTGAACCACCTGGCTTTCTCTCCTTTTGCTGGTATAAAAGTCAGCAGACCTTGGTGTCCTGAACGCCTTGGGAACATACGGTCCGGTTGTCTCTCCACCTCTCCCCAGCACCTGGCTTGGGGTCAAGCTACATGTGGGAGCGACTTCTAGATCATGTCAGGGGAGAAAAGGAAGCTCCCATGTGCTGGCCCTTTTGCTGCTTGAAAAACAAGCAGTTAACTTAGAGGTCCTTTTAATCAACCGAGTGCGTTTAGGAGATGGGCCTGATAACAATGTCTGTTATACCTTTAAACAAGGCAGAAACGTTTCTAAATGGCGTGATTGCTTCAACTTGATTTTTCCCAGCCTCAGAGTTTGAACCGAATGGCCTGCGCTCTTAAAAAAGACCCACAACACCCCACGTTTTATGCAGGATTACTCTGACCCCAGGCAAGTATTTGAACTGAAGCAAGATAAGCAACAATAGACGCATTAACCTGACTAATGGGGGTGCTTATCAATGACCCCCCTGCCCCCAAGTCGCTATAAAGCAGAGAGCTGGAAAAGTATTCACATGACTTCTGCCCTAACGAGTCATACAGCAAGTTCCACTTCTATTCTAAAACACGCGTCACCCAAGCTTCACCCTTCCCCTGCTGAACCCTTGCAACAAAAGGACTCCACAATATTTTTAGTAAATTATAGTACTGAGCAGGAAGGCACAAATTCATTTAGACAGAAGAAACAGGGAGGGGGGGCAGGAAACGCTGTGCTAATTTGCTGGGAGGGTATCACAGACGGTCCGCCACACCCAGAGAGAGGTTAAAGGAAGGGTAGCACAAAGGACCATCCGTGGGAAGGACTTTTGGGATACTGGCCGCACAGCTGGCAAGGCTCCCGCGTGCTAGCAAGCCCATATGAAGCAGGTAGCGTGGCTGCCACCTTCTTCTGGCATAGGCCACATGTGGCAGAAAGAGCCAGGTGGTGTGTGCTGCTGGTGTCTAGACAGCTCATGCATTCGGAGGGGCTCCAAGGCCTTCTGCGGTGTGGAAGGGAGGCAGCGACTGGCACCGTGAAACAGGCACTGCTCATTACCCTGATGCACGACAGACACACTCCAAATGTCCCTTTAAATAAAAGCTGAATAGAAAGCATCTTCTCATAGCCAGACATCAAACTTAAGAGATATTGGGAGCCAGGGCTTTGGTTCTTAAAAAAAAAGTTTTAACTCCACTTCCTTGGTGCCAGATCTTATAGGACAGGGTCAGGACTGAGAGGCACCTGCAGGGACACAAACCACCACCACGGACAGGCTGTGCTTCTACCTCGAACCAAACCCCTGACAAAACACTGTAGGGTCAGGAGAACCAGGATCTCCGCCACCATGCGTTCGGCTTCAGAAATGGGCAAGACAGCACAGCCCAAAAAAACCCCAAAACCCAACAGGGAAAACAATTCACTCGTTTCTAAGTGGATTTTGCGAAGCGAGAGAAAGTGCTTCCATATAAATAGATCCCTAGGCAGCTGTCCTTAGTGTCTGGCTGCGCATCAGCTGGAAAAAAAAACAAAAAACAAAAAAAACAGGCTAAGCAGACTAATGCCCATTTAATTATTGTTTGCAAGATGGCATAATAGCCAGCACAGCCAAATTAAAGCAAGAGGCTGCTGCCTTGCTGGGCTGCCCCAGCTGGCTGACACTTACGGTTCTCCTTAAGGAAACCATCTGTCATTTCCCACCGAATACTAGTCTTTCAAAACTGCCT
Organism: Gavialis gangeticus; assembly: GCF_001723915.1. Lineage (NCBI taxonomy): Eukaryota > Metazoa > Chordata > Crocodylia > Gavialidae > Gavialis > Gavialis gangeticus. The sequence goes on from NW_017729001.1 coordinate 21,589,946, forward strand.
CTGTTCAAAAAAAAAAAAAAGTACGTTTCCCTTTCCCTTCTTTACAACTCCAGACCATGGTAGCCTGTTTAAGTACCGCAGCCCCATTGAGGAGATACTCCACTACTAGCACAGCGGGTTTCCAAACAGCACTTGAACAAATCCCTTGAGCTGTCAACCACCATGTATGCCTGGTTCAGCAGCTGGACAAAATTTCACAGAATCATAGAAAAGTAGGCCTGGAAAGGACCTTCAGAGGTCATCTTGTCCACCCCCAACCACAGGCAGGATCATCCCTATCCAAACCATCCCATACCAACCCAGTCTAACCCATTAGTAAAAACTACAGTTAGCCCCTGACACAATCAACACTTCCTTATAACATGGTTTCATAGTTGTTAGGGGCTGGAAGGGACCTTCCAGGTCATCGGGGTCCAGCCCCCATGCACGTGGGCAGGAAAGCCTGTTGGGAATCAAATGATCCCAGGAAGATGCTCCAGTCAACATCACAGCTCTTCACAGAAGCCTAGCAGAAAAATAATGCTAATCCCTTAGATCAAGCCTGGGCCTTTCACAGAACAAACCCTCAAGAAAGCTACATCTGAGACACCTCTACAGAGACGAACCACAACAGCAGCCCACACGTGAAGTCTTGACACACCAAGACAGAGGAAACATGGAGCAACTGGGTGTAGAAAAAAACATGGGCCAGAGAGAACTGAAGGCCCCACACTTTCTGGGAAAGGGAAAGCAAGTTGTTTTTTTGCAGGAGCCAGGCACCACCCTGGGAGGCACTTAGATGCCACCTGTACCAAGTGGTACCCCAAGCTGGCCAGTTATTCCAGAGGCATTCATATTTGAGAGCCCACCGTAGAGTCATTATGGCAGCTATGCAAGGAGGCAGGACATTTTATTTAGGGCGAAAAAGCAGCAATGCCCTGCTTCATGGTGCACCTTGCCCCTACTCCAGTTATCGGCTTGCTAGTAAACACGGATTACATCTCAGAAGCTTCTGCAGGCAGTAACTTCAGCATTTGTATACCAGAATACTGCCCCACTCAGACAAGAGCACATTTAAAATTGGACTGAAAGCCCTTCCTTAAAAGGGTAATTCTGTGATGACAGAAGCTAAAGAGAGCCCATTTGCTTCTCTCTATTGATGCCACTTTGCTCAAGTTATAGGATGAACATTAAGGGACTGGCACCTTACATCTCTGACCAGTCATTCATATTGGTGCAGAACACTACCAGGTCAGACTGGGACTGACCAGTCTTGTACCGGCCTAAATGGCTACACAAGATACAGCAGTAGCAGAAAACCCAGGTGGCCTGACACTAGTATTGGTCAGCTTCTCCCACTTGTCCTTCCTTTGTACCAAAATGGCTCACCGGCAGACACACAAGGGCATAGTCAAAGGTGAACAAAGCCCTCTGCACGGGAGGTCTGTTTTTACATATCACAAACAAACAAAGCCTTATTAGTAACACTCCTTAAGGCTTTTGACTCACAAACTTGAAGACTTAAGTAGTTTAATCCGCTCTGTTACGGAAGCTATTTGGAAGCTCTACAGGAAACAGATGTCCCAACTCACTGGATTGTCCGTGGGAAGTGACTGGGTGACTACCTGGCATCTTATCTTTGATGCCTTTTTTACTCCACACTTGGTTTAAAAGCAGAAAACAAATGCATGTGATGTCATAGAAAATAAAGGGTATTAGATGGTGCAAAGAGCAAAATAAAGACTCTCAGAAAAAGTCAAGACCTTCACAGAAGACAGCTGTCAGAAGCCAGAGGATGATATAGCCTTATATCTGCAACCATTTACCAAAGAATGAGATGGAAGGGGTCATGCTCTTAGTAGGTCATGGCTGATTTTTTCTACCTGTGTCATAGAGGCCATCGTGTGCCAACTAAAATTTTAAAACAAAAAGCAAAGGTTAGCCTGAAAGCCTCCCATTAGATTAATAACCAAGTTGCTGGCAACGTAGCTAGTAAGTAGGCATCAAAACAGTTTTGTGAAAACAGTCTATTGTGAAAACAGTTTATGTTCCAGCCTTTCCCTCATGCATGGTGCAAATTTCCCACTGCAGGACCTCATGGGAAATGGATGTGTGCTGGCAAGAAGGTCTTTCTTCCCTGGCACAGTAAAATGGTTTGCTAAATAAATTCTCCCCCAACTTTAAATACAGCATCTTTCATTCCCTACAAGTGATGCTTAATGTCCAGTTGATCTCTAGGACACTAGCTCAGCTGACCCAATTCCTCTTCTCCTGATGTTAACTCACCAACTGGCTTCACGGCAGCTGGGTGATCTAGCTATCCAGACCAAATGTTTCTGCCTAGAGATATTCATGATGCTGGATTCAATTTTCATCAGCTCTCTTGAAGCCATTTTCATTATGAAACAATCAGGGAAAGACACTGAAAACATCTAGTATATCTGAAGTGGTGGTGTTAAGCTTAAAGGCAGTACTCAACGCCCGCCTACTGTACCTTGAGACATCTCACAGCGAAAACATTTTCCAAGCCTAAACACAAATTCTCTGGAGAGAACTCTTACTTGGATTTGGTTTTATAGTCTTATCATTAAGAGTTCCTAAACACACACAAAAAAAAAAGTAGAATATTCAAAAAAGGGTTTTTTCACACAGCCTGTTATGTTTAATTCCATGATGCACAAGTACCTCGCAAAAAGATGCGTTTTGAAGACTGCAACTTTCATACTTCTTTAATTTTCCACTTTATTTGGAAAAAAGAAAGCGATATATAGATATATACACTATAAAAAAAACCCACTTTCAGGGTAGGGGGGTGGCACACGATAATAACAATAAAAACAGGTTCTGTCTTTAAGATAAAGGCTCTTCTCTTTTTTAGTCCATGTTGAAAGAGGCAGAAACCAGTCAGCTTCCTTCCCACTCATGGGCTTTGCTGAATACAGCTCCTCTGAGTATTAAGATTCACTTTTGCAGTGCTTTTTTCCTCATCGCATGTTCCTGTCATAGGGTCCAATCCAATCCACTGAACAAAGAAGAATCTTCCCCCTGATTTGATTGGGTTGTTGACTAGACCATCAAAATATAACTATGCTACAGGAAGCCATACAGCATCTACATATTTTCTTACATCAGTATAAACATAGATCCAATTTCACCCAGTTACTTTTGGCAGTCATTTCCCGTAGAAGCAAATTAAACAGGTTTTAGTGAATAACAAGATGACACCCTTCTCATATCTCCACTACCTCCACTTCACTATCTAGTGGGCTTTTTTGGTGGGCTGGAGAGGTGGCTCTTCCACCAAACCAAAAGGCCGAAGTCAAACAATATGAAAAATTTCTAACCACCTTTTATTCTAGATCCAGCAATTTCTACTTCGGGGTCTGTCTCCTTATCCTCCAAGCCACAATAGGCACCTGAGCCTCCAGAGATCGGAGGTTTTTTCCCCACTGCCACGAGGACAGAGGGACTAAGCAATATGCACTGAGATTTATACCATAGAGAGCTGTCTGCCCTCTAACTCTCAATTGCCCTATCCCACCCACCAAGACCAAGTGTTTACAGTCAAACCACAGGGAACTCAGTGGAAATTTTCATAATGAAAATGCTGACAGATTTTAACTGCAGCACCTCTGCAGTAACTAGAGCTCTGCCGTCCAATTCAAAACACAACCATGTGCCAGTTTCCAATTACTCCTGGGAAACAACCCCTAATCTTTCCCATTATAGTCCAAATACCACTGCCTTTTTCACGTGGATGCTTCAGAGATGATGCACTTTCCATGCCAGCAGCTCTTCTGTAATGTGGGAATCATGTCATGTCCAAGGCCCCATAACGTAACTCTAGGAGCATGGTGAGTAAAGGAGTGGTCACAACTAGAATTGTGAGGAGGCCACTCCTAAAAATACCACTTCACAATTCAGAGGTCTATTTTTAGTGGACATATTGGCTAGAAGTCTTCTTAGTCCTCAAGAGAGTGTAGTTAACTAAGAGAACTAGTATTGTTTGCAGGCCCCATGAGATAAAAATCAATCCACATGCTATAGTCCCGTAACAGGAGTAATTACAATGCAATGGCCTCAGTCTTGTTCCACAAAACCATGGAAGCTTTACCTAGATTTTCAGCATTAAATCTTCAGTGACCAAGTGCACACCTGCTGATATACACATCAGGAATTTACCCTGTTAGGAGCCCTAGCACAGGCATAAAGCATATTCCTTGGCAATTCAGACAGGCAACGTGATGCCCGCTCACAAGGCAATATGCCAACTTCACTTAGGAAAAGAATCAGAGGAGGATTTGAAGTGGCAGCCTGAATGACTTGAGGAGGGCCATCTCCCAACCACAGACTGTCTCCTTAGTGATCTCACATGCCATATTGGAGTCCTGTCTCCAAAAACACAACTGCCAAGAAGAAGTCACACCCACAGAGCAGAAGACCTGGTGTTAACTGGCACATGAGGCTGCCAGGCACAGTGGTGGCACCACAGCAGGTATCAGAGTTGTCCAACATCATGAAGGATCCCATAAGCAGCGCAACAGGAACAAGAGGGCAAACCCAAGGACAATCAATCACAGTGCACAAGCTTCAGAAGTCCTTAAGCTGGGGAGGGGTGCAGAAAGAGGGGGTGATAACATACATCAGATGCAGGCAACCAGTGACAGTAGCTCACTGGATCACCTCCTCTCAGCAAAGCACAAACCTAAGGCTCCTGTGCTGATCTTGGATTCGCAGCTTTTAATCCCACCAAATTATGAGTTGTTTCTGCCTAGCAAGAGGACTCCAGGAGAGGAGGTAGTTCTTCATGGGCTCCGGTCCTTCAGATACTGCATTCAGTTAGTGATCGACCAGACCCGGGACCTCCTCTTATAGCTTGCCATTCTGCTATTCTGCACCCTGTTAAACATGCCTGAAGGGAAAGCAAGGCTCTCTGGACTCCAGGGACATCAGCCCGCTGACAAAGCAGTTTGCTACCTTTCCATCAGCTCCAGTGATGCCATGTCCTTGCTTCCCCAGAAGCTAGTCGAACAAATATGCACTTGACAAGCTCTAAGGAAGTCACATAAGACAGTGTTTCTGCTCAAACTGAGTTATCAAGTGATGGCCGCTTTTACTGTGAAGTGCCTGGCACTGCTGCGATGGATTTACCAGATCACTGAAAATTATAACAACAACTCACCCTTGCTGAAGCCAGTCCCCTCTGTGGAGTAACAGTATGACTGTGTGCATGTCCTGCATGAGCCTAACACGCCGTGTTTCTATAGCTCAAACGTCCCAGCTTGAGGGACACCCCAGCACGCCAAGAGCAAAAGATGCACACATACCCCCCTACTCCACAGCTGCCACTACCAGGCAAGAAGGTCACCACCCAGGTCTTACTACAATGCACAACAAAAAGGGAGAAGAGTAGGCAAAGCAGAGCAAATGCTTTTCTATAAAAGGACTGGTGAGTTGTTCATGTCCCAGACCACCGGGCAACAGCAGGACCCCATAAACACCTTAAAATCCCCATCTCTAGATCAGTGGCTCACAAACTTTTTTTTTCCCCCCCTGCAGACCACTTGAAAATTGCTGAGGGTCTCGGCAGACCACGTACGAAACTTCTTTTTGTTCTGCAAATCAAAGCACACAACTCATATTTTAATATCAGTAGTCTTAAGTTTCTAATGCGATGAATGTGCCTGTTTTTTTGAGAACAGATCTGGGAAATTGGGTGTAATGTTTTTCAGCTTTACCCTTAGGTCACCTTTCTGCGGACCACCTGAATGGGGTTCGCGGACCAGAGGTGGTCTGTGGACCAGTTTGAGAACCTCTTCTCTAGATGAACCTCGCCTCCTGGCCTAAACTGACAGCCCCTCCAACCCCCTTTCAAAAGATGCTCAAGACCATTGTTTCCCAGAGTAACTCTTAAGGAAGACCTCCATAATACAATGAGCAGATTGGCCCTGTGCACTAGAAACCAGATGCGCCACACTCCATTGCTATTTAAAAAAAAAAAAAAGCAGCAGTAATCCATATGACCCCAAAAGATCAAGGAGACAAAGGGCCACGCACTGTCCTTTCTGAAAGAACTGCTTGATGGCCCTGCATGGCTCCAGCACCATATTACCCGAGGGCTAGTGTCATACCCCCTTGACCGGTTTCTCTCTAAAAAGGTAGCACTGGATTTGTGATCACTCACTGACAACCTCCATACAGCAAACAACCCCCCACTGACTTATCCATTGTTTGCCGGTCTGGGGATAAGTCTGCTGCACAGCTCTGCATTGTATGTGCTCGCAGACTTGTATGTTTAAGGCAAAACCTGATTGCATCTTCTTAGATTGGGGGTGCCCCATTGCACTCCTGACACCACGCTGATAACATGGATACATGAGCCTAGAACAGGGCATTTGTGAGACCATTCGGAGGCAGAAGCTGTTGTTAGATACTTCCCTCTAGCCCCCAGAAAGGTCAGACACTGCCCCATCAGCATTACTGTATTAAGGGTCTTGCCACTCTGTCGCTCTTGATGACCCAGCACCACAGAGCTGTGTGCAACAAGAGAAAACAGCAGTTTTCTGGGGTAAATAACGGAAGTAAGCCACATAAATGTCACAGCTACAACACTCCAGCTGGAATAACTCAACGTTTTATTACATAATGAATCAAGCATTATGTCAGGACTTGTTTTCACAGACTTTAACTTCATGGGGGTGGAAAGAAACCCACCCCAACATACAGAGAATAGCAGCTTTGGGTGCATTCAGTGGTTTACCCACACTGATTCTGTCAGCTATTTCCCTGTGTGTTAAAAGAAAAGAAGGTAAAAAAAAAAAAGAGGCAAAGAGAAAACAAAACACACTGCAACAATGCAACATAAATTTTTTTTTTTAAGCCCACAAAGCAGCACAAAGATAAGCTAAAACTATTTATAGCATCATAGTAACAATGAGATTCAACACTCAGGACAAAGTCTTGCCAGTTTTATGAGGCATGAAAAATAAAAGGCCCAGTGGATTGCAACTAGCTGTTTTCAAGGGGAAACAGAAATGAAGCAACCCAGTTTCCTCTTAGAAAAGACAGGCCCAAAAGGAAATCCTCTGTTCTAAAAGAGGTGAAATGAAATGGGTACTTCCCACCCAAATGCGGGTTGAGTTCTTTAGTGGTCTCTCTTTCCAAGCTTATTTTACTTCAACAAATCCTACACATTCTGCACTTGGACACACCTGATGTGTGCACAAGTCAGGGTTTTGGCCTATGGGGTACCCTCCATCAGAGGCGCTGAAATGCTTAGTTAGCCCTGCAGCATGGCTCCCGGCTAGGCCAATCCTTCCAAATTGAGTTAAGAAGGTTAGCCGCCCCCCCCCAGGTCAAAGGAGGGTCTTTGGCAAAGCGGAGCACTGAATCCAGACTTAACTCAAGTCCTACACCTTAGCCACAGCATCCGTCAACTCCTCTTCCATTCCAGTGCAATGGGAGTTCACTGCAGTGTCTTTCAAGAGCTCTGCCATGCCAATTATGAAACTCTTCGTTTAGCAGAAATTTATTTTGAACTACCCCTTCTCTCGTGCCCCTCCTAGGGAGGAGGAACGCCAATGCTAAACCTAGAGTTTGCTTCCCTCTCTCTGTACCTGTCAGCAGTTTCAAATGCAGGTTTGCTGACTGAGAGGTTTCAGAGGAAGTGCTTTAGGGGCAGGAAGAACAGACTTTCAAAATGCAGAGAACCCACAAGCTCAGGTCCCACTTGCAAAGGGGTAGGGTGCGCCTACATGTGCTATCAGGACTTGTGGACAGAGGTGATCTCTTTTATAAGATCAACAAGATTTTTTTTTTTTTTTTTTGCAAAAAATCTTTAAGTTGCAAGCTTTGGGGCACAAACACCCTTCATCAAGCATCAGAGAAAAGACTGTAAAAGTTCTCCTGGGTAGAAATGAAAGTTCATATTTCATAGGCTTTCATAGATGGGTCAATAGATGGAAAAAGCTCTGTGGGCAGCAGTTCTTAGCAGGTAAGGAGTCTCAGCTCTCCAGTGAGGCCGTGATGATGAAAATAACCTTAGACAAAGGCTGCTACATGTGCTATTAATTCAAAGTAAGCTTACTGTGCAGCAAAAAATACTGCGCAGTAAGCCTACCCGGGAGCACATCTACACATGGTCCCTCTTGGGAGCAGCATGGTCTGTGCATGCCCATAGCTGCATCTTGAGAGACAGGGGGTGGCTATGCAACCCTACAGCTCTGCACCCATCCCCGCATCCTGTAACCAGGTTTACACCCAGACAGGTGTGTACACCAAGGCACAGGTCTGCAGCCTAACCTTCCTCCCAGCTCCCCCACCAAGTCAGAAAAAAAAATATGCTCATCTGCCTTTAAAAGAATCTGGCACAGAAAGCCTGGCTTCCTGACTACTTTACCCAAAATAACTCTCTCCTCTGCAGCATGCAGCCCCGGGACCCTCGGGATGCCCGGTGGGTACTGTAGTCCTGCCTGCAAAGCGCAGGAATGGCGAGCTAGCGCCAGGGTGCAGCACCCAAGACTGCATCCCCCAGAAGGCACTGCTGGCAGCCCGTACAGACCAGCCGGGATCTCGTCCCCCCCAACCCATGACGAAAAGGGCTGCTTGAACCAATCAGGGAGGGCAGGAGGAATGTCAACAAACAAGGAGCCTTGGAGGCCATGTGATACCACAGACAGAGCAGTAAAACCCAGATAAGCAACAAAAACAACCCTGGGGTGTTAGGTGGCATGACAAGGCAGACAGCGACCCACAAAGCTGTCAGGCTGCTAGAAGAAGCCAGCAGTATGTCTACACTGACTAGGCTCACAAAAGGATGCCATTTTATAGCTGCGAGCCCACTGCCACCAAAAACACCACCGGCAAAACAGGCAAAAAAACCCCCAAAACTTGCCCCAGGAGCAGTTAGACAGCCAGAGTGGCTCTTTATTATAAAGTCCATGCAAAACTTCACTGGATAAAAACTGAAAACAGTCCCTTAAGGTCAAGACTTGCATTGCTATAGGGCGATCTTTAAAACTGACCTTGTAAAAAAATAACCCCCCGCCTTCTCCCTCTCCCCCCGCAGGAAAACCACAGCCAGCTAAAAATACAGGTCTGTTGCAACGGGTTACCACACACTGAAACCCACAGGGACCCAGATAAAGTGTAAATAAAAATCTCCGCCGAGTGGCAGGTAACAAAAGTCAGATATTTTTATAGCCGGGGTAGGTAAACTACAAACTATTGTACGATTAAGAGGAGGGAACGCATCTGTGCAGGCATCCCAACCTGAACTACTAGCAGTGTACACAAGTCCTCCTTTATTGATCACTGCTAATAATGCTACAAGACACCAATCCGGCCACCCCAAACTGCACTGCACCCAGGGGAGTTAGCAAAGCAGAGTCCCCCCGCCAGAAGTCAGGAGAGTTTTGTGGGCTAGGATACAATTACATGCAAGGTCTTGCTCAGACACACTCATACATTCCTCTAGCATATAAAGGGGGACTCTTCCCAAAAACCATGTAGTACAACATCTGTTAAAAGTGCAAGCACCACCCTTTTTAGCTCACCTCCCAGCCCCAACTCAAAAACATGAACCCTATTTAGATGCATTACCTGAAAGTCATACAAGGCAACGATGTTTTCATGTTTCAGCTCCTAGGGGAAAAAAAACCGCAAGAGGGGAAATGATGAGCCAGGAACAAGAGAGGATCCCTAGCAAAAATTCAGAGGGTGGTTATGAAACACCTGGTGCTGCATTTACCTTAAGGATTTTGATTTCCTTCCCCAACAGAGTTTGCGACTTTGCAAGGTTTTTCTTGTTAATACATTTCACGGCTACTTCCACCTCAGGCTTCTGAAAGTTAAACATTTACGTAAAAACAAATAAGCAAAGTATACATTTCACTCTTCAGTCCCTTTCCCAGGTTACGATTATGCCCAACATAAGGGTCACCCGGCGCATACTTGACATCCGCAACCCACCACCTAGACTTGCTCGGACTTGCCCTTTCCCGAATGACGCTTGTCAGCTCCGAAAAGACAAACAAAACAAATAAAAACCACAACCTCCAAGGTCTGGATTTGGGTTACTACTTTACACAACAGTGATCCTCTTATGGGAGCAAATAAAGGCCTCCTTGGCAGCAGGGCTTTAACGAAGAAAAGCCCAACGAGGGGCCAGCTTGCTCCTATTCAGCAGCCCCAGACAAAAACCCGGTGACCTCTCAAGACATTGGTTTCAAAGTAAAGAGGCTCCGGGCCCAATTTCGGCCTGGAGGACAGGCGACCCGTGGGACGCCGGTGTACGAGGGGTTCGCCACTGCATCCCGGCGCTGGCTTTTCAGCCCCGCTTTCCTCTGGGAGACCCTGGGGGCACCCCAGGGCGAACCCCAGTGGCTCCGCAACTCTCCAGGGAGTCGGGCGAGCGCCGCCGGGACGTGCCCCCGGCACGGGACCTCACTCACCTCCTTGTGCCGGCCTTTGAAGACCACGGCGAAGGCGCCGTGCCCCACCAGGTCCTTCCTGCTGAACTCAAACTTGCCCACGGTCTCCATGGCTGGGCGCGGCGCGGGCAGCGAAGCGTCCTGGGTGGGCGGCAGGATGCGGCCCGCAGCAGGGGTAGGGGGGCAGGCGCAAAGGAGACCCCGGCCCCCCCCTCCTGGAGCCGGATCAGGAGCTGGCGCCCCGCTGGAACAGCTGCCTGCTCCGCATCTGGCGGGCGGCGCACATCTGGCAGGAGGCTCCCAGCCGCTCCGCTTGCCTTTTCCTGGAGGACGGGCGGGACGCGGGCATCCTCAGCAGGGAAGGAGCCGGCTCCCTGGCTAACAGGCCTCCTGCCCCATCCTTTGAGGGAGCTCCCTGCGCGCCCCCAGCCGAGTCCCCCGTCCAAAAATAACCGACTTCCACCTTAAGCACTAGTCCACCTTAAATAAGGCGCCTTAAGCCCCTGGAACACGGGGGGGGGAGGGCGCGGGGCGCTGCGCGGCGACGCGATGCGGGAGCCGGCGCCGCACACAAAGCTCTGCGGGCTCCCGACGCAGGACGGCGAGCGCTGGCGCAGGCGCACTGGGAGGCGGCTCCAGCCTAGGGCTGAGCTGACACATTTAAAGGCGCAGCCCTGCCGACTCTGAATCACCCCTCCCGGGGCGCGCGCGGCCCCGCGCCAGGGGCGCCCGCCCCTGCGCCCAGCACCCGCACAGCCTTCCGCGGGCACTTCGTCTTTGCCCAAAACGTGCCGGGGGGAGAAAGCCCAACGCTGCTCTGGGCGCTTGAGCAGCCTGCCCCACTTGCCTCCAGCTCCCACCCGCCTTGGGGGAGGCTGAGCTGAGGTGTCTGGGGGGAAATCTGGGACATTTACCACCCTCCTCCTGGGAGACTTTCCCTCATCTCTCACTGAAACTCCCACCCGGCCTTCGGGACAGCGGATCTCTTTTTGGGGGGAAATCTGGGATATTTAGTATAGCATAGTACGGAAATCTGGGCTGTTTACCATCCTCTTCCTGGGGAATTTTCCCCTCATCCCTCACTAAAACTCCCACCCAGCCTTTGGGACCGCTGATTTCTTTTTTGGGGAAATCTGGGATATGTAATGTAATGTAATATGTAAATCTGGGATATTTACCACCCTCCCCCTGAGGAATTTTCCCCTCATCTCTCACTAAAACTCCCAACCAGCCTTTGGGACCGCTAATCTCTTTTTTGGGTATATGTGGGACAAAAGGAAATCTTTCCTGCCAGGTGCAGGGGGCTGGACCTGATGAGCTCCCGAGGTCCCGTCCAGCCTTGCAATCTATGAATCTACGAAATGCAAAAATCTAAAACTCTTGGTTCACAGATGATACCTGTTATTAGATCAACTAAGACATCGCCAAAAATAAACCTTTCTGCAAGCTTTCGGGCTCGCGCGCCCTTCCTCAGGCTCAGGAAAAATTAAAGATGCTAAAAAGTCCCCATAGGTAGAAAATAAACTTCACTTTTGCACTTATAAAATGAAGTTTATAAAATGAAGTTTATTTTCTACCTCACTTCTTGCACTTATAAAATGAAGTTTATAGAGGAGACTAGACTGTCACCTTGCTGGGGTCACCTGACCCCCCATTGTCTTTTCAGCTTGGTGCAGGGGGCTGGACCGATGATCTTCTGAGGTCCCTTCTGGCCTTACAGTCTGTGAAAATGAAGTTTATTTTCTACCTCACTTTGCACACATAAAATGAAGTTTATAAAATGAAGTTTATTTTCTACCTACAGGGACTTTTTACCATCTTTAATTTTCCCTGAGCCTGAGGAAGGGCACGTGAGCCCAAAAGCTTGCAGAAAAAGATCTTTTTTGTTTGTGATTTCTTAATTGGTCTAATAGCAGGTATCATCTCTGAACCAAGAGTTGTATACTTTTGCATTTCTTTTTGTCTCAGACCAACACAGTGACCAAATACGTCCCAGATTTACCCAAAAGAGATCAGCTGTCTCAAAGGCTGGGTGGGAGTTTTAGTAAGAGATGAGGGAAAGTCCCCCAGGAGGAGGGTGGTAAAGCGCTGGAAGGGGCTACCAGAGAGGTGGTGGGCTCTCTCCACCCTTGGAGGTTGCTGGCAGACAAAGCCTTGTCTGCGATGATCTAGCTGGGGCTGGGGCTGGGGCTGGGGCTGGTCCTGCTTGGAGCAGGGGGTTGGATTAGACCCCCTGAGGTCCCCTCCAATCCTTATTTTCTATGTTTCAGTAGCAGGAGGTGGGCAAGTAGCCCTTGCCAAGCAGGCGGAAAATTTCCAACCGTTTTGAGCTTTTTTTTGAATTTCCCCTCTCAAAACATCTTCTGAAGCCGGGAAAAATGGTAAAAAACCAGCCTAATTCCAAGGGGAAGGGGAACATTGATCCTTCCCCAAATGGAATCAGCTGGAGGACTGAGGCCCTTCCCTGCCTGTGAAACAGCGGTGAGTTCAGGTGCTCTGCTTCTCCACTCGCCAGCTCAAGGCACGACTGCCTCCAACACTGCCAGTCCCAACCACTTGCCTGTTTTCGCCTACCTGGGAACAAATATGGGTCACCTGCATACACAGCATAAATCTTGGTTAAACTGCTTTCCTGTGCTGCCTCCTTCAGCCCCACTGCCTGCTTTGTAATGGAAGCGTACCCCGCTTAGCTGTGTCCTAACCAGAAGAGTCAGTTTTGGACATTACTGCAGCCCCAACCGGAGCCAGAAGTAAAGCAAGCCGCTGTCAGAGCTCCTTGAAAGTGATGGTAGCTGGCGAGCTCCTCCGCACTCTCCCCTCTTCCTTTGGGACTTCTGATAGCAACCCTCCAAAAGCCTTCAAAAGGGAGGGAGCTAATCAGGACTAGCACTGACATCACTGTGTGCTTAAATCGGTGCTGTTTGTATTCGGTCCAGATAAGTGCATACCCCTTTTGCAGTCCCAAAGCCGTGCACTCAGATGAAGTATGTGAATAATCAAGCCTTCATTAACCATCGTATGCATATTCCCAGCACAATCCCACTGAAGAGTCCTGAACGCCATTCTGGAGTGCCAGGTATACATCCCACAAGCACTGCTTTCAATATGGCGTTGTGAGACGAGCTAGTGTGGAGGGATGCAGTAATACACTATTAAGAACTGCATTAGGAGCAATGAAGTAAAAAAAATTGCACGAGGTTGAGATTTCAGCATTTTTTTTTGGAGACAAGATGGCGATGTGACGGTGCATTGGGATATCGTGTGAGCACAGGTCTTAGGATGCCGTGTGAATGGCAGACATGTCGCTGAGTGCTCTCAGCCCTGGGATGCTGAATATCATCATTGATAGTCACTGGATACAGCAGAAGTTGCGAGCACGCAGTACCTCCCAGCACTGGGCCTTGTGTGACACAAAGGTACTCTTTATACGCAGATGACTTTGATAAAGCATGCGGCCTGAAGTGAGGAGACATTATCTTCCTGCTGTACTGCACGAGATAATTCAGATCCCTCCTTGTGCTTAAAATCATTGCTGCAAAGTGGGGGCATGTGGCAAGGCCAGGTACAAAAGCAGAAGCTGATCATAAATTATAACTTGCATTTCGTGACTTCTAGTATTGTTACTAAATGTTTAATGGGAAATTACAAGGTGGATCAGGATACTCTTTTAAATGTAAGCTTCGTAATGATTCACCCTCTGAAACCCTTTCAACCAGAACAATGCCAACAAGCTCTGGTGATGTCAGTGTTGCCAAACGAAAACATTAAAAAAAAAATCCTGAGATTAGGTTAAATATAACAAAGTTCGGGTTCTTTTTATTTACTTTCTTGTTTTGGATCCTACAGGGTGCCCTTGCTTCACAGTGTCAAGCTTTTCCCTACAACCGGTGAGGTCTAGAAACTTACTTTAAAAGCCTCAGAGTCTCATGCAGCCTCTTGATGGCAAGCAGCTAGGTTTGAACAAAATCAGCTCACAATAAGATGGTGAGATTTGGCCAGCGATACAGAGAGGCGTTTTTAAACTCACCATTGAAAGAGGTACTTTGGACACAGAACAAAGCAATTGTTGCACAGCAGCGCCGTGCAAAATTATAAGATAGGGAGCAAAGAAAAATGCTCAGTTAGCTACTACCTGGATAATTTGAAGGTTGGTAAAGTATAATTGCCCACACTGGAAATTAGCCAAGACATCCTGGTTAACAAGTCTGCACTGGCAAGAAATGTGGTAGGATCCCCTGTGACCACAGTTGGGTAGATCTTCCATTTTTATGTCTCATGGCAAAGACATATGCAATTACATTATAAAGAAAATGAGGAAGTTTATGCCAGCACGATATAAAAGCTGACATGAAATATAATAGTCTTCTTTTGCTGGTGCTTTTGAAAGAAATTTTAGTTTAATTGAGCTCTCTTTCAGTCCTAATATGTAAAGACTAAGATTCATTAGGCTGCTTCCTCTTAGACGGTAGCGATTTCAGGGTTGCACTTGAATTGCAGTGACCCTCACAGGCCTTTCTAAGGACTAGGATCCTGTTTTGCCAGGCACTGCACACAACTGAGACAAGATCCATGTTGACAGCACAGGCCAATCTTTTTAGCAGATGTACCACAAATTAAGCCCCACTCCCTTCCTGGATACCAATTCTGATCCCCTTCCCTTCTCAATTTGCTGCATACCTGATCTGCTGCTCTGCTTTCTGCCCTCCATACTCTGGTGCATACCATGCAAAGAAACTACCTGTGCTACTTGCAACAGGAATGCGGCAGGTTGGCCACCCTTGTAGGACACTGCTAAAAATGACCTGCTTAAGGATTACCTGAGAAACAGGAGCAAGCATACTGCTTAAAAACTGACCCAAGGATGCTAAGCAAAGAGTAATGATAAAAGCAGTTTAACACATTGTGAAATCTCTATGGGAAAGAATCGTTCCTTAGAGATCTGGGAAGGGGGAAGAACTTGTTAGCTAAAGGTGTGCTTTTTCAAAGCACTCGGCTCTGGTCTCCTGTGGAAATCCACCATGTAAGAGCTGGGTATTATCAGATCTGTTACTGCAGAGACTGTAGTGGGACCAGAGCTTGGCCAACATGGAGTGCATTTGAAAATTCACCCCACCATCTCCATGTTTGTAAGTAATATAAACTGGCAAGAAAAATGCCTACTAAGTGTATGCTAATGCACAGTTCTCACTCAGGAAAGGGCAGAAAAAGCAAAGTTACCAGCACAAAAGCTTACAAATGAAGCTTCCTTGGAAGAGCTTTCTGACAGCGTCACTCACACACACCGGACACAGAGGTCCCCTGAGACCCCTTAGTGGAATAATCTTTTAATACCACTATTTTCCACTAGCAGTTCAGTTTGCAAGATACCATTACACTGATAGGGAGAGTCCATACCTTGCACTCCAGGAATTTAGGTTGCGTCCAATTATTCTCTCTTCTGAATACAAGTTTTTATTAGGCATACATTAACATGGCACTGGGTCATTTCCATTCACGGAGATTGGAACATCTCACCCTGAACTAATGGCACAGAACACTTTAGGCTAAAGGCACCTGATATTCCTCAATTTGTTAAGCACACTCACAAATCAATGAGTGATGTAATGGATGAAAGCTGGAAAATATGTCTGAGAAGCATACCTAGCAACTCGCGTGACACTATGCTCATTCTTTTGCATGAACACAGAGCACAGCAACAACAGACTCCCCACTCTCTACCAAATATATACACATTTTGCCCCAAGGGAGGGCATGAGACTGATTTTAAACCCATTCCTCAATGCACCTCTGAAAGGTGCGCCTACACTGCCATGATGAGCAGGAAGAAACTGTAAAGCGCAGGAGGCTATTGCTTCTTATAACCAAACCGTTTTGCTTACTTTCTTTATCTCCATCATCACGATACGAGAGGGGCTTAACAGCTCACAAATGGAGAGCTGAAGCTTTGCAGTGCGTTGTCATTGAAGAATCAACGAGAAGGACAACAGCGCTTTTCAAAGAAGTTGGGCACCCTTTGGTTCTTCCACTGGAGCACTCTGCTTCTGAAGTCAAACCCTGTGAGACAGAGCAGAGGTCCTACGGACACACTTATGTATTTTTTTTAGTTTAAAAAACAGGTTTCTTAAAGTAAGATTTAACTTGCAAGGAAAAAAAAATATCAGTCCTTCTGGAAAAAGGGAAGAGTTGCACTAAAACACAGTCAAAAGAAAGAATAAACTTAAGACATTGCGAGTGGACAGAATATTGAAGAGGAGCGTGTAAAGCAATTAGGTCTAAAGAAAATGGCTGGTGCAGCATTAGACTGCGTACATAGAAATGTCACATCAGAGAGCAAGGTGGTCCTTGAGTTTCATTTATGGCACCTGAGCCACTTGAATCTGTAATCCTGCTCAGGGCTTGCCACCAGAAAATGCAGATGATCTAGAAAGAGGTCAGGGAGAAGCAACAAGAATGATATGGGGCGGCTTGATTTACGATTGCAGCAGTATGAATAGCGGGCACTGTATGTGTGAATATACACTCATTCAAAAACTAGTTTAGATTCAACCACATTAAAACCGTTACAGGCCCACCTTCAACAAACAACCTAGACGTTGAGCTTTCCCAGCATGAATACCTGTGCAAAGACTGAACGTTGGAGTAGTGGACAAACTAATAAGGAAGAAAGCAAACAGACAAATAAGCAGAGGTTGGCGGGGCATTAGTTAGCAGTGCGAAGACTGCATGTCTGGATACTGTAAATACCAAGGAGGAAATGAAATGAGTGTATTAGGTAGAAAGGAAATATTAACTAGCAGTTATGAGATAAAAGGCTGAATGTAACAGACAGCTTCCCGAAAACAAAATGTGCTAATCTTGTCCATGGTAGGCATCCATGACCAGGTTAGATCCTGATCCTAAGTTACTATAAGGTGAAAACCAGACTTCAGTCCAATTATGCTGGGTTTCAGTCAGGGTAGCCATGCTCAGAAGAGTGCCTTTTACATTTTTCATGGAGAATTCGAACCAGCCATTTCACCCCTACCCCAGGAAACACCTTACTCTAATGCTTGCTACAGTGAGATACGCTGTTTCTCCAGTATTTGTTCATGAGACCCGTGTACATAACACGTCAGAATTCCTGCAAAATGCCTTTATCTTAAACACACCAGGCTCAATCCTCCACCAGCTTTTGGTCCGTGTGGTGCCAGGAACCTCAGGAAAGCAAGAAATAATTTCCCACAGTCAGGACACATGTAACTGAATCCAAAAGTCCTCCCCCCGCAGTATCTCATTTGAAACTTAGGATAAACAGGACTCAGGATCAGAGTATTTGAATCATGGCTGTAGCAGTGCAGATAACTGATGATTACCAGGTACTGATTGTTCTAATAGCAGTGAAGGAGTTGTAATCCACAGTACTCTTTACATACAAAAGAGAAGGACGCGCTTTCTGTGTGCTTCCACTGCACTGCCATAATACGCCGTGGATTTATTTATGTCGTTGGGCTCTCTATTGATTAATGCTGTTGGGAGATTTAACCAACAAATCAATTACCCTGCCAGGGCAGACCCGAGCTGTACGATTTCCCCCATCTCCATTGAGTAGATTTAAACCCTATGAATTATTGAAGGCAGCACTTTTATGTACTGAGCGAGGTGTCCTGGCAAGGGGATTCAGGAGTTCCTCTTGCATTTTAATGTCAGATGCATGCCAACTGCTGACAGACGGCTCCAGGCACTGTAGCCTTGCTTGGTGTTCAAAACAGTCAACGCTCGCATCAAGGGCCATTAGCTAACCTGCTTGTCACACTGCTGATTATATTAAAATGAGATCTTACTGATAAACAGGAGAGACGGTGCAAAGCTGTTGCTGCAAGCAGTGAACTTTCTGGCTAATCTGAGGCAAAATGGTGCTGAAATGAATGCTATTTCTCTTCGCATCCCTGTGGACTTCCCAATGGGAGGCAAACACACCTGCCCTATCAGATCTTGATAACGCACCTGTCCTTAATAGCAGCCACCTGTCTTTGTAACAGGGATGCTCAAAACTGCTGGCCAATCAGCACAGTAAAGGCCTGTCCATAGTCAGAGGTCAGGTTTTGTCCCCTCCCCTCTCCCCAAGCCAAGCTGCTGGGTAAATGCAGGGGGACTACAAGAGATCCTGGGGCTCACGCCTTTATTTAAGCCTACTGCAGTCAATGGGACACTTTCTGTTGGTTCCAGACAGCTTTGGCTCAAACTCTTGGTACGGAAAGTCCCACTCCAGCTCTTCCTCCAGCCTGTGACCTGTGTGTTTTGGAGGGGGTGGTTACAGGCTGCATCCAGCTTAAAATACATGGTAGCCTCATGGTGGGGTGACAACTTTCCATAGGGTCCACCATATGCTAGACCTAAGAGGTCATGAGGAGGGCTACTCACCCCACAGATCAGGGCAGAACAAACCCTGTGGAGAGAGACAGTGTGACTCATTCCCAGAGACTGTGTCTAATGATCATTCGCTACCACTGGCAGATCACGGCCAAAAGCAGATCCTCAGCCCACAGGAGCGCTTTGCAGAGGAGTTTGGGTGGACCACGAAACCACATCTCTTTCCTGCAGTTCTGGTGGCTGCTAAAAAGTGATCCTGAGACATAGGTCTCCATAAATGCTGGAGAAGCATCCAGCTTTTCATACCAAACTTTACCAAACTTTACCAAAGTGGACAGCATTCAGAGAAGAGCAGCTAGAAGGATGAGATGCCCAGAAAGCATGACACTGAGGAAAGATTGTGAGAAATGGGATGATGCAGTTTAGAGCAGACGGAGGAGAGGTTTGGTAAGCATCTGAAGAGCTGAGGCCTGCTCCTTTTTAAAAAAGAGGACTGTCAGATACCTGAGACGGATGTTTTAAACAGATAAACCCATTCGGAGCATTATGCATGCCATGCCTTTGCCCCTGGAAGGAGGCAGGGACAGCTGTGGCCACAGACAACTCTCGGTGCTTAGGAGCACAGTGACAGCTGGCTTTCTTTTCAGCTTTCAAGGTCATCTACATACTTGGCTGGCTGCATGCTTTTCTCCCTTGTTTGCTTGAAAGGGCACAGAGAAGTGTCAGGAAATGCCAGCTAATAAAATGCAAGACTTCTCCCGTACCCTGGCCAAGTCACTCAGAGATTTCTACACTTTGTCTCACATTTATCTGAGGCAGGGATCAAGACCATGCTACACTCACTGGTGAGTGGTTACTCACCAAAGTCGCCTCGCCCCGTGTCAATGGGAATAAAGGTTCTGCCTTCACGCCGAGTTGTGCCCTAACGTTACCACCAAGCGAGACCTGTCAGACATGAGCCTCCTTCCTTGTGGAGTTAAGGAGTTGTTAGAAGTAATTCCCAGGTGTGCTTAGGCTGTTGGGCTGATACTAAAGCCTCCCTCACCCTAAGCATCAGTGGTCCCAGTTTGTTTTTCCTTCACTGGGCTCCCGCAGCCTTCTGTACTAAAAGTCAAAAGAATCCGCGACGTATCCCAAGGGCCTGGTTTTAAGAAATACTGAGCATCTGAAGCTCATCCTGAGATGCTATAGGTACATACTCTTCTGCAAGATTAGGTCCCCAAATGACCTGAGCATGGACCTGGGTCCCCAGCTCTTATCCTTGCAGCTCTCCAGGAGAGGATGGCTTATAAAACTGTAATAAAGCACAAAGATATTTGCAGTAAATCATCCCCACCACTGCCATTTAGAGTAGTGGTTCTGCTGGGCTTGGGGACTATTAAAAAATAGTCTGCTGGAGACTATTAAAAAATACGTCAGCTGCCTTCAGGGAGCTCGTAAGTCAGAGCTATCCCTACTTTCCATGTAAGCACATTTCTAAGAAGGGTGGAAAACAGTCAGCATGGCAAAGATGGCTGGCAAGAGGAGGGACAGCATCAGGAAAGGGATTATTTATTGTGGACGAGCTTTGCTGATGAGGCTGAGCTCTCCTAGGCAGTGGAACAGCTTCCATGGGTGGAAGCCCGAGAATACAGTCTTACTGCAAGACAATCTACTAGGAACAAATGAAATGTGCTCCCCAGTTCCTGTAGAGCAAGCTCACAGGCCTTCCTGTTGTGACAAGCACGCTTCTCAAGCCAAAGAAATGCTGCCAAAAAATCTCTATTGAGTCCAGTTTGAATTTTTGAATTAATTCCCCTCTCTATGTTCATTGCCCCATGAATATTCTAGCAAACAACGTCCTGGCTCACATGACGCGCTGTAAATAACTAGTGGAGATTAGTCACTGTAAATTCAGGATTGAATTTATTACTGGGATTGTTTACCCAGAGAAGAAATTTGGGAAAGGCACTTGGTTGGGACTCAGGACATCTCTGCCACAGACTCCCTGTGTGACCTTGGGCAGGTCACATAAGGCCAGACTTTTTAAAAGTATTAAAGGGCTTAACTCACACTGCTTTTGCCTTTTCTCTCATTTATATAGCGAGTTCCCCAGCCATGGAGCGTCTCTTACCTACACGTGTAGAGCACACAGCACAATGAGGCTCCGCTTTTGACATGGTCCTATAGTACACATGACAAATCTGAGTTATGCGCCTCGAATCAGGGAGCAGAAACATGGCACATGAGCTATATATACCTAACATGTGGCCTTAATTCCCAGTCCAACAAGTTGCAGATTGAGATTTATTGGCAAACAATCTCTAATCACTAATAAGGTTAAGAAAATAATCTCCTTGAAATGAAGAGAAGAGACTGTTTTCACTGCACGCGGCATTTGTTAAGAATACAGGGCGGTCGTAGCTATTGCCAGTTCTGGCGCTCTCAAGGGGCAGTACAAACAGCACTAATGGTTCAGCTAATTAGACAGGTTAACCCTAATGTCTCCCAACAGAGGACTTTGTTTTTATTGACACTGCACAATGTTACTCGATGCAGTCAAGTTAATGGATTTCCAGACATTTGGAAGACACCGGGACTGGCAGAACAGGTTTGGAAGATCATTCTGGATTCTGTGAACTGTGGCTATTTTCTGTGAGTCACTTGAAGTTTTAGTCAAACATTCTGTGACTCGCATTAAACTAAACTAACAAAGACCAGAGGGGGAAAAAACCCTCGTTTGGCTGATGTGGGATCACAAGGGTCAGTTTAAAATTAACATGGCCGGTTACAGTGAACTTGAGCATCCTCATCCTTCATGGTGATGAATTCCACAGGAAGACGCTTGCCTACTCCTTGCGTGGGGGTTTACGTAATTACGATGTGATCTTTTCTTTTTCCTGCTTCAGAGCTTAATTGCAAACACATGCAGACACACGCAACCTTAAAGCAGAAGAACAAGGCAAAAACAAAAACTCCTGAATGCTATGGTATTTTTATGTAGCGGCATGCCAGATGATCCAGAAACCCCTTACAAATGCTCACGCGCTTAATTAAACTCACCAGAACAGTGAGTGAAGGTAATCATGACATTAAATGTTTCCAGGGTCCTGCCCTACATGAAATGGGTACTAAAGTGCTGCAACTTTAGGCCCAGATTTTGCAAAAATAAAAACAAAAGCAAACAACTCCCCCCTTCCCTCTCTCCCCCCGCACACGTTTAACTTTCCATCCCCAAACAGTCTTTAAGGCCCTTGTGCTGGGCACTAGACAGGAATGCGATTAAGGCAGCAGCCCGGGATTTAGGAAATCTGGAGTCCATTCCATGCTCTGCTACAGATTTCCTGGGTGGTAATTAGGAGCACAGGGAAATTGAGCGGTGTAACTATTCCAGTATAATTATGCTGGCACAATTCTTACTGTGGGCAAGCCTTTAGTCTTGCAATTTGCTGTCTTGTAAAGTAGACATCATACCGTGGCCCTATCTCAAAGGGGTGTGGTGAGGAGATACACTGCAGCCACCTACAATGAACAGCTGATTCGTGAATGCTCCTCAATCCCAGCGAAGATTCGAGTCAACCTCAGACATCCATGGGGGAATAAAAGGAGAGAAGCTGCTTTGCTCCCTTCTGTGCAGCATTCTGGTTTTCAGTACAGGCATACCTCGGCGATATTGCGGGTTTGGTTCCAGACCACCGCAACAAAGCGAATATTGCAATAAAGCGAGTCACATGAATTTTTTGGTTTCCCAGTGCATATAAAAGTTATGTTTACACTGTACTGTAGTCTATTAAGTGCGCAATAGCATTATGTCTAAAAAAACAATGTACATACTTTAATTAAAAAATACTTTATTGCTAAAAAATGCTAACCATCATCTGAGCCTTCAGTGAGTCGTAATCTTTTTGCTGGTGGAGGGTCTAGCCTCAATTTGTAAAAAACGCAATATCTGCGAAGCGCAATAAAGCGAAGCGCAATGAAACGAGGTATGCCTGTATTTCACGGCCACCAGCTCCTGGTTTGAATGTTTTGCAGATCAAGAGACACCAGCGATGTGATGATACCTACCGTTCAGACTATCACATGCCTTTCTGTTTAACTGACCACGAACACCCACTAAAATCCAACAAAATATTAGGGAAAAATATTCCGGAAAGCTGGGTGTGAGATGAGAAAAACATGACCACAGAGGGATACAGCTAAAATTGCAGAAAATGGAGGGGTAAACACTGAAATGACTCATTTGAAGAGGTTGTGGGAGATGGGTTTGGTTTGATTTGATTTTGAAATGATAAACTTTGCATGCAGTTCATCGGACTGGGATGCCTCGATTGAACTGTCCTCGTTTGTGTTAGAAAAACTGGATTCTTCCTTACATACAACCTTAACCTCCCAGAATAATATAAAATCTTCCACTCAGAGGACTCCAAACACTTTACAATTACCAGTTCATTATGACGAGGAGGCACTATTCTGATCGGCTCGTGAGACCTTCTGTATAATCCAGGCCATGGCATTTTACCCAGTAACACCACATTGAACCCAATAATGTTGGCTTTAAATCAACACTGGGGCTTTTTCTACAAGACCTCCACGTAACAGAGAATTCACCATATTCCTTACATTAAAAAAACAAAACCCAAACTTCACATTACACCCCTGTGAGGTAAATGTGGTTATTCGTTTGCCATTGGATAAATTAAGACAGAGAGGGTAGATAGCTGTTCTGCTATCACAAAGCGAGTCAGTGGCAAAGGTAAGAAGCAGACCCAAGAGTCCTGTGGCTTAGTCCTGGGCTTTTTTAAAACAAATGGCAACAACGAAGGGGTCTTAGCATAGAGTAGAAACCATACAGGAGGGAGACAGAAGCCAAGATATCCCTCCAAGGCTTATTTAATGGAGTTTCTTCCCCCTGAGGAGCTCATGGAGGCAGATTTGTGGGGTGGGCTTGGAGTTCACTGCGAAGTCCTTCTGCGCTCTCTCCCCTGAACCATACTCCCACTGGTTAGCCACCCACAGACCACGGTAAATGCTGAAAGCTCCTGCCATAATACCTACGTCCATGCTGCTCTTAGCAACATTCATTTGGGGGCATGTCAGCCATCGCTGGAAGGGGCATGCTGGAGAGCAGAGGCGAATCTCCACTTCCTTTTCTCTATCATTTTTTTCCTCCTTCCTTCCCAAAAGATAAACACAGACATAGGAAGCCAGAAAACATTGGACTACGGTGTGAGGAATTTGGATGCCAGCTCATTCATCAGAGCAGTGTCTCAGCTGGTATAAATGGTCCTAGCCAGACGATCGTACACCTGTTTAGACAACAGCTCTCAGGCTCGGGTAGAGATCCAGCTTCAAAGGGATGCTACAGGGATTACCTGTGTATTTTCTGCGTTAGATGTCACGGGCAAATTTGTAAGGCCACAATGCAAAAGGCTAATTGTGCTGGGTAAGATGTATCATTACATAACGCCCAGTAATTTTATTCCTATGAAACGTACATGGACCAAGTCATTACCTGGGATCAGGATAAATGTCCCTTCCAAGATGCATGCTCAGTTTCTCTAGTCTCTTGTGCCCTCCTCTCATTCATGCCATTGCCTATAAATGAGAGAAGGAGGGAGACGAGGTCCCTGTAATGATGACATTTAATTTCCATTAATTCAGTGGCCCACAGAGGTTTGCTCGGTGTATGTTTCATTGCAATGGGGATTTTTTACCTTTTATAACTGAACCCTGGCTACCCACGCAAGCAGGAGAACTACGCTTACAACCAACATGACACCGTCAACAACACAAAGAACAACTCGGTTAACGCCAGCTCTGCTATTCAAATTGAGACCTGCAACACACGCCACGCCCAGAAGCATCAATTAAATTAATCGCTAACTGAATTCATGATGGACCTGCCAGGGTGGTTTAACATTAATCAGTTTGGCAGGCTGAGCACATGCAGAGACTTGAGCAAATTACACCTCGCTATAATGATATAAGTGCACTCGGCCTACACCAGTCACAGAGCCCAGTTAAGTTGCAATTTCCATGCGCAGTATAGACCAGCTCACTGCTGGCTCACATGTTTTAGACATTTGCATCGACTTAGCACTCACAAGCATGAAGGACTTTGAGATCAGGCCTTTCACGCGCTGACTTTATAGGAAAGGAATTCTGATGTCTTATGCAATGTATTGTAATGTCATGCCGCAAAGCACACGCACGCTTCCTACAGCACGCAGGAAGCATACCAACCTCTCTCACGTAATCGGCATGACATCATCCATTTCAAGGCAGGGCTTTTACGGAGTACTGCAGAAGTGGTTAATTATTTAGTATTTCTGCTAATGCTCATGAAGTGCCATGCAATATTCAGCAGCCAGGCTTGCAACAATGGCATTTCTCTAGCAGGTCCTTGCCAGCTATTCGGTTGTTCTGGCCTCAAGCTTTATCTACACTAGACAGGTTTTGCTTAAATACCCGATGGTTGCTGATAGTTGGGGATGGTCCTGCTTTGATGGTCCTGATCTAGTTGGGGATGGTCCTGCTTTGAGCAAGGGGTTGGACAAGGTGTGACCTCCTGAGGTCCCGTCCAACCTGTATTTTCTGTGATTCAAGTGCAGAGCCAAGGGCAGAGGTCTACCTGCTGTCTGCAGTGCTCTTGCCTTTTACTCTGTGATGGTGCAGCCGGTGTGAGAATAACGGCATGATAGCC
>NW_017729001.1:21620388-21628049 GCF_001723915.1 Gavialis gangeticus
TGGTTGCTGATAGTGAGTGCAGACAAGGGACCACCAAAGTGGTTACAAGTACAGCAGATGGTCTACCCATGATTGCAGGCACTAGGGAAGCAAAGGTGAGGAATGTTATTAGAATAAAGCTCGTGCAGACAAACTTTGAATCCTCAATGTGCGAAGATTCAAGCCAGTATAATACCTTCTCTGTGCCTGTGCAAAATCAATGGCTTGGTCTATTAGTGACAGCTTACATCATCCTGGCTTTATTTGCTGTTAGCCAAGACACTAAGGCCTCCTCGATGTTTACATACTAACTTCATTAAAGTGTAATGCATCTTATCAGGCACTGCTTGTTGTAATGGGTTTGCTTTGTACATGTGTTTTCCAGGAAAGTTTCCAGCTGCACTCCTTGGGCCGACTGCAAGAACTGCTATTGACTGTTTTTAAACCACTACAGCGCTTTGGGGGTTTCGGCCTGAGCTTCGCTTGTGCAGTTATTCTGATGAGAAGCGAAAGATGCTGCCTTGCCTATCTCACTGTCCGGGAATACAGGGTCCTTCCTCTACCCTGTGGTTTCTTCTTAACCTGGAGGGACCACAGCTAATGGTGAGAAGATCTTTGCGAGCCTCCCTGTGCATCCCTTGCTTGGCCTCCCAGCAACAACTGTCAAGAACGGGGACAGCTGGATGCAAATTCTTGTCTATCAGCATGAAAGCAAACTGGATGCAAACATGGGACGAAGCAGACGTCTGGTGGGTGATTTCTGAATACCGCATAGCGCTGGGGGTAGGAGGGATCAAGCTTTGGGCAGGAGAATGGGGAAGCTGAAAGCTCCACTAGGGAGCAACCTCTCTGGAAACCCAGGGACAAGCAAAGAAGGGTTAAACGCTGTGGCCAACACCACAAGACAAGCCTGATAGCTGAAAAAAGCTGCAAGAATGGCGGAAGATTATGTGGCTTTTGCAGGGGCTTGCAAGCTAGAGGGACATCCACTAGACACGCACTTGAGATCTGCAGATCTTTTTCCTCAGTTTGCAGGTAACTCCTTTCAATCACCGCTCCCCCAGCCTGGCTGTCAACTGGTACTCTGGCCTCATCAACTTCCTCAGCCACCCGAAGTACCAAGAGGCACACTGCTTTCCTCATCCAATTACTGATAAGAAAGATAAGGAAACTCCACAAGCCCAGATTTGCTTGCAAACTGCTTCCTCTGGGGCGTGGGTCCTGCCATCCCAATGGACCTGTTAGACTCTTGACTCACTAATTCCCTCGCAGAGCTGCTGCTGTACTGGATCCCAGTTGCCCCGAACCCCCTCTCCATCAAGTACCCTATCCTTATCATGGCATCTTCAGTAGCCATGTCTACCTGGAGGGCTAATTCCTCCAATATCCCCAAATAACTTTAACTGCATAGGAGGAAAGCCAGGAAATTTATGCGGAGAGGAAGCCCAGAGCACCAGGAGGATTCAGAGCCACTTCAGGGGCTGATCGCGGACCTCACACCTCTTGATGTGGCTGTCCCAGCAGACAGGGGCTTGGCACCAAGGAAAGAGCAGTGCCCCACTGCCCCATGATCCCGGACTGGGATGCTATGAATCCCAGCCCTCTCTGCTCAACAGTGGGGCTGAAAGGACTAGTTGGTACTGAATTTCCATGAAAGTTTTTCTGCTTGCTTTCTTCCAAAGAAAAGCAAGTTGCCGCTTTTGTCCTAATATATTCATGGCAGAGCCCACTCTTGTTGACGGGACTGGGAGCAGAATCTGTCCCACCATGATTACAGCTCACGTTATCTCCGCTTAGGCAGAAACACATAATAAATATTGTGAGATTACAACTTGCGTTATCTCTGGCTCTATAGAAACACACAATAAATACTGGTGGGTTGCTGTGGGCATTATCTCTGGTTATACAGAAACGTGCAATAATTCCAGGTAATTTCCCTGTTTGTTACTTCACTATCCAATCGCCTTGGGTCAGCTTTAACTTACACGACAGCAGCACGCCGCCTTGCTGACTTACATTATGTGACTGCTTTCCCACAGAAATCATGAGAAAAGGTCAGGCATGCAGGGAACTGCAGCAGGCTGAGTCCAGGGACGTCCTTAAGAACCTGAATATTTTTAGATCTAATGGTTTGTTTTAACTCAAAAGGGTGTGAAAATCCAAATCATGGCTCTGACCTTTTTTTTTTAACTCATCCTGCTTTATTAAAAACAAGTTGGACTGGGTGAATGTTTCTGTGTATGGGAATTAGTCAATCCGGACTCTTGGGTTTGATGTTTGACCCCACCAGTAGCTCACCAGTTGACCCACAGCAAATGGTTTAAGGCTAGGTTATAATCCCCATTGATCACATGAGCAGTTCCATCAATGCCACTGAGGCTACTTGTGTGAGTAAGCACTCACCCAAGCGAATATGCTGCTTAGCTACCATAAAGCAATTAATTAATGTTCACAAAGCACTTAAGCTCCTCGGGTGATTCCAGACCCAGAGAATTAGGTGTCCAAATTCCACTGAAATGCAGCTGGAGCTGGGGAGTTCAGTCACCGATGGCTGGGGATGTCAAAGGCAAGGCACGAGGCTGTTATTTCTTGCAGCAGAAATATTTTCACCCAGGCCAATGATCTGTATTGCACATTTCCACACCATAGCAAATAACACTGGCTGGGCGTGGGGTTTACAATGGAAACGTGCAGCTTCCCATTAACCCCACGGCTGAAAGTCGGGAACTTCTGATGATGATTTCTTCTGCAAAGTTTCCGAAGAGCCTAACTCCACCGTTGCTGCTCAGTGCTTTCCCGCTGCCATGCTTCTCTCAATTAAAATCCCACTGTTAATTTTTAATGGCCTTGAGGGGCTGGAAAGGGGAAACAAGCGTGATTGAAATCCTGCATGTAGTGCCAGTAGACTTCGCTTAAGCTCATCATTTATTGCCTGAATGGAAAGAGCAATGGTGAACATGAACATTTGCCCTCCCCTTTATTCCCGGCAGGGTCCCAGTGGCCCACATGCGAGCGCTTTGTGCTTGTTGTTCGGGCTGGCGGACGAGAAACAGGCTCGTATCAGGTGGAATCAATGCATGGCACAAGCAGATGCTCTGAGTGCCTCCCACACCCCAGCTCTGAGCTCGAATGCCAGCAACTAGTTTTATCAAGCTTTGTCTGGTTGCTGAGTTCACTGACTACCAGAGCTTCCCAGATGCTTATCAGCACATGGATCAAGCATGGCCATTTATCACAGAAAACAGTTCAGTGGAGAAACTCCCAGCGGAGAAACTCCAGCAGATACAGTCCTTAGGTCAGAGGTGCTTTGCTGAACTGAAAGGAGCTAAAAAAAGCCCCTGGACACAAACAAAAGTCAGGGAACGTTTAGACCCCAATCCAGCTGGAAGCCACATCCGCAGTTTGCTGAGCCAGAGGGTCAAAACTAATTGGCACAACTTGAATTAGTAATAAAACTCCACCAGAACCCTGTAAGCTGGGAAAATATTATTATACCTATTTTATGGACAGGGAAACTGCAGCAAAAAGGGGTGAAGTGACTTGACAAAGGTCACATAGTGAGTCAATAGCAGAGACAGGACTAGCACCCCAGACCTCCGGCATTAAGCACTAATCACTAGGCAGCACTTACCTTGCAAGGACATGACCTCACCAAGTGTAACAGCTCGCATACCTTGAATGCATTCTTTGTAGAGTGCCTAAAATGCAAGACAGGGAGCAAGCAGCTTGATCAGCTCTGGGTTGACCTTCCTGAATAACTTCTCTGGCATGAAGAGGCAACCCAAAGCCTTTGCTCTTTTGTGCATACTTCAGGAATGAATGAACTTACACTGTGTTGATGTCAGGGACTGTCCTTGGAGAGCTCTCCAGGGGTGTAACTGGTATTAATGGAGCACCAGCACAAGGTGGTTGTGGAACAGCCTTCCAGTGGGAGTAGCAATGGCAAAGCACTTGACCAACAAATGGTCCATCTAGCCCAGAGTACTCCGTCTCTGCTAGTGCCAGACAGCAGATGCTTTAGATGGAGAGGATATGAACTGGGCCTGCCTCGAGTGATCCATCCTGATATCAGCCACTGGTGGTTTAAGGACATCTGAGGATTCATCTCTGATTAACAGGGGGCTTGATCAGTTTATGAAAGGGAATATATGATGTAGTTATCTGTGGTAGAAAGGACTGCATTTGAGGACACTACGTCCTGGGTCTTATCTGCCTAGCACAGCTCTAGGTGTGGGATTCAGTTGCAGTTCTTGTGAACCTTTGTAAATCCACCCTCTGCCTTCAGTAAACCCTGCTATTCGTGTGAGAGCTTCTGTACCAGAGGCTTTTGTCATGGTTTCGACTCAGGGAGCTATTTTCTGGGGTTGACATCCTCCTCAGTAAATTGTTATATTATGGTGACCTCAGAGAACAGAGACTCCATTGTGCTTCAAACCAAGACAGTCCTCTCCTACCCCGAAACAAACCAAAAGGAGAACTGGCCTCCACCGCTATCCATGAGTCCTGCTAGGGGCAGAGGGCCAAAGAGCTAAAGAAGCCAGGGCTTCTGCCACAAGTAGCTCAGTCCAGCGCTGAGATTCAAAAGAAAATCCCAGAGTTATAAGCAGGGATCCTGGTTTTCTCCAATTTAAAAAAGATCCCTAATTTTTGGATTAAAAAAGTAACCCTGAATCCACATTTTCCCATGATTAAAATGAAATGTCACTAATACATAGATCTATATATAGTGGGGTTTAATATTAATCATGGAAAAATGTGAATTCGGGGTTACTACTTTATCCAAAAATTGGGGGTTTTGGGGGTGTTTTCATCAAAATGAAACACCACTATATGTATATGTATGTGTGTATATGTGTGTGTGTGTGTGTGTGTATATATGTATGTGTGTATATGTATGTATGTATTAGTGGCATTGCATTTTAATCACAGAAAAATGTGGATTTGGGGTTACCTGTTTTAATCTGAAAATTGGGGATTTATTTTAATCAAAGAAAACCAGGATCCCTGGCTATAGGGCACAGAGCTTTCTCTCCCTTCTGCGAGCTCTTCCCAGGACTCTGGTGAAGGAACTTCAGCAACTCCTCAGCCAGCTGCCACGACAGCTCGTCTGCTCATGTGGCTGAATTTGGTTAATAATCCAAAGTTGTTGTTCTTCTTCTATCTTGCTTCTGAGCCCTCAATTACTTTTTACTCCAATTATAACAAGAGGAGCATGAACTAATGAGATTTACATAAATTATGATTTACATAAATTACAAGATTACCAAGTCAATTTCTAATCCTCCTCCTCCTCCTATTCACTCTGCACCAGTTCAGACTGTTCTCTTGCCTGCTGAATGTAGGGTTTTGCTTGGGTACTTAAAATAATTTTCTGTGCTGATAATTATGAATTCAATAGATGTTCCTGGGTAGAAAAGAAAAGCTGCTGTATAGCAGAAAAGGCAGCGCAACAAATTGAGTTCTCTTTGAGGTGGAACCTATCATGCATAAAATGCATTTCCTTCAGAAATAATAATACCTTGGCTTTCTTTAGTACTTTTTATATAATTAAAGTGCTTTGGAGATCACTAAGAACCTGACCTTTACTTGCTGGTGCCAGCTGCAAGCTCTCCATTATCTCCAGTCAGAGCAGGGCTTGGCTGCCATGCCTTACACAGCTAGAGGTGAGTCTAAGCCACCCACCACATTGCGCTCTCTCTTTCCCTTCCAAGTCCAAGTCTGGCACTGGAACTAATTCTGGCTCAGGGTCATCTTACCTTCCAACAGGGGGAAGGGCTCACATCACCCTCAGCAAGTGCTTTCATCATAGAAGAGTTTAAGGCAGAAATTAAACGAGACTAAATCTGACGGAAATGGTAGGGAAAAAACAGGTTGGCAGAATGCAAAGGCCCCCCAGAAATGTTTGTCAGCACACCAGGATTAATGTTTTGGGGCCTGTGGCAAAAATTTGGGTCCCCTGACAAGTAGTTGAGACATTGGTTTTAGTCGCATACCCCTTGGTGATGAGCATAGGTAGGTGTAATGCTTGGAGAAGATGGGCACTCTCTGACATCTGAGCTCCCATGGGTGCAGTGGGGAGAGCAACTAAAGCTACTGGGAGCCTTTCTCCTTTGCAGAACAGCTCATGTCAGTGGTGCCAGTGCCCTAGGGTATGTCCACATCGCATCGTCCAGTGTGCCCAGGGTAGGAGGGTGCTCCCAAACCCACTCACACATGCTAACCCCACACATGGGACAATTAAAGCCACTCCCTCCCAGCCGCTCTTGCATCCACTAAAGACATTGGGAACAGTGCAGGGTCACTCCCAGAGCGGCTCCACCACCAGCTTTTTGGGTTTGGTGCATGTGAGCCAGAGCAGGTGGGCAGAACATGGTGGTAGACACGGCTTCTGCTGGCTCTGGGCTCTCCTTGGAGTACTTCTTCTTCACATCCTTGGAGGTTTTTAAGGCCTGGCTCAAGAAAGCCTTGGCTGGGATGATCTAGTTAGGGCGGATCCTGCTTTGAGCCCCTGGTCAGACTAGATGTCCCCTCCTGAGGTCCCTTCCCAGCCTCATTTTCTACGATTCTTTGATCCCCCATGCTTGCATGCTTCATAAATTGGCTTCAGCCGAGGCTCTTTATCAATCCCAACAGGAAAACTAGTACCAGCACTTTCCCTGCAGTGCGGAGATCAAGGCTACACGCACATCCGCTAACCTAACACACCTGCATAGCACAGTGTCCCTCCAGCCGTAGCCAAACACACTTTGAGACAGTGTTTGTGTAAACATGAGTGTGTGTGCACGCTACAAGGACAACCAGAAAAAACACTGACCCGCCTTCACTTGGAAGCATTTGTTTGCATGCCCTTGGTGGTTCTGGCAGGCTGAGATCAGAGTTACGTAACCAGCCAACCAAAGCAACGAAACAAAAAAAAAAAAAAAAAAGAGTTGCAAAACCCAATGTGGAAGCAGGGAGCTGGCAACTTCCTTTGATCTCCTCTTGCGTGCCATGAGCGTGACAAATGGGGCAATTTATTAGTACCCTCTAACATGGCACCTCCAGATATTTGTCATGTCCATCTCTCTTGGCAGCCCGATGCCTGAGCCTGCTGAGGCATGAATTACTAATGGATTAAGAGCCTTAAACATCTGCTGGCAGGAGCTTGAAAAGTCAGTCCCCATCAGACTCACTCTTCAGTGTCTCATGGAAGGAGATGAGTTATCCTTGGATGGCCTCGTGTTGCAATGGTGAACATGCCGCTCTGTGCAGTGGCATTTGCTTCATTTTGTCCCCGTCGAAGAGACTGGGAGGGTGGGGCTAGGCATAGGGCTTGGCTTGGAGTAATATAGAAAGCGAAGAAGCTCATTTTTGGCAGGTGATTGGATATTCAGACCAGGCTTATAATTTCTGGGGAAAAAACTTCACCTTGACAAGGCAAACCAGCACATGCCAAGGGCCAATCAGCTGACCAGAAAGCCTTTGTGGAAGCAAACCAAAGGCGCGCATGTTGAACCAAGCAAAGCTGTCCGCCCTGGGGAAGCTGGCAGGTGAGCCATATTTCATACCTGGCAATGACAAACAGTATGAGCCGGCAGCCGGCGGTTCTTCCATTGCATCACCGCTACCTTGGGCGACCCAAGGGTTAAAAATAACACATAAGCTTTGCTGCCTCATGCTGCCGGCCTGAAAATATCTCAGGG
>NW_017729001.1:21633049-21639576 GCF_001723915.1 Gavialis gangeticus
CAGTTCTTCCATTGCGTCACCGCTACCTTGGGCGACCCAAGGGTTAAGAATAACACATAAGCTTTGCTGCCTCATGCTGCCGGCCTGAAAATATCTCAGGGCAGATTTCCTAGAGCAGCACTAAGCGCGCCTCCTTGGCAAGTACCCGGGGATGGTGAAAAGGAGGTGGGAGAGCTCCAAGAAGAAGCGGTCAAGCTCCCATTAATACCACTGTCTCCCGGAGTCATGGTGGACATCACACGGCACCTAGGCTTCAGGGTTTGGCACGTACCTTTTGATATACAAGGTGCATTAGTCTTGCAAAATCCCACTCAGCTGGGGCATGTCTTTTTTTGGGAGCCAGGGAAACACTCTTTTGTTTTTTGGGGCCAGGAGTTGATTTTAGGACAGCCGTCTGATGCTCTCATGGATGGGTGAAAGGTATTAGCTAGGTCTCCCTCCACACTGGGCTGTCAAGATGGCAGCCCTCACCCTCTCTAGGTAGTACCCTACCCAACATACCAGGGGAACACGTTGGAGTCTAAATATCTAGGCTAGGATGTCCACAAAGGCCCATATTTCATTTCTCTTGAAATGAAGAGCTCCTTTGAAAGGCCTAATCCCTATGCTTTGCACTCATACTGTCTTTCATCCACCTCACAAGGACTGATTCAAATGGGCAGGGCAGCCAGCATGTATCACACAATTCATTTTACAGGTAATGAACTGAGGCCAAGGGCAGTTAAGTGACATGAAAGAAGCCACCAAGCAAGTCAGTGGCAAAGCCAGACCTGGAGTGCAGGTGCTGGTGCTTGAATCACGGGCCAGTATTCTCACTCCTACCTCGTTTTCTAGTTGAACCGTTCCTTGCTATCAGACAGAGAGATCAGCCCTGGTACACGGGCACTCGAAAAGAGAAAGCCAGCTTCATTCTCTATAGCCTGTCCCCGATAGCTATGCTGTTCTTCAAAATGTCTTCTGGATGAATGGTCTCTACAGGTGGGAACTATGCCGTGGGCGCATCAGAACAGGAGACTTAAGGTAACAAGAGACGTATCTCTCAACTTCCACGTCAATGATGGCCCCGATCAATCCTCGTTTCGGTCTCTGTTCTGAAAATGTCAGAATATTGGACAAGTCTTTACAGGTGAGGTCTCCATATCTTTCATCCACATATCATTGAAGCTGATGCCACAGCATGGTGTGGTGTTTGCGGGTATTTCTAAAAGGGGAGAATGGCTGGAGGTGTGAGGAACTCGCTATCATGCGTCCCTAAAGAATCTCAGCATTTTCTTTCCGGAGAACGTCTTATTTGACTTCAATCTGGGCTGCGTTTTGGTAAATTGGACCATCTTTTTGGGTGGCATCTGTACAGAAAGCAAGTGCGACAAGGGCTGGAGTCAGGCGCGTTGGACAATTGAGAGGGGATACTGGACCTTTTATGGTAAAATGAACTGGAAGCCCCAGGCGTGAATACAATGAGAGATTTCCGCTGTGTCCACATGCAAGCACACGACCAAAAAAAGGAGAGCGCTGGCGCCAGTGGTGTGCAAAATCCACCCACACCAAATTCCTGCCATCGGGTATAAAGCCACCAGCCTCCCATCAGAACAAGATTTCCCCCCGCCTGGTAAGTTCAGGAACCATCCAGGCCCAGCAAAAAGTTACCCTTTCTGAACACCATGTACGCCATGCATCATTAGCAACTGAAAGCCACCAGCAATTACATGCCCTTGGGTTACTTATTGTGTGTGCAATGCATTTAGTGTCCCAACCCAGCTCCCAGTGGATAGGCACAAACCCTAGGGCCACCCAACTGGCACAGCTTCATAAAACCGTGGGCGAAAGACTCAATCAAGACAGAACCGGCCACGGGTCCTGAAATACTCCTTGGTCCTTCCAGATCAGGATGAGACCAGGATGGCTGAGTAACAGTGAGGAAGGACCGTGCGCTGAATTTTACCTTGGTCACGGGACTATGAATAACAGCACACCCAATGGTGCCCACGGTAGGGCTGGTACTGTTCACTACATTTCTACTCCCCAGCTGTAGTTCACTGGAAAGCTTTCACTTAATCATCTGAGTGGTCAGGCACACAAGCCAGCAACGTGGCTCAATGTTCATTTTCCTTTCCACAACAGCTTATTGTTCCAGCGCATTTTAATGCACCAAATGTCTGAAACTCATTTGAAAACAAGAGACCTTTTCATGGTCAAGTTCTCCGGAGGTGGAGGGCAGCTGCTTTTTTCAGTTGTGTTTGGTTGGGTGTATGCAAAGCGCAATGGCCTTCCTTCATTGTTTGCATTTCATCAGTTCGCACCTGACTGCAAGTTACCGCACATCACACCGTGTGCCCCACCGGGCCTGACGCAACTCCATGCAAAGTTGGCAAACTCCTCTTCCTGCCCACAACAAAGCCCTCTCTTGGGGCAGCACTGTGGGCAACATGCTGCTCTTACCATACCACACCAGATTCGCTAAATTGCTCCTAACACCTCTGCACAGATTTGTAGGAAGTGAAACACGAGTCCCATTAAAAACAGGGGAGCTCACGTTCGTGGTTTGAAGACCCTTGTACCTATACTGCTCAGAATAACGACTGGGTGATGAAACTTGAAAGCAAGTCATCTATTGTAGAGACTACGGGTTCGGTGTTGACACTGAAGAAAGAAGCTCTGCACTAAAAAGCAGAAGGTACAACCCTCCAGCTTGGACAGAGGAAGGAGGAGGATTAACCTCTTGTACCTTTGTATCATGTCCTGCGACTTGAGCCAGCAAATAAGGAAAGTCCTCCCCAGCTCTCTTGGGTGCTGCCTCTTGCCTGGGATTTCCAGGCTCCCACATTTCAGCCCCAGCGTGAGATGGAAATGACTTTTTACCCAGGGATTTGTTTTCTGTGAAAGTCTTGCTTTTTTTCAGTGCGAGTGAAAAATCAAAACGGAGTTTTGTCCCTTCTTTTCTTTGGGTGGCACGGAGAGTTTTGTGGGGTTGACGCAAAAAGGCCGACTGGCACACTTGGCCCTGTTTTAGTGCTAATTGTGCCCATTAGTAGCCGAGCCCTTCCAGCCCGCAGGAGAGGTTGGGATACCCAGCTTCCAGTCTGCATTCATGGAAGCAGAGAGCCGAGTCCCTGAGAAAGCTTTGAGCCCCTGCCCCGCTCCCCCCCAGCCCGTCATAGGCCAGTTACACACCAAACCGTGGCAATAACTTTCAAAGGCTCATTGAAAAGGCACAGACTTTTGTTTAAAGTCTCCAGACAATGACATCAATAGCTTGGTGAGCAGACAGATTATTCACAACAGGTTTCTCAGAGACTTCTTTTTCTGCAAGCAGTTAAAACAGCTCGGCCGGACAGAGGAAAAACCAAACGTAACATTTAGTCCTTTGGCTCTTCCCGGTGTGGGGATGGCACCAGGGGGCCTGAGCAGTAGAAAAGCTCGGAGAGCAAAAGCACCAGGAGTTCGTAAGATGGAGGCGGCATTACAGTGTCACTAAAAACCATCATGAGATGGTAATGCTGTCTCTTCCAGGCACACCATTGCTTCCCGGAGAGCACCGTGCAGCCGGGAGCCCTCAGGTGCTGAATACCAAACCAGCGCCAGCCGCCGCCCGCATAGAGCTGTCTCTGCCGACCTCATGTGGCCGGATCCGAAATGAGCAGGATTCCCAGCTGCTTTTCAGTCCAGCATGCTGCAAGCATGTCGCTAGCCAGCACGTAGCAAACTCATTTTCAGCCCAGGCAGGACGCACTGGCGCACCTTTGTGGTGGATGGGATTTTTTGCCGAAGTCCAATTTAAATCTGGTGAAGGCCTCGTTTCTGGGAAATGATGAATCGAGTCGAAGTCTGGAGTAGAAGTTGGGGCCGTGGGTGAGGGGACTATGGAAACATCAGCTTCTAACATCAGCAAAGAGATTAGTCTGCGGTGTGACCTAGGGTAAGGCAAGCCCCTCCAGGGGCCTCAGTTTCCCCATCTGTGAAAGGATCGGCATGCTACTCATCCCTTTTGCAAATGTGTGGATTTCTATAAAAACCCAGGCATTGTGCTATTGAACTGCTGGTCACACATTCAGCTGGCGATTATTCAACACCCCCCTTCTCCCACTCGTCACTCCCTTGAGAAGGCCCAGGAGAAGTGAAACTAGCCAAGTACAAAAGCAAAAAAAAATGCCCTCCGAGTTATTTTTTCCTCTGAGCACATCCCCTGCTTCCCAGGCTGGAGCCGACTTCCTTTTATGCCTTGCACTGAACTGTTGCGGGCACTTTTCCTATGAATAGAGTGCCATGCCCAGCTCCAAGCTCAAGCCTTGTTCTGCCAAATTGGGTCAGCCTGGAGGCTGCTTTCAGCTGCCCCCCAAACAAGGAGCGTTGCAGTTCAAGAATGCTGTGCAGATCCAAACCAAATGCTTGAGGAAAGCAGACTCTGAGCCCCAGGCAGTCACCAGTGGCAGGGAGAAGGGGGCAGCTGCAGACTGAGCTGGATACTATATGCTCCCTTCCCGAGAGGGCTACGACCGAAATGGCACATGCCGCTTGGGGTCTGTCTGAAGTCAGGGCCTCTCCTTGGAGTCACAGCGGGATGCAGAGCTCCTCCAGAGAATGGCTGCCTCCCCATGCTAAGCACTCTGTGGCCATGCTCTCAGCACAATCCCCACACTGGCAGGCAAGGCTCTTTGGGTAGATGTGATATCTTTATGAGACCAACTAAAGAGTTGGAAAAATTGTTCGTTCCAAGCTTTCAGGCACAAACACCCTTCTTCAGGCATCGGGAGACTCTGGTCTGAGAAAAGATATCACATCTACCCAAAGAACCTATGTCCTTAGACTAACCAACCACCCTGCGAGTCCTACACTGGGCACTTGGAAGGGCCAGAGGGAGGGAAATTGGTATTCCTTAGATGTGCTGCAGTCACTGCCTTTGTCATAGGCCTCTGAGCTCTTATAGGGGACATATCGGGGGTCAGTATCCAGGTCTGAAATTCTTGGAAAATCTCCAGGTCTGAAATGAAGCAGCACAATGGCAGTGCAGCTTTCCCAACCCTGGTCTGCAAGACTTTCTCCCATGCCTGCTTGCTCAGGGGGTGAATTGCTAGCTGCTCCTCTGCCTGCCAACCAGGGTGCTAATCAGGACAGTGTTTTTCTGCTGCAGACATCTGCTTGCAGAGAACTGGACTGTGACCACTGGCTCAAATCACACGGGCTACTGAACTGCTGACCGATGATAATGATTTTCAATCGCTGCTGACCCAGTCTGCATTTGAACCAGTGACCTAGAAGTGAAAGACTCCATGCCCTGTTACCAGTCCCCTGAGATCTGCAATAATCCTAGGGCTATGTATGAAGATTGCAATAGCAATCTGTGACAGATTGAAATGGGGACCGTCCTGCTGCCAGTCCAAAACAGCAAAGCCATAAGAAACTGCCATAAAGGGAGCCCTGGTGCATCTGAACAGAACAGATTTGCAGCTCCAAGAGCAGAAAAA
Organism: Gavialis gangeticus; assembly: GCF_001723915.1. NCBI lineage: Eukaryota > Metazoa > Chordata > Crocodylia > Gavialidae > Gavialis > Gavialis gangeticus. The sequence goes on from NW_017729001.1 coordinate 21,638,512, forward strand.
CCAGATGCAAACTCTGGGAACCACTGAGCGATTGCATTGCAGCATCCTTGGCTTCAGAGAGAAGCTATCCACCTTTTCTAAATACAAAGGCTTCTGCTGTCAAATCTGCATGCAAGGGTTAGATGCCAGGTTCCCATTAACTTAATGGTAACAATTCATTATGCAAACCACCAGAGGAGCTGTACGAATCTCAGCCTCCTTCATTCATTTTGTGTTGCTGGGAAAGACTTCCCCCCTCTTTCAATAGTCATCTTTTCAGTGATTGATCCCCTGCATTTTCCAGAACAAAACCACATTTTTCTTAGATCCTCCACTAGTTAGATCTGCTGGCCTAGTAGAATAGCGGGATGAGGGGTCAGAAGGGACGCGTGGTTCTACCCAGAGCACCTGAGAACATACACTTGTAAATATGACACACTTAAGTAATTTGACCAAAAATTAAGCCAGATTTAGAGCTACCTGATGGACTTGGGGCACATCTATCCTGTGGTTGCAGGGGTGACCATAGCACAGGAGGGTTGCATCCTAGCAAGCTGAGAGCAGGTACTGGCAGCAGCGTAAGCATGGGAGTTTGGGCTTCTGTGCAGTGTCAACGCTGTCTGAAGGAGCCAGGGATTTATTCTTTTGACTGTTGCAACCCCTATATGCCCCAAAATGATTATAGGGGAGGAATGAAGTCTGTGCTGCTTCACTCTGATTGATGCATATTTATACCAGCACAGGGGCCCACAAGCTGCAGTCATACCTGATTGTGTATGGACTTGCCCTCAAACATGGGAACATAAGGGCGTAACTAGCTAAGGTTCATGATGCTCCAACACCTCTCTCCACCATGGACAGATTATGCCTTACAATACTAGGGTTTGAGCAAGTAAGTGTCCCCATGATGCCTTATTTGCATCCTCCATCAGCAGGTAAGGACCTGGATAATGGCTTTCTGCAACTGGTGAGCTCCCTGTGTCTGAAGAAGGGTGTTTGTACCCAAAAGCTTGCAAAGAACAAATTTCCAACTATTTAGTTTGTCTAATAAAAGATATCACATTTACCCAAAGAACCTTGTTTGCA
>NW_017729001.1:21644576-21648704 GCF_001723915.1 Gavialis gangeticus
CTTATTTGCATCCTCCATCAGCAGGTAAGGACCTGGATAATGGCTTTCTGCAACTGGTGAGCTCCCTGTGTCTGAAGAAGGGTGTTTGTACCCAAAAGCTTGCAAAGAACAAATTTCCAACTATTTAGTTTGTCTAATAAAAGATATCACATTTACCCAAAGAACCTTGTCTGCCTACGTCCTTAGACCAACACAGCTACAACCAACAACCCTAGTGTCAAGCACGGCAGACTGATGTTTGTTAACCACTAGGTCTGAAAAGGGGCCGCATCAGAGCATCACACAATCCACCCTTACTCTGCCAGACTCAAAACAAGGCACGCAACAGCAGCCTTTTTCTTCTCTGAGCTTCTCCAAAAAAAAAAAATCTCTTCTAAGACAAACGGGGAATGGGGCAGGAAGTGTCCTAGAAGCAGGAAATGCCTACAGGCCCCATGTGCCACTGTGGGCTCATGCCAGCCCCTTTGATACATAAAAAGTGCCAGTTTATTATGCTGGGGCCATCCCCAGGTGTGAACTTCGTCCCCTGAGGTGACTGTGCACTGTGGCTGGGGAGCGGTCGCTGCGGTTCATTGGGTGCTTTATTCTTGGATGTGCACCTTTGCTTGTTGAATAAAAAAATATCGTCAAAGAGACTTCCCGACTGTCCCCAAAGCACGACTCAAGTGGGATGCATATGGCACTGCACAGCGGAAAATTCCCCCCTACTCTCCAACCCTTTGGCTTACTGTCCAGCTTGGAAAGATGCCCATGGGGCAGGGAGGGACCCAACCCATGCACAAAGTGGAGAAAAGCTCTCTGTCTCTACAGTGGGATATCAGCATCCCCTCACAGCTGAAGCTGGGCTGCATAGCTCCAACATGCATGGCAGGCAATGCTGCTGAACCCTTACCCCATCAGACCAGTAGAACTGGGCTCTTGAAGCAGGGCCCCCACTAAGCTCCCACTTCTCAAGTTCACAACCTGCTGAGGGCAGAGAAAAGACCCTGGCCTATTGCCATGAGACAAGGAGCGGAGAGAAGTTAAATTGAGTTCCACGCAATCTCTATCTCCTGTAATGGTCACCCAGCACGTAAGGGCTGCGGGCCAGCTGCACAGCCTCTCAGAGAAAGGGAGGGTATGGCATCTGCCACGTGGAAGAGCTACTTCTGCAGTGACCCTTGGCAGGCAGGCTGGCCTCATGGAGGAAGCTGAGACACTTTAAAAAAGAGGATATTTAATGGTTGAACAGGAGGTCTCCAAGAATCATGTTCACATTCGGTGTCCCGCAAAATCATGCTATATGACATGGTCCTAAAGACAGCTGCACGTTGCGAATCACTGGGAATATTTAAAAATGCAAACGCTAGACAGGCAAACACAAGGTGACCCCTTGCGTTATTTTTTTTCCCCGTGGTGGGATGCAGTTGGGTCCTGCTCCCACGCTGTAAGATAAAGGCACCGGCACCCAAGAGTAGTTCTCTGAGAGCCCCAAAGCCCTTGGGAGTCACTGGAAAGACTCCCATCAGTTTTCACTGGGCTTTGTCTCAGGTCCCCACAAGACAGAGAGAGAGATCAGTGCTAGGTCTAGGAATGATGTCAACCAACAGGTCTCCTCCCAGTAAAGAGGAAATCTTTCTGATGGTGCAACACAGGCAGCTCTATGCAGTTAGGTGCCATGTGAGCCGTGCATAGCTCTACCCACCAGCTAATCACAGAAGGTGCAACTTAATGGGGCTGGCACTTTAAAAACAAACGGAGTTGGTAATTTAGAAATCGATGGCTCATCGGTGCCTAGCAAGACAGAGAGCAAAGTGCTTCCAGGACTGCGGCTCCAGCGAGCCAAACTGAGTGTCCTGCCGTAAAGGAAATGGGCCTTGTCTTTTACTGCCTCATCTTCAAAGGCTTTTGCGTGATTGGTCTCAAGCAGCAGCAGCTCTCACAGACTGTCCAAAGCATATCAGGAATGATTTCCAGCTTTCAATGCCTCTCATGTTCTAGCCTGTCCTGTTTAGGGTTTTTTGCTGTGCCCATTCAATTGAGAAATGGCCCAACCAGCAGCACCACTGTAAAGGCCAAGTAGGACAAAGTGATGTTGCAAAGGACTGTGCAGCCTGCTTCAGAGTCCCATCGCCACGCTATTACCCAGAAACCTGGATTGAGGCGGGGGGGGTAATTTTGTGGCAGCATTATAAGCAGGGCAGAGAAAAAGCACATTGCACTCCTCTCAAGGCTTTTGATGACTGCTGAATTGCAGCGGCTGCCTTTTGGAGAGCTGCCCCTGTGGGAAATTGCCTCTCTGCTCTGGGTCTGATTCAGTCCTTTGCAGCGCCCTCAGGTACTAAATTAACACCCAGGGAAATGGGCCTGCAGCAATGAAACTACTGGGAACTAAAACAGTCACCAGAGGCAGCCCCATGACCTGGTTTCTGCCATTCCCCACCCTTTGCTGAAACACCAAAGGAGCTGACCAAGACTCGTTCGATCCTGTACTACCCCCAGGACCCTAGCACACCACCAGATACATCAGAAGTGAATATAAAGGAAGGTGATTTTTGTATACATCGATCAAACAGAAGCTACAACCTAGAATAGGATTTAGGGGAGCAGAGGACATGGATGTATGTGAATTACGGTAGCTTCCTGCATGTGATTGCATCTCAAGTGATTGGCTGCACTCAGTGACTATACGAGCCTGCTTCCTGCTTGGAGCAAAAAGAGCTGCTGCTTTGATCAAGCAGTGAAGGCTTGTGGTTTTGGTGCTGAAGGCATCAGATTTGATCACTGCTGATGACCATGGCTTGTGGGTGTAGGTGGCCAACATAAACCTTGAAATTCAAACATCTGGAAACACAGATGGCCTGCACGTCCTTTATAAAGGCAAACGTGTTTCTGATCTGACATCAGTTAATGTGGTCAATTTGGTTGCAAAACATCTCCCTTCACAACCTATCAGTGGACCCCAGAGGTAATTCTAGCTAATGCATCCAATAGGATGCAGACATCACACCCCCAAACAGCAGCACTGTTGCGGCAGCTTTCCCATACGCTTTCCCTCCTGAAACATCGGCAGCTCGGTCTCACTTTTATCTACTCTGTTTCCATTGAGGCCAAGCTGTTTCTCAGTGTGTCCATCCCCTTCCTAAGTCTGCAGGTCTTAAGCACCCACAGCCAGACATCTCTAGGGAATGTTTCTAACTGCCAAGTGATGTGACGTCCTTTACCCGGGGCAGGGGAACAAGAAGGAGCAGAATCCAGTCTGTTATTAGACCTTTAACTCAAACACAAATAAGTGCAGTTCACTTCTCATGGAGAATCTGAAACCTTTGCCGCCATGGTCCTAGGAATGTGTGTTTCGCTTGCAACAGTGTCACCTCGTGGGATTTCCATCACCACCGGTCCCTGAAACATGGTAATGTCTCTGGGTCCGTGTCACCAGATGTCATAGCCCTGCATGGGCAAATGCTGCTGTCCACACGCTGGTGAGCACAAGGCCAGCTGAGAGTCTGAGCCCTGGGCGAGACGAGAGGGAATCTGAGGAGGAGGTGCAGGAGCAGACCTCGTAGCCGTTCTCCGAACGGCTCTCGTCGTGCTGCCCTTGCCTGGAGCGTGCCCCAGTCCTGCTGCTCCCTGCTGCCTCTGGCGAGTCGGACTGCATGTCGCTGCAGACCAGCCAGTCCCTTGCGATGGACTGTGGGTACCCGGGCTCTGCCTCCATGTCGCTGTCCAGCACCTTCCAGTACTCCTTGCCCCTGAAGAAGTAGGTTGCGCCTGTGCGGGGGGAGAAAAAAAGGACAGAGACAGGATTAGCAGGGGCATGGTGGGGCACTCCTTCTGCCACTCATCTCCTGTCCTGTATCTACAGCGTGCAGTGGCCTCTATGGCACCAAATGAGTGCTCACACCAATGACCACAGCAGGGCGCATCAATGACCAAAACACCTGTTGGGCAGGGTTACAATGACCCCCAGCCTGAACGGACATTTTGTGCTCTTCCATGCACTCAGCGGTACAATCACTAGTGGTACAGTACAACCCCTAGTGTTTGCTTAAGCTTCTGGTCTCTAAATCCATCCTGCATTTACGGCTAAGGTAGGGGTCTCATTCACACATGCCCCTCACCGCTGGTGGTACAACAGGCTTAATAAGG
>NW_017729001.1:21653704-21673485 GCF_001723915.1 Gavialis gangeticus
CACTAGCGGTACAGTACAACCCCTAGTGTTTGCTTAAGCTTCTGGTCTCTAAATCCATCCTGCATTTACGGCTAAGGTAGGGGTCTCATTCACACATGCCCCTCACCGCTGGTGGTACAACAGGCTTAATAAGGCTGGGAGAGAAATCTGGGCGTGGTCTCAGCTGCTTAAGTTGTCCAAAGGGGCTTGCACGTTGATAGGGCTTGCAGAGGGATGTATTTTGAGGGCCTGATGGTGCCTTCACATGTAGCGATTATTGAGGCAAAAAACAGCACGGGATATGAGGGGCATGGGAAAGCGCCAAACTTCATCTATGTGCGTTGTTCCTCCAAGCCAGGCATCCTCAACTTTCACGGCAGTGCTGAGGCTTTGCAGAATGCCATACGCATCATTTTGTGCTTATGCTAAAGGGTGAGGTGGTTCACCAGGCCCCGCACACACCTTTGGCACAGGAGAGGACAACATCCATTAAGAAGCAGACACATTTTGACTTCTCCAAGCATATTCCCTGCCTGTGAAGGACTCCTGTCACTGTGAGTGATAGGCCATGCTCAGCAGCTTCCTAGGTTCAGTGTGATAAGCCCCCGGTGATGTTCCCCTTCTCGCAGTGGTTTAAAGGTTGCTATTATGCTTTTAGCCTTGCCAATAAATCCAACTGAAAGTGTCCCTCTCTTGTAAGCACTCTTTGTACTGAAGCAAACACCCACCAGTAGTGGCATTTCCACCGTTTCCCCAGGGAAGCTAAGCCGTGTCTAATAACTCTCATCCCTGAGAAGCACATTCGGACAGGCAAAAAATCTAATGTAAGATTTTTTTTTTTTTTTTTACATGCTCCTTTTTCTGGGGCAAAAACCCTCCACACACTTCAACAAATATGGCAAATGACAACACGCCTAAACCGCTTTACAAACAGGCTCAGTCAAGAAAAAGGATCAAGTATCACCTGCTGCATCTTACATGGGGCTTTGAGTGGACAGTCTCAGCACCTGGAAGTCCACTGACTTTCATGGAGCAACTCGCAAGACTGAGATCTGTGACTGTGCCCATGACTATCTCTCACATAGTGTCTGTGCAGCACCCAGCGCGGGAGGGCCCTGATTCTGTTCTTAGCCAAGCAACAAAATAAATGGGCAGAAAAGCTGCATGTGTCATGTTTCCTGAGTGCCTAGGAGATGGGTTGGAAAAATCATTCTGAAGAAAAGAATCATGTCATCCATAGCAAGCAAGAAATGACTCTTGAGGCCAGTGCCAATATGGGACTCAATGGAGTTGTATCTGTAGATAACAGCTCTGAATATGACCTTATAAAAACACAAGGAGATCTTTCCTCTCAACATGGCGTATGAGAAGACTGGAAGAATTGGGATATTTAGTCTAGAGATCAGAGGGGTGATGTAGGAGTTAATAAAGAGTCTTCAAAGACAAAAAGGGTTATTAGAAAAAGGATGGGGAACAATTGCCCTCTGTGTCCAAGGGGCAAGACGAGAAGTAACAGACTTAATTTGCAACAAGGAAGATTTAGGTTAACTATTCGGAAGAACTTGCCAACTATGAGGGTGGTGAAGCATTGGCACAGATTGCCTGAAGAGCATGTGGGCTCTCTGTCATGGGAAGTCTTTAAGTACAGATTGGACAAACATGTGTCTGGGAAGGTTTAGACAGGGATCGTCCTGCCTTGAGCAAGGAAGGCCCCTTTCTATGATGCAAACAGTGCAGCTCCCAGGAACTGCAAACACCCTTTTTTGCACTTAGCAAGGATCAGGGAAACTTTGTATGAAATCATATTTGTGCATAGCAATAAAGGGACTTAAAGTAGCTGTGTAGAAACTCAAGTGAAGAACAACCTCACATCTTGCAAAAGCATCAGAGGAATGAGAACAGAGAGGTGTTACCTACACTGGGGTTTGTCTAGGGCCTTGAAACACATGCTCCACTGTTGCAAACATGTGCTATGTGTTCAGTGAAGTCAGGGAGTTATTGTTTTGTCAGAAGCTCCGACCCTGTAGTCAGCAGGGGTAACAATACCGTGGCATGCATCAACCAATGCATCTCCAGTAAAACCAAAGTGATTCTCCCACTCTCCTCGGCACTGGAGAGACTGCAGCTGGAGCACTGCACTTTAACAAGAACGTGGTAACGCCTGACAGTCCAGAGAAGGGCCACTCGTATGATCAGAGACTTGTGCGACAAGCCATATGAGGAAAGGCTGAGAGATCTGGGACTCTTCAGTCTGAAAAAAAGAAGGCCGAGAGGGGACTTGGTAGCAGCTTACCACTACATCAGGGGAGTACATCAAGGGCTTGGTGAACAACTGTTCACAAGGGCACCCTTGGGGAAAATGAGGAGTAATGGTCACAAACTCCTGGAAGATGGTTTCAGGCTTAACATTAGAAAAAACTTCTTCACAGTCAGGATGTCCAGACTGTGGAATAAGCTCCCTCCAGAGGTGGTGCAATCTCTTCCCTGGAAATCTTCAAGACGAGACTGGACGGGCACCTTGCTGGGGTTACCTGACCCCCAGTTATTTTTCTTGCTTGGTGCAGGGGGCTGGACCCGACGATCTGCCGAGGTCCCTTTGGGCCTTACAATCTGTGAATCTATGCGCCCCATCTTAATACAATGTGGAGGCATTGATTAGTCTTGATACTAACATCTGTGCATGGTGCATGTGTTTTGAACATCCTATATATATACAGCCAGTCATCAACATCTCTTACTGATTCCCTGAGGTTTTAGCTTTTAGGTCCCACACCTGAAAAATGAGCTGGCCTGGTTTAGCTGAATTCATTAAATCATGGTCTGAAGTGCTATGGATGCTGCCAGACATATTTCAGGCACAAGAATGAGGACAAGGTCTCATACATGTGGCAAGTAGCAACCATGAGTTGTGTGTCACACAGCGATGCAGAATACTCCTAATTACTGACCAACAGCTTGCAAGACTCATGTGACAGCGTCACCACAGGATAAAACTGTGTCGTGATGAAACGTCACAGCCCTGCACACAAGATCTCACGATAATTCCAGCAATTGTGGTGCAGTGCTGCTGTGAATGGTATTTTTATTCCTAGTCTGCATTTAGGAAGTCTTATTAATGAAACTGTTAGTGTTAATGTGACTTCTTTTTTGCCAATATGGCTACGCCAGAAAAGCCTAATGTAGATGCAGTTATGCCAGGGTGACACATGTGAAAAACTGTACAGCTTAATTCGAGTAATCAACTTAGAATAAGCTACTTCAGTACAAGCATTTCTGTACTGGCATAATGGTGTCTATATTAATGCTTTACCTATGCTGCCATAGTTAAAATAATAAAGGATTTAAGCACAGTTAAGATGTGAAGGGGATTTCCCCTCCATCAATAGCACGGGGACACTCACCATCTGACCATCTCATTGCATCGTCTAACGGGCTTGGGATCCCCTTCCACAGAGTGGTCTCTGATGGATAGCTGGGGTCCATTCTCCGCTCATGGTCATCATAACGCCAGTAGAGATTGTCCTTAAAGAAATAAGTCTTGTCATTGTGGGCCCAGGAAAAAGCAGCATCGATGCCTCCCGGTGGCAAGCCAAAGTCCGAAATTGGCCGAGGGTATCCTTCCTCCACGTTATTGTCTTTGAACACCCAGTATCTGTCTCCTGGGGAAAGGAAACATGCAGGTAGCAAGATCATTTTTGCTTTGCAGCAGAGGTCAAGTTTCGTTGAACAAGGTTATACTTCCTGACCTGCTGCTGTGACAATCCTTAGCTTTGATTTCACAGCACTCTGGAAAGGGAATGATAACTCAACAGCTTGTCAGGCAGTAAGTTTCCGGTGGATATTTGCTTTTTGTGAGTTGGATTCCCACTTGAATACAAATGCATTAGGGTTCCAGAACATGAACACGAACACGAACACGAACATGAACACGCCAATTATGCTGTACAGTCTTAGGCTGGCCCTCTTAGTTTTGCATTGGGTTATGGTGCTTCATTTCCTTCCCAGTTGATTTCTTGTTAGAAATAAGGCCTCACACGGAGGTTTTGAGAGCAAATGGGGCAAGTGGTGCATGTAGTTCAACTCTGAAAGAGAAAACACTCACCACCTTGGGAAAAGGAGACCCCATGTTTTTTCTAATTCACTCTGTCGGATTTAAAAGACCTGCTTATACTGAGGAGCATCAGGCCACCAGGGTGTTGGAGCAATAATTTGAATATCTCACATCCCTCAGTGCATGTACCCTCACAGCACCCATGAGGTAGGGAAATGCCAGCATCCCCATTATTTCAGATAGAAATGAAGCACCAACTAAGTGACTTGCCCAAGGTCACATAGGGAGTCTGTGGCAGGACAGGGAATTGAACTGTTTTCTTCCCAATGCCAGATTTGTGTCTTAACCGTTGGATGAAGCTTCTGCTTCATGAAATGTCTGAGAGAGCCGAGTGCCCTGAAGTACCTCCTCTGTGATCTTTCATACATCAGCCCACCTGGGCCAAGGAACTCGGAGGGGAGTAGGGAGGAGATCATTCTCCCACCCCACCCCGAGTTTCTAGCATCTTTGTAAGAGTACACACACCTGCACACGCCCTTACAGACAGGCCACAGCCACCAGCTGAATATTGGTGATAGTGGTTAGAGACAAACATTACCCTAAGGCCTGAAGGAGCGTCTCAGATTTAGCTGTATGAGCCAGGCAGGACCATTAATTCATCACAAGGAGCTGGAGTGCCTTGTGTTTGCATAGAGATGAGCACATCGCCACTTCAGACGCAGCCCTAATTTTCACTAGCTTAGATCTTGACTGTGCCCCTGTCCAGCGTGATCAAGCAGGGGACTAACATGGCAGTCCCCTATGACCTTGCTAACTCTTGGATCCGGGCCTGCTGTGACTCCTGCCGGTGGCTACTCCATCACAAATGAGCAAGTGGGCAGAGGTCGGCGGCCCCATCCCCACAATACAAATGGTCAGTGGAGCTGCACCAGTGCAAGGAGGGGAATTGGCTGCTCCCTGTAAAAGGGACATCGCAACATACTTCTCCTAGGAGCAGGGAAGGCTTTGGGACTCCACACTGCTGTTCAGGGGCATTCCTGGGGCCTGCGTCATTCCTGGCAGCTGTGCAACACCCGTTAATGCACGTCCCTGTTTAGCTCTTGGTGCTTTTACTACTGAGCATTTAAAGGTCTGGAGATTGAAATCCTCCAACCTGGTCTGAAGGGGCAGCCACTAGCACAGGGCTCGGCAAAGTGCCAGAAACACCCACAACTTTGACTTGTGAGATGTTGGCGTGCCAGGGATGCACAGTGCAGGGTGGATGTGAAGGGCCCGATCCTTGTTGTGGCAGCAGAGCCCCGGCCTCTTCCCCATCTGCCCTGAGGTGCCAAGCCAAATGCCGCAGCATACCACGCTCTGGCACCTGTGCCGGGGGTTGCCTACCCCTGCACTAGTGGATGAATATGTTGCTGTGATACTGTCGGCTCAATTTGTTCCTCGGGAGCTGAATAAGCAGCAGCACTCAATCGAGGGGCTGGACGTCTCAGGCGGGCAGTGCTGTGCAGCAGAGCACTTGCATGCAGGGTGCCAGCCGAAGCCTTTTTTTGTTTCTCCACAGAACAGATGCAGGGAGAGCTGGAGCAATGCAAAATCCCCCTCCTGGTCCTGCCAACGTGTTCTCCTATGGCACTTTTGCTAAGCCCTGGTTTGCTCTACAGCTGCTCTCCTCGCAGGGAACCCACTCAGAGCAGCTGTTCCTCTGAGCACAGGTGGTCCACGCTGGAAGCCCAGGACATATAATAAACCAAAGGATCATTTGCCTCTGAATAATGCCCCCGGGCATCGTGCTTTGAATAGCGGTATGGTCTTGGCAGTCTGTGGAGTCCAGCACATCGTGGCTGCCATTTTGGATTCCCTCCATTTGAGGAAATAACACTTTCCCCAGGCGTGTGGGAGGCCATAAAAGGTTCATTTGAGTTCTAAAATGATCTGTGGGTAGAGATGCTTTGTGGGATCTGTGACTGGGGCATAATCCATTTCCATTGCTTTACCTTTATGATTCGGCATTCCCAAAATCAATAACTTGCCACACTTAAAGAGGAATGTTAGAGACAGAAAAATCAATTTCCACCTGAAACCAACTTAGCATAGCTGATTTTGCTTTGAGTTACTCAATGCAACCAGATTCTTATCAGCCGCAGCAGACCTGGTTTGAATGTTAGCTGCAGGAAATGACATCATGCCGTTCGCAGTGCAATTCAGAGGTGTGACTGCAGCTCATATAAACTTACTTGAGCTGGATTTGAACTAGCAATTAGCAGATAATGGCAGTGACATGGAGCTCAGCCTGGGCTGTCCACCCAAGCATTTACCCTGGATGGGTTTTACAGGCCACACTGAAACCCATGTTGTCAGTGGCTGCAATGCTCTCAGGACTTTGACAGATAGCTTAGAGCCAGCTCAAGTGCATCTACACAAAGTGAGGATCACGGTGTAGACATGCCGCAATGAAACACAGCAGAAGTGGGAGAAAACTAATTGGTTGGTTAAATTCCCATGGTCAGAGTAATAACTGAGAGCAGACACAATAGCAGGAATCCATGGGACCGGGATATATTTGTTCCTTCAAATACGTGATCTTTTAGAAATGCAAATGGCATGTTTATTCAATGGAGTGGAAGGCAACTGTTACCATCATGAATCAGTGTAATGCAGCTACTCAATGAAACTGCATACAGAGAGGAGCCAGGACCCAAAAAACAGCTCTTCAGCTCCAAAAACAATTCAAGCTCTTACCTTTGAAGAAGACAATTTTGTGGTCATTGGTTCTCTCATACACGGCATCCACGCTGTCTAAGTTGAGAGGCAAACCCCGCCAGAAACGGTGGATCTGAGCTGGCTGGAGGGAGACCAAGTGCTTATTACGAGTCAGTCTCCAGAAGTACTTGCCTAGATGAACACAGACAGGAGGAATGTCTCAGACATCTCATTACGGAGGTGTGGGCTGAGTGAGGAATTAGTGGAAAACAAAACACCCAAGATGGGAAACGAGAACGCTTGAGTTTCCAACCCCACGACCCCAACAGTCAGATGCATCTTTATAAGCCTGGCAGAGCATTAGGGAGAAACCTGCTCCAACTCCCTGGAACGTAGTAGGCTTCAGGGCTCTGTGTTGCAGCCACCGTCCTTCTGACCGAAGAATGAAGCTCGTACAGCTGACAGCATCTCTGAGAATCAATGAAATAACATTTTGTCGGGAGACATTTTCTCTCCTTCCCCGCTGCCTTTGCATGACTGTCTCTCGGTCACCTTCCTCCCGCTAGATATTACTGTCTCTCGGTCAACTCCTGTCCCTGCTAGATATTACTGGAGACCGGAGATTGCTAAAGAAGCTAAAGTCAGACTAGCTCAGACCATGGACTAAGCACGCAAGAAGGTAAAACCCTCTGAGGACTCCCAAGTGCATGGAGATCTCTGCTCTGCTCACAGCATAGGGGAAAAACAGGAGAGGGGAAAGAAGCGGGGAAGAAGGAAGCACCAAAGAGGAATGTGGAGATGCATCACGTACAGTCCAAAGGCCTGTAGAAAAGGTGGCCTCCTGCAGCCCCCAAATGCTACAATGGGCCAAATTCTTTTGGGGACAGCTCAAGCAAACTCTGAAACTCCACTCATTTACACCCATGGAGAATTGGCTTGGAGGTGTTTACTCTCACTAAAAAAAGCAGCAAACTGGCTGTGCTGAGCAGAGGGAGGGGATGAATACAAGGCCAGGATTTTCAGAAGACCCTTCGGGAATTTTGATGGGAAATTGGGAGCCAGCAACTGTAGGCAGCCGTGGGATTCCCAGCTGGAGTTTCTGTGGTTCTGCAGCACGTTTCACAACTGCATTTCCCCACGGACGTCTCTCTCCAGAGTGAGAGCTGGGGAGGAGGGAGTAGCCCGAGTGCCTGCTCCCTCTCACGTTCTTCTCATCTCTGCTGTTCCTGGGGCCTGCCAGATATTAGTATGAGGTTATTTACACTGGGTTTTGCAAAGCTGAGCTCCCAGGAGAGGCATGAGCAACCCAAAGCTCAAGACGCTTCCTCAGATTTGCATTCAAGATGCTCAGCTCTTTTTCCACGGAGCCGGCAGATTGTGACACCACCTTTCAAAATTTCATGGAAATTAGATGTTGGCTTAATAATGCAGGAGGCAAAATTCCAGCACTTAAACATCTGCAGAGTATGTGTGTGTGTGTGTGTGTGTGTGTGTGTGTGTGTGTGTGTGTGTGTGTGTGTGTGCGTGCGCACGTGCGTGTGTGCGGGGGGGAGGTATTACAATTAAAAGGATTTATATCATCCACTTGTTCTTCTGCTCCGTTTTGCATATTCGCTCTATCTGACTGAAACCTATGTATGAATAATACATTCAAACGCATGAGGAATTGCCATAATTACCAATTCTTTTTAAGATCGTTAAAAAAAACCAACCTCCTCGCATTCTAATTGTGAGACCGCAGTACATTTATGGAAACGTATGTAATTAAATAAAGATGTTCTTTGCATTTCTGATGAGGCTCGCATGAGAAAAGACCAGATTTCCATCAAATTGAGAAGAAATACAGCCTGGCAGAATTGCTTCTTTAGTGGATATGGATCTCATGTTAAAAGTACTCACTGCTAATTCGCCCCGTCACTCTCTGCAATTTAGCAGCTCTCTTTTCCTCAGCAGGTATACCAACTAGTTTTCAAACTGAATTCAATGTCAGGAATAGGCTCGTTGCTTTGACAGGCCATCACCAACAGCAGACGTACAGCAATTGGAGTAGTAGTGAATTCAGAAGCCAATGGCTCTCAGGGGTCCACGAGCATGCTGTCATTTCACTCCGGCCAAATCTGCCTGCCAAAGTACTGGAGTTATTGGACTACCCACTGACCCATGTGTAGACTTTTGGGTAAGAGCTGTAATTACTCTACGACATAAAGCCATGTTCATTTAAAGTTAAAAAGTCTGATGCAAAACTGGGGCAAACCTGGTGGGTTCAGACGAAAGGATGAAAAGACTTGCTTTCCTGCACTCCTTCATTATAAACAGGTGATGGCTTAATGCCACTTGTGATATTGGTGGCATGGTGGTTTTGATTCCAGCTGTGCAACGTTCTTCGGATTGAAGTACCCCTGGCAAGACCGCTGCATGCCCTGCACATGCACGCCTGAGCCCAAGTTTGATAATTTAGGCTGCCTGACACGAGACACCTAAAAATCAAAGCTTCCCGACTTTCAGAAGTGTTGAGACGCCACAGCTCCACTGCAGTCAAGAGGAACAGCAGGTTTTAGTCCTCCGGGGCAACTAAAGATGTACGTTCTCTTTGAACTGTGCCAGTGGGAGGGCTTGTGGAACAATCTGCCTGGTCCAGCCTGCTGTTGTTTTTCCTGGTTCACAGCACTGGTAGGCAGCACTTTGTAAGGGGAACTGTAATCACTTATTGCTTCACCTTGCGGTGAGCATCCAAACATTCAGTCCCTTGAATTCAGGGGAGAGCTCCTCTGAATTCAGCTTACCCCAGAGCTCTTGAGCTGGATCCTCAGCTGGGGTAAGCTGGATTCAGAGGAGCTCTGTCAGTTTACACCTGGCTCTTAATTCTGATTTTGGCTTTTCTATGAACAGCACATAATGCCAGTGTCAAATATATGCAAGCAGTGAGCTTGGAGTAGGGTTTTGTTCGAATAGGGTCTCACTCTCAAGGGCCTTTTCCTTGAAGAAGCTCAGTGATCTTTCTTATATGTCAGTCCTCATCTTCTGTTTCCCCTTCTACTTTATTGGTCTTTGGAGCCAGCATCCCACTCTGCCAGTGGCAGCAAGGAACTAAGACAGTGCTGCAGAGAGAGTGCCTCACAGCATCTTCTGACTTGGGTTGCATCAGCAGCACAGATGGCTACAAAAGCTCTGGTCTCTTTGCGGGAAGCCTCAACTTCCATCCAGCAGGATATAGTGGAGATGAGATCAGGGCTGGATTAATGCATAGGCAAACTAGGCACATGCTGCGGGCACTGAGCTGTGGGGGGCTCTGGTCCTCCCCTCTGTGGTGGCGGTGCAAACGGCCCTTCCTTTCCTTTCCCTTCCATTCCCCTCCCCTGTGGTGGCTGCTTCCTAGCAGTGGCTCTGAGCCCCGCTCCCCGTGGGTGGTAGCAGCAGGGTGGGGAGGTGGGTCTCAACCTGCCTGGGGCCCACAAATTTGTTTGCTTAGGGCCCACGAAAGGGTAAATCCAGCCCTGGATGAAGTACATTCTCCTGGTTTCCCTTCACAACCTCAGCTAAGGATGCCTTTCTTCCCCCTGCCTTGGACAGTGGCTTCCGATCTGTGTGTCATGGGCCCTGCTTCCAGTTGGATTGTTCCCCATGTTTTTTCCAAGCCTGAGCACTATAACTACATTTCCCCATTCCTCTCCCACTTGGGGTCATGCCCCCTAGTTTGGAAACCACTGCTTTCAGAGATTGGTTAGTGTTGTTTTGAACAAACGATTGCCCAAGAAGGGAAATCAGACAGTGGCATCAGCCAGACACCTCTCTTCCTGCACTTCAAAGAAACCCCACGGAGAGCGGGCAGGGAACTGTTCTGTATAGCTCTGGAGGCTCCAAGGGGCTTCTCTTAGACAGTCGGGCCCTCCTGGAGATACGCTGGCAGCAACTGTTCAATAACATGGAACCAGATGGTTCTGTAATTGTCTGTGTGTTATCTTTGGATGCTGGTGAATGCGCTGCGTGGGAGGAAAGGCAGGGGATAGGGAGAGACAGAGAGTGAGCTGTTGCTTTTCTACGCATCCCTGGGTCACTGAGATTTCTGCTTTGATACTGCCAATATCGAAATCAGTCCTTTGCTTTGAAATTCTGGGCAGCACGGTGCAATGAATCAAAGAGCAGAACAAAAAGTACTATACAGGGTCAAGGCAGTGACATTCTGGTTCCAGAGGTGTAAAACCCGCAGTACAGGCTGACATGGACATGCCTGTCAGGGAGTTAGGAACGGGAAAAAATTCCTCCTGAACCCCAGGCAGGAAGTGATTAGCTGGTGACCTAAAGCATAAAGTCTCATTTCCTCATTAACGTATCGGCAGAGATTCTTCTGCTCTCCATACTTCCCTAATCATTCATCCTAATCTCTACTAAATTCACCAAAGGGAACCATTAACATTTCAAGGCACAGAGCTCTATGGCTTCATGCCCACGCCTTGCTAAAGCATACTCTTTTAACCTGCACTGTGTTTTTTATCACTGGGTTTCCCCTTGTTCTTGGTTGAAGAGAAGCACCTGGCTTACTGCTCAGTAGTCTTTTTGCCACATCCCTCCTGGTTCTCCTCCACAAAGATTAATCCAGTCACTGTCATCTCATGTGAAATCTCTTATGACACATCTGTTATCACTACCATTGCCCACCTCCAGGCTTCTTCTCTAAGTCTCCTTTGTTACAATTAGGCCTATCCCAATGCTTTGAAACATGTTCATCCCAGCAGGCCCCTGCCTGCAGTGGGTGGCTTGGTTCTTATTTACTGGGTGTTAGGGGGCCTTAAAGGTCTAAGCTGCCTTTATGCTGCCAAAATGTGATCAAATGGCCTTAGATGTCTGGATTTGGCCATTAGTGCAGGAGTTAACAGAACGCTCCTGTTTGTAAGCCGCACACACTCTGACTGCATATACTCAAAGTCCAGACAAAGCTGCCCTCCAAACAGCATGTATGAATGCAACCCCGCAGTGTGGTGCAGAGCTACGTATGAATCCAGCCTGACAAAGACCATCGAGCCCATTAGCAGCAGAAGCTGCTTCTTACCTTTGAAAAAGAAAGCCTCGCCTCTGATCTGAGCCACCGCGTCGAAATGTGTGTTACATCTGTTGGGCATGTCTCTTCTGAGGCTGTGGAAAGACAGTGCTCAAATGAACTGCAGTCCCACCCTTGCAGCAAGAAAAAAATCCCCCTCCATCTCGCCTTGACTGGGCACCGCTCCCCAGAGCCAGGAGCACAGGCAATTCATTCAAGTCTTCCTCATTTTGTCTCCCACCTGCTGCAGCCCTGGGCTGTAGAGACTGCGGAGTCTGATTGGGTGCTGCTCTATATCGACTCCTCTGTGAAATCCTATGAAATATGAACTTTCATTTCTACCCAGGAGAACTTTTACAATCCTTTCCCCAATGCCTGATGAAGGGTGTTTGTGCCCAAAAGCTTGCAATTAAAGAATTTTTTTTGCAAAAATCTCGTTGGTCTAATAAAAGATATCATCTCTACAAGTCCTGATTGCCTGCTCCGTTCAGTAATTTGACAGGCAGTTACAAGCTCCCTGGGTTTGTTGTACTGCAATCCCCCATCAGCCCCGTTCTGAATCCACCCATGGGCTCAGGGTCAGGACAGGTTTTGCACACCAGCCACATGAAGCCATTTCGGAGGACAAGAGAGACTGGGAGCCAGGTTCTTGCTGTAGCAGTGCATCTGTAAGTGCAGAGCAACTCCCGCGGAGGCAATGCCATCTCTCCTGCTTCACAGCAGTACAAGTGAGAGCGCCGTTTGACCCGCTGCACTGAAACAGCAGGACGCCTACTGACTCCAAATGCCCACATGCTGACAACAGCCTGACTCCAGCTCACTGGACATCGGTGCTTACAGCCAGAGCTCAGAGAAGTTAGCAGAACAAAGCAGCAGGAGCTGGAGCTGAGGGGGAGTCAGGGGTGTGCGCCGAAAGGGCAGGGAGTGATTACCTTGGCAGGGACACCCAGCTGCTGTCATGGGTGGGAAGGAGAGGAGGGGGATGACTAAGAAAAACCTGGTAGAAATAATGATTGATGGAGAAGTAAAGGATAGCTGAAGCATGCACACACAAGCTGCTCTGAGTGAAGGGCAAGCCTGAATCTAATTTGCTAATAGAGGGTCTGTGTGGTAGCTTGCCAGCAACCTCCTCCCAGACATCTCCATACCTTATATGCCAGCTGTGTATTTGGCTCGGAAGCTCACTCTCCTATTGATCCCCAGGGCTGAGGGATGGGGAGATGATGTGTTAATGGACATGGCTCTCCATGCCGGCAGTGTGTGTTGTGGGGTGCTGAAGGATCAGCGGGAGAATGTATGCTCTTCTCTCCAGGCTCCTATGCTGCACATGTCCCTATCTGAATGCTCAAATAAGCCCTGGGCATATGAGCATGAAGGGCCAGCTCCTTGCTTAGAAGCATCCCAGCAACAAACACGACAGTGCCGCTAAGGATGTAACACCTGCGTGCACTTCTGACAACATAATTACCCAATAAGCAACATCAAAGCACCAGAGCGGTTGAGATTAGTACCCTTATCCTTCTGCTCCTAAACCACTTGGCATGAAGAAGCACCCTCCTGACTGGCAGCAGTAGTAGGTCACAACCACTTGGTGGCATTAGGCTTCCACATATGGCCAGTGCATTGCCAGAGATTTGCTGCCTTGTGGTGAGAGAAGAATGGCCAGACCAATATCAAGGGAGCTAGCTTGACAGTGGGCATCCAACTAAGCATGACTAATATGGTACGTAAACCACAAACGTGGGTAGGAGGATGAAAACTCTCTGCATCCAACTTAACGTGCTTTCAAACTTTTCACCCTCTCTTGGGGGAGCTGGAAGAGCATGTTAGCAAGAGCCCATCTCAAGCTTCTTTGAAATCATCCTACTTCAGCGCACATCCTAAATCAAATGTTTTCCCAATATCCCCTCCGCTTGACAGTTCTACTTATCATGTCCAGCATTTAAGACATGTGCTCCTTCTCAGGAGGAAAAAAACAAAAAATGCTCGTGTTGTTTCAGTGAGCTCTTTTATCTCCGAGGCACACCATCATTATAGCAACAGCTTTCCAGCTAGCTGAGAAACATTTTGTAGGAGAAATCCAGCAAAGTCCAGGGAGATTCACCAAGAAAAAACATGACCGGGTAAAGACACAGGAAGAGGACTTCTTTACTTCTCCTGTAGCAGCTACTGTTGGCGACACACAATACAGATAGCTAAGGGTTTCAGGAGTGACTAGCCATTTTGGGGTGACACGCTTGAGATGCCTTAAAGGAGCCCCGCTGTCAGACAGGAGATGCTCAGCACTTTACAAAAATTAGGCCCCTTTTAGGTCCTTCATCACACACACAAAATTAGAGGTGACTTTGAAAAATTTGGCCAAAATTGCCATGAGGATGTAACACAAAGGCTGACTCCACCTCCATCTGTGCTACACATACCACCACTTAATAAGAAATGATATCAAAGAGTTGCTAAATGTTAATAATTTATAGGTACAAGTGTATCTATAGAAAAAAAATATGTACACACACACACACACGCACACACACACGAGACCTGGACAAGGACAAACTTTTAGCAAGACTTTTAGGAAATTAAATATAATAAATAACAAGACTGGGTCTACAATGTCCTCTTTTGAGGATGTTAAGGTATGGATCCAAAACCAGAAGATATTTTGGACTTTCTTCCTAAAGGAAAAAAACATCATGCACTTGCACACACGCATATGTGTAGGTGGGAACTGGATGCTAAATAAAACAATAACCAAAGCATGGAGGAGGAATGATCATCCCCTTATTCCTTATTATCTATAACATCCCTCACCACCCTCTGAGCTCCTTATTTATGTTCTAGTCCTGACTTTACACCTCATTAAAGCTACTTCCCTACACTGGGTTTTATCTTTGGGCTGCTGTAGCTTTTAACTCTTTCATGCCCAAATGACCCAGAGCTTCACAATAACCAAGTGTGCAAACATGGTGCCTGTGTGCAGAATGAGCTTGCCCCGGTGGTTCCTGGATGGACAGCATGAATGGCATGTGGTGGGGAAAGCTCTACTCAGGACCCCTTAAAGGGTCTTTTCAAAAGCCCCAGAGATACATGTCTCTATCCTGGGTAAGCAAATACTGAATGCCTCAGGGTGGAGGACATAAAAACCATTGGACAGTTGAACCAAGTGGGATGAGCAAGGGAAACAGATGGAAGAGTGGCAACCCTACTTCTACCCCACTGTTCTGCATATGTTAGGTACTGATATGAGCTCCATTACCAGAGAAACAAGCACTGGATAATACTTCTTGAATGCAGTTATCCTCACAATCTCCTTAGTAGTAGGTTACAGGAATAGTTATCCCCATTTTACAGACAGAGAACTGAGAGACTGAGTTGCCCACAGTTACTCACAAGGTCTGCGGCAGAGTGGTGGACTGGGTCCCAGGCTAGCACACATCAGGACCCAAGCTTTTACATGCCTTGAGTGTGCTGAGGCAGAGACTGTGGTTGTAAAACAATTGCTGCTAGAGCCCTGGAATTGCTCAGAGGGAATCCCAGTCCCTGTAAAAGCATGACCCTCTTGCCTCTAGAGGAAAGCAGCCAGACCAAAGGGAATGAAATCCTTGGCTAGTGTAGTCTGGAAAACATGAAGCCTGACCTACTCCCGAATGTGCCACTGACCTTAGGCAAGTCCCTTCACCTTCCATGCTCATCCATCCTGTTTAGACTGCAACCTCATCAGACAGACAGCTTGCTAGTATGTGCTCGCACAGTTCCCAGCATAGTGCTATAGCGGTCCAAAGTAACAACAGCTCCACTGAAAGCCTCCCTTCTAGGCCTCCACACACTCCAAGTGAGCCCTTCTGCTCCTGTAGGCTCCTGGTCAGAAGTTGTTCAGGTATCTCTAAAGCTCACTAATGCATTCGAGACCCCTAGATCGAGAAGCCAAGGCCTGCTTAGTCTGAGAGCCCTGAACAAGGGAAGGGGACCCGTCTGCTTGATAATGCATTTGATCGTAGCAAACATCTGAAAAGAAGCTGTCCTGGAACCAGGCTACTCCCTGCTCATCCCTTATCTGCCCCTGGAAGTACCCTAGCCAGTTGCTCATATGGACAGGATACCCTAAGGTGTGTGTGCACAAGCCATGAGACTGCAGAAGAAGCCTGATTAAAATTTCAGCTAGGATGAGTTAGCCTAAGGGTGACGGGGACAAATTTCCCACAGTGCTGAGCAAATCTTCAATGATGCTGGGGTATTAGGGAAAAGCAGCAAGCTCCAAGATGACTCTGGACTTCTTGGTGCTCCTTGAAGGACTGATAAGAGCCAGAGGCTGCAGAAAGATTGGGGTCTGCCATTACTGCTGTCAAGCATTTCAAGGGATACGTTTCTCCCAGATAGAGAAGTGAGAGATGCAACGCTGAGGTTTGCATTTTAAACCAGAGATTTAAGATACATCTTAACTACAGGCAACAAAGGCCAGAAGCATGCATTTGGAAGGGCTGGATGACAAGGCCTCCTGCAGCTGAGGGTCACACTGCTGAGACAAACCTAGATCAAGGAGTAAGCAGGGCTGACTGAGGCCTTGGGAGTCTGCAGCGTGAAGTTCAGGCTGCCTCCCCCTTTCTCTATTTTCCAGTTTCACTTCATCTCTTTTGCCACCTCTCTGTTCTTAGAAGTGGCCTAGCATGGTGACGCAGCTGCCAGGAGCAGAGGAAAGGGGATGTCCAACAGCAAGGGCATAGGGTGAAGACATTAATGCCCACTGAAGGCTTCTGCCAGAGTCACGTCTCTTTGCTGCTATCTGCTTGGTTTAATGCCCTCTAGACATGAGCCCTTAGCTGGAACTGGCTGTCTGTGGGCCCTGCTGTGTCCTGCCCATTACACATTCAACAAGAAAGGAGTTTATTAAAAACTCGAGGTCTAGTCATGCCCCTCCTGTGGAAAGACTGTGCTGGGAACTCAGGTGGAGCGTCTTTCTCTTCTCAGGGTGGTGCCTCTAGGTGAAGGTGTGGCCATGAAGTCCCATGGGGCCAGCTGCTCCCTGCGCATCCCATCTCCTCTCTCTAGCAGGGCTATGACTACCTTTACCGGGCTGCAGGAGCAAGGGAGGGACCAGGAATTAAAAGGTGTGGATTCCACAGCCACGTTAAGCAGGTCACTAACATTTAGGGGATTCATTTTCCTCTTTTGCCTCCTCAACCCCCTCAGCGGCTGCATCTATGATATTAGTACTCCCTCAAAAGCCAAGTCACTGCTTGGCTCCAGATACCATAGAGCCTTGTCTGAGCAGATAGGAAGTATACCGTGGGTAGTCAACGCAGGGGAATTGCCACTCCACAGCCCTGTGAGTCCTTGAGGGGGTAGCCCACGTGTCTAGAGACAGTTCTCTTGGTTCCACCTCTCTCCTAATCCTGTGATGGGAACTAGTCATGGCTTTGTGGAGAAGGGAAGAAATATTGTGTCTTGGGTAGCCCCCTGTCTACTTCCCCTGGTTTTAACTTCCCCTTGAATCACCCCCTGCCCACTTCCACTGGCTTTAACTAGCTACCAAGAGGAAACTACGCAGCCCAGAGGCACTGGACTAGACACTCATGCTTTAGTACCGGCATCCTTCATGAAAACATCAGTGACAATGCTATATGAAGGAACTCGGCTTACGGGATACTGGAGTGGTTCTCTGGCAGCTCTGGCAGAATGGGGTGGTCATCGGCTCTGGTGACCTCTGGCTTGGCTGTCGGGGACACAGACTCCCTGACTCCTGGCAGGAAGACAAGGAAGTGTTAGAGGGAGTGCCTTCCTCACCAGGAGTATTGCACGCTCTAGAGAACAGCTGTCTCTATGGGGCACTGGGGATGGAAGTGAGACATAAATGCCAAAGGTGGGCATGGGGATGAGAATGGGACACACTAACCATACAGCTGCCAGATTCGGACTTTGTCTTCATAAGGCAGGTCATACTTCAGGGGATCCCCCACTGGGCCTTGGTAGTATGGTCTCATGATAGACTCGATGGCAGAGATGTGGGTCAACCCAATGGCATGGCCAAACTCATGGACTGCCACAGCAAACAGGTCCATCCCATGAGCATCTGAAAACAAAATCATCATCAGCACCATCAAAATAAGGGACGCTGCACACTAATCATGGGCCTGTGGACTGAGGAGCATGTGTCGACGTGCATATGGGCTTTGCATTGACATCAGTGGGAAGGAGTGCAATCTGATCTTTGGAACAGGACACCAGAGACACATTTATGTGGCACTGCACTGAGCTCTGTGCTCTTGCTCTGACCAGGTAAAGCACCCCACACGGAGGTCTGTGCTGCCATGACCAGACAGCTTCTGGTCCCTAGATAGCTTTTTTAAAAGTAGCCTACGTCTCTCTACGTGACTCCTCTATGTAGACCAGGGCGGGCAATTATTTTGGGCAGAGAGCTTCTTACTGAGTTTTGGCAAGCCATTGAAAGTCACATGACAGGCAGCCCAGGGCAGATAAATATTAATTTTCTAAATTTTTTAGGGGCCCTGTGGGCCAGATAGAATGGCCTGGCAAGCTGCATCCAGCCCCCAGGCCACATTTTGCCCACCCCTGATGTAGACATACCCTATGAGTCTTCTAGACACTGCCTGGCCCTCATCCACTCCTCTTCAGCCTCCTCAGGGCCCTTCCCATAAGGACTTCCAGAAAGATTCCCCTTTGTAGTGTCTAGTATATTGAGTCTTGATAACACCCCCCGTTCCTACTCTTTCCTGAGGTTGCATCGTGATAAAGGCAGCCTTCCCTGGCCTACCATACACACACAGACACACATGCGCAGATGCACACTTTTCACATGGTTTGCCCTTACAGTTGGGTCTTGTCTTGCTCAGGAGATGACACCTTGCCTAACACCAGTCTCCCGTTTTGGTTACTGATCCTTTAAATTCCATATCATGAAACAGGATGGGCTGAACCCAAGCACCACTAACCCTTAAAGAGCAGACCGCCATGGTACAGGACATTTTAACAATTTCAGACCCTTTGTCTTCAATGTTTTGTCAAGTTGAGAGAGTGGCTGAGACTCACGCTTCCCTGCAAGAAGTTTCAGTTTTGACAAATCAGCATTTTCTGACAAAAGACATTTTATTTGAAACTTTCTGAGCCATTCTAAGACAAAGCCCTATAAAAGAGTCCTACTGCACTCCACCACGGCTGCCTCAAACACTGCGGCGTCAGCACTGCCAGCTCTGCTGTTATGGGCCATTGCTATAATACCTGGTAGCATACAAGAGGAATGGGGCAAACAAATCAGACTGCAAGTCGGGCATTCCCAGGGACCCATGGGTGTAGAAGCTGGGTCACATATGGCTCGACTGCTGTGCAGCTGTGAAGCATCACTATGCTGCACAAGAATCAGCCGGAGGCTCTCCGTGGTTTCTGTTCAAGAACTGGGCAAAGCCTTAGGTTGGCTTTTTCTGTCAAGGGGCTTTGGGGAGTGGGGCAGCAGGTGGGGATATCTAGCTAGGAACACAGCCAGGTCTGGCAGAAAGCACACCAATGTCTCATATTGCTTGCCTGCTAACTGCAGGAATTAAGTACAGCCATGCCGGCTGAACTCTAGAGGAAAAGAGCATGTCTATGATGTATATGGTTTACAAGACTGAGCTTCTGAGCTGAGACTGGCTCCCACTGAGCTGCCCACCTCTCCTGTAGCCTAAGAAGGAAGTGGGGCAAAACCGTGTTCCCAAGCTAGTCTCCATAACATTTGTCTCCCTGGGGAAGTACTTATGAGGACAACCCTCCTTCCTTTCTTCAACCATCCTGCTCCTCACACCATAGATTCATAGATTCATAGATTTAGGGTCGGAAGGGACCTAATAGATCTTCTAGCCCGACCCCCCGCCAGGGCGGGAGAACAACAAAACCCAAAACAAAAACGGGATTCAAATGAGTCCAGCCAGGTAGGCATCCAGCCTCTTCTTAAAGACCCCCAGGGTAGGGGCCAGCACCACTTCCCTTGGAAGTTGGTTCCAGCTCCTAGCCGCCCTAACTGTGAAGTAGTTT
>NW_017729001.1:21673997-21675241 GCF_001723915.1 Gavialis gangeticus
TCCATCTGACTGTGTAGGCATCGATGCCACAGTCACCTAGTTTTTTAACTAGGATGGGGTGAGAGACGGTGTCAAAGGCCTTGCTGAAGTCCAGAAAGACTACATCCACCGCGACACCTGCATCCATGGCCTTTGTGACCTGATCGTAGAAGGCAATCAGGTTGGTCTGACATAATAGCTTCTGCAACATCTGAGAAGATCCAGGTAACACTAAATTATTCATTCCTCATTCGTCATACAGGTAACATTGCATTGATCATTCTCTTTCTCACTCTTCTCACAAACCACAGCAGCCCTACCCCGCTTTTTGCTTGCCAATCTCCTCCTTTGCAGCCTGAACTCTGGTGTCTCCGATCAAGTCTACCACAGGAGTCTCCTTTGAATGGCTGGTCCTGTCCAGAGCAACACCGCTATGATTCAGTTAGTGGGCAGAGGTTCTGCTCTGGGATGCTGGTCCCTGTTGGGATCCTTAGTGGGCCTTGCTCTGATTTTAAATCATGACAGATGCATGGTTCACTTTCACTGAGCATTGCAATAAAGTAGAAGCACTACCCAAGCATGGCTCTGGGAACATCCTTCCAAGCCTGACTGAAGAAAAAGGGAGACCTCCCACTAAAAGTAGTGACTGATTTGCACTATTTAGTCCCCCTCCAGCTCTCCAGAGAATCTATTTTGTTTTGTTCTGGGTTTCTTTGCTGAATTTCTCTTTTCTTTGATGACTATTATTTACAATGTCTGTAAACAGCCTGGATTTTTATAACCTGGGTTGTTTTTACCAGTGGACAGAGAGAATAAGACATGTGCTTTTGGAAGTTTTTATGCCATTCTGACAACCTTGAGGATATTTTTATGTCCCCTACCAAGGTGTTATTTTTTTAAATCATTGGGGAAAGTGAAATAAATAAAAGAAGTTTAGACAGTTTGGGCCATTAAAAAGAACCACTGACAATCTCATCCCCTTGTCTCTCAGCACCTCCTGGATGATATAACTCTCCAGAGACTGTTTCCTCCCGCCCTGGTCTCTGCATTCACTCCCTGAAGATAGGCATGCAGAGCTGCGTCTGCCTCTGTCAGTTAATCTTATCTAATACCACCTGGTCTTATGAATGCACGCTATTTTCCTAGGGTCCAGAAGTCAGGTTGCTAAGATAAGCCAGTAGACAAAGACCAGGTCCTAGTGCCAGAGAAGTAGGGAGCTAACTAGCTTGGGGTTTTTTTTGGGGCGGGGGGTGTTGTTTTTTTTT
>NW_017729001.1:21675485-21676891 GCF_001723915.1 Gavialis gangeticus
TTTTGGGGGGGGGGGGGCACTAGCTGGGTTCAAACATTCAAGAGTTGCCAGTAAGTGCCCGATGTGAGCCACTTAGGGGTTTATCATTAGGAGCATTTAGCCCTCCCAACTCTCACTGAAGTCAGGGAGTGGTGGTGTCAGCACCCTTTGAAAATTAGACCTGCCTACTTCCAACTGGACACCTGAAAGGGGAAGCACCCAGAATTAGAGGTCACCTTTGACAAGCTTGTCCTAAACCCATCAGGGATGTTCCTAGTCCATCAGTGCAAGTGGGACAAGCCCCGGTTAGCATCTACCGGGGGTTCCCTTCAACCGGTTTCCAATCCAATACTGAATTGCTCTGCTTTGCTCAGCAAAACGGTGGCAGATCAGTAGAAGCAGCAAAGCAGTAGATAGAGGAAGAACCCCGCTGAACTCTGCACAGTCACAAGAACCAGGAAGTTTTCCAGGACGACCTAAGATACCTGGTGAATCATTAGCAGAACAGGAGGATGAACATGTTTCCATGGCCCCCTGGATGATCCAGGTCTGAGTCTGTTGGGAGCAAGAGGAAGAACCAGATGAACAGGAGAGTGTTTTGATGAAAGTGCTTAATGGGTAAAATAACAAAAGGCAGAGGTTTTCTGTTGTGAGGAAGGGAAGGAGACGGCAGCTGTCTGTCGGATTTGGTTTGAAGGTGCCAGGTTGTCCGCAGTAACATTAGCAGCCTGCTGTGTGAGGTGTAAAGGGAATACACTTAACTTTAACCTTGTTTGAACCCTGGGGGATATTCCTGCTAGCCAACTGGTTGGGGGGGACAGAGGGGAGCAGAAAAATCCAATTAACCAGAGAAAAGAAGAAAAGAGAGATGATATTAGTCAAGCTCAAGGAGGAAGATTAGGTCTAAATGAAATCATTAAGCCCAGGCAGCAGAAGCCCACTGGGACGCTGGCACAGGAGGTGGTATGACAAGTAAATTAGCAGCTGGTGACTGGAGCAGCAACACTGTCAAACTCCAGCCAACATGAAGCGTGGGAGATCTGATCACCTACAGATGGCCTGCACAGCTGAGGCACACTCATGCTTAGAAGACTCTTCACTTATTAAAGCTGTGCCGTTGGCTGGAAAAAGATTAAAGGGAGATTTTTTTTTTTAAATTGAAACTTCTTATTGCCTTAAAGGAGAGTCTTAATTGGGTGGAGGTAGTGTTAGTAACAACAACAGTAATACCACTGAGCTTTTAGATAACACTTTTCATCACACCCCTTTCTAAGGCAATCAGGAATAACCCCATTTCATAGATGGGGAAACTGAGGTACAAGGCAATGAAGCAGGTGAGTGCCAGAGTGTAGGAAGAGAACCAAGGATGTTCTAAGTCTTAGCCCAGTGCTCTACCCACCTTATATATTGGGGGGGGGGGGGGGGGA
>NW_017729001.1:21677047-21682722 GCF_001723915.1 Gavialis gangeticus
GGGGGGGGGGGGTGGAAGAGGCCAGGCCTTGTTTCCAAGTCACTGATATTGTCCTGTTTTCTTTCACTGGGAGCTGGAAAGTTGGTTATTTGTCATGAGAAAATAGCAGCCTTCAGCTTGGCCTGTCTTGGCAGCAGTCCCTCCATTCCCTAAGCAAGCAGGGATCTCTGGGGGTAGGAGAAGCTGCATGGTCATTCTGCAGCTGGGGGGGACACTAGGGCAATGCCAGACCCCCTGTGCCAATGAATAAGCAAAAGGTGGGTTCTCTACCACTTTATCTCCTGTGGTGTCAGTGAAACCTATGGAAAAAGGGTGGATATGCAACCATGCCGACCCTGGAGCCTTTTATGCACAAGTCAACCTTGACTATACAAGAACCCACAGACAACAAGTAGGGAAAGAGCAGGGCATGAACCTGAAGGCTGAGTCTGCCTGGGGGACAAGGACTAGGAAGCTGAGGCAGGAAGGTGGGCAGAGGCTATTCTAGGAGGGGTCCCATGGCATAAGGGGTCCAGGCACTGTCATCCTTCCCCCCTGCAGAGAGCTCTGTGCAGTGCTGATGATGCACTGTGAAGGGAGACATACCCCAATCCCACAGGAGAAGTGCTGCAGTGTGGCATATGTGCCATTGCTTCCCCCCTCCACTGATCTCTGTATGC
Organism: Gavialis gangeticus; assembly: GCF_001723915.1. NCBI lineage: Eukaryota > Metazoa > Chordata > Crocodylia > Gavialidae > Gavialis > Gavialis gangeticus. Next base: position 21,677,707 of record NW_017729001.1, read on the forward strand.
TGCGCTGGTGCCACAAGGTGCTCAACAAACCTGTCAACCCAGAAAAGCTCTGCCCCGTAAACCCCAAGGCAGCCACACTGATGTCCTCACTACCTGGCCTAGAGATCCAGAAGCAGAGAGTTAAGAGCTGTAGGGAGGACAGGGCAAGGAGAGTGGAAGGTTTGGGGATGGACCCGCGAGATATGGAAAACATGGGAATACTCCATTCCCATGTCTGTGAAGAGACAGCATTGGATTTCTCGGCAGAAGAAAATTTGTTGGTATTTGGGGACATGAGGATGCATCTTTGGAGGGATATGCACACTGCACAGGGCTTCAAAACCTTAAGTGTTGGCACAGTGGATACATAAATCACTAACATAAAAATAGTGGGTTTGGGAGAAGATGAGTTTTGCTGCAACTCTCTTACCCTGACATACCTGATGATCGGAAAGTCCAATATTCATCGTCATCGAAGTGAGTATCTCCGGCGGTGTGATGATCACCGGGGAAGAAAGCATGCGCTACCGTGCCACCAGGCCCGTCAAAGGGATACCCGTCATTGTGGTCTGCCTTGGAGAAGTCTATCTGTATGTCGGCATTGTTACCTGCCACTTCATGGAAATTCAGTGGGGTGATGTCACTCCAGACTTTCAGGGCATAGTACATGAGGGCTCGGACAGTGTCGTGGCCCAGCTGCGATTCTTTGGGGAAGGTGCGGACTCTGGGATTGGAAACAGAAACAAGAGACATGGCTGTAAACAATCAGGCTCAGCAGGTCTCCTCCAGCTGTGTTGTTCTGCTGATCACTTCCCAATAGAAAGGCCATATCAGGGATTGATCTCATTTCCCTTGTCCAAAAGCCACAGGCTATTCTATAGATCGGCTTCTACAGATGTCCAGGGGGCCTCTGCCCACTGATATACCCAGTCCTACATTGCTTTCCTCCATCTCTGCCCATCACCAGGTAAAATGCCAGGTTTGGCCAGCTGTGTGTGAAGGAGTTGCTCTACCATGCATGCACCTAGTAGAAAAACCTAAGAATTCATCCTGGGGCTTTGCATCTCACCCATAAGTAAAGCTAGTTGAAATTCAGAATTTTCCATCCTGCAAGAAATCCTGACTTTTCAGAATACGTTGGGTCCTGAATCAGAACGAAAATTTACCATTTCCCGTGAAACAAAAATGCCACAAAAATCTCTAACGTAATCAATTTAATCTGAAAGTTCAAAGGGTGTAGCTGAACCCAAATGTGTTGGCTTTGTGGAAATGTTTCCAAACTCCACGTTCAAAAAGTTGATAAAAATCAGTGCCCGTCCATAAAGCATTTCACTGGTTGCCAATCGGTGTTAGCCAACAGAGAAAAAAAATGCTTTTGATGGAAAAAGTCTAATTGGCTCTTCCATTTAGTAGTAATGGACACGTCCCTCTCAAATAGCAGCACACCCACCAAGCTGCAGGCTGGGAACAAACCAAATAAACATTTAATATTCATTGGCACCTCTCTGATCATCTAGTCTCCCCTCCTGCAAAACAGGCCGCAGAACATCGCTCATTATTAAACGGTTGCATAGAACAAGCCCATTGCAGGAAGTGACTAAAACCATCTCAGGTAATTGCAGGCATCAGATAAGGATGTCTTTACTCACTCATCATCTCCCTACGGGGTAGTTAGAAATACCACAGAGTAACAAATGATAATACGATGGGCTCCCCACAAAAGGCTGGAGGGCTCTGACACAGCTGCTGACACCTGCCTACTGTTTCACATGCTTTGAGACAGGCAGGCAAAGTGAATTACTTCTGTACGCAACTAGTGGGACACCAAACCCCGTCACCCCCCAATACCACCAGAATCAACTCACAGCTGCAAATAGCATCACCAACTTCTGGGACCGACAGAGAAGAGGCTCGGCACTTAATGCATCTGGGTAACATCGTAAGCTGAACACTACTAAGAAAGATACCGCGTTAAAGGGCCTAGGATAAGCATCAGGACAGACCATTTTTAACAGGGGGAAGAGCAGAGTGACAGTGACTTTCTACAGCTCCAGAGGAATGGGAGTGAGCTTCACTTTAGAGCCATCCCAAGAGCTCTCCCCACCTGCCCCTGCCGTATGTGGGTGCCTGGGGACTTGAACCTGGCTGGAGGGGAATATTAGCCACATCGCTCCTCTTCATGCTGCTGGAGCTGGTGTCTCTTTACCATGCTAGCCCAGGGGATCCTCTGATCTTGGATGCCAACTTGAGGTGCATCAAAACAGAAGCAACTGGATGAATTTCCAACTCTCTCTCAATTGAGTGTGAAGGGTACCTAAGACCTTTCTTTCTGCAGCAGGCCACTGGCCTAGTCATCAGTCTCCCCTCAGTCTCAGTAGCACCTGAATAACTGTATATAAATCTAGCATACACCCAAGTTATTCCAGAGATTAAAATACCATATCCAGGGAGGACCTAGTTGCTACACTGGGCCAGGACTGAGGACTATTGCATTCTTCTCCTGGCTCTGCCACTGGCCTTCCTGGTGACCTCAACCCAGTACATTTCCCTGCCTCAGACTTTCCTGCTGTAAAACGGGGACAATGATTCTGACCTCTCGTGAAAATAGGCCTTGAGGCCTACCAGAGATGAGGGCCATGGAAGAACTAGAAATTACTATTTTTCTTCCCATCCTCTAATCCAAAAACACGCCGAAAAACATGAATTTAGGGAAAGGGCAGCCACAGCATTTATTTTTCGTGTTCAGAAAGGTCCAGAATCTTTGAAGTGACCCACGGTATATCATCATGCTGCAGGCATAAACAAATAATCCCAGGCCCTTTATTCACAGCCACCTTTATTTCCCAGGAGCATGTTGTCAGGATTTTTGATTCAGTGTATGACGTGGTTGCAGGAGTTGGGCTAACTGTTTTAACATGATTAGGAGGAAGATGCTGTAAAATATCAATGGGATGTTCTGAAGCAGTATTTTGTCAAGATCCAGCAAGAAGAAAATGTACCCAGGACACAATTCAGGTGCACAACAGAGTACATCATTTACCTCCTACCTTTTCTGTTTGTATTTTAGCAGTGCCTGAAGGCTCCGGCTGAGATCAGGCCCCATTGTGCTGGGTTCTACATGCAATAGGTTTATAAACCCGATATTAATCTTTTCTGCAGGACAGTAATCCCTCTTAAGGGCTCCTCTCAGGCACTCTGCTCTGTAATTACAGCCTGATTCAAGTCATCGGGGAGAAAACACTCACCCCCTGGTAGCTTGCTTTCTTTTTTCCCCCCCCACTGAAACAGTGGAAACATAAAATAGTCAAGCCCTGGAAAACAGGGGGCCTCAATAAGAAGTCCCTGAGGTCCCCTGCCAAAGAAATTCTAATTTTGATAGACTAGATCCTGCAATCATCAAAAGTGCTTTAGGCCCAACTCCTAAGGCAAGCATTTATACACGTACCTTTGTCTGCTCCAACACACCGGAAATCCAGTGCTTCAGAGCAGACTTGATTAATGGAGTCTGTAGAGCATGCGAGCTGACGTGCCCAGCGCCGCGTCACATGCATTTGTATAAATGGCAAAATGTGCACCAGCGCACAGAAACAGTGGTGGTGCACTTTTGAAGTAAAGCACCTTTGATATATTTTTGTTTAAAAGTGTGCCACCGCCAGTTTCTCAGCGCTGATGCACATTTTGCCGTTTATACAAATGCATGTGCCGCAGCGCTGGGAGCTTTTAGAAGTGCCTGGCGCTATGGCGCATACATGCGTAGAAATGCCCTAGGCACTCAACTCCCACAGAAATCAACACCTCAGACTATATGGGCCTCAGGAAAATATGACCTGCTGAACCATACCAGGAAACTGGCGGCAGAAAGATGAGAAGCGGAGGGTTGTTGAGACCTTAAGGACACCTGAAAGTCTAACCTCTCCCACAGCTACACAGCTGGTCCGCCACAAGCTGTCACCAAAAAAACTTTGCCCCTCTGACTACACTTCATAGCAAACTTTTGCACTGCTTAACTGTGCAGCCCACGTGAGTGCCTTATCTCTGGAGCCGGCAGCTCTGCAAGGAGGCAATTATCCATTTGTACTAAATACAAAGGATCCAATTTAAAAATTCGCTTGTTGTGGCTTGATTAATTCATTCAGAATGGGCTCTGTGCTGCAAGTGTTTGTCTCTTAATTCAGGTGAAGGGCTGCTGACCATTCTGTTCTCCATTTGCAAGGCTTGCCTTTACCACCACAATTGGCACAACAGATCAGAGTCTTCTGCTTAACTATGCAACCCTACATAAGGGTGCCTCAGCCCCATGCCAGTTTGCAGTGGGTGTGTTCAGCAGGACCCATCACCACCACTCAGAGGGGAGAGCGGACTGTAGTCAACAGACTGATCAATGCTCCATGCTTAAGGCACATCTCCACTGCTGAGAGTGCAGCGCAGAGTGCAAGAGTTCAATGCAGAGTGCACCCAAGCAGGCTTAGATACCAGAAAAGTGCCACTCGATACGTTACCTGAGTATTAATACCCAAGTATCAAGTGAGGTGGCTTCTGCCACTTACACTGAAACACTGGAAACTGGTGGACACAGCAACTCATTTCACAACCATCATCAGATAGCCTTTAGATTCAAATGCATTTGATAGCCAGCAGCATAGCATTCAAATATATTTTGATAACCAGCACCCAAGAGATGCACAACTGCATGGGCTGTTACCCACCCCTGAGCCACCCCAGCCCCTAGTAAGCCCTTGCCTAAATCACTTAATGCCCAAAGCCCATACCTGATTGACATATTTCTGCCCAATATTGAAAGCCATCCATCCCAATGATTATATTTGGGTTTCTAGGCTCTTTTTCTCCCCACCACATAAAGGCAAAAGCATTAATGTGGTATGAGAAATCAATTCCTGCTTAATGAAAACACTCCTTCATGCTGTGCAACCCTGAAACTAGAGGGAAATAAAATAAATGCTGATCACCACCAAACATAACAGATTATGGATCGCCTGATAACCCCAAATTGATTTTTTTTTTTTTTTTTTTTTTTTG
>NW_017729001.1:21682826-21701541 GCF_001723915.1 Gavialis gangeticus
TTTTTTTTTTTTTTTTTTTGCGTAATTGAAAATGTATACGCTAGCCACCTTGGTTTAGCAAATGACACTTCCCTAGCGGGCCATGGGGCATGTCCAGTAGACTGTACGATGCCAAACCAACTCTAGCACTCAGCACCGACAACTATCTGCCTCATCTATGCCAATGGCTGGAATCTCGGTCTAGAAAAAGTCAACAGGAGCCTATTTCAACACGGGTGCAGCCAGCTGATGCCATCAGGGCTCCAGGCTTCAACATGATGTGTCCTACCCAAGAATCTCATGGCAGCTTACAATGACTTTAGGCTCCCCTCCTGTCCATGTCCTTTTTTCATTGGTTCTCATACAAATAGGTAGCCTCCAGCTCCAGGACGAGCAGCCGCAGCACGGGAGATAATTGATTCCAGGGAGAAGATGCTGGTGAAATCAAATTTCACAGCCCGTTTCCCAGGCTGTGAAAAGAGCAGCTGTGCTGGAAGAAATGAAGAGCGATGCAGGTTGATGCAGCGCTTCGCAAAGCCTGTCCCTGAATTCACTCCCTGTCTTATCACCGAGCAGACAAGCGTGCCACAGGGGCTGGGCAGTGACAGGCAGTGGCAAGGCTGACATGGCTGGCCTTTCTCTCTGCAAATTACAACACCTGCTGCAGACGTCCCGTCAACCTGAGGTGCTTCCTCTCTGCTCCACTGATGCACGGTTTCATGTGGGGGACTCATGCATACCTGCGATCAGGTCCTCGAGTGCTGCCTGTGCTGTGTTATGACAGCCACAAACCATCACCACCTCTGAGAACTGACGCTCCTGCTCCTGCCTCACCTCCTCGATTTTGCTGCCTTGACTCATTCCCTTGCCCGACTCTCAGAGGAGGGCCCGATAGCAGCCACATAGAGATTAGTAGCTGCTGGGTGCTTTGGCCCTGCTTGCTTCGAACTCAGATGGGGAAAACTAGGAAGATGCAGGAAAGCAAATAGCATGTTAATGGACTGTGCCGCTGGGCTGGCAGAGCTCTCCTCTGATGGTGCCTCTGGCCCTGCTACTTCATATGCCACAGCCCAGCAAAGAGAGGAAGGCCTGAATTATTCAAGGAGCCAGAGATACTTAAAATGAAAAGAAACTGGTAAGTTCAGAAGGGAAAGAGGAGAGGAAACAGCTAATGTCTATGGAGTGATAGGAGCTGAGGGGCAGCTGGGACACGTGTGAACCGAGTTCACCCTTGTGTATTCAATAGGCAAAGGTGGCTCAATAACCCCTCCCGAGACAGAAAAGCCAGGAAGCACCAGAAGCCGAGCCTGGCTTATTTCCAGTACCTGTTTCTCTGCCACAGCAATTTGCTGGTGGCCTGGGGACAGGTCCAATCTTCTCTTCTCCCCAGCTCCTGCTTCCTCCTCCTTTCTGTTGATGGCCCAGCCTTTGTGTAGCGAGCTGCCTTAGATCCAGGCAAGGCCTCAAACATTTCCATCTCTCCTAAAGGATGAGCAGGGCAAAAGCCACCTTTCAGGTCCTATTTGTAGTGACAGTGACCAGAGAAGAAGCCAGCTCCCTCCTCCAAGGCTTGTACCCAGGGGTAGTCTCTGGCCTCGCTCAAAGTCTACTCTGGTTACCCACCCAAGTAGCTAGCTAAATTACTGAGGTAGGTAAGCCTCACTGACTTCACACAACACAGGCATGCTTCTACCATTACCATTACAGCCAGCTCCGGTATGAGATGTCTACTCAAGCTGCAGTCACAGCAGAGACTGGGTTGTAGCCCTCTCCTGGCTGTGATGCATCCCTCGCTTCTCGGCAGGAGCGATTGCTTTGGCTCAGAGGCACCTAACGCAGAGGCTTTTTGGTTTAAAAGGCTGCTTGGCTTTGATGATACAGAGCTTGGGACTTATCCTTAACTGAAGATGGATGGTACTCCGATGAGTTCGGAGTGGGGGTGTGGTTTCGCTTGCTGCAGGATAAAGGCTGGTAAGATTTATAGAGCTGGGCATTGGCTGATGTGCTTTGCTTTATGGTGGCCTCTGCTTAAGGAGGTGGATTTGACAGACAGTGTATTTCTGGATGATGATCATTCACCCTGGCTGCCATTGTAGAATAGGAGGCTGAAGGCAAAGTCATGTTAATTGTCCTCAACGTGCAAAACTTCCTTAGATTACCACTGCCTGGGGTAGCTATCTGTGAAGAGAGGTGGAAATTAAATATGCAGAGGAGAATATAAGTCAGGTACATGCATCAGGGTTTCCTAGATATTTACACACTGCTTTTCAGAACAGCTAGGCAGAGGGAGGCAATGTCTTAAGAGGAGCAGGTAAACCAGAAACTGGGACTCCTGGGTTCTCTCACCAACTCTGCCAGTTCCCTCCCTGAAACTTAGGGTCCTCATCTGCATAATAGGGATAGGAACAGAGGAGTAATTAATAGACAGCTGAAGATGCAGTAGAAACACAAAGCATTAGTATCAGTGTGAAAAACCTCAGAACTGATCACTAACTCAGTATGCAGCACTGATGGAAAAGGCATTAGGCATTAATGGAAGGGTGCAACAACAGGAGCTGCTTATGGGAATATCTTATATGAATTGCCCGCCAGCAAGGTATAACCAAAAGTAATAAAAAGAAATTAAGCAAAGGGAAAAATAGGTTGAAAATTCTTGGGTAAATATTGTGTGGGGAAAGTGGCAGCAGATGATCTAATAGGCCATTCCCATCTCTCATTTCTATGATTTAGGAATCACTACTATACCCTCTTGTACCATCAGCTAGTTGAGTTCACTCTTGCTAGCACCAGCAGAGGGCACTGTGACCACAAAGACAGATACCCACGACTCTCCGAACAGAGAACATGCACGGTACCCCCCAGGGAGCCATGCTTCGCTTAATACAGATTTTCAAGTTGTTTCTGCAGAACAAATGAGAAACAAATCCCAAACTTAGCCCAGTCTGCAGAGCTACATTTCTGCCCAAAAAACTTTCTGAAAATCAATTCTTCAGCATCATATTTTGCTGGGAATTTACTGTTTGGGATACCTGTATGGCCCTACAGCTGTATGCACTGGAGATGACACCTGTTTGGGTCTGGGCTGAATGCAAAGATAGTACTTAGGAGAGTCCAAAGAAGAAATCAGTTGGAGACGAGCTGGACTAGCTACACCGTAATCACCTTTACCTTGATGCCTTTGCTCCTCCATCATCATAAAATGCATTACACATCCCGCCAGCTGGGTGCACCCTTTAAACCAGCTTTTCACAGTTCCACTGGCCTATTTATCCTGGCCTCAACTGCAAATGGAAGAGCATAATATAATGTAGTAGGGTTTATGCCATCCCCCCAGCCAACACACCCTTCTGTCCTCAATCACTGTAGTGAAGGCAAACAACCACATTGTGGGGCTGGGTTGGTTCCTTCTCCAGCCAGTTTTGGAAGGCAGCTTTGCTGCTACGCGTTGGATGTAAACAGCAGACAGTTCCAGTGGGACTGCAACCTTCGGCTAAAATTAGGAAACTTGAAGCTACATAACACTGTCCCCTTGAGCAGAAACCCCAAAGTGAGAGAGGAGGAGAAGAGAAAGGCTGAGCTCTTTTGTCAGGGGCAGAGTTTTTCTATCCCGTGTGTAAGGACTGTCTCTGAATGGACTTTTCCTGTAGTAACACAGAACCTCCTAATGCATTTCATACTGGCGTGCACCTAACAGCTCAAGTCTGCTGAACGGCTGGCTTCGATCCCATTCCCCTTTTTTATGTCTCGTTCTAACCCCGTGCTAGTGACTCATTATGCCAGGATGCCTCAGGACATGACGTGGAAGTCAAACAAATGATGCATCCCAAGTGCAGGGGCTGCAGCATAGCACAGATACATCCCAAGTTGCTTGTATTGCTAGCAATGCAGCTGCAGGTGCCCAGCAGCTAGGAGTTTGCTACAGGCTATACATTTTGCCTGAGTTTCTAAATACCAGCGTATTAGCCCAAGCTGAGCTCTGTCTCCCCAGCTACTACCTTGGAGACAGGTAGCTACTTGGGCCTGTCTGTGCTGTGGTGTAGTCACAGCAGTGACTTCAATGAAGATGGTTCACCTCCAGAGTGGTGTAGACTGATGCCGGTCAGGGCTCTGGCCCTGAAGTACAGCAATGTCAGAGGCAGCTAGCCCATTGATTCCCCAGAGGGAATTCCTATTGCTGGTAACTGCCCGGAGGTCACTGTCCAGGCCACTCTTCTTGACCAGAGCCAGAAGGGCATGCAAATGTCAACGCCTCAGGGCCGCATTAGAAGAACCTCTCCATGAGCCAGAGCTTTTTCATACTGAAAGCTAAAGGCTGAATAACATGCATTTAGGTCATTCCTGAACATAACATCCTTGCTGGATATACTGGAAAGTGGATGAATTCCTCACTTAAAGTCACCATCTCTCAACTCCTGTCTGCAGCAGCAGCAGGGTCAAGGTCTGCCCTTCCTGGCTGGCCTTGCTGCAGAGGTTGCACCAGCACGTTTTGGCAGCACGTATAAGGCTGGTCTGGTGCCTCTTCTCTTGGCCTTTATGGAGTCTTCCAAAGGCAGAGAGCCTGAGGCTCTGAGATCATTTCGCTCTGCAGCAGCCAAGTCAATGAGCAGGGAAAGCTGCATCCAGCTTCCTTTGGGCCTAGTGTGAAGGACAGTCAGTGTGATAGATGGTCTTTGAAGGAGCGAGAGAAGAGAAGAAGGGAAGAGGAAAAGAAAAAGAGACAGAAATCATCCGTGGCTCCAAGAAGCAGAAGGCTTCCCATCTCTGTCAGGGGTGGGAGGGAGAGAAATGCATGCCTGTAACTCCACGCTCTGAGGGGGGCCCATCTGGGACTGATAGATCATAACACATGGGTCTCCACTGCCTGAGGAAAAAGACTGGCTGTGTCTGTGCAGCAAACTTCTCATCCCTGGCAATGGTCCCTTCCCGTGCACTGTGCCCTTCCGGACAGGGGGCTTCCTCAATCAGAATCAGGGTAGCAGCATCCACTTGCCTAGTCTGATTAGCCCAGCTGAGCAACAGTGCCAATAAACCAATCTAACTGAGCCACCTGTGCAGCCACATGAGTGCTGCTGATCTGTTTTTGGGTTAGGAAGCCGAAGCAGGAGCAGGGCAGTGCGCTTGGGGCACCACTGCCAGGAAGGGCAGATTTATAACATAGACGCAGAAGGGGAAGAAGGGAGCTACTGTGACTGAGTGTGGGTTATTCATAGCCTTTAAGGAGAAGAGGGAAAGGAGTAAGTTGAGATCATCCATGGGTCCAAAAAAAGTTCATAAAGAGAACCCACACAGGGCAAATGTTGGAGGATGGGAAAGGGAGGCTGGAAGCCCAAAGCCTTCAAGACAGCAACACAGCTGTAGAAACCCATCCAGTTCACTTGGTCAGATGCCCCTTAGATAGATCTCAAAGCTAATCCAGCAAGGAGGACAGGCTGCAGGGCTGGGAATCAGCAATAAAAGTGGGGAAAAACTGGCCTGACAGGGCATCTATACATGTTATGGACCTTTGTTCCAACATGTGCTAATTGGCACACGTCGGAGCAGACTTGATTAATCGAGTCTGCTGAAGCGTGCTAATTAGTGTGCTCCAGAAGCCTCTGCATCATGTGTATTCAGTGTTGCCACATTTCAAAACGGCAGTGGGGGCTCTAACTAAAGCTCATTGAATGAGATTTTATTAAAGTGCCCCCACCGCTATTTTGAAGCGCGGGATGCTGAATACATGTGATGCTACAGGTGTTTTAATTAGAGCGGGTCTCAGAGCTGCTCCAATTAAAGTGCCCCCCGCACCCTGGAGCATGTGTATAGATGCCAGAAGCATGCAAGAACATGCTTTAACACGCTCACGCTCTGCCTCATTGCAAGCCTTATTTAACCTCTGCTTATGATCGACTCCTCATTGTGACACTGAAACTGGGAAAGATGAATGCCTACCTCCAAGATAAGTTCCTTTTGTTCCACTTCGTCACCGCCTGAGCATACCGCTTTCGCCTGGCTTCTGACTCAGCAAGATCAGGGAGAGAGCAACGAGGTGTCTTCATTAATTCCAGCGTGGCTTCATCTGGTTTTCAAAGGAGAACGTAAAAAAAAAAAAGGACAGAGGGAGGGGGGAGAGAGAGACAGAGAGAGAAAGCCTTGAAATAATAGGATGGAAATTGGAAATAGGATGGAAAGTCTCTGCTTTCAGAGAGTGAAACTGTGGGTTCAAAATATTAATTTCCTTCTCTCAAGGTGTTAGCAGAGGGGATGGATACTACAGGTGCAGGAGCTTTGTGTGAGGCACTGCACTTCTCAAGGTGACAATCCCTTTAAAACATGCTGGTTGCCATTTCCCTGTCACCCTGAACTAGAAAGGAATACTGCTCTCGACTCTCCCAAGGTCTGACTCTCATGGCTGCTGCTTCTCAAATCTGTACATCTGCCAAGATGGAACGACTGCTTTCAACACCATTGCCATGCCCAGCACAGGGAACTGGCAATGCTTTGCCGGCAGAAACTACACAAAGCAAACAGCACCAACCCTTATTTTTTATTATTCTACACAGCCCTACGCCCCATTTTTTTACACTGCATCTAAATGATCCAGTGGCATATGGGGCTTGTCTGCACAGATGAGGCTATAGCAAGGGAAGGCATCTCACAGGAGGACTGCTGCTATGAACAAGGCTCTTCCCATCTGATTAGAAGCAAAAGACAGCTGAGGCCCCAGGCCCATGCAGCTCACACATGGTGCTATTTGCTGGCAATGAATGTCCCCAACCAGGGGCTGGGACCACATCCTGCCACAGTGCTACAGGATCAATTAGCATGGAGAGGGAATCATGAGGAGTTGTGTCAGTGGAACAGGCTACGGTAGGGCTGATCTTTGGTCTTTCTCAAAAATCGCCTATGGGGGCACTGATTTATCAGCAAGACATTAGACAGAAACCCTGCATAAGAGCAAATGCTGAAAGCAGGAGGCCTGTTTGGATGCAGGAGTTACCCACAGCTCTAGGACAGCTTCAAAGAGAGATATGGAACCGGAAGCGCCCTTGTCCTCACTGCTGCTCCCTTCCAGATGACATGGGTAAAGCTCACTTCTTCCCCATGCCTAGCTCATCTATATCAGTGGTTCTTGTTTGACTCAAGGGACCCACTCAGAAAATGTCAACTCCTAGTTTTCACTCATTTTTCGATTGTGGAAAAATACTAGAGCAGCTCTTCCATTGCAAAGAACTTGAAAAGACTACAACAGGACAGAACACTTTTAACGTTATGGATTCCCATTTGAAATCTGCAGATGTATCCTGTGGATTGTGTGCACACAGCCAACAGTGCTAACATTGTGCAGCACTTTGTGGCACCCTTGAAAGGATTGAGAATCACCGACCTGCATGGATTGAGCTATATGGGTGAGTGTAAGGGAAAGCGACGCCATGGCTGGAAGCCCTGGCTCCTCACATCCTTTCTTGGCTCTTTCATGAACACATTGCGGTATGCTCGGTTGGCGTAAATGTAAGACTGCCATCGATTTCAGCGGAGAATTTGGACTGTTACCTTATGCAAGAAACTCAGGTGCTCTGGGGAACCAGTGCGGAGCACACATTGATTTTTTTTGAAACATAAACACTCCATTATTTCTGGTCTTTAAGCTAGATTGCCAATCACTCCCCTTTCGGCACAGGGCGGCCTTGTTAGATGGGAAATTGATTGGCAAGATGCTAATATACTTTATGCTAAGTTTCTTTATTAAAAATTGATTATGCTTTTAAAAACTAGATCCTCAACTGGTATAAATCAGCACTACTCTGTGTGTGTGCCAAGGTAGAGATCAAGCCTTATATTTAAAATTAAAAAGAAACACTTAAGTACAGAGATACAACCCAAATCTATGATTTACAAGAAGAGTGCAAGGCCCATTTGCAAACTACGCAGACAAACCCAAAAACACCCCTTATTTCTGGCCTCCTGCAGTTTTGGATAAGTCATAAAGGGAAAAAATAATTATACATATTTAATCAAGAATTGAAATCGAGGGTCCCAGTGATAGCCTGCTAGGAAACCCTGACTGAAGGCTGTTTAAATGGCACGAGAAGCAGCTGCTGCTCAGAGAAGAGCTTGCTGAAAGTTGGCAAGGCACATCCTGAATCTGGCAAAAGAGAAAAGCCTGCTAATTTTCAGCTTCCCTCTAACCCTCTCCTGAGTAGAGGACAGGGAAAGCAAAGTGCTCACCCTATAAGGAGGTTGCTTCTACGCACACTGCTAGGCAGTTCACAGGGACAGGAGGAAAGATTTATCACCATAGAAGGTGGAGAGGGAGACTTCACAAAGCTCTGGATGACGCTTTTGTCTCCTCCTCTTGAAAATATAAACCACTGAGGAAGTCTGTGGGAGCCAAGCAAGCAGCTTCTGATACAATTGGAACCGACTTCTGTACAGCACCAAACTTGTATGTGCTTATTCCAAGTGTAATCTCTGAACTTCGGGCACTGCTAATCCCTTATAGGGCTGGCGAGGAGCCTGGATAGGAAAGACCTGAATCCGGTGCCAATTGTGAACGAACGGGATTCTTGGTGGATTCCTGGATTTGGTCCTCTGGAGCTCAGGGAGAAGCCACTATCAGGGCTCTGACTGGTACACTACATCAGTGGGTACAACCTTTTTTGTACCAGGACCCATCTGTAAACAGAGATGGCCAGTCCTGACCCAGTGCCCCTCACTCCCGACCTGCTGTCCCCAGGCCCCAGCCCCCCAGTGTGTGGGGCAGAGGAGGCCCCAAGCAGCCCCTTGCAGGCTGGATCTCTGCCAGCCTGCAAGGGAAAAGCCACAATTTCCCATGTTTTTCTCCTTTAAAGGAGAATCCATTTTTAAAGTTTTTTTGATTGATTTTTTAAAGTTTGCCCGTGACCCTTTCATATATTCTTGCAACCCACCTTTGGGTTGCAAGAATATATGAAACACACAGGTTGAGAAACACTGAACACACAGGTTGGAAAATGCTGAACTGCATGGTCAGAACCTGCACAGCTCCAGGGTGGAAGACAAAGGAAGAGAAGGCTTGACTTGCTATGCTTTCAGAGAGGGACTCCTTTCCTTAAGCAAGCTGGATATCAAGAGAGACAGGAGCACAGTGTCTCAAGCACAAGCATTATCCTTTCCAGTTGTGTGTCTCCTAGCTTTTTACAAGCAGGGTACATTCACGGTCCCTCCAGCCCTCTAACAAAATGTTATGTCCATTGCACAGAGGTTAAAGTCCATGGCAGAGCCAAGGATAGAAAACAAACTCCCTAAGCCCAGTGCTTTAACTACCTTCCAGTACCTTAACTACACCTCTGGCTTTGCTATCACAGAGGAGAGCCAGCAAATCTCACCCAGCTCCCAGAGACATCTCACCGCAAAAAAGGACAAGGGCAGGAGAAAAAGGCAACAGGAGCAGCAGTGAGTGGGAGTTTTGGAAGTGAGTTATCCACCATACCTGCATCTTATCCGAAAAGATACCAGCAATAACAATACTTCAGCATAGAGATTTGGAAGGTTAAATAGGTATTTTTTCCACAATTGGATGGCACAATTAATGCTTTACAAGAAAACAACCCAGTCTTCATTTCCTCTCTTTCTTTTTTTTTAAGCACATCAAGAGCTATTTTAAACACAGTAAGAACCCCAGGGGCCTTCGGCTGATGCAGTAATTGTCTGTTTCGAGTTGTTGAAAGCACAAGGCAAGAAAGCACCTGAGCCATGTAATTACTCCTTACAACAGCAAACTGGGCCGTCTGTCATGCACACATTAGATCCTAAGGGCGCAGCTCAGCAGGATTGGAGGCAGCAGTCTGGTCCCTGCCTGCTCCGACAAGGAGGCACCCGATTCTGGCTGGCCAAATGTCAGAGAGGGAGGAAGCACTGTTTTCAAACTGACCTAGTATCCCCGTGGCTTCGAGACCTCCAAACTGTTGCATGGCTGTGATGGCTTTTGTGAGCTCTTCCTGGGTCTGCAGTTGTCCTGTGACAGGGTCCGGTGGAGGCAGGTAGCCAAATCTTGTCAGCCAGTCCTGTGAAGCAAGAAAAGGGAGACAGTGAGAGAGGGTGGAAGGATACGGGCAGGAAGGTTACACATGCAGATGCTTTTCCCATTTACATGTCTACACCCCAGCTCCTCACTGAGCTGTATGGTCTCTGTTAACAAATGAGTGTGTCAGAACGGATCTGTATACATTACTTAAGTAATAGAATCCAATGACCTTCATGCATTCCAGTGCTGACATTTAATTTTCAAACTATCTTTGATAATGGCAACAGCAGAGTTATAATACTTGGGATTACACAGCCATCCTTGGGCTCTCTTGGTTGCTAGCAGAGAATTGCGTGTAGGGGACGCTGGCTGAGGACAACAGAAGCTGAACAAAATGCTACTGCAGAGGCCTGAGCCAGGTAAGACTCACCTGGTTCGAGGCTTCCTGCAGTTCACAGGAAGAGCCGCTGTGTTCAAAGCTTTGGAGGAAGCTCAGCAACTTTAGAAGTTGGTTGGCTTGGCTTGGCCAAGATCTTCCTATATTCAGCACATCCCATTCCCACCAGCAGACACCTGTACATGCTTGCACAGCAGCCTCTTTGGGTTGGGGGAGCAAAATGGGGGTCTCCTTTAGCTGCAGAACCCCAGTCACTCTGCTGGGACTTCTTACTACCTTGCCTTCTCCTGGTTCATTTTATTTTTGCACCCGAGACATCCCCGAATGCACTACAGGCAGCCCGGGGAACCGGCGGGGGGCACTCTGGGGGGTCTTAAGGATAAAAGACAAATTGTTGGTGGAGAGGCAGCAGAGGGGCTTGGAACAACTCAACCAAGGGAAAAATCTGGGGGACATGAGGGGTGACAGCTTTACAGTGCTTGGCCACTACCCCAACACCAGAGAAAGCCGGACTCTATAAAATCTAGAATGAGGAAAGAGGCCTTTGCTTTGAGTTTCAAAATGAGTTTTTTGGTGTCAAACAATCCTCAAAGCAAATCGTTCCTAAAACAAAGATGCAAACTGACAACTGAGGCTCTCCAAGATGCAAGCAAACCAAAGCGGATGGGTTTCACTGGAGAGGTAAGACTGATGTCTCACATGTTTTTTTTGCCTGCCTTCACCACCACCCAGCTCTGGGCCTAAGCAAGCTCCCACTGAAGTCTGCAGGAGCCTTTCTTCTGACTTCAATGGGAGTTCAGTTAGGCCCTAAAAGGAACCAGGTGGCAACTTCTGAAATAGTTACGAATTAGCTAAATTTCCAGGCAGCTGCAATTGCCCGAGACCCAGCGTTGATTAGCCCTAAGCTTAAACAAAACCTGAACCCGCAGAGAAAACTCAGGGACACATGAAATTACAATGTGTTTCCTGGGAAATCATCCTATTGTATACACTGCAGGTTCTTCTCTTGATCTCTCCCAATTAGCTGTCAGGCAACATGAACTTTCAAGAAAAGGATCTCTCCTTCCAGAAACAAATGCTACCCAAGTGATACAAGAGGGATGTGATTTACTAATCAGAAAGGGTTTAAGTTTTCTGTAAGGGATCAACGGCTGCAGAAAGATAAACTGTTCAACATCAAAACCAAAAAAGTGATCTACATTAAAGGAAGTCATTCCCTGCTGACTGCTGTCTTTTGGTACGTTGTAAAAATACGTATGAACTTTTAAAGCACCCGTTTAAAAATATCATCCCATTGAGTCTTCCTGGCTTCGTTTATTTGACCAATTTGTCCCTTGATCAAAACGGATCAACAGCTGACGGTCTCTGGTGGTCTCTGAGTTTGGCAGGCGTAAGCCAGGGAATAGACACTCTCACCGATTTCAGTAGAGTTTGCATCAAGATCTTAGCGATCTTGTAACCAAGGGTATTACTTGACTGGCAATCGATCACTCTTTGAACTGCACTGGCAACAATGCCGTTCTGGAGACATCTTTCTCTCTGTCTCATCAGGCCAAACACGTTAATGACATAATCAAACAAATAGCGTAAAACATCTTGCTACAGCAGTCTTTTAAACAACCTCATTTGTCATTTTTCTCATTCTTTCATTTCCACTTCCTCCTTTCTCAGCAAAGCAGGTTATTTATACCACCGTGAAGACATGATTTCTGTTTTCTTTATCTGTATCAAAGCCACATTGATCTATCGAGCCACGAAGGATGACTGTTGAGCTAGACTTTTACCTTGGTCAATATACCATTAATTTGCTGTAGTAAGATTAATGCCGGAAGTCAGTAGCTGCTTAATGCTGGGGTTTGTCTCAAATCCCAACAACACCCAAATGGCTACCAAGATGGTGGTGTTCCCAAGTTTATTTAATGAGTTAGATTAAGCAACTGAAAACGTACAGAGCTCTGCTGTGGATTTTCTTAAGCCTATTGTGACAGCCACATCACCATTCTTTTACACAGAACGGTCTCCGGTTTTGTCTCTCCCCAACTATTCAGGGTTTTTTACCCTTTTTCACGGCTGGGTAGTTTTTGCAGGGTTACACATTATTACAGAGAAAGCTGCTTATGCTGCTATTTCTTATTGTCTAAATGCAACTCCAAGATCCCATTAGCAGCCACATCACTAGGAATACATTAGCCACCAAAGAGCACAGTCAGATAACCCCGCTGTTATTTCGTCACAGCAAGCACGGTCTGAGAGCTAGGCCGAAAACTCATCTGTGTTTGCTCTCGCTGCTATGATTTGTCCCTTTGCATAGTAAAAACATTTGTGACAGAAATTAGATATACAATTTGCACCTGATTGTTCATGAGAAATGGTCTGTGACATGGAGCCCTACGTCGGCCCATCAATTGCCAAGGATGGTGGAGTTTAATTTGGTTTCCCTCCATAGCCATGGAGACAGTGTCATTTATCCCTTATTGTAGCAGAGCCTTTTGTACACTGGAGACCTAACTCATTCAGCGTTACTCTGGCCCTCTTGGAGAACGTACTGGAGGACAAAGGCTAAGAAAAAGAAACACAACTGTGTGTGCCTGAGACAGACAGAGAAGAGAATGCAGTCCAGCAAAAGCTCACGCTGATCCAGCTGCAACAATCATTGATCTTTATTACAAGAGAAAGAGAAGAAAAAAATAAGTTAACAGAATCCTTTTGTCCTTCAAAACTTTTAGGACAAGACTCCAAGCTCCCTGGAGCAAAAAAGCAGCTTTATTGCTACCTTGCAGCCTGAGAAGTGACAGACCCACCAATACAATGAATGCCTTAGGGCACATTCACAATGTTGATTCCTGGTTGCTCCATCCTGGATAGCTGCTTTTCCATGGCACCAGCTGCTCTGTACCAAGTACAGCATCCTGCCATGGTCTGTGCTTGAGATACCCTTGCCAGAGGCACTGGATGCCACCATTTCTTTAGAGTCAAGGAGAGAGTGAGGCTTTTTCCTCTATCCTATGCAGCTGCCTGAGCTAGGGGAAAAGCAATTGGATTTGGAGATGACAGCAACTAACTACAATTTGCCATGAAACTGTTTTCTCTTTCTGGGAAAATTTGAAATATTGAACATTTTTTCCCCCCATTCTGAATCTAGATTAAAAAAAAATTAAACTCTCAAAAATTCTCATAAGCCAAAAATCTGAAAGTATCTCTATATGAACTTGAAACCCAGGACTTGTCACATAGAAAAGGTCAAAATCCTTTTAAAAGCAAAGAAAGAGAGTCAAGAAGTTTGTTGAGACTAACCTTTTTCAGAGAAAGCTTTGGTTTCAACAAACTGACCTTTCTGGATGAAACATGCTGGGTCAAAAAATTTCCAGCAGCTCTACCACCAACTCCAAATTGAACATAAGAATACGGCTGAGATCTATCACAGGGTCATCAGGTTGGAAGGGACCTCAAGGGTCATTTGGTCTCAGAGATGATCCTTGTGCAACAAAAGGAAGGATAACTTGAAGGTAAAGATACTGAGGTTGGACTCAAGAAGTGCTGGACTTGAGTCCAAAGCTTGGCAAAGTCACTCCGTTTTGCTGTGCCTCCGGTTCTCATCTGTAACATGGGCATAACAACATTTTCCATTCTTTCAACCTTTGTCTACCGAGATAGCAAGAACTTCAAGGTGAGGTCTGTATTTTACTGTATGTAAAATGCAGCAACTAGCTCACTACCTCCAGGAACTAACAATCAAAATAATACTGTGCACAATTCATTTTCACTGCTGACACAATCGGAGAAAGAATCTTTACAGGGGGCTTTTCTTTGGGTGTCGATGGCTTTCAAAGGCAGACAAAAAGATGTGGGTGGGAAGAGCTCAAAAAGAATCCAGATGATACAGCTTCATTGCCGAGCAATAAAAATGTACAAGGAAAGAAAAAGAAAAGTAAGAAGTGCCTACGTGGCAGTAGCATCCAGAGACACTTTCATTTGTCTGAAGCCTCCTTTCTATTGCCGTTGATAAACACAGCTGCAAGCAGGATCTTTCTTGCTGCTCAGCACTAAGCAAGTGATTGGCATAGAGACTTCTCTTCAAACCAGAGGCCTTATGTTTATTGATAAAACATTATTCTGGCAACCTACGCATCTCCCCGATGGAGCTGTGAATCACTTTCCACCCAGTGGAGGCTCTGTTGGAGTTCACGATGGGTCTAAGGCGGGCAGGTAGGATATCCAAACACTTTCACCTCCCGAGACAGGGGCATTAACAGTCCTGGCAGGAGGAAGGAAGGGCTATATATTAACTGGTAAAAAAATAGAAAAGGAAATTCTGGCGGAGACCAGTGGACACCGAGCCATCTTCCTGACTGCACTGCAAATGCAGCCTACTGTTGCATCAAGGAGTCATCAGGAAGGTTAACCCCGCCAGGCACAGCTCCTCTATCCCCACCGTGTAATTATTTGTTTTAAAGTAGCATCTAGAAGTCCCAGCGATGGCTGGGGTCCTTTTATGCTAGGTGCTGGATAGCCCCATTGTGAGACCCTTGCTGCTTGGGAGATTTCACGGGGGGAGGCGAACCTACTCTGTATTCCCATCCAGACTTGCTGCACAGCCCACTGTCACTGTCGCAACGGCCGTCACACCCTGCTCTATTCAACTACGACTGTCTCGGGGAACCAATGGGTAGGAACAAAATGTCCTTGTATCTAATTAGCGAGGACAAAATTAATTGGTAAAGGAATTAACAAATCCATTATAAAAAAAAAAAGAGGAAGAGGCTTGAGGGAGGATGCATTATGATCAGAAATATATCTGACAGCAACTTTTTTAGCAAAGGGTCAATTAAGACACAGCACTTATTTTAATTCCTCCTTTTCCCTCCTGTGTCTGCCATCCATTGCTTCTCTAAGGGGGAATATTTCCCCCTCCCCCACAGCATGCGGGACGTCATTAGCATCAGGACTTTAGGTTTTGTTTTAAAACTGGCAGCTTTTGTAATATTGCCTGCTGGGATGCAGCTTAATAAAGCACTTTTATGGCCCATGGCTTTGTACTTTTGGGGGAGGGGGGAGAGGAGAGTATGGACGAGCACGCTCTAATTTTTAAATGGCTTGATTTAATGTATTTTTCCTTTCCATACCCTGCTGTGGTTGGTGACCAATACATCTATGAAAGATGTTTTTAAAATGACTGCTTTTAAGTGCAGCTTCACTTTGAAAAGTGACTATGCTAACTATGTCACTATGGCCCTTTTTTCCCTCCACAAAAGCTGTTCTCTGGGTGCATATAGAGTCTGAGTTGCGCACTTCAGTGACGGAAAAATAAGTTGTTTTCTTATTCTTTTTTACCCGTGTTGGGGCTCCTGGAAGAGCACCATGGAGTAAAGATTGGGAACTGAGCCCCAATTGCAGAATCTTACTTTTTTGGTGATGCATAAGTCAGAAAAAAAACAATCAAACAAACAAACCCTGCTTGATTTTCAACTCTTTTTGCTTAGAAACTAGTTGGAGCTGTAAACTGATGAAAGACATTCTTCTTTTTATTGCACAAAAAACTAGTAGTCCCAGGCAGGCCCCAGGTTTCCACTGCGAGACACCAAGCAAGCACAAACAGAAAGGTAATCCTTCATGTCATCCCTGATGCAATGTTCAGATTGGAATAGTACTCTCATTTCTCACGCACTTGAATTTTATTTTTCCTTTGCTCTTTTGCTCTCCAGTAAAATTAAATGCTTCAGTTGAAAATGGGTGCATTTCTAGTTCCTCTTTTATAGATGACTTCTGAACTTGGGGGTTTTCCTTTAACAAGTCTTGGTGCTATAAGCTGGATCATTTGACAGCTACGGATGACAACAAAAGGCTTGGTCAGCAAGATTTCTTCTTTCTGATTTATTTTTAAGGGTCACAGGTTGGCATTTACAAGAAAATAAAACAGTTCAGCATATCCAGGAAAGTAAACTGAAAAACTCCCCCAAGCGCTCATCTATTTGTGTGACCTCAGGCTGAAGAATGCAACCTATGCCAACTCCCAAGCAGCCTCATGTGTTAGCATAGTTATTATAACCCGAAGGCTCAGAGAAAGCCGGAGCCCCGTTTTTCTATGGACTGGGCTAACACGCAAGGATAAAATCTGGTCCTCTACCCCAAACAGCTTACAATTCACATAGCTCACAGAAGGGATTTGTAACTAAGTCAGAGATTGAATGAACATCTCTCCATCTTCCCACTGCCATGGTTGCAAACAGAGCAAGGGGAAGCTTGCTTGAAGTGAATTCCCTGCTTATTTAAGGATCCAGAAATGTTCCTACCTCCTGCCACTTTCTGCTTCAAGGCTCTCGGCAGTGATTACCTGCCATCTGAGTTGGACTCCAGATTCTTTTCTACTTTCTGTCCTGAAGTTGAAGCAAGATTGTGAGTTGCCAGATGCCACCCGTGAGATGGCCTTTTTTCCCACCCTCAAAAGGAAAGCGTGTAAAATGATGCTTGTGGACATATTGCTTGCAAAGAAGTCAAGTGACGATGCAAGTAGATGGGATACTTGTGTATTTTGATTTACATACATAATCTTCAGTGGTAAAACGTCCTTTCGGGAAAATTAAAAGTCACTTTCACTCGTGCTGGGTTGACACAAGGCAGGTCTCCCAACCTGAAATACTCTTTTTGTTAATATTCTATGTCAAGCTCTACCAAACTGTGCCTCTAATAAATTATTGCACTGATCATTTAAACATTAATCAAGCTACCTGTTGTTTTTATTAATTTAAAAAAAGATTCCATCAAAGCGGCTAGGCTAAATCCTTACCCCATCCCAGGCTGGGCTTTGGCTTGCTGGCATGTGCAGCTATAAATTGCTTTCTGCCTGCTGGGCCTGCCTCCTCAATTCCTTGTACGTAGGAAGGAACGTAAACTGTACAAGCTTTCT
The DNA here is from genome assembly GCF_001723915.1 of Gavialis gangeticus. Classification (NCBI taxonomy): domain Eukaryota; kingdom Metazoa; phylum Chordata; order Crocodylia; family Gavialidae; genus Gavialis; species Gavialis gangeticus. The sequence continues at coordinate 21,700,092 of NW_017729001.1, forward strand.
GCTCCGTCTGGAAGAAGGCAGGCTTCTCTTCCCATAGCAAGCACACAATCGTGAGGTGTGGGGGTAGGGGAGAGGGTTTATTTTTGTGGGGTCGCTCTGGTCCCATTTCATGCTCAGCTTTTTCCACTAGAGATTTCTAAACCTGGCATTAGGTGAGTTGGTAGTGTAAGAGTTATGCTGTAGTGGTGATGCTATTAAGCAAGCTGAAATAAAACTATATGCATGTCTAGCTCTATATCAAATTACTGAACCGTGCCTTCTCAAATGCCAAATCTCTGGCTTTTCAGAGATGTTAGTTGCCCCTCAAAATCCCATTCTTGTACCCTATATTTATGTCTTTTGTATTTAAGCAGAGGGAACACTGCTAGTGAAAATATGTCACCAGTCCCGATTAATTCAGCCAAGAACATCAGACGTATTTGCAAATTTATCAGAGTTCGCTAAAACAAAGGTTTTCTCATTGCAGGTAGAAAGTAGCTGGGGCAACTTATTACAATACTGGCAACTCTTCTGTATGTTTCCAGCGACTTGATGTGGCTGAGAGCTGGCATTACGATGATGAATTTAATTTGAGAATTAAAAAAGGCAGGATGTGGAGAGACACCAGCAATACTGAAGAAGAGCTCTGCAAAGCTTAAGAGTACCAAGTCATGTTGCTGCTGTATGAATGTGTCAAAAACATTAAGGACATCAGCAAGGATGCGCACATATAATTAAATACATACCAAAGCCTCGCTCGGGGAATTAAGAGCACTGTACCGGTGCTAATGCAGGTCTGGTTCACCTGCTACCGCAACTTAAGAGTAGACAGAGCTACCCGCGACTGTTATTGCAGAGCTCAGTTAAATAACCTGGCAACCTCTAGGTACCGAAGGCTTTGTGCAGAATTGCACCTTAGAAGGGGATACTAGTCTTACTCCCGGTGGAGGAAGTGCCACCAAAAAGTTGTGGAACTAAAGCCCACTCCACAAGAGGGGAGACTGGACTCTTTAACCCTGGTCGGCAGCCAGTTTAGGAGCGGAGCCCCGATAGACAGAGAAATAAATGATCTCCTTTGCCCTGGCGGCCAAACTGAGTCCAAACGTACTTCCGTTTGCATTAAACCGCGAGGCTGAAAGGGGGACACTGGTGTGCAGGCAGCTCAGTGTCTCCATATACACTGCCTTGCACCCTGGAGAGGTCACTTTAGCTTCGCTTTATCTTTCAAGCAAGGATTACGCTCAGCAAGCTGATGTCTCACTCTGCATAATTCGACTGTCTCGTGAGACAGACAGATGCCTACCACTACTCAAGAGAACAAGGCTTTTCAAATGCCTTTGCTGCCGCATGTTCTATCATGCTCCTGGGAATCTGCACTTTATTTACCAGAAATTCTTGCTGGCTGGTGTCAAACGAGAAACAGAGCTCCCTTTCAGGAAACAAAATCATCCCATGCAAAAAAAAAAAAAAT
>NW_017729001.1:21701596-21715991 GCF_001723915.1 Gavialis gangeticus
AAAAAAAAAAAAAAAAAAAAAAAAAAGCATCCTTCCTGTACAATACAGAGCAACACAAACAAAGTTCGATCTAGATTAGCCTGCATCAATGGCCAGTCTCAATATCAGTTCTTGGATTGATTTGTTCTTAGCACTCCTTGGTTGCTTATCTTTACAGGACCATTATCTCCACAAAGCTTCCGAAAGCCAGAGATCCAAAGCCTCTTAAAATCTGACAATGCCGATACCTTGAACAAGTAAGCTTATTCAAGATGACTGGTTCTGCAAACCTCAGTGCATTAAAATGATGTTCAGGTGAAATCAATATAATATCAAGAATACAGTACATTTGGCAGGAAAGGACAGTCTGTTTTTGCTTCATGCATCTACCCTACTCTGCTCAGCATCAGTTACCCAGTTAATAAAACTTTTCAGCGCTCCTTTTTTGGGTTGTATTTATGGTATTCCTATGTGCCTGGGAAGACTAATTCATTTGTAAATTTAGCCCTTTCCATCCTGCCATCCTCCAAATGAGCCCACAGCGAGCATGAACAATGGGAAAAGAAATAGAAAACGTAAAAAACTTGTTCTGTCTCCTTAACTCTGCCCCTTCTCGCAATGCAGAAGTTCAACAAGAAAGCAGTGACAAACAAGCCAAGCAAAAAACAAATGATTTCAGAGGTGCTGAGAATTGCCACGGCCTTATCACTTCAAACGCATGGAAGAAAGAAAAATTCAAGTACTAGCTTTCCCAAGATTAATGACCCAGATCAGTAAAATAAAGTGACAATCTAGCTGTCCAGCACAAATGCCCACCATGTGATTTTCTCCATCTCCAATACTGCTTGTAAACAGAGTAGAAACAAGCAAAACAGAAAGACATAAATTAAGGGAAATTGCTTTGGATTATTTGGATTTTTCTTCACAAGGTTTACAACAGTCAAGTTTTTGTAATTATTTGCATGAGACTGAATGACCTTAGGAACAATGCCCATTAATTAGAGCACCACATATGGTGCTGGATTACTCCAAGGGATGTGTTCTCCCGACGTAATGTTCTTTGGGCCATGCTAGAGCCAATAATTTTGCTCCAAAGGTTGTCACGCACCTCTCTAATGAGCCATCGTATGCACATAATCAGCTGATTAATTCATTAGAAGGAAAACTGCAGTTTGGATTAGAACCAGGATTTTGGCTGCTTCCACTGATGAACTGAAGGAAGAGTTTCATTAGCTCGTGCTGGAGGAGTTCACTTGAATCCAAACAGCCGGTTAATCCAAACTAATACAGCCAACAGGATTCTGTATAGAAGTTAATACAACTGCTAATCAATTTTTTTCTCCTTTAAACATTCAATTAGGTTAACAACAGCCGTGATGCAGAAGGGCACAACCTACAATGCTCAAAGGCAGCAGTGTTTGCAGCCTGACATGACAAGCCTTCGATGCCATGGAACATGGTACTTCGCCATCGCTAGAGAACTGGCAAAGGGAATACATCTACTAACATGCTGCTTGCTTGTTCGCTGGCAGCTGTGCGCAGTGCTACTGGATTGCAAGTTTTGTCGCGTGCAATTTACATCTTGTTTGTATCCATCAGCGCTTGTATTCTGCCACTAGCAGAGCCAATGCCTGCAGCCTGACTCTATACTGTCTTGGACCTCAGAGAGAGATTAACACCAGGGGAAAGTGGATAAAAATCAAGATCATTCTTCCTTGGTAGCATCGTATGCTTGTTTGCAAGGCTCTGAATGACAACACAAGGTGGAAGATGATGGGAAAAAAACCAAGTATCAAACCACTGAGTAGGTAGATGAAAACCCTGCATAAATCACATCAAGTCATATGAGGATTGTTGTGCAAGAAGGAAGCATATTTGCTAAAGGAAAACACAACTGAACCAAAGACGGTGGAACTAGGGATATAAATATCATTTAAAATATTATCAGTTTCATCTCTTCTAACTATATTGGTTAAATGGTTAACTGGTAACTCATAGCTCGTTCAGTAGCCTCTGGCAGGAATGGCACCGAGCCTTGCCCCTTATGTCTTCACCATGCTCCCAGCACTGTGTGGGTCCTAGGCCACTGGCACAGGAACCAGAGGGTATGCCTGAGCCACTAAGGGGTGCTGCCCAGCTCTGGAGCCACGGTTTTCCCTTACCCCCATGGGCAGGGGCTGGGGACATAGCCTGGGCTGCAGACCTCTCCTGTGCCTGGATCCCGCTGCCTTGGGGAAGGAGGTGCCGAGCCCCGCACAGCAATCAGGCGGGTACAGCGAGACTCCTGGCCCATGGTGGATCTGCCTGGACCTCCTGCAGTGGCGGGGCCTGGCGGGGCAACCAGCTCCCTGTGCCTCCCACTGTGCTTGTGCCAGACCTGGAAGGCTCCTCTGTGCTGCTGGGCTGGGCTGGGCCCTCCCCAGCTCACCCTGGGGGGGACGGGTTCCAGTGGGGCAGCCTCTGCCAGATGCACTGCATCCTTCTCCCTCCCGCTCGCAGTGCTGGGGCTGGCTTGGCCCAAGGAGGTATTACAGCAGCTGGAGCAGGCAGCACCAGGTCTGAGGGGGTGCTGCCAGACCCTCTTGGGTGAGAGCGCAACCTCAGGGCGTTCCTGAGCGGTGGTATCTTTGCAATACAGAACTGGCTCCCATGCCATGATTCCTGTAGCCCTCAGCAAAGGGGCTGTGTTAGGGTCGCAAAGAAGGCATAGCAAGGCATGCTGTGCTCTAGCTGTCCACTGGCTGGTGGACAATCCCCCTGAGGACCACTGCTAGCTGCTGGAGGTCAGTGAAGGCTTCAGGTCACAGCACAATTTGAAAATAGTAATTTGAGTCTGTGCAGAATCTGGCCCTGTGACTTAAGGTCAAGATTTCTTAGGGTGATAATCTTTTATTGGGCCAACTATGTAGCTGGAATAGAGTTAGACCAACTTTTGAATGCAAGAAATCAATCCTTGTGATCAGGCCTGATGAAGCCTGTCTTGCATTTGAAACCTGGTCTAACTCCATCTCAACTACACAGTCGGTCCCATAAAAGATATCATCCTAAGACATCATAGAAAATGAGGGTTCGAAGGAACCTCAGGAGGTCACAGCTAGTCCAACCCCTTGCTCAAAGCAGGACCATCCCCAGCTAGATCATCCCAGCCAAGGCTTTGTCTAGCTGGGTCTTAAAAACCTCCAAGGATGGAGACTCCACAACCTCTCTGGGTAACCTGTTCCAGTGATTTACTACCCTCCTCGTGAGAAAGTTTTTCCTAATATCTAACCTAAACTTCTCTTGCTGCATCTTGAGTCCATTGCTCCTTGTTCTGTCATCTGCCACCACTGAGAACAGTCCAGCTCCATACTCTTTTGAACCCCCCTTCAAGTAGTTGAAAGCTGCTGTTAAATCCCCCTCAATCTTCTCTTCTCCAGACTAAACCAGCCCAGTTCCCTCAGCCTCTCCTCATAAGCCATGTACCCCAGCTCCCTCACCATTTTTGTTGCCTTCCGATGGACTCTCTCCAATTTATTCATATTCTTTCTGTAGTGGGGGGCCTAAGACTGGACACAGTACTCCAGATGTGGCCTCACCAGTGCCGAACAGAGGGGAAGAATCACTTTTCTTGATCTGCTGGCAACACTTTTACTAAAACATCCTAGTATGCTGTTAGCCTTCTTCACAATGAGGGCACAAATCCTTGCCTCTCGCATAATTTCTGGTCTACCACCACTGCAACATCACTCTTACACGCTCCTTAAAAAGGTCAGATATTATAACCTAAAAGTCACAGCTGTAAAATACCTTTGCTTTACCTTTGTTCATAGAAGTTTTGCCTTTGTACAAAGAAGGCAGAGAGAGGGCTTGAGTTTGCATGAAAAATGCAGATGTGCTTACACCAATGTAGCCTCCTGGCAGCTCCAGCCTGCACAAGTGTCATCGGCAAAGAGTTAGACAGCACTTTATTGTGACACTCGAAAAAAAAGAAGTAATTACCATTGCAACATCTGGTACATAAACAGTGGCAGAAAAGTTTGGATCTGGTCTCAAAAATACCTCTGAACACCTGGCTCAGCCCTGGTGCTGATTGGTACAAGTCATTATTTTTGTCACCGAGGGCTGTACATTTCAGGTTAATTGCCTGGATCACTCAAACCTCGTTTGTGTCCAACAAAGCGGAGTGCTGTCTTTTGGATGTACTGCAAGCCAGAGGAGTGAGAGGACAGGGCAGGGCAGAGGGAATACTTCAGTAACAACTGCTGCGACAGAGACAGGCTCCTTCTCATCATAAACAGATTGAAAACGATGAGGCATTATCAATGCTGGTCTCTATCTGGTGACTGAAGATGATCTTAGGGCCCAGTGCTGGCACAAAGCAAGATGCAGGATTTGTCCTCTTTTTCTTTCCTTGATGCCTGCGCTCCTTTCTTGATGTGAGAACGAAGACCAGAGACACGTTTTACATTATATCTGACAGTTTAGTAGCCAAGTAACAGATTTATTTAAAAAAATTGGTAACATGTTCCCATGTAGACACACTCCAGCACTATTTCAGATTAACTGAGCCAACAGCAAAGCCACTGTGTGATAAATGACCGTAGATGGAATAAGATTTAACCAAAAGATGCTGGAACCGAACTCTCCCCATCCTGTTCAGATAGGATCTCTCCTCTACTCCTTTTCTGGCACACAGAGCTCCCCTTCATGTTTCAAGTTCCTGTGAAAACTTTACAGAGGAGCATTGGAGCTGCGAACTCAAATCGGACCCCAGGTCCATGCTGTGCATTAGGTTATCTTTGAAAATGGCCAGGACCAGATGCTTCAGCAGATGGCATAAAACCCCAGCAGAGTACTACACCCACAGAGCAGTGATGGTACAATTGCACGGATGTCAACAGGATCTATGTGCATGTATGTAATCAAGGCCAGGGCTCTGTCCACCTGGAGAGAGGAGACTGCTTATTAAAAACTCTGACCAAGGTTTTTTGTTCTGCTCAGGCATGTCAGTGCCCAGGGAAACTGGTTGTGCCTCCCTGATTCTGTGATCAAAACTGTACCCACTCTGGTGTAATTTAAAGTATCCTGGGGCTGCTGTCAACTGAGCCAGCAGCTTCCCAGGAAACATCCATCAGATAAACGCAGCTGGGGCCCAGCATACTTCAGCCACATCCCACTCCTCTCCTTCTTGGACCGGACACGCCATCAGTGCTGGGGGCTTGGGGGGCAGCAGGGAAGATAGATACTTTATCTCTAGGGCCATAGGGGATCCTCTCTTCAGGAACATCTGTCTGGGGCATTGCAGCTGCCTCCTGTGAGGGAGTGAAGAGGTGGGTGGGCTCCGAGGCTTCCCGCCCCGGCGCAACCGCGCTAAGCTCCCTCACTCAAGCCCGGAACGCGGGGCACCAACTCACCTTTTCCAGGTGCGTGGACGAAGGCGTGGCCCGGACGGCGAGGGCCAACATAAGGGAGACGCCGGCGCCAGGAGGAAGGAGGGCAGAACCGGAAGTGAGCCGCGAGGAAGCACCTACAGGCGAAGGGGTACAGTCCGGAGGCACTGCAGAACCTGGTGGGGTAAGGGTAAGCCCCAACAGGGCTGGGGAGTCGGGTCGATGGGCCTGGCGAAGCCACGGACTGTTTAATGCTGCCGGGAACGGCTGGACCCGGCAGGAGCGTAGGGGTACTCTCAGGAGACGAAGAGGCTTGCCGGTACTCGGGAGGACTAAGTGGCTTTAGGAAGCCCTGGAGAGGGCTGAAGAGCCCAGAGAGGGCGGCAGAAAAGAGTGCTAGTGCACACAGCAGATAGGGTAATAACAAAGGGGCCTGCGGAGGGCAAAGCAGCCCCCTTGCTCTAGAGAATCCCTGGCTGTGAATTTTGTGTTGACCTGATATTTCTTTTGTGGACGTTTTGAGTGACATACTGACAGGTAACCTACCTGCATAAGCAATCAGACCGGTGGTACGGGCAAGGGTGTAGGGGTGGCGGAGCCCTCATCGATGCGGGACCCCGAGAGTCCAGGAGTCTCACTTTTGGACTGACATGTGTCGGACTAATAACACTGAACCGGAACACAATCAAAGTCGTGGCAGGTGAACCGGACGCGTGCAGACCTCAGGTGAGCAACTCCTAGCGACAGGAAAGCAGTTCTGACGCGGGAGGCGGTGGGTACAGCGAAGTACGTGCAACGCCATCCCCCACACCTCCCAATTCCATTATTTTGGTGCCAGGAAGGCAGAGAGTGCCCCCCGTTGCAGAGAGTTAACAAGTTCAAATACGGATTTACTCGGCAGTGCCCAGTTGAGTGCTCTGTAGGAGTGGATCTCCAGGGGTTTGATTCATCTAGGCAACCAGATGTTTGGATGTTTAAATGAAATCTCCAGACCTCTGGAGCGTTCAAAATTGGACCAGACTAATGTAATTGCACAAGCAGGTTTTTCAGGGAGCTTCCAAAAGCTGTCCCTCTCCTGGCTGGGCTGGAACCAAGAGATGTGGACACAAAAACACATTGTTTGAAATAAAGAAATGCTAACGGGATCTTATCAGACTGTGAACAAATTGAGTTCATACTTTGGGTGACCTTTGGGGGTCTCCTTTTATCCAAGCTAGATCACCCAGCCCTAACTTGGACCCAAAATGCTAATTTGTCTGCAGTGAATGGGAAGAGCTGGAAAACAAATGTATTGATCTGATTCAATCCCAAGCCAAGCTTCAGGTCTTTCCACTTCAGTCATTAAACCACTTGTAGGAGTTAAATGACCTGACTGTTCTGCACCAAAACAAAACACTCGATAACTCCATTGATTTGTTCTGTTATTGGGTCAATGTGTCCCCTGCGAAGGAGTCGGGCTTCTTTATTGCCTTTCTCCTCGTAGCACAGTCTGCGACAGGAAAGCTTCCTTTGTCCTTTCACTACCATATCTCAGGGGTCTTAATCACCGATTCATGGGCTTCAGATTTTTACCTCTGATAGCTTGTCCAGCCACTCACAGATGTTACTAGATCTGTAGTTTGGTAAAGGCTGCAGTCATCCTTTTGATAAAGGTCAAAAACCCTCTGTCATCTTTCTGTCCCTTAATGGTAGCAGTTAAGTAGAAATGGCTTTGAAGACAACCCCAGAGCATGGACTGCTGATTCAAGCATACTCAGAGTGAGTCACAACGGACTCGGTGTCAGAGAACCATCTTGCCTACAATAAATACAGTCAAAAAGCTCAAAACCCCCTCCACAACCCAGATCAAAGCGATGAGAGTCCTCCCCCTGCCATCAATGGTTTTTGGATGAGGCCCTTGCTGCTTCTGACCTACATCATCTCCTTTAAGGTATTGGCTTAGTAACAAGCAGGGGCACAAAAACTGGAAGTTTTGTCAGGGATTGAAGTAGAGGACCAAGCTCTTTGGTAAAGAATCACCTCCAGTTATAACTGTTGGCTCTGAATGTGCATGGCTACAAGAAAAGTATGCGAATCAACACTCCTGTGACTAAAAATCACTGCATTTTCTGGTTCATAACTCTTGTAAACAGCAAACATTACAACAAGTAATTTTTGTTCACTTGCTTTTCCCCTTAGTTACACAAGAGTTTTAAATGAACGTAAGTGCAATACAAGGTTAGACCAATGGTCCATCGAGCCCATTCTGGTCTCCAACAGTGGTAGAAATGGATGCCATAGAGGGAGAGCACTGAACTGGATATCACTGGAGTAATCTATTCCCTATTCATTATCATCCCTGGCATCTACTATTACTGGTTTAGAGATGCCAGAGGAAACATCTCCAACCATTCTGTTCAACAGTCATTAATGGATTTATCATCCATGAATTTATCCAGTCCCTTTTTGAACCTGGCTATTGAGATTATCAATGATCATCAATGCCGTGGATATATAAAAAAGGGAACTCTTTGTAAGCAGGTAGGTTCAATGGCATAAACAGTAGGGGGAGAGGGAAGGAACCAAGTCAGCAGCCCTGGATGCCACCTTTGATGGGGAGCACAAAAGTTACCGCTGCTGCAGCGGTGGCTAATTTCACCATCACAACTGGTGTGGCAGGAGCCGGCACTGTCCTGGATGCAGAGCTGTGCTGTTTTCCCTCTGGGTGGGTTAATCAATCTGAACAGAAACAAATCTTATATGACACAGTGGACCTATGTAATGGTGCAAATGACAATGGAATCACAGAAAAAATATGTCCGAAGAGGTCATCTTGTCTTGTTTCAGCAATGTTATACTGTTGATTCATATTGAACTTGTGACCTACTAAAATCCCCAGCTCCCACTCTGCAGCGTGGCAGCCTAGCTAGCTATTCCCCATTTCATTTGTGTGCATTTGACCGTTTCTTCCTAAGCACACTACTTTGCAGTTGTCTTTACTGAGTTGCATCCTACTTACTTCAGAACATTTTCCCCGTTTATCAAGGTCACTTTGAACCTTCCCATCCTCTGAAGTGTCTGTGACCCCAGCCATCCCAGTGTCATTTAAACACTCAATTTCATCACACGAGTCACTAATGAAGACACTGAACAGTGTTGGTCCAGGACATATCCCCGGGAGTCCCACATGCTGTCTGTTCTCAACGTGACATTGAACCTTTACTTTCTGAGCATTAATCTTCTGCTAGCAATGCACGTCTTACAGCAGTTTTATCTGTGCCACATTTCCTTCACTTACGTGTGAGAAATAGTGCCAATGCCTTACTAATATTGCAGTACATGACACACACTATTCCACCCCCGTTCTTCAAAGCCCTGTTCCTCTAAAAGAACACTATGGGGATCAGGCACAATTTACACTTAATGAACCAACTGTTGTTAAAAAAAAAAAAAAATCCCACTTCATGTGCAATCCATAGTTGGCACAAATTACCCATTGAACCACCGCAAATACACTCATTTGAATCACGACCTGCTGCAACTCAATTTGCAAAACAGCAATAGGGGGAGGGGTAAATTTTTTTTTTTTAAACCCAAAAAGACCTAATTGCAATGAATGATTTATGTTGTTCTAAGTAACATGGCAGCAACTTTGAGGAATACTCCACTTCTGGATGAAAACTTGTGTGGAGAGCAACCCAACTCTCACTTGGAACAGCGTGTTAGAAAGTACGTAGAACAAAGCAAAAAATCCAGATTGTATTTTCCCCATGAGTGATTAAAATTACATGGTCCCTGATTTCTGCAAACAGCTGAACCATGCAAGGCAAAACTTGCTTTTACCAGCACTTCTTTTGTTTTTTTCCCCAACTGCTAATTTAAATAATAATAAATGCACATTTATCCAGGCACTGGGATCCCCCAGGACTCTACAAACTACAGAAACGTATGCAGCACCACCAAAGAATGTACCAGACTACTGCAAGGGGTTGAAAAGCAGTAATGAGCTAACAAAGAGCAACAGAGCATGCCATGTGTTAGCCACGGAGACTGGCACAATCCCTTTCCTCTGCCCAAAAGCACCATGGAAGTTGACTGTCCATGCAGAGTTGGTGGGCAGGCTTTTCATGCGTCATTCATGCAAACCGTGTGCTCTGTCTGAGCAGCGAAAGGTACCTAGGATTCAACCCTTGGGTTTCATAAGATCTAACGGCCTTGCCCACTCTGGAGAATTACCAAGATTTTCATCATTGGGGCTGTAGCAGCAGTGCAAGCAAAACCTCCATGAGGAATAGTCTGCATCAGTAAGACTTGCCCCTATTTCAATTAGGGATATGTTGTTCCACTGCATGGCAGCTTGGTCAGTCCGCTCCAGGAGCGAACCATGCCAGTGATGCTGCTGCTTGCACCTTAACCCTGCCCCACTCTGGCAGACCCGGCCTGGGCCTGTGCAAAGGTGAGGCTCCAACCATGTCACTGCCCAACAGTGCCCCTGGAGTCCCAAATGTGATGGACACAGGGGAGAGAGCCCTACCACCGTCTTCATGATAATCACCCCTCGTTATTTGTTTTACTCACCCAAATGCAGCTCCACGTGCCTCACCCCAGCTCACATGCAGCCAAAAGGACCACGGAAGGACTCCCCCCCAGCACCACCTTGCTATCGCTGGGAGACAGGCTACTGTTTAACTCGGCCCTTTCTTCTCTCTTTCCCACAAGTGAGATTTACCTTTCTTTCTTCCCTGCCAGGACTCTGTCTCCTTGGGGGAAATACTTGCTATTGATTTGGTAAGCTGTCAGTCAGCTCATAACAGCTGACCTGGCCCCAGGTCCCCAGCTGCAGGAAGCTGAAATGGGAAGCAAAAGGGAAAAACTTGTATTTTAAAGAACTACTCCTTGGTTTCAGAAAATACTTTTTTTTTTTTTCTTTTTTGGACAGGAAAGCCTTTATTTTCCTCTAGCCACCTCCACATCAGCCCTTGGCTGACTGAACCTAGGATGCATCTCTTACTGTTAGCACCCACAAGCTTCTATTATTATTGCGATGACACTGGCATTTTAATTAAAACATTCACATTTTAAATGTGGGTGGGGAGAGGAAAACAGAATGGGCTGACAAACTGCCAGGAGAGAAACCATTCAAAAATGTTTCAAAGCCCACGTCAACCCACATTTCCCCTATTAGTTGGAGTGATTCCAACCAAGTAAAATGGCCCAGGGAATAGAGCACTGGACTAGAAACCGGGAGACCTTTTCCTGGCTAACCTACCAGCCCTCTAAGCTAGCCACTCTGTGCCTCAGCTTGCCTATTTCTGTAAGATGGGGACAGCAGTACTGGCCTCCTATGCAAAGCACTTTAAGACCAGTTGATGAAGAGCGCTGTACAAAAATAGCATGATGATTTTTATGCCAGGTGGGCATATGAAGTATTCCCTTTCACTGCTCATCCACACTTCAGTGAGCTTGCAACTCTAATTTTTTTCTGGCATTGTTTTGTCACAGTCAGGGGTGCGAAAAGATGTGATTCCTGATTGACATCACCATGTGGGCAGAAGCCCCTCCTATAGGCATTGTTATACTGCTAAAACTGCGCTTTCACCAGCGTCGTTTCTTGTATATGCTCAGGTGGCAACAACTTGTAGCAGCAAAAGGGCAGCTTTGTTGGTATAAAAACCACTTGCTGGAATTACTTTTTGGGTAACCGAATGCTGGTGCAGAGAAGCCAACAGCTGTGCTCCGACACCACAGATCTCACCCAAGAGGAAAGACAGGGCAATATATGAAGGTCTGCAGTCTACTGAGACGGACAGCTCCTTTGGCATTCTGAGCAAGCGGGCTTTGAACTGAAGAAGCAGAGTCCAGAGGGACAGCTGAGGCCAAAAACAGGAGCAAGGCTCAGAAAGCCCAGCGAGTTATATGAACTTCACCATCGGGAACTAAAACATGAGGGCTCCTGCAGAACCAAGGGTATATTTAGGTTTCACTGGGTGCGTCTACACATGCATTTATGCTGGCTTAAACTTACTGCGCACTAAGTAGGAATAGGCTGAAGTCTACATGCGCACGTGTTAAAGTGCATTAACTCTGTGTGTGGACTGACTTGGGGCTAAAGTTAGTCCCAAGTCAGTCTACACACACGGTGTTACTGCGCAATAAGGCATCTACATGTGCATTACTGCACAGTACCTCATCAGGCATAAATTTGATACCTGCATGATGCAGGTATCAAATTTACACTCAAGATGGCATAAGCTGCCACATTTACTGTGCAGTATGGGTGTGCATGTGTAGACATGCAACTGTATTGCACAGTAATATTGGTTAATGTGCAGTAAATGCACACATGTTGATGCACCCACTGAGGTGGTATCCAAGCCCAAGAAACGCAGACAGCACACACGAACATCTGCACGGTCCACCCCAATTGGTTTCATCTGGCTGCAGCTTGTTCCCTTGTTTTAAATTTCACACTAGTCTGGCACCTCCTTCACTCCTAATCATGAAAGTTCACATTAGAGAATTGCAACCTGGAGCTACTGGCACAAAACAAAATTGAGCCTGCAGTATTTCACAGTCCCTTGCTCTGCCCCTTGTTTGGGATCTATGACATGCAAGGAATTCTCCATTTGGGCTGCAACTGGATTTTAAAAACACATACGTATTTATTGAAATAGCAAGTAAAAATGACACTTATTCAAGACTCCAAGGACTTTAATAGAAAACTGAAAGTAGAATTAAATCTCAGCAACATTTAGATGAATAATTCAGCAGGAACTTAGCCAGGCAGCCAGCCACTACTGAGTTCCTGCTCACCTTGGCATCATCACCTAGGCGTATACCTCCATTGCTGTCCAAAACCCCCATCAGACAGATGGCTTCTGCAGCATTCTCAGCAAATAAACAAATCTGGTTTATTTCCGATTACGGATTGGAAAGCTTGACTGAAAAAAAAAAAATGAAGAATAATATTTTGCTGGTTCATCATAAAAAAAGAACGATGAAAAATGACTTTCCCCAAGAAGCACAATTTTGCAAAACTTATGCAGCCAGGAGGAAAGTTTGAGACAGAATTTATCACAGGGATGGGACAAAATTCCTGAAGGAAATAGTAGGAATAGGGCAATTTGGAGAGAATACAAGGCCGGGCGAGGAAAAATCTGCCTTTGCTTTTATAAGAGTGTTTGAAATGAATCATTGTCACCTGTGAGCATGTAGGCAATTCAGTGACAGTACATTTCTTTTCACTTTAAGTGTGCAGAGCAGCTGAGCAAGATGTCCAGATAAAGTATATTGGCACAGAGAGGTGGTCCTGACTATCTGTGGAAGGGCAGGCTGCATCTGGGCTTGATTGACTACAACAAGTGAATGGCAGCATTCTTAATTAGGGCGCCTTTGCTCCTCACTCGGGAAAGAATTAGGAAGGATTCTACTAAATTTCTGGAATGACTAATGGCATTCGCTCAGGCAGGGTGTCACTCAGCCAAGAGGCGGCAATGGTTTATGTACGGCCTGCCTTGGGCTGCAAATAATAAATAATATCTTGGTGGGTTTTAACGTTGCCTTGAAGAACATGGGTACAAAATACTGTTGTGGCTCACATCTCTGAACTGGCAGGCAGAAGCGGCATCTGGATGCTGAAGTACTAGCTGTCCTTTAAATACCTATTTGATGAGGCCCTTCCCAAAAGTACAGTTCTGTACAAGGGCTGTGCATCTCACCCGTGGGAGTGACGCATCGCCAAGTCACAGTCAGAGATGGGATCATGCTAACAGGGAATGGTTTTGGCTTCATCAACTCGCTCATAGATTTTCTAGGGGATACCTGGTGGAGAGGGGAGCATGTATACTTCGCTTACTGGAGTCTCTTTCTATGTTGGTCCACCCACAGTGCTCGGTTTTTGGAGTCCCATCACAGGAAAGAGACCTTTTCATGTTTTCGAGAACTCTCTGCTGCAGGTCCAGCAACTCTAAATGAAAAGTAGATTCATAGATGTCATAGATTTCATAGACATCAGGGCTGGAAGGGACCTCGGAAGATCAGAGTCCAGCCCCCGCCCCAGGGGCAGAAAGTCACCTAGGGTCAAAGGATCCCAGCAAGACAGGTATCCCAATGTTTCTTAAAAGAGTCCAGAGTAGGTGCTTGTTCACTACAGCATTTCGGAAAAAAGTAAAAAAGCCTTTAGGTCTGCTTGGCATCACTTGATGAGGCTAATGTACAAATTAGGAAGCATTACAGAGTGTCACATGATCTATAAGAAGAGGGCCCACATTGGCCAAATGACTAAAGGTCTGTTATCGTGGAACTGCAGATTGGCAGGGAACATCGTGTCCTGTGCAGCAGTACAGTGTGCAGTACCATGCATAAAGACCAGACCTTCCCTTCGGCAAAATAAACCAGCGAAGCTAATAGTACAAATCAAGTTTTTACAGTCCGCACCATCGCCACGCACCTGTGAAATCCTCAGTCTGATTCTGATCTTCCTGACCTCGGTGCCACTCCACTGACTGCAGTCCTGCTTGTCAGCGGTGCTTGCATGACATCAAAATTAATCCCCATGTGTGACTACAGAGCAAACGGCTGTCCGGATATTATATCTGGAGGACACCATCTCATTTCCCCACCCTTCACAGCAGTCTGCCCATTCTGTATATTTAAGTGCATGGCTGAGATTAAGAATTTACCAGCGAGACCGTGATCTCCCTGCCTTCCTCCCCCTCATTGCTTATCAAATGATGATAAAGAGATTATGAAATGCACAGATTTGAAAAGCTCTGCTGAAGAATGATCCTGGCACCTAGTCCCTGTTGATACAATGAGACACAGCAGGAAGCTTCCCTTACCTTTCCGCACATAAATGGACAGACATTATATACCTATTATATATCTCTGCGGTGACAGGCAGATATTGAGATTAAGGAGTTTCGGTTTCCCATCCAAGTGCCCCGTACTGCAAATGAGCTAAAAGGAATGACTCTAATCATTTTAAGTTTGCAAAGGTTTCTCCAGCCCACAGCCACAATTCCCTCTGCTAGGTTGTTCTTGGCAGCTTCAGCCCAAGCCATTCCAGC
>NW_017729001.1:21720991-21723335 GCF_001723915.1 Gavialis gangeticus
GGCAGATATTGAGATTAAGGAGTTTCGGTTTCCCATCCAAGTGCCCCGTACTGCAAATGAGCTAAAAGGAATGACTCTAATCATTTTAAGTTTGCAAAGGTTTCTCCAGCCCACAGCCACAATTCCCTTCCGATTTGTTTTTCCCCCCATCTACAAACCTTACAGAGCAAGCAATAAAGACAGATGTCTTTATCACTTCTGATCATCATCTTAACATCTGTATCCTTCTCACCAAGGACTACGGATTTTAGTGGCAGCAGGGGGAAAAGGAAAATAATTCCCATTACTGAGAGCTGGGGTCATGTGTCCACTGAAGAAGGCTGCTCTGATGTTTGAGATGTATACGGGAATTGGCCATACAAATCACTATCATTAAGCAGAGAGGTATTTCACATTCCTAAATGGACAGGATTTAAAATGCCGAGGAACGCTGAGAACAGGCCACCCTCGACTGCGGCGAAGAAAATCCATCCGGTAAATTGGATGCATTTAATTCACATCATGTCTGCTGCTGTTGTTTTTAAAAAACAACAAAAACACAGGCCCATATATTTTTACTCCCCTGGCTTCATGACATAAGCATTACTAGCACCTTTGATTGGAAATGTCAAAGTAACCATCTCTATTTTGTCAGGACGAGCTGTCACTTTCCTTGTAGCACTGGAAAGGCTCTGAATCAGGAGCAGAGCCACGCCACGGTATTTTGAGCAGGCTGGTATTCTCCTCAGTCCTACACATATACATCATGTCCAATTTGTTAACTCTAGGAAAGCCAGCTGACCCAGTCCTAGTGAGCTGCCAGCAATCTGCTTCCAGATCTCACCCGACAGAGCGTACTAAAAATGGGAGTCTCTTACTTCCTACGAAGGAGGAGAGGTGGCTTCCTGCTAAAAACTGGAAGAATCCCACTCCTGCAGAAATACAGAGGGGCACGTATAGCGCGCAAGACTAAGACTGAGCTTGTCGTGAGGGAAGAGCCAACGGAGCCTGTTTGAGACGTTGAGTAGAGAATTACTTGAGAAAGATGCAAGTTCTTGGAGGACGGGAGAGCCAGGAGCTCTTGACTGCGGCTCAGTCAGGACTGCGTATAAAGTCGAAGTTTGCAGCCAAAATATTTACCAGTCAGTTTCCACCTGGACTTGCATACCATATCAGGCGCATCAATACTTTGAAATAAAAAAATATTGCGTTTCAAAGTTTGCACGTCATGCCTGCTTCAAAGACGAACGGTCTCACTAATCTGATGCAACTCCTGATGTGAACCGTAACTGAAATGTCTGATGGTGAGGATCCTTATGACAAGCAAATTTATCGTTTGGATGATTAGATGGAGCTGTTTGAGGCCGACGTATCTGATGATGAAAGCGACTGAGGGATTTTAAACTGTACTCGGGAAATTGTTCATTGTATGTAACCCGTAGCTTGTGGTAGTTAGCATGGCCAACGTCAGAAACAATCATGGCAGCGATTGCTTGTTCTGAATTCTGCCCGCTAAGAGAGAATACTTACCGTACATGGCATTTTTTTTTACAAACGGGTCATTATGAAACGTGAGTTGACTTATACGCCGGATCTACAAATATCCTGTTTTATCAAAAATATGGAGCTGACTTATACACAGTGTAGACTTATATACCATGAAATACAGTAGATACACTGAGCCAACCTTACACCTATGATACCAGAGATTTTTTTTTAACGAAGAATTTAACAAGGCTCACTCATTTCAGACTATTCCTGCTTGGAAAGGATATGGCTGCTGCTGTCCTGTCTCAGGCTGCTGCTGAGAATTTTAAATACCCATAAAACCTCAATACAATGAAAAAAAAATAGGTCTTAATGTAAAAGAGGCAGGACAAAAATGAGGGGCATGAAACAAATACAAACACACGCCTTTCCTGTCATTTCACGTCCTCTCTGCAGCGTGCGTCAGACCCGGCGATTTTCTGCAAATTCTAGGCTTTTCCTTTAAAAAATAAGTTTTAGGTCATAGCGACACTGCAGACTGCAGGCTAACTGCAGTACCCTTAGGTATCTATCTACGACACTGCACTCGGCAGGGTAAACAACCCCCTCATTTTATATAGTGAAGACAGCCCTTGTCAAAATGCAAACACATGTATGGCTGCACAATTCACCCAGTTTTGCAGACAGCTACCCATGAGCAAAACTAGGTAGAAGCAAAGGTAGGAAATTTCCCTTTTCTCAAGGAGGTCTCAACTTCGAAGTGCAATAATTAGGGCATTTTGAATGATTGAGTTATTAGGTGCAGGAAATGTTTTAGTCTCTTTAAAACACATGGAGGAAATCAAAGCCCTAGAAACCTACATAAATGCAACTAGAA
>NW_017729001.1:21728335-21745261 GCF_001723915.1 Gavialis gangeticus
CTTCAAAGTGCAATAATTAGGGCATTTTGAATGACTGAGTTATTAGGTGCAGGAAATGTTTTAGTCTCTTTAAAACACATGGAGGAAATCAAAGCCCTAGAAACCTACATAAATGCAACTAGAAGCCTGCACATGTGTTGTGCCCTGCCTGTTCGGTAAATCACTTGCACTGGAAGTGATCCAACGAAGGATTTAACAGCAACTTAATTCAAGCATTAAAAGGTAATCTTCAATACATTTTCAGTAATGTAAAAACGTACAGGCCCCGAGTCAGACTGTCAGCCTAGGGCTTCAGGCGCTCCCCTGCGTTCAGTGAGACACAGTCTCTGCTGCAGGAAGGTGGCACTAACCAGACCAGGAAAAGCAAAAGTTGGGGGAAGAGAAACAGAAGGTGAAGTGATGCATCACTGATGACACAGCAGGGAAATGAATGCTTTCAAGTCCTAGCCCCATCCCTCACCCACCAAATTTCAATGCAGCTTAGAGTAATATGTGCTACATGTTATTGTCTACTCTTTTTCTGGATAAAGTTATGCTGCAGTTTATGCTGCACAGTATACACCAAAAAACAGAAGAGAAACCCAATTCCCTGTTCAGTTACCAGGGCATCACCACTGAAACCAGTGGAGCTACACTGGTGTCAACCTGAGTCAGCATGGCAGTGAATTGGGCGTGGATGTTTAATGAAGCTGCCTTAATGAACATCGTTTTGTTTTGCTTCCTTTTCCTTTCACATTTAAATTTTTCATTTAAGAACCCACTGGAAGCATCAGCCTTGTGTGTGCGTGAGTCCTGTGAGTTTTAGAAAGAAAGTACATTTGTGTGCTAAATTGTGAGCAGAGATGCATGAGAAGCGCTGGATTTAATTAGGTTGCTGTCAGAGCTGGCTGTGTGGGAAGACAGCAGGGATTTAGCAAAGGGCTAGTTTTTTTCAATGATTTTTATTACCTTTCCATTCTTGCCTCTGCTTTGAGAAAAACTTGTTAGATGCCTCGATTCTCTGCAGTGTTGCACCCAGCATATGCTGGCACCTTGGTGCAAAGTGAGTGAAAATGCCTCTGAATCAGCATGGGAGGGTTTTACAGCTCCCTGAGACATGTGGGAGGCGCAACATGTTGTTTGAAGCGTTCATCTGTTCCATTACAATACACGAGAGACCCTCCAATTGCAAAAAGAAGGGAGGAGGTTCAGTCAGTACTCTACAGCTGCTGCCATTAAGCGGTCTTCCAAATAAAAAAGAATACGCCAACTATTATCTCATTGTGACATCAATATTCTGACATCAGTTCTTACACCAATGACTCAGTATTTTATCCAATGAAGGTGCCTAAAATGCTCATTCGGAGCCTATTGTGATACATAAGCCACTGCTGGATAGTCCCGAGGGCAAGATTTTTGAGCAGCCTAGAGCTATAGACAGGTGATTTAATGAATCTTCAAAAGCACTAAGGCGCATAGCAATTTTTTTGTGGTAATTTGGGGCTTTTGAAAGCCCCATCGCTGTCCTAGGGTACCTAAATACCATTGAAAGTCTGACCCTTGGCCACCCTGGGCCTCAGGTCCCCATCTGTAAGAGGAGAAAATAGCACTTCCTCCTGTGCTGTGAAGATGAATACATTAAAGACTCTCGGGGTCTCAGGTACCAGTAGACAGAGAAACACAGGTGTGCCTCACAGAGCAGCTGTGAGATGAGACTGTTTGACAAAGTGCTATCCGCTTGAGAGCTGTTCAGAGAAGTGTTGATGGAACAGTTTCAGAATCAAAGTGTTGTGCAGGATGGTGCCAATTTGGATAAAATTCAGTCCCCTGGCTCTAGGGCCTAGGACAGACTACCAGGGCTTCCAGGCTCCCAGCTCCTCAGCCATCCGGGCACCCCAAGCAGCCCGATTCCCTCCCTATGGGCACCTGAAGCTCCAGGTACCTAAGGGAACAGTGGAAACGTTTCTCAAGAAATCAGTTCTCAACCTAAAGGAAGACTTATTCCCACCAGATTTGTATTTCACGGAGAATTCCAGCCCAGACTGAAACCAGACTGGAAATCTCGGCATCTTCCATGAAATGGAGTGATGGTCTCTCACTTTGCTCTGGTTCTTGCATAAGGATTATTGTAATTTCTGCTGCGTGCCCTTTAAACACTGCCTCCTCCTCTTAAATGCACACCAGTAAAAAAATATGCCAGACTGATAGCATGGCATCGGGGTTTCTCTTCCTGTTCTGCCACTGACCTGCTGGGTCAGTGGCTTGGGGAGCTCACTTCACTTCTCCCCGCATCTATTTTCCACATCAGTAGAATGGGAAAAATGATGTGTACTCCTCACACCTTTGAGAGGTCTGGATAAAAAAATAAAATCAAAATCTTAATGTTTAGAAAATCCACTGATGCATGTCTACTTTCCAACACTGGAAAACACATTGGCAAATACATATTTTCTTGCTCGTACTTGTGAGAAAAGGCAACCTCAGAGGTGAAATCCTGGTGCTTCTGAAATCAGTGTGACTTGGCTTGTGAGGCCTAGGTTTCACCAATCTGTGTACAGCCCCTCTGTATACGAGTGCCTTGCAGAGGATCGGTTCCAACAGGAACTAGGTTAAGTTAGGACCTGAAACAAGGTTTGCCTGCCACTTGTGATGAATGGGATGCTTAACAAGGAGAGCACACAAAATTCAGCTCCAGATAATCAATCTCACATAATAGGAAAGGGATAGGGCTGTGCAGAGGCCAGCTTCACAGCGTCTTGTCTTTGCTCACATAGAGCATGGTGAGATAAAAGGGACTGTCAATAAGTCTCCCCCAGTGATAACATTTTGCAGTCAAAGAAAGAGTGGCTGGTGCTGGAGGCTGAGCCGTTTGTGAGCTCTGGCAAGGCCATTCCCCAAGCTGGCATCTTGGCTGCTTTCTGGATTAAGAGTTTCACATACCAACCTTTTCACTGTGCAACAGACTTAACAAACTGATGAGAAAGAGAAGGCTCTAGTCTTGCCTGGAAGGGGTCACGGGTGACTTTGCTGCCTGCCTCTGCTGTGAAACCACCACGGGGCTTGGCCATAGGCAAATCTGTTTGCCTCCAGGAAGTCCGAGGCCTCCCTCTCACAGATTACAAAGTTAGGGTCACCACCTTGGGTAGCCAAGGTCTCCATCTTTCCATTTCCCACTTGACTTTTGCACAGCCCACGTTACCCCAGCCTCAGTTCGGAAAGGTTCAAATGGTAGCAGTTTCCTTTAGTGAGGGATGCTTTAAATTTTCCAGGGTAATTTTTCATCCAGGTTAAATAATCCCACTCGGCCATACCGGATGCAACAAGACTTGCAATATTCTGCAGTGCACCAACATTACTTGGTGCTATACTCATTGCACTCCTATGGGGAGGCAACATACAGATGACACCCAGGTTTTCTACAGCTACTCAACAGTCAAAGTGCTTATGTCCATTGTGATCTTCTCACCAGGCTGCCCCTTCCTGTTATGAGTTGACTTTAAGATGCCCCTCACGGTAATTTTTAGGGAAAAATAATGGGTGGGATGTGGTTCACTCACTCACAGAGGTGTTACTAAGCAAACAGAGAGAGGACATGAAAGGGAATGAATCAGGCAGTGGAAACGGCAGAGGAGTTTTGACAGGGGGAATGCAATTAAACGATGGAAAATTCTGACACAAAAAAAATCAAAGTTTCCTTGAAAACTAGAAATGATGTTTTTTCATACCCTCCCCACTCCTGCCATCTGCCATTTCTGCAACGTGCTCTGTTAACTCTCCAAAGTAGAAGTCAGCCAGGACATCAGCACTCGTAGCATCCTTACTCTTGTAAAACATGCCACGGGCTCTTTAACAGTCAAAAGGCAGGCCCTATCCTACAAGTTTCATTAAAAAAAAATGGCACCTTTGAGCAGCCTGGCACCCCCTTTGCTAGGAAGGACTTTGGTTCAATACCCACACTAAGGGAACAGTGCCAGCTACTGAATTACCACTCTGAATAGCGCCTTAGTTTATCTTGGCTCTCTTGTGCCAGGCGCGACCCCAGCTTCATTTGTGCGCCATGGTGCATGGTTACAGCCTGAGGCAGGGCTGCACTTGCTCAAAGCTTTTATCTTTACCATTAATGCTTCTCATTCCCTTACTCCTTCATGCTTTTTATCCTCCAGCAAGGGGAGAGAGAAAGTCTCCCTGCTTTGCTGGAAAAGCATGGCTGTAAGCTTGGAGTTACAGTTATGAATCCCTCAGTGACTTTCATGACTTTACCGGGTATCCCTCTATCCATTACCTCCCACTGCACTAATGGAACATGAGGGGAAGTACGTGGGACAGTGTCATGAATACCAATGAATTGATTGTGTTCAGTCATGTTACAATTAATGTGGAATGGTAGCGCGGCACTTAGTGATAGGCACTTGGCAAGATGAGCATTACTTGCTGTTGCACTGGAAGTCAGGCGATTCATGGCTCTCCTCCTTTGCTCTTAAGATTAAAAAAAGCAAACCCCCACACACATCCATCTCCTATCATCGTTGGCTTCTCCTTCCTCCCTCACAGTAATGCAATAGCTGGTTGCATAGATGCTGTTCCCAGTGCTAATTCAGTAGAGTGAAAAAAGTCCAAAGGGCTTCAGCCAATTCCAGGGAGGGGGAACGGGGCAGTCAGGGCTGATTTTCCAAATGGCCGAAATCCCGGTCCCACGTTTTGGATAACTTGCGGGAGAGATGGCAGACTCTTACCTACTTGGGAAGGATTCAGGAAACACCTGCTGCTGAATGCCTTGCCCAGGACATGAGGAAGCAGGAAAATCCAGCTCAGCTCAGCAGCTTTGCTCCTGTAGGCAGACGGTTCATTTCACTGCTCCCAAGATGGTTTGCCAACACAGACCTTGTATGCATGCATGCTCATCTTTTCTTAATTGAGTTCCTAAATGCAGCATATGTGTGGGTTTAATACTCATGAATGAAGCCAGATGGACAACCCTGGAGAATTAAACCCTCTAATTTAGCCACAGAGCAGGTATGGCATGGTGGCGGCAGTTCAAGTTTCCTTCCCATGATACAGTGCAACCTTGACCTAGCGGCACTCTGTTCTGGAAAAAGAAGGGAGGTCAAGCTTTATGGGCCATGCAGCCCTCTCTGCTCTGCTGAGACAGCTAATCAATGCCAGGTGTAGTGACAATTTATAAAGAGATGGACACTGACCCACTGGAGTTGGAACAAGACCAAAAGCTACTTCACACTGGCCAATAAACAGCCCACATACAGCCATTTGCTGAACTGCAGAGCTGGCCTGGCTTTGAACAGAAAACCTGGTAGAGGAAAGCTCTCTATAACATTGCCAGTCATCTTTCTCAGGCAGAGCCTTTTAATTTTGATTTCCCTTTTTTTGCTTTATGTCAAGGCCAAGCAAGGGTTTTGGACAATCCATAAATCAATCTGAGCCTTTGAAGCAGTAAGAGATGATGTGTCAATCCCATTTTTTTTTAAATCCAGACACACTTTCTCATAGATGAAAGAAGAAATCTTGCAAGCCAGAAAAGTAATGTTATGTATGTTCTCTGAGATAATGCATTTTAGCTCAGGAGGGAAGCACTCTCTCTCTTCCTGCCTATAGGCTCATGGTTTTACTAGGCAGCCAGTATTGACTTTTTAAAAGGGCTGCCTAACTTTATGACCACCAAGACAATTTAAAATTATACAAACCATGAAAATGAAATGAGGGAAAAAGAAATCAAATGAACTTTCATAGATCAGGCCTCAATTAGTCACTGAGAGGGGCCAGGAAGGAATTTCCCCTTCTATAAACATCTTTTCATAATTGGCTAGATACATTGTGTGTGGGGAAACAAACATGTGTTTGACTTCCATATGAACCATCAGGTCATGACTACTTCAGAGGAAAATACTGGAATCAATGAGCCAGCAGTTGTGGTAATTGGTACGCACTGGGTGCATCTACACATGCATTTACACCAGCTTAAATTTACTGTGCAGTAAATTGCTGCACAGTAAGCGGGAATAGGCCAGCATCTACACGTGCAGACGTTAAAGCAAAGTAACATTGTGAGTGGACTGACTTGGGACTAAAGTTACTGCACAGTAAGGTGTTTACATGTGCATTACTGCATAGTAACTAATCAGACATAAATTTGATATCTGCATGATGCAGGTATTAAATTTATGCACAAGTTGGTGTAAGTCACCATATTTACTTGCAGTATGGGCATGTGTGTGTAGATGTGTGCCTGTACTATGCAGTAATTTCGGTTACTGCACAGTAAGTGTGTCCAGTGGACACATCTACATGTGCCCTTTAATGTGTATTAGTTTATTTTAATGCACATTAAAGCATCAGAAAAACCCATGCTCTTTAGCTAATGTGTATTAAAATAGGCCAATGTGCATTTTTCCAGTACCTCTCAATGCTAGGTTTAGTGCGCATTACCTAAAGCACATTAATGAATGTGTAGACACGCCCACTCTGTTCTTATTGGCTGCAAAGGCTGCATGTGGCTGTAGGTATTGCTAGTGGCCTTCTGAGTGAAAAGCTGAATTATCTGGGTTCAGGCTGCTCTCTTTTTTTGGTTGATCCTACATCTATGGAAGCCAACAATAGTGCTGCTATTGATTTTAATGGTAAAGAATTAGGCACTGTGTACACAGTAGTAGAGGGCAGGCTGCTTTGCTACACGACAATCCAGCTATATTTCTTCTCATTTTGAGTACAAGGAGGATTAGTAACAGATGTGAAGTGGGAGCTGCAAGATTTACCTCTTGAAAGTGACTCAACACCACAAGTTTAACAGGCTCCAGAGAAATGAATTTTAATTCACCCACAGATGAACTTTAAACTCAGAAGGAGGGAGAATATTTCCAATGACAGCCACCTTTCTCCAAAGCCAAGCCTGTGGGTCAGGGGCACCTGGCTGAGCAATGGATGTTGGGTGGAAGAGGATATTTATGCAGCATTGAGTATAATGAAGTTGTAATTTCCAAATATTAATGAAGCAGGATAAACGAGAAGCGACACTCTGGGAAGAGAAGGAGCACTCAGGGCTCACTGTGCATGTTTCTGGAGGCTGATGCCCAACTGTTGTTGCATGGAGCTCCCCATCACATGGTCTTTCAGGATTGCACAAAGTTCAGCACAGACACCATGATGGTCCCTTCACTCCTGGGATCTGTAGGGTATGATTAAGCCCTTATGTCCTATAACTGACCCTTCTAAAGCATTAGCATATTCAGGACTTTTGCCTAGGCTGCACAGCATATCCATCCTGAGCAGGTGTAAGGCAGGCAGGGTATCCACATTTGAGATTCTCCTCTTCCTCAGAGATTACTTCCTCTGTAGATTGGCTGCAGTGGAGACCCAAGCCACAGCAGCAAAGGAACTCAGTAAAAAAAAATATGGAAGCAAACAGGTTCTGTGTAGTCACCACAGAGAGAAAATAAATTGTTAAGTAATAGAGTGGAGAGGTTAAAGATTCAAACCAGAGCCAAAAATATTAGATTAATTGAGCTTCCTGAAAGGGCTGCAATAAGTGCCCTCTTGTTGCATTCCTGGAATGGTCCATCCCAAGTGATTTACAGCCAACTATAGCAGGCGACCTGTTATATAATGAAAAGAGATCAGATTATAAGAATGTCCATCTCAGAACCCGGAGCAGGAAGCACCATTATATTCACTACTGCTGACAACTAAGATAAAGACAGTTTCAGCAGCAGTTAGGGAAGTAAAAGTTAAAAGACTGTATTTTGCTCTCAATTACATGGCTACAAATGGAGTTTCTCAGAATTTGCCTCACTGCAACTAAGAGGAGACTGGCACATATTCTATGGCAAAATCCTATCAAATTTTGTTCTTCCCAGATAAACACAACAATACAGGCAAAAATAAGAGGCTTGCCCCTGTGCCTTTGAAGACTTTCCAAGCACGCAGAGAAGCAGCTCTACTTCTTGTAAGACTCTAAATACAGCACGTAGGGGACGAGCATTTCTTGTGGGACCCTGACTCAGCACTGCTTGTTCCAGATGAGTTAAATACAGAAGGTAGCGCAAATTAACACCAATTAGTATTTGGAGAGCAGAGAGACCTCCGGCCCCAGCGCACTGTATTTCTGAACATCCATTCATCATAGGTCTTCTACGTCTCTTTGTTTCTTCTATTAGCATGCAGAAGCTGCACCCATGTACGTGCCTCCCCAGTTAAGTGCATGCCCACCCACAGAAGATAGGTATAAAGTACAAACTCCCTTTTTTCTATTTGCTGCGGCCAGACGGAACGAGGCTCTGGCGAATTTGGCAAAGGAACAGACTCATGCATACCTATACACATGACGGAGCTCTAACGTGCTAATTAGCATGCGTCGGAGCAGACTCGATTGAGTCTACTGCAAGTCTGCTAGAGCAGTGCTTCTCAACCTTTTAAGTAGCAAGTACTCCCTTAACTTCTGAAAATTTAAACAAGTACCCCAACACTCAATTTTCCAGGGGATTTTACATTTACAGACCATATACTGGAAGAAGGTCTGTGTATATAAGGCCGTAATATGACATATCTGATCTGGTGTGGATAGGGTTGCCACCTTTTACATCAGGGGTGCACAACTCAAGTATGTACCTGGGCTAGAGGTGTTGCAGGCCAAAGCTAGGAGGGCTGAACCCACTGCTGTGCAAAGTGCAGCATGCCAAATTATTGCTGGGGAATTTAAAATGCCGCACAATACGCGGCGCATCAAATTTTTTGCCATAGTTTTAAGAGGAAAAGAGAGCGAGAGAAAGTGTTGGGATACCTACGTACCCCCTGCCTGTGTCTCGCACACCCCCATGGGTACACGTACCACAGGCTGAGAAACTATGTGCTACAGCATATTAATTAATGCGCTTCAGCAGCCTCCATGTCATGTGTATTCAGCATCCTCATGTTTCAAAATGGCGGCAGGGCGCTAAGGCCTGTCGAACAAGCTTTAGTTAAAGTGCCCCACTGCCATTTAGAAGTGTGGGACTGTAACGGGTCTCCCTCCCCATTGCCATCTTCCTAGTCATGCACCCCCCAAAAGGCTGCACCCTCACTGGTGCCAGCACCTGCACCCCCAAAAAATGAGGCCGCCTCTGTCCCCGAACAGTCTCACCCAAACCTCCAGATGTAAACAGCAAACATAAAACTCAAGCCCCTAGGCTATAACATAAATCTCTGTCGATTGGCAATAACATCATTCTTCCTGCCACACCAAGGTTGCTCTTTCTTTCCCCAATCTCGGGCCGTACCTGCAGTCCGGCCTCTCCTCAGAGCTCCTCTCCGTCCGGCAGAGCTCCTTCCCCTCTGGCTGCCTGCAGGGAACTGCCTCCCTGGACTCAGTCCTGGGGTTTAAATGGCAGCCAGGCCCTGCCCCTTCCGGTCAGCTGACCACTGACAGGTATGAGTCACTGGCTCCCTCCGGTTGTCCTGGCAACCAGCACCTGGGCTCCTTCCTCAATGCTCCCAAGAGTAGCAGGCACCTTAGTGCCCTACTACAGGGATGCTGAATACACGTGACGCTGCGGGCACTTTAATTAAAGTGTCCCTCCCTCCACCCCGGAGCACCTGTATAGATGCCCATGGTTTTAGTGCTGTTCTACAGACATCTGTATGCTTCTCCCCCATGCACCCCCTGGATGTTGTCTGTATAAGCCTTCCCCAAGTTCTCATAGGAATAGCTCTGTTTTCTTCTCAGAGGCTGTAATCTGTGCCTTTCTCCCCCAAGAATACATTTGATATTTTCAGATTCTATGGAGACACTGGAGTAAAAAACCCCAAACAAATCATCTGTTTGCAAAGCGACACGTTACGTACATCATCGTGGCACCTCTGAAGTCACCAACAAAACCTCGGCAGAGCTCTCAGAGGTTACGTTTCCACCCTTGAATCTGCATGAACCAGACTTCTGTTCTCAGAAAGTCCACTCCAAGTGAAGAGAGAGTGAGACAAACTGCTTCTGCAGCGCTGCGTCAGCCCGCAAGCAGCTAACTACGGGCTGAATCATAGCTACTTGCGCTTGCTGGGAGTATAAACACATCATCTAATGGTTCATCCTTCTCTGAAGGATGGATAGACAGGGAGGGACAGAACAAAATGTATTCATGTTGTTTTGGCATGATTTAATCTGATTAAAAGCAATAACTACAAAAGGAAGCACCAGCTGGCGGCACACAGTAACACCAGCCCACCTAGCTCAGCAGGGCTTATTTTAATGGGCCTTTGTTCACTTTATCTTATGAGTTACTATATGGAAGACAGTTGTGTTTCAGTGTAGAGAGAGTTTAAGTAATTTGTAGGTGCTTAAAGAGTTTGAGTGACAACTAAGCTCCCACAGGACCAGGGGTGCTACTGCGGGCAGGCTCCAGAAGGTAACTTTTTAAAGAGCTGGTATGTGCCAGAAAGCTGCATGCAAGGAAGAGGATGAACAGGAAGAGAGAGGCGCAAACATCCATGCACTGATAAGGCACATGACAGGCTGCTTGATAAGAGGGGCTGAGTGGCATCAGAGAACAGAAGCAAGAGGTGTGAGAGAACGTGACAAAGGATGATGCACTAAATTGCAAATGGAGAGATGGATTCCTGGGATTTCACAAGAAAAACAAGTTTTAAAAAAAGCAACTACTATAATAAAAGAACTGACCTTCCAGGAAAAGTGCAAAGAGCCAGGCTTTCTGTGGAAGGTGGGGAGGGGTTGGCACCCAGCACCTCCCATATGGCACTTCTAGCCAGATATTCAAGAAGAACTAGGCAACAGAGCTCAGGGACTTTGGGGTATATATAGCCCTGGGTGTTGGCAGTGAACTCTTGAGAAAGTCTGGCTCCATAATTCACTAGGACATGCCTAGAACTAGAATGGAGACACTAGGTCATGAAAGACATGGATGCTGGCTTGTGAGAGATCACAGACCAAATTCCCTGCTCGTGAGACTCTGCCGAAGCCGAAGGATGTCACCAGCAAAAAGTCTGGGCTTAAGGCTTGTGTGGGACAGTCAGTCCTTGGGTGCTCCACAAATAACAGAGGCCACATCCCTGCCCCCTTGCTCCTCGCCTCCAGAATGGTAGTATTTTCTATATACTTATGGCCTGGGGATGGTCTCACGTTAAGTCAGGCTTAGTCAGAGGGAGCACCCTGCAAAAGCAGTGTCATAATTGAAGGGCAAAATGTGGAGCTTGACACTGCTTCAACTAAACCCAACAAACCCCACGCCATAACCTGTGGTACAATGACTGGACCTTCACTCGAGTCTCTGGCCTGGCCGACTCAAAAGGCTCACAAAGATTTTGATAAACAAAGGCTCAGCTTTGGGTTTGTAACTACAGCAGACACAACTCACCTAGCTCCGGTGGAAGTCCACACAGCTCCAGTCGCTCCTACTCAAAGCCAGTTACTACTGATCAGATGGACTGGGAATACCTAGTCAAGACTAGGGAAGTTATTCACATTGAAAAGAAAAAAAAAAGGTGGAGCAAAGCTAATTGGAATGAGGTTCATTAGAACACAGTGCATTTGAAATGCTGAAGTAACAGGTCTAATTCCCAGGGCACGAACACCAAACAGCAGAAAACATCTAGCCTGGCCTCAGACCCCATCTTACTAAATGACAGCAGTGATTCCAACCACATTATATAGCAGGGCTGAACTCTGGGAACAGCACAAATTTCACCATCCCGATCAACTTGACACAGACACTTTTCCAACAATAGGATCCTTCCCACTGAACCACCTGTCCCACTTACAAAAACCAGCTACCCTGCAATTAACAGAAAACAAAACAGAAAAGATACTTATGTAGGCAGTTTTAACAGACTGTGAAGAAATATAATTGCATGTTAGATATGCAGTTAGCAGGGAAAATAGCCTTAGCATGTTTCTGCTGTTCCCAAAGTTACTCTACAATATGTCTGCAATAATTACTTGAACTAGTTATCTCAAGTACCGGTACCAGTCTTAGCTGTAACAGCGCAAAGTTCAGTTCAAGGCAATATACCCTTCTTCCCAAGCAAGTTTATAACCCATGCTGAGTCCCATTCTAACAGTACCCATGTTAGCTAGTTTAAACTTTGGGTAGGTCCACACTCCAGCGCAGTCACTCTAATGACCCTGTGCCCCTGTGAAAAGCCAGACATGGCAGAGCACAAGCAAGAAATGCCACAATAGAAAAAAAAAATAGTCTAATGAGACCAAAAGCAGGCAGCAGGGTAACAGCAGACAATCTGAAGCACGGGTCTCCGGTGGCTTCTGATCAGCAAGAGCCAGACCCCTAAGTGTGCAGGCATATTTTAAAGGATGGATTTGGCAGGAAGGTTTCCTTTTGAAACTGATCTTATGAGGAAAGGTTAAAGAAGCTTAATTTATTTTCTTCAGAACTTGGGAGGCTTAGAAGTGACATCTTTCATGTCACTTAAAGGCGATGGAAGCTGGAACCAAAGGCTCCATGGAGCCTCTGGCTACTGTAGGGGCTTGTAGCTTCAAGGGGAAACAAAAAGTTTGCAGGAGATTAAACTTATTTTTATTCATGCACTCAAATCCTTGTGTCCAGGTTCAAGCTGGGGCTAGAAGGAGCACTGATGAAATACACATTTGGAGGGCGTCTCTGATTAAATTAGGAACTAATTTATGCCATTAGCCAAGCTGCTTCAGTGGCATTTTGTCTGGGAATCTCCAGGGACTGGTCAACTGACTCCCACGTGGGAGGGACGGGTTAACAAGATTAGTTTGCTCTCATTATTCTTCTGGAAAAGCGCAGTCTGATCAATATACGGCTTGTCCACACAAGGAAGTCGGCATGCGGTAAGTTAGGGTGCGAGCTTCCTGTGCACTAGCTGTTCCTCATAAACTCCCCATTCCCACACTCGTAGCATGTGGGAGCTTGCTGCACCTTCAAAGGAGAGCAAACTTGCCAACACTGGGTGCATCTACAGATATGCTTTACCGCAGTGCTGACTAGTTAGCTCTGCAGTAAAACGTCACCATCTGCATGTGCACCTGCATTAGGGCGCAGTAAGTTAACTAACTCCACTGTAGGGTAGTACTTTCCAGGACAAGTACTATCCAAAGCGGTGTGGCTACATGCCCCAAAACGCATGTGTAGATGGTGACTGGGGCTGGCAGGAGCACGAGGGTATTACAGTGTGAGGGGCTGTCTCCTGGCTAGCCCATACTGTAGCACCCTCATGCTGCTCTGCAGCACATTAAGTCAGAGCAGAGCAGCCCCGGGCTGGCAGACTGATCCCCTGGGCCCTCTTCCAGCCAGGGCTGCTCTGCTCTGGCTCAACATGCTGCTGTCCTGGGCACATGTGTAAATGCTACGCCTAGAAATAATAAACTCTGGTGCAAACTATGCCAGAGTTTATTGTTATGTGCTAATAACACATGTAGATGTACCCACTAAGTGCACAGACAGGGCTTTAATTTACACCCAGGCTAATTGCCCAGAAAGCTCCCTGTGTAGATGAGCCTGTTGTAGACTTAAGAGTGTCTCTGTGAGGAATCAGTGAAGGTAGACAGAACAATATAAAATTTTCACTCTGCTCTACTGCACAATAACCTCCCCATGAAGACAAGCCCTAGGCAGGGGGCAGCTGGCCCCACCTTGCACAAAGGCTCTCATGGTGGGCACCAAGACTGTTCACATGGGGAATCAGGACAGAACAGCTGTACATTCACATGCCAGTTGACGGCAGACAATCTGCCCCACGTAGACAAGCCTGGAGCCACGCCTCTTCCTCCTCCAGCAATCGGTGCATCACTTGTGGCTGACAGCATGAATGTTCAGCCCTCCTCCTCCCCCTTTTTTTTTCCTTGAAGTGTCTCAGCACCCTTCAAAAACAGCCTCACAAATTACTGTGGCTGGGTGGAAGGTGCAGGATTGTAGGTGGTTGTTGTAGCACTTTTTTTTACTAAGCACAAGAGGGAAATGCATCCAGCCTTACGGCTGTCTTCTACCACACATGCCACTCTCTTTTAATGGTAGACATAGAGTTAGTCAGAATAAGACCCTCCGCAGCTCGACTTCCCTTGCCACTTGGAACGGAGCCATTGCTTCACTGATAGACAATGGTTCTGTTGGATGGGATCAAGCGGACGATGGAGACGGGCAGGAGGGATGGCTGTGCTGGCTGACACCACCTGCACAGTGTGTCAGCCTACTGGGAGCACTTGTTGCCAAATGATCTGAAGCATGATCCCCACGGCTCAGATATCCCAAGAGGAAAATCTCAATAGGTCTTCAAGCCTGCCATCTATGTAGGCTTAATTCATTAGTAGAATTTCTAATGGTGTTTGTCAGCTTTCCTAATTACCCTGAATGCCTGCAGCACTGCACCCTCATTTTTCATGTATATGTCCACCTTTTTTTCTTCAAGAAAATTGATTTAAACGCAAATCCATGGGCAAAATCTTTACTCTAATGAAATTAATGGGAGTTTTACCACTGATGTTGCAATAGCAGGGATTTTACTTGCTGTTTATCTGGTGCATCCATTCCCACAGCATCAAAAGAGGCCGCATTAATAAGTGATGAGTTATATACATCCAGTGAGACTGGTGTGCCTTCCACGCCCAGTTTGGTTCTGATTCAATGGTGCTTAAGTCCATGGAGGGTTGATGGTACCTGGGCATGGGTGTAAGGGCTGAACTGAAATGGGTTGATTCAGATAGTTTAAGTTATACACACTTGGCTGAATTGAAGACCTTAAGCTATCAAATGGGATCATTTCTGAAGACTGTCCTGTAAGAAAAATCTCTCTGAATCCCTGACCCATTGGCTTGCAACTCATTTAGGAAAGTTCTGTTTAAACAACTGAACTTTGCCCTGAAATTGGAAAGTGGAAGGACTTGCAACATAGAGCACATAAAAAAAAAAAATACCAGCCTTGAAGACTTTTCACTGCATACAAAATTAGTCCAGCATCTCCAAAAGCACAGCAATATACAGTTCTTGGAATGCTTCTCTCCAACACACTGGCCTTGTCATTTAAACCTCCAGAAGGTCAAGAAACCTGCATGTGCAAATGGAAAAAAGTCACGCCAAGAAGTGGAGGCTGAGGGAAAGGGTTACGTGCACTAAGTCAGAATATGGAACAGCAGCCTCACTACATGGCGTAACACTTAAAGGGGACCCATCTCCTTCCTTGTCTCTAGAACAGATTACACTGCACTGCTGGCCACAGCAATTACTGGATAATCTTTATTGTACCTGGTGTGGGGAATGAAATAAAATCAGGTGCCAAGATACATTCTGTTTTTATAAGCAGCCTTATGATACAGATGCATTGAAATCATCGCTGGCATTAAATGTGCGGTGATTTCCAGTGCTGATAGCAATCTAAATTGTCGCAGTGACACAGTGGCTAAGCATCTATTCACAGCTGACTGCTTCAAGACCAAGTTCAAGGAGGGACTTAATACTGGTCAGATAATCTATATGCTCAGCAGAATGATGAGCTGCCCCATGCCAATCCGTGCCTTTTGCAAGGTGTTAGTAAGCAGAAGAGACCCTGGGTCACCTCTCAGCCACTCTGCTAGAGTTCGCTTACTCTGTGTTGCATTAAAATCCAGTCTATCGTCCCAATTATATTTTTGCAGGCACTTGTGCTTCTAATTGGTTGGTGTGCCCGGAAGGAGAGATGCCCCCATATATCCCTGTTTCCCCTTCAAAGGACCTCTTTCTTTCCACATCACAAATACATTTCTAATAGAGGGAAGGAAATCTCACATAAACAGAACCCCTGCTTGCTCCTCGCAGAAGAGCCAATGCAATAAGCAAGACAGAATTGCAGCACTTCAGCAATAACCCGCTTTCCTTACACATTGAAATAAGTCTCTCTTTCTGCCAAGTCAGCAGCTGCCAGGCATGTAGGGGGATGGCTACCAACCCTTCTCATGTCTTTGGAAAGCAACATTTCCTTTCCCAGTCAGAGGCTGGTCTCAAATTGGTGGACTGGGGAGTATGGAGAGGCCCTGTCCTCTGCAAAACAGCATCGCCACAAGAGCCAGGGATCCAGGTAACAGAAATTAGCAACCCAGCTCACCTCCTGGGCAGCAGCTTTCATAGAGGTGCACTGAGATGGCCCAGCCACCATGCCTCACGTGGGGTCTTTGGTCTGCTCTACAGCTAAGAGATGTGCTGGCAGAGCTCTGGGGCCAAGCGCTGCAGAAAGATCACGCCCCCGCAGCCAACACAGCTAAGCCAGCAACTCCCCTGCTGCGGGGGCAGCTGTAGTGACAGGAGAGGGCTTTTGCCAACTTAGCTTGTACCTTTGGGTGAAGGGCTAGGCTGGAGGGGAAAAAATGCTTCATGCAGAGGGCACCTCTCCACATGGTGATGCCAGCACAGGCTTGTTAATGTAGACAAGCCAAGTGAAAGCAATAGGCAGCGCACACAGCCTTGGCCTGCAAGGGAAAAGGGGATGTCTGCTAATGGGAAAGAACAAGGAAACTTGTGTGTTTGACACCTCTACTGAAACGTTCAGCGTTGAGGACTTCTCTCATCAGGGTCAAGCTCTTTCCCAAGCCAAGAAGAAATTCCTTAATTATCAGCCCAGCAGTGCAATTGGAAGGAACTACAAAGCCCTGGTTATAAGTGCAGGTGTGTGGCGGGTCAGCCCACGGGGGCTCATCATCCAGCTAAAGGGGATGCTATTTTATGGGAAGAGGTCAGTGCTTGAGCCAGAAAATGGGCTCAATACGGTGCCTCCTGGACCCCTCTGTTTCAAGAACCTCATCTATGGAGTCATTAAAATGAAAGTTTATCTATTAAAAAACAAAGCCAAAAAAGGGCTGTGAACTTTAAGCCTCACCGGGGCAATGATGCCTTCAAAACTCCCACAGTCAGAAGGCACCTGAGCGGATGGACAAAAGTCAGTCCGTCCTCAGCCTGGCAGAGCTCAGCATCTCCCCAAACACACAGGGGACGGCCGGGGGGGGGGGGG
>NW_017729001.1:21750261-21762415 GCF_001723915.1 Gavialis gangeticus
AGCCTCACCAGGGCAATGATGCCTTCAAAACTCCCACAGTCAGAAGGCACCTGAGCGGATGGACAAAAGTCAGTCCGTCCTCAGCCTGGCAGAGCTCAGCATCTCCCCAAACACACAGGGGACGGCGGGGGGGGGGGGCAGGAGACTGAAAAAGCCAGCGCTGCCCTTCCACTGACAGCTGTCTGCAGCCTCTGAATGAGATGCCATCCGGCTCCCGGTTTGCTGGACAGCTTGCAGACTGATTGCTCCCTGAAGGGCTCGATTCAATTTTTTAATAAACTTCTACTCCATGAAATATTTAAAAGGACAAAAGGGCCTTGCTTCATGATAGCTACAGCTCCCCTCCATCTAGCTAAGAAGGGGGAGAGGTCAGGACACAAACACAAAGTGGACCAGCTGTGGCCTGAAGAGCTACCACGATGTTAGAAGCGACCAAGGCCAAGTTGCCCCGGGGCGTTTCATACAGAGGTAAAGGGGCTGGGTGGGCTGGAAATTTTAAAAGCATTTAGCCACAAGGTATTTAAAGCAACCAGTCAGGCAAGAAGCACTTTCCTAAGAACGCGCCTGACTATACCATCAGTAACAGGCACCGACTCGCACACAGCATCCTGGACTGAAAATATATTTGCTTTGGAAAGTAAATACGAGATACGCGAGTGACATGAAAGCCTGGAGGTACAAAAATACCTGACAGGAGAGAATAGAGAGTAATAACCACTCCGTGGCACTAGATTACTGCTTGCTGAGCTGCCCTGGGACAGTGTGGGAAGAGCCCACACTCCTTTCCAATCTTCTTGCTTCTCTAGGCTTTTTTACCCTGCCTCATACCCAAGCTCCTGCCTCCTCCCAGGCCCAGGCAGACTCACTGGGGGAGCTTTGGCAGCCACTAATTATTTTGGCAACACACTTTACACATCATTAAGAGGTATTATGATTAGAGGAATACCCAACTCTCTGTGGTTGGCAGGCTAGATTAATTAATGTTTGCAAAGCCCTTTGAGATCCCAGGATGAAAGGCGCTAGTGGAGTGACAAGCATTATCCTCTAACTCCTCTTGACTGCTTTCATCTCCCCTGCGAGGACCTAGGAGACCCAGAGCAGAGGAGGAGTGGAGAAAGCTTAAACTCTCGTGAGAATGAGCAGCCTTGGCAAAGAGGAACTTATCTTTACTTGCAGAAACTTAAAAGTTCAGGGAACAACAAGCAAAAATCTAGGCTGCCAACAAAATCAAAGCAGCAGCAATTAGCAGGGGGGTTTCCCTCTTTTTTGCGATGAGGGCGGTGCAGTGATGGCTTTAGGAAGAAGATCACTCTGGGGAATGGGCATTATTTATTTATATAATTTGTACGGTTATAATTAAATAATATAATGTACATATATAAACAATTTCTTTATACATTAAACATACACACACACACTATACACACACACACACACAATACATATGTATATATGTATTGTGTATATATACATATATACACACATATACACACACACACACATATGGGTGTACATGTGTGCATACATGTATATATATGAAATTGTTTATATATGTACATTATAATATTTAATTTATATTATTTATGCATTAAGCATTAACACAAGTGTATATACACATATACATATATACACATACATATACATATGCTTGTACACACACACACAACCATGCCCTTGATGCTCAAGACCAAGGGACAGATTATGCCTTTAAAACCTGTCCTGCTCCACTGGCCCCAGCTGGAGTTGGTAGAAGGAGCCTGGCGCCTGCGTCAGACTGGCGTGAGCCTCAGGTCAAGCTCAGCTGCCCTCTACAAGGGGAACAGGGTGGGCCTAATAAAACCCTGCCAGCATAAGCCACGCCTGCTGGATGTAGTAAAACACAAGGCCACTAAGGCTGCTTCTGGTGCCTTCTCCCCAGCCCTGCCTTTGAGCATGCGTGTCAGGTCAACCCTCGCTGCATACAGCTGCAAACACATAGTATATGGCAGACCCACTAGTATCAATATTGCCCTATGGCTCTTGCACCTCCCCTACTTTGCCTCTCCTTGCCTGCCTTTCCCTCCTATGCTCAGCTTGTTTCCCGCCTGTGTCTTGTATCCTTTCCTTAAGTTGATTTAAAAACTACTAACATTATGAATAGTAAGAGAGAAATACACTTTTCACTCCAATCTGAAAATGCCAATTATCAGGAGTCCCCAAAGGAATGGAAAGTCAAAGAAAGAGACACTTGGGTGTTCAGACACACAACTGCTGGCCTTTACAGAGGATGGATGGAGAGAGAGTGAGAGACAGCGCGAGAGAGCATTGTTCAATGCCCAGCATCTCATTGACCTGCTCTTCACTTTTCTCATCATTCTGGTGAGAGGTGGCTGAGGTGCCAAAGGCAAAACATTTACGTTTCCTTCACTGGGAAAGATGCTCACTGCTTAGCATTAAACCTTGAACTGGCATATATCTTTTGCAGCAATTATCAACATGTAGGATCTTCCACCGTGAAAACTGGTCGGAGATTAAAAAGCAAGTCCAATGTCGCTATGCATACAAACGGAAACCAGATCAGCTCCTCTTATCTCTTTCAATACTGGCTCTTTGTTAGCACCTGTTTCTTCATCTAAGGTCACACTGAGGATGCACCTGCTTCTTGTCTACACTTTCTGTTTGGCAATAAACATGTTATCTCCTCTCTTTAAACATTTTAAGAATCCACCAAGGGGTTATGAGAAAGCCTGATGGTAGGAGCTGGACACAATCTACTTTAAACCTCAAGAAAATTGGCCCATCTCATAGTTTTAACATGCAGCTGAACTAAGCAAATGCAGTTTGGATTCATCTGAAATGAAGCTTACGAAATGTGCAACACAGACCAGCCCTTGGGATCTGTCTAGAGGAAAAAGTACAAAAATCGGATAACACCGAAAGGAAAAAAAGCCTGGCTTTCTGCTCCTGCCAAACTTCTCTGAAGCTGGTTTGGCCAGCTATTCACAGGGCCCATTTCTGGGCCCTTCTTTGCTCTGATGGCTCCTGGCACCATTGTGCCATGTTCCCCCTAAGCAGTAGGATCAAAAAGATGAAGCCTTAGGTACTTAAGAGATCTTCATGCTGAAGATCAGAACAATCCCCCTGAGGTTATCACGAGGCTTAGAGCCGCTGCTGACTACGCTGCCAGGTGTGGGGAGTTTTGGATCTGTGACCCTCATGTCCCCCACCACTTCCAAATGTCCTCTTAAGAGCTCTTTGCTGCTTCCCTCTTTCTCTCCCAGACTCTTTGGCTACCTAGTGGGGTTGTCACTGGAGGTGTCTGACTGCAGGGGGGCACAAACATTTACCCAGGATCATTTACACAGGCATGTTCCTGCTTTGGGCTTCCTGAGGTCCCTTCCAGCTCTATTATGCTGTGACTCTAGGACTCAGCCCTTCCCCACCTTACTATGTACCTCTACTACTTCCCTGAAACCTTCACCAATACCTCCCATCCCTGCCCAGATCCTCATCTTCCTCCAAAGCTCCTTACAGCATGTCCAGGCTGCCTTCTGATTCTCTGCTTCCTTTCCGTGCATCTTCCCAAATAAAAACATCATTTCGGAAACGGAAGATATCCGCAGCTGCCTAATAAATCTAACTTAACTGGTATGGAGGAGACACTGGAACTAGGTTAAGACCTCCCTGGTGGGAAGTGAGGCAAAGGGGGGGAAAATAGGTCGTAAAGAAGGCCAGAGGGGACTGGAATATGTCATTCCTCATTAAAAACAGCACGAGATTTTGTTCTTACCTGTGTTTTTTTGTTTTTTTTAAGAGGTGATGATTTAGCATTATTTTAAATGGATATTGAATTAGGCCAAAAATCGGGCTCGAGTTTGCCGGGGTTTCAATCCATTACTAAATGTGCTTCCAATGTCATGTGCCGGGTTATTTCTGAGATACGCAAACACATAAGTACGGAGCAAACGCCTCTTCCAGCTAGCTTGCAGCACGCGGCTCTCCTCCGGCCCGGCTGGCCCCGGTGGGAACGCTGTCTTGGGAAGGGAATGAGCAGCAGAGTAAACAAAGTTTTGTTGTGTTGTTTTTGGAAAGGGGGCTGCTCTCCAGCTCTGGATTTGCAGTTCATACAGATTGCTCAGCTGTCACATTCAATCAGGTTCAAACAACCAGCAAATACGTAGTGGCAGACTATTTATTCTTACCAGGAGTGCTTGGAAAACTAATTTTCTGTTTAAACACCATCGTGCAATGGGCCTGGCTGCTTTAAACAAGATGTAGGCACATATTTTGTTCCCCATCTGCCTGGCACAATGGGGCAGACAGAACAGGTGAAAACCCAGCCGTGACATTGGAAGCGTATTCTGCTTTCTGCAGTTCAGGGGTGACAGTGGCAGCTGGTTTGAAACTCTGAGTTTTGCTGTCATCTGCTTTGCGCCAAACCTCACAATGTGCAACCACACACCCAAATGCATGCAAACTTTTCTGCCAATCTGAGCTTCCAAAAAGATTGGGGTTGTGGAAATATTTGCATAGCCTTGTGAAAGCCTATGTCAGGAATGTAACATTGCATTGCATACTCCATTTTATTGCTTTTCCACTCTAGTGCTGCTTTCTACAGTATTGTATGACAAACTACTGCTACTGTCATAGCCCTGTATGACTTAACATGACTTAAATAGGGCTTTCCTGTGGGAGTGCCCGTGGCTGACCTGGCTAACACGAGTGCCAAGCTCCCCAGACAACTGCTAGCTGAAGACATACTCCAATGCCAGTACTATAATCTCAGAATCTGCAGTCCAGGCTCATCTTCCAAAAGTGTCCAGTGGGTCTCAATGTTTTAGACATGAGACACCCCATATCAGATTGAAGGCATCATTTTGTGCACTGAGCAGCACCCCGATTTCAAAAGCTCATTTATTACACTGCTCCCCTCCGCAGAGGGACCAGAGGATACACCTGCCCTTATGTGCTTATCAACTCATACTTCCTGCAACACCATTCAAAGCATCTCCTAGCACCCTGGTTGGGAATCACTGGGCTAGGCCACTGCAGATCCTGGGTTTCCCTTGTTCTTCCTTCAAAGAACTATTTCTGTCTTGTGCTTTTTATCCTGCAAGCTGAATCCCTCCAC
The DNA here is from genome assembly GCF_001723915.1 of Gavialis gangeticus. Classification (NCBI taxonomy): domain Eukaryota; kingdom Metazoa; phylum Chordata; order Crocodylia; family Gavialidae; genus Gavialis; species Gavialis gangeticus. The sequence continues at coordinate 21,755,372 of NW_017729001.1, forward strand.
GAGCTGCTAATTTATTACCTCCACTCCTGCCTTAAGCATCGAACCAGGCAAATAGCTCGCAATCTCTCTTTGCCACGGGCTGCTGTAACCAATCTCCCAGGATGTTCAATTTCCTGCCAGCCCAGCATAGAAATAAATCCGTGCCCAGGCACCCTCCCCCTGTCACGGACTGCGCGAGCAGCTCCGCATGCGTCGGGGACAACAAGAAGACAGGCAGCTATTCTGTAAATAATTCAACGCTGCGGTGATTGATGGGAGTCGGGAAAGCAATGGTGGAAATTGGAACACACAAATTTACAGCAACAAGGGAAAGAAAAAAAGAGGCAAAGAGCTTAAACAATAATCATAGGTGTGTTGTGGGAAGTGCAGGATTGACAGCACAGGGAACGGAGGCCTGTTTGATCCTCAGAGCTGTGCTTGCCATGGGATGGGGAGAACATAGGACACAACGAGTTAGGCGTGATGGGGAACTTGGCACCCCTATGCGGAAGGGGCTAACAGAAGCATAACTAACTACGCTGGTTCCCTGGCCGGGGCAGAAGCAGGGAGGGGGATGTATGTATGCATGCAAGTGTGTGTGTGCATGTGTGTGTATAGGGGGGTGGGGGTTACCCTGCTTGTCACCCCTAATTACGCTACCAAGGGGCTCTGCTGCACCCCAGCACTACAAGAGCTTAAGGGGCTGGACCAGATCCTTGCTGCCTTCCCATCACTCCTAACACCACTCACAGGCAGCTAGTGCCAAGCCACTTAGATCTAAGCAGGGGTGAAGAGTGCTTGCACAAGGTGGATCTGGGATAGACAGCTTCATCCTGGTGAATCACGGCTGCTGAATTTCAACAACGATGAAAACAAAGCGAGTGTTCAAAGCGCCCGATTCAATATTCCCTTTGCAACTAAAACCTGGGAAAGATGCACCACGGCTAAAAAGTTCAGGCTAACGCGAAGCTGCGATCCTACCGCCTCTCTTGTCTTCTAGCAGGGCCAGAGAAGCCAAGATGGATTTTGATGGTAAACACAAGGAAGATCAAAACGACCTCTAAACCTGCTTTACATGCCAAGAACCTGCATTAAATGGCAACAGCTTGCCTTTAAAAAGTGAAAGCCTTGAAGGTAATGCCTACCTAGTTCAGGCCTACTGTTGCCCTTGGAGAGGGGTTTCTGTGCTAGAAGTCAAAGAGCAAAAGCATGAGGGACCAGTACATTAGTGCTACAATTCATGTCATTGGGACTGAAATTCAGCTGGTTAGGAAAGCTCCCTGGGATGCAAGAGGTGCAAAATGGGCCCAATCAGAGGGAAAAGCAGAAAAAGAGGGATTTACGGGGAATGAATAACATGCTCATGACAACATGACCTCTTCCAAGCATCTCCTGGATAATGCTCACTTTCCTGTGGCCTGCAGTGGCTCAGACCAAGACAGGAGACCCATATCAATTAGCTTCTTTCTCCATGTCGGCTCAACTTTAGGAAACCATGGCTCAAACAGAAAGAAAAATCGACTGCCCAGCTGGGAAGTGCTGCAGACAGACAGAGTCTTGGATGGCAAGAGTCAGATTTTCTCCACGTATGCCTCATTACCGGTACAGAGACACATTCTTCCTGCCCATGCTGAGAAGGCAAAAGAAATGTTAGCAGTTGCCATGTTCTCCTCAATAAGGACCCTCATTGTGGGAGTTGTTATTGAGCACCTAGGTACTCAACAGAAATAAAAATCGTGAGCCCCTTGGTAACTCAGGTTTCACCTTGACTGTTTCCCTTTTTTCAATGAGCCTCCTAATTTTGCAGTCATTCTTCTGCAGTATTTTTGCATCGAACACACTCCAGTTAACCACCTCTACAGTCCTCACGCAGGTTATTATTTACCTTCCGGGCTCATGTGACCTTACAGGATGAAGTACTGCATTATCTTGCCTTCCTGAACAAATACCATGAAAAAATGTGCTAATTTGCATCACTGGAGATTTAAAGCACGCAGTTGCTAAAATTATCGGCTGAATTCTTAGCATGTGCCAAGAGGTTCAACTTCCTTGACTTCAAAGGAGTCATCTCCATTGACACCAACAAAGAATCTGGCCCTGTAGGTATACGGTGCCCATCACCATAGCAACTCAGTGCCAAGGTTATGTCTTTGCAAAGGAAAAATAATTGCTTCTCATAAGGGAAGCTCTCAGGCAATCCAGCAGAGCTCCAGTCGGGCATCACAGCCACCAGATCACCATACGAGTAGTTCACCATCATACGCTGCTACTGTTTTAGCAAAAGGAGGGTCTCCAGAAATGCTGGCATAGCAAAACCATACAATACTAATGGCTTTTACATCCTCTTTACTCCTTCACTTACTAAAGTACAAGCTCATTGCAAAGCACTGAAGTATGCTGGACAAACATCCAGTAGAGGCAAAAAATAATCAAGACTACTTTTTCATAGGCCCTTTCATCTGAGGATCTTAAAGCATTTTAATTAAGAATGGAAGAGCATTGCAGCTTCCTTGTCATGATGGGGAAGCGAAACCTGTGAGCAGGGAAGGGCCTATTCCAGGGCCCATTCAAGTTAGCAGAATCACTGCAAATTACTTTAGTGGGTGACAGATGAGGCAAGTCAGTGCACAAGTCAGGGATGTGTCACAAAGCGTCTTGAAAAAAATTTCATTTGCTTCCCATGCAAAATGTGCAAAATGCCGGTCACCAACCATGCCGGAGAAGGGAAGGCCAACAAATTTTGTTTATGGGCTGGTACATCTTTATAAGATTTTTTTTCAAGGTAGAAAACTCACTTTCATCCTTCTGCTCCAAAAACTTGTTGCTTCCTATCACAGACATGTATTACCCAGTTTAGCACCAAAAAACCAGGAACGTTTGCATGCTGGAAAGTATTCCCACTGCCACAGGTTCAGCAGCAGGGCTGAAGGACCCCTGACCCCTAAGAGATGGTTACTTAGATAAATGCATACAAACATTTCAGAACAGGCATCCATTAATGCACTCCAGGCACTGCTAACATGACTTGATATGTCATAAAAAAGAGCCCAACATCACTCAGTGGAACAGGACAGTCTCCACTAGCAACTGAAAAAAGATCTCCCTCTTCAACAACTGCATGCCATTATTTCCCTTTCCCCCACTCCCATTTTCAAATGCCTGGGAAATGAGATTAATTTAGTGGTAGGCAGACCCAGTCAGCGGCTGTGATGGGGAGAGAATTCCTAACCCTACACAGTAAATGCCTGACCCAATCATCACCCCCTATTTTTACATAGATTTGAGCTGTGATGCTATGGCCTGCAGAAAGCAGCAGCCTCTTAGGTAGGTGCACTGTAAAACATTTAGGACCTTACACGTCACAATTAATACCTTAGAGGTCCCCCTGGAAAGGCAGAGCACATTACGGAGTGCTGGCTGAATACACTTGCATTAGCAGGTACAACTCATTAGGAAGTCAGTAGTAAAAAGCCTGGCAATTTTTTTGGAGAGCAGCCCCAAGAGTACTGGGAGGTTTCAGAATAAGCAGTCAGACCAGCAGCAGGGAGACTGACATAGCAAAGTCTAACCCCAGTACAGCCAGGAACTGTAATGAGAGGTCTTCGACCTGAAGCAGGCTCAGGATGACAGAGACAAAGAATTAAAATTAAGTGCCCCCATCAACTGGCAGTAAAATGTTATTTGCCCCCTGGCTCCCCAGAAGGGAGCTCGAGTACTACAGAAGGAAAGGCAGCAGTTCAAAGAGGCCAGACTCACCTGCAGGAGAAGAAAGATATGATTTTGTCCTGTAAATTGAAATGCACAGCTGATAAAGCTGACTTCTAGGACACACAGGCCTAAGCCAGATACTGACCCAAACCTAAAGATGGGCCCTTAGCAGTCCCCAGCCGACAGACCCAGCCTAGGCTATGGTCGCTCAGCAGGTGCCATGTATGGTAGAGGACATGTGCGTCCTTAGATCAACCAACAATCCTGAAACATGGAAGATATTGTATTTTGCCATTTGAAATGCAAACTTCACAACATGAACAAGGAAGAAACCAAACTCAGCAGCAACATATATTTTCCAAGCCTGGACTAAAAATATTAACATCGGATTTATGGCACTCTACATCCTGCTAGCCATCTGATAACCCCAGGTAACCAGCCTGCTTGTCACCACATTTTGTCTCCCAAACAATTTGGTATTTGCATTTTCAGAGAACAGCTATTTTTAAATAACTGGCTTCTTTTCCACCTTGGAGAAATCATAACAGCTACATTTTCTTATTTGCCTGATGAAAGGGGCGTGGGCCCAAAATCTTGCAAGAACAGTTTTTTTTGCAACTATTTAGTTGGTGTAATAAAAGATGTCACCCAACAAGTTTTGTCTGTGTATGGTAAGCACCTAAGCTAGCTGTCAACTACATGATCCAGGTACAAGTAGCAATTAGCGCAGGCTGCAAAACCCACCCAGAAATCATGCTGGTGTGACTAGCCTGCTACCAATACTAGTTTAAGGGTAGCTCCATGCTTCAATCACTGCTACAAGAGTGAGACAGATAGACACAGTAGACACAAGGACACGTGCAGTTTTGAGAAAGACTTATCCGTGCTAGACATGTTATATGAGTCACTGTATTTATGGCTCACTGAAGGGCAAATCATGCAAGTCAGGAGGCAGATAGACAAGTCTGAGAAGCTCTGCCTCCCCTAAAGGGAACAGCGTACCCTGGTCTGCACATCCTGACAAACAAGCAGCAGTAACAGGCCAGAAGAGAAAACTCTGATCTTAGCTTAAAGGGATTCATGCACTTGGTACCAAACCAACGGGAACACAGAACCAACACATTACGAACAAGCAATTGGAGTTGCCAAGCCCTGTGCAGACAATGCATGATATCTGGTAGGTTTAGTCTGCATGTGAGGCATCTGTTGCTTTATTCATTTTCACTGTACGCTCCGAACAGCTAAGGTACTGCACTTTGCAAAAGCCCACTGGTCACTGGTTGACTCCACCACTGTCTCTGAGGGAAAACGAGACAGTAGGTCATGAACTAGGGTCAGGCTAGCTGAGGATACCCACAATAAACTACAAGGGCTAAGTACAGACAGTCAAAAAGCCTGAGGCTGAATTGATTCAATCTTTTCAGGTTTGTCTAAGCTGCGTAGATTGAACCGATAAGCAAGTGAACAGACATTCACTTTTGATGCCAGAAATGCAGCCACGTGCCTGCAGTGGCCCGGACCAGAAGCCAGGGGATGTTAGAGCATGCCTCCCTGCTCAACCAGAGCAGACAGCTTGGGCCAATGCTAGCCTGCCCACCCTGTGAGGGGGTAGGGATGTGTGGGAGTAGTGCGAAGCATCCTGGGAAGCTGGGGGACTGTGAGTTAACTTGAATCTGGAAGGGATCTGGGACAGACGTTCAATACACTGATTTAACTGAAATCAGTTAAGTCTGATACTACATCCATCCAGGTTTATCTTAAACTGGTTTAAGCCATTTTGAAAGCAGTTTGTGTGTATTGAACTTCTATTGTGTTATAGATTTGAACCAGTTTCTGATCACTTATCCTGGTTTGTGTGTAATTTCTGTCCCTAGCCAAGGAGACCTCAGCCTTAAAACCCTGGTCTGGAGGGAGGCACACAGGACATTTTGCCCCAAGCAAGGTAACAGCTGGAAGTCTGAGGCCAGAGGATACAGAGGCCATTAGGGGTTCAGAGTACCTATGATACTGTGCATCTAAGCTCCCCTTGGCCCTAGTGGGCTCCGGCACTGCTGGCTGTTTGGTCACTCTGCCACACTTCCTGTGGACACACCATCTGTCATCCCTTTGGAGAAGCAAGACCCAGCAATGCACTGCCTCTGGGCCCGGGACCTGTGAAGATCCCCCATGACATCCCAGTAGTTTAAGGATGCTCTTTCCTTGAACTCCAAGCCTGCGGGAGCTCCAGTGCATCAGTAACCCCTTCTACGACAAACAATAATGAGCGCATGTAACACGCAGCCCTTGCAACGTGCTTACCGTCTGCTTTAGACAGCACAAGAAATAAATCCAGACAAAACAATAAAAGGCCTTTCCTCGCCTCAGTTCCTTCACCACTCTTGAGCATCCTTTGGCTTCGAGTCAGTCTTACTGCCCATGGCTTCTCCTCTTGTTCCTGCAGCCAGCCAGCCATCTGCTTCTGGCCTCTCCTCCTCTCGTCAAAATAGCCACGGCACATGGCCACTGTCTTCCCTTTATAAAGCCTCAGCCCATTTTGGGACCTTCTGATCAGCCTCATCAGGTGATTCACTGCTCAGTCACTAACCTATTAAGGAGGAATACACATCCTCGTCCATTGGCAAGGAGTCAGAGGAGGGGCACTCTGAAGTGCTTTAGGTTAGAGTGAAAGGCTGTCGAGGCGAAAGAGACTTAACGGTGGGAGTCTACTACAGACCTCCCAACCAGGGTGAGGAGCTTGACCAGGATTTCTTGGGTCAGCTCACAGAGGTAGTGAAGGCTAAGGATGTGGTAATCATGGGGGACCTGAACTTCCCAGACATCTGCTGGGAAGAGCAGTCAGCCAGGTCTGAACGCTCGCGTAGGTTTTTAGACAGTGTGCAGGACCTCCATCTAACCCAGTAGGTGCACAGCCCCACCAGGGGGGACGCCTTGTTGGACCTAGTGCTGGCCATGGGTGATGACCTGGTGAGGGGGCTGCGGGTGCTCGACCACCTGGGCGACAGTGATCATCACCTGCTGGAATTCACCATCCAGCGCAAGGTGGCAAGGGCATGCAGTAAGGCAGCGGCCCTGGATTTTAGGAGGGCAAATTTCAACAAGCTAAGGAGGATAGTTGGGGAAGCACTGAGGTCCCGGAGGGGAGGGGAGACAGGTGTCCAAGGAGAGTGGTTGCTCCTCAAGGAGATGATCCTCCAAGCCCAAAGGAAGGTAATCCCAACGAGGATCAAAGGGAGCAGAAGGGTACATAAGCCCCCATGGCTCACCAAAAGCATCCGGGAATGTCTCCTTGCTAAAAAGGTGGCCTACACCCAATGGAAAGAAGGGGTCATCACCAAGGAGGGCTATTCTGCAGTTGCT
>NW_017729001.1:21762617-21765325 GCF_001723915.1 Gavialis gangeticus
GCTATTTCACGGTCAGGGCGGCTAGGGTCTGGAACCAACTTCCAAGGGAGGTGGTGCAGGCTCCTACCCTGGGGGTTTTTAAGAAGAGGTTAGATGAACACCTTGCTGGGGTCGTTTAACCCCAGTACTCTTTCCTGCCATGGCAGGGGGTCGGACTAGATGATCTTCTCAGGTCCCTTCTGACCCTAGAAACTATGAAACTATCTAGGCAGACTGCTTTTCCTGGTCTGGCCACCTTCCTTGTCCATGGGTGTTTCTGCTTGAATGGAAGGTATCAACATTCAGTGACCTTCCATTTCACCCCAAGATGGGGGGAAAAGACAGCAGATAGCTTCACAATTGGAACGGAGTTGGTATCTCGAGAGATATGCACATATACAAAGAGCTCATTATCCCAAACTGGAATTTGTAACCTCTACAGACATTCCCCAGATAGCTACAGCCTTCCACTCATGTGGTAGGAAGCCAACATGAATGAGATCTGGATCTCACCAGCTGAAAGGACTGTGGGGTCTTCATCCTTCCATAGCACAAGTACCAACTTGGTCACTTCCTCCCTGGCCTTCAGCAATTGATAAAACTACCTCTGAATTAATCCAGGCAATATGGAGCTGGCATGCACAGGACAATGCATCCCTTGCTCCTGAGAATCAGGAACAGGCCTCAGAGAAATGTACAAGGAGCATCTCATTACTCTGAATCGCTGAGAGAACAGCAAAGGGAAACAATTGCTTACTGTCCCTAATCTGTCAACAGCAATGCTTTAAACCGATAGAGGAAGGATGAGCTCGTATATGGTTACATAAAAGGACTTACCTGCCTCCTCATTAAAAAGACATCTTCTCCTACCAACCTAGAACGTGCAAACTGTTTTGCTTCCCTGCAAGCCTTTTCAGACCTTGTACAAACTTCTTTTCTCTCGTCCGACCTGTCCAGTCGGGGTCACCTAGCTGACAATTCATCAGGGAAATACAGCAGGTGGTTTTTAAACAGAGGCGGCTGCCTGCGATGGCAAGAGACCAGGTCACCTAATGGTAGGTCACTTCATGCAGAAAGAGATTTTTCTAGAGGAGCCGAGGAAGTCATGGGGAGCAATCCAGAGAAACTACAGTCTGTCCATTGCCACCAAGAAGCCTGGGTAAGACCATCCTGCAGAAGGCACAGGTGCCTCTTTAATTGAGAGAGAAAGGGAGAGATGGCTGCAGATGCAAAAAGTAAGAGCAGGCTGGTTTGGTAGCAACTTGGGGCTCTCTCCTACCCCAAGAAAAAGATGCTTTCTTTACTTTTCTTTTCTGTTTTATGCTTTTACTTTTCTTTTCTTTTTTTGCTAGCTTGGCCAGTCTCCTGGTCTAGGCTAAGCTTTCAACAAGCTTTCTCTCCAAAGGACTCTCCCTTCCTGTCCTCCCAGCCCCAAAGTTTTAGCAGTACATGTGTGTCTGAAAGAGGGACTGAGTTAGGGAAAACACTTCCAGGAGCCAGAGGACGACCTGCTGAGGGTTGTCTCTAATACGCAAGGTCAGGAGATAGGCCCTGGAGGGGGGCTCCATCAGGGGAGTTGTGGGAAGACCTCTCTCAGCATGGCACAGCGGTCACACAAACACGTGGACAGGTCTGCTGCAAGAAAAGCTGAATAGGACAAAGAACATGCCTTCCCTCTATTGTACCGTGTGTAACACAGTGGACATCTGATCTTAACTGAGGCTTCTTGGAGCTTGTAATATAAATAATAATACAACGCTCTCTAGCTGTAGGGCCCAAAGGACTTTCCAGCAGAAAAGAAGTAGCATTTCTCCCCCGCACCTGTAAAAGAGGATAATGGAGGCAAGAGGCTGACCAGCAACAGAAGAAAAAAGGTGTAATTAGATGAAAATGTGATTTCTTTTGGTATAGGCTGAGCCTCCTACAGCTGAGACAACAAATGCAGAGCTGTATCAGTGGAGTTGCAGGAAACATCTGTCTCAGTGCATGCCTCTCTCTCTTCCAAGAGGAGCTTTCGGTGGATAGAAGAAAGCCCCGCACCCACCCCCCACCAAGTGCATGAGTGAGCAAATGCACATGGGCTTTGCCTCTGCAACAGCAAATGGCTGTCAGCTGGCTTGATTGAGTGTTCCTTTAATGGAAAATCCTTTCTTCCAAACAGCCTAGAAAATTTTCTCTCAACTGCAGCTGGATGTTAAAAGTCACTATATAAAAACATTTAGAGCTTGATTGATCAAGAAACTACTTCTTGGAGTGGTGCTGATGATTCTTGAGGCAGCACACTCATTCCAGGACAGTACTCAATCGATACCGCGGTGTGGTGCCAGAGGGCACAGGGCTACTGAAGGAGGTGTTTTGCAGGTGAGTCCTAAATTGGACTCCTTGAATCTACAGTCATAAATATCCTCTGGCAAGAGTGTGAGTAATGGCCCTGCTTTTCTGGTCAAATTCCAATGAGGGTAAAGACTCCACCACCCTAATTTAAATTCCTACCTATTTTTCAGCCTGATGCTTCCTGTCCTAGACTCTGATTATGCTCTGCTGGAAAGCTGCACCCAATAGGTTGCATTTCAGCGGTGGGTGAAAGCAGTGCCTTCTGGCAGGACATTGCAATCTTTGGGCTAGTGGCTGCTAGGTCAACACAGGCCATTACTATGATGATCTGTAGCGATTTCCTTGCATTTCTATGATCTGGAAGTTCTTGGTTCAAAAAAAAAAAAAAAAAAAAA
>NW_017729001.1:21765427-21770228 GCF_001723915.1 Gavialis gangeticus
GGGGGGGAGAGAAGGGGAAGGGAAACCCACTAAGAGAAAATAGCACTCTCTTATCATCATAAATAAGGAGAGAAGCTGTTGGGGGCTTTAGCCTGAAGACTCCCCCTTCTTTCTATGCTTTGTGCCAGCTCACATCATACTGAGGACAGACAGGATGATGGTGTGGTGTGGGGGGAAATACTTTAGTTGTTTTATACAAGAAACACATGATAAAGTTAAGGAAAAATGAATCCTCCACACACTCACCAGCCAAGATCTAAGACCCGCAGAATGGTCCCTTTGAATCGTCCTATTGAGTTACTTCTGCATTTTAGAATAACTTGCTCGCAGCAAATCGGGAACATCAATGCGGTCTGCCTTTTCCACATGTAACAGGGAACAGAAAACTGAGAGAGGAGTTGTGAGCTCACGGTAGCTAGTGGGTGTAGCCACTGGCCTTCATTTCAAACAGATGTGAGAAAACATTTTCTAAATTCCTATTTGAAGTCAGAGGGGCATCCAGACCAAACCCAAGATGCATCCAAAGCCATACAAAAATCAGGACTATGTGAATGGAGGCCCTACTAGCTGCTGTTTCCAGGGGAGATGTAGGGGAGCAGGCAAAGGAGAAATGCATAGAAACAGAGCGGAAAGCAAGATTAGGTTTGAACAAGCAGCAAGTAGTGTAATCCCAAGAAATACCTGGAGAGAGAGACAGACAGCGCGCCGTGTTGGCAGGAGTGCTGGCAGCAAGAGATTGGAAACTGTCTCTAGCTGTTGAATGCCTCCCCTCTCAGGAGAGCAGGACATGGGGCATTTTTTTGTGAATTAGACTGCAACCAGGAAACACCTGCCTCCACCACCAGCTGCTCATGCAGGAAACAACCTGTGAAACCCCAGCTTTGAAATATGTGCTGCAAAACCTTCCATACAAGGGACTGAAAACAGCCCAGGAGGGACATAAGGAATCAAAGCTTGGATTATTTTGATTACAGATCACCTGCAGCTCTTAATTGGGGCCCAGGGCCCCATTGTATTAACTGCTATACAAATGCCTAATAAAAAGATAGGCGAGTGTACAGTCTCATTGAGTAGGCTGGTAAGTACAGGTCTTATCAGAAAAAAGACCTGCCTTAATTGCTGCACATCATCCAAGCCCTGTCCTACATGGAGAGTGACAGTGAGATGTGGAGGAAGGTGTACAGAAAAGGAGGCATCACCGGCAACAGGCTGGGAAAGGAATGTGCTCATGTGAAATGGGACCCGGGGTGAAGGAGACCTCAGGGCACTGAAAGCAGGTGAGCAGCAGAGTAAATCAAAGCTGCTAAAAACAGAAGCTTCCTAGCTGACTATGCTGCCATCTTCAAAAAGCAAGGAGGATTTGGAGGCAGATGCCGACAGGGTTAAGTGTGGTGGGAGGACACAGCGGGTGAGGACAAAGGCAGCCAAGTTCGTGAATGAGGCATGCAGAGTAGTTCTGAGTCCAGCGGGGAGTCCTAGGAGGCAGTGTCAGATCGTTGATGGAGAGCCGGTCAGTAAAATGCTGAGACAAGGATACTGAGAGTGCCCTGAGTTAACACACTCCTTAGACCCCAGGTTTGTTCACTCAGTGCTGTAGTAACCAGGAGAGACCCTCAAACTTTCATTTAAATATGCCCCAAGAAATTGAGATGCTCCATGGATAGGGAATATTCAGTGCCACTCATGATCCCAAGCCCGGCCAGACAAGGGCCAAAGTGGGGTCCTCATCTCTTCTTCGCAGTTACACAGCACAATTGGTCAAGATGCTACCAGAGCCAGCCTTGGGGAAAATGGCACCCTGGGAGTTGTATTTTGCCCCCTCCCAATGTCAGCTGCACTGCTCCAGGCAGAGGCAGGGGCGGCAGAGCGCCAGGCAGGCGGGCACCATTGCTGTCACTTGCACTGCCCAGTCCAGCTCTTCCTGAGCAGTGTCTGAAGGCAGGGCTGGGTTAAGCTGGGCACTGTTCCTCCTGCCTGCAGCAGGGCAGGGGGAAAGCCCTGCTGTCCACATGGGCTGCTCATGTGTGTGTGGCACTTCCCTGACCACGTCACCCACCTCTACGGCCGGCTCTGCCTGAGACAGCACCACTATGAACTGTGAGAGAGAAGGGGGCAGACACTTGATGCCTCAAGGCTGTTGAGAAAGTCTTGCGACTGCTTCCTAGAACCTGTGAACTGCTTTGCTTCCCTGCAAGCCCCTTTAGTTCCTGGACCGATTTCTTTTCTCTCGTCCGACCCGTCCAGTCGGGGTCACCTAGCTGACAATTCATCAGGGAAATACAGCAGGTGGTTTTTAAACAGAGGCGGCTGCCTGCGTTGGCAAGAGACCAGGTCACTTAATGGTAGGTCACTTCATGCAGAAAGAGATTTTTGTAGAGGAGCCAAGGAAGTCATGGGGAACAATCCAGAGAAACTACAGTCTGTCCATTGCCACCAAGAAGCCTGGGTAAGACCATCCTGCAGAAGGCACAGGTGCCTCTTTAATTGAGAGAGAAAGGGAGAGATGGCTGCAGATGCAAAAAGTAAGAGCAGGCTGGTTTGGTAGCAACTTGGGGCTCTCTCCTACCCCAAGAGAAAGATGCTTTCTTTATTTTTCTTTACTTTTTTTTGCTTTTACTTTTCTTTTCTTTTTTTGCTAGCTTGGCCAGTCTCCTGGTCTAGGCTAAGCTTGCAACAAGCTCTCTCTCCAAAGGACTCTCCCTTTCTGTCCTCCCAGCCCTAAAGTTTTAGCAGTACGTGTGTGTCTGAAAGAGGGACTGAGTTAGGGAAAACACTTCCAGGAGCCAGAGGACAACCTGCTGAGGGTTGTCTCTAATACGCAAGGTCAGGAGATAGGCCCTGGAGGGGGGGCTCCATCGGGGGAGTTGTGGGAAGACCTCTCTCAGCATGGCACAGCGGTCACACAAACACGTGGACAGGTCTGCTGCAAGAAAAGCTGAATAGGACAAAGAACATGCCTTCCCTCTATTGTACCGTGTGTAACACAGTGGACATCTGATCTTAACTGAGGCTTCTTGGAGCTTGTAATATAAATAATAATACAACGCTCTCTAGCTGTAGGGCCCAAAGGACTTTCCAGCAGAAAAGAAGTAGCATTTCTCCCCCGCACCTGTAAAAGGGGATAATGGAGGCAAGAGGCTGACTGAATGGCTGAGAGCAGCAGACTATGTCTCCTGGCTGCTGGTCCCATGCTGTGCTCCCTCCACCACCCCCATGGCAGGGTGGCCAATACGTGCTAAATTGCAGCTTTTCCCCTCCGCAGTCTCTAGCATGCTGAGAGACGGGGAGCTTTTTTTCCCCCCTGTAAGTAAAAGTGCCTCTTCCCTCAGTAAGTGCCAGATCCCATTTCTGCCAGCATGAAAAGCGGCTTCTCTGCTCTCAGTGGCTCCAGGGGACAGCTGGAGTGAGACAAAACCTTGAGAAACTTTTTAAAAATGAAAGCAAATTCCTTATTTTGCCCAGTTATGTGCTAACACTGGGCAAATTTCTAGCTTTGAAAAATAAAACACCTACAATTTTTGTGACAATCAGTAAAGGCGCCTGCACTTCTGCAACAGCAGAGGCCATCTCATATGGGGGCCTAATAATAATTTGGCTTTAATTAACCTTTTCTGACTGGGGAAAGAGAGAATGGGGACAAGCAGAGCTTCTTGCCAAGATGCACAGCTGTATTAGAGAGAATTTGCACCCAAATGGGCACCTGCTAGTCAGTCACTTGCCTCCCTTAGCTCACCAAATACTACAACAATAACCTGAATCACTTACTTTTATTTCACCCATCTGGCCCCAGCAGGGTACTGAGGCTTGCTGGAAAACTTGAGTACTATACAAAGAAGAAAGCAGAGGTTTTGTACATGCTGGCCTTTTGGTTTCAACCTGGCATTATTTTGCAGGTGACGTTTAGGCCATTTGGGGGCTTAAATATCTGGTTGGCCCTGAGTCATAATCCTCCAAGAATGGCCACAGCAGGTAAGTATTATTGTTCTTGGATGATTCGCCTCAGAGTAAAGGAGGAATAGAGCTTAAACGACTTGCCCGAGGTCACCGAGTAAAGTCAGCGGCAAAACCAAGTGCTCGAAGACATAGATGCTTGGAGGGCCTCTCAAAAAGGGAACATTTCAAAACCCAAGGAGTCACAACACGAAGTTTGCTTGCTCGAGCCACTCGCACTCCCTGCCTGCACATCCACTATCCATTATACAATAAACAGTGACCTCCCTTTCCTCCTGGTGCTTCCTGATCGAAAAATATGATGAGCCATAATTCGATTTTCAAGCACTTTCCCACTCTGGTGCCCCGTCAGTTTCTATAATCTTGTTTTGTGCTGTTCCAGATGGTTGCTTCCTCTTTCCCCTGCATGCATTAGCTCTGTGGGGCTTTCAAGCTATCCTCTTTTGAAGCTCTTCCAGGTTATTGAACCACAATGTTAATGTAGCTTGTTTCTCATCAGTCGAGGGCAGAGTACCTGGCACATCATTTATTTTCCATGTTTATTTATGTCAGGGGAGCCCTTAAAGGCGCTGTTTGAAGCTGCCTCGGTCTCTGTTCTTCCAGAGGATACCTCTTGCTCCTGACCAGCCTTCCCTGTAGGTTTGTGACCCACGAGGATTCATGCAGACTATGCCTGGCTTTGCTGTGTGGCCTCGGGGGACTTGCAGAGAACAGCATTTCCCTTCTCCTGGATGCACAGCCCTTATTCTTGCCTCTTGGATATCAGAAATGGTGCATGCAGCCTGTCATTTTTAGCCGAGCCTCCACTTCACCCTAGTTTCATAGTTTCTAGGGTCGGAAGGGACCTGAG
>NW_017729001.1:21770239-21770485 GCF_001723915.1 Gavialis gangeticus
ACCCTAACCCAAAGCACCTCAGAGTGCTTCTCCCCTGGCTCCTTAGTTCTTTGAATTCAGACTGACACTTGCACTCCTACCTAAGCCCCTAAAGTCAATGGGAGTCTCTCTTAATTGCCACAGACTTTGGACCTGGCCCATCTTACAAGTCATAGGTATCGACTCCAACACAACAGCTATAGGCATCCTGCGTTTATCAGCTCGCAGAGAACTTGAAATCAAAGCTGCTCCATTTCTAAGCAAAAC
>NW_017729001.1:21775485-21784140 GCF_001723915.1 Gavialis gangeticus
TCCTGCGTTTATCAGCTCGCAGAGAACTTGAAATCAAAGCTGCTCCGTTTCTAAGCAAAACTCCCTGCTTTTTCTTCTGGCTGCCAGCTGTGCAAACTTGCCCTGAGCTCAGACATGCAAGGCTGACTTCTCTCCATCCCACCCACTATTATCACCTAGAACACTGCAGATCAGCTTCTCCTGTCCCTGAAGCCCACTGGCGACGTGTAGGGGGTGCACATGGGTGCACATGCACCCCCTGAGATCGGCCATGCAGCCCCTGGAAGCGCCAGCCACAAAACTGGAAGTGCACTTCTGGTTTTGCCACTGGCTCAGCGATTGGCCGCTGGGGGACCCCTGTCGGCAATCTGGTGCCCCTCCTAGACTTGGGTGGCACCAGTCGCCCATGCCGAAGCCTCTCTAACTTTAACAAAGTGAATTCACATTTCTGTTGAGGTTGCCTCAAGACTCTTACATCCTCCTCCTTAAGGGATTTGGAGCCCAAAGTTGGCCCACACCTGTGCAGTGCCTTTTGTCTTACCACTATGGCATTACTGACACTTGGGTCCACCCACTTCCTGGGCCCAGCACAGGTGGGTCCAAGACTATGTGGTGGATCCAAGAGTACATGGGGCTGATGATGACCTACCACTTGATACATAAGATGGCTCATTTCCTTTGAGGTTCACAGTTCAGAGATGGTTGCACAGAGAAATTATGGAGGCTTCTCTAAACTAAGCATGGTACCTGGGGCTGCTTTGAACTCCTGTGATCCAGGGAGTTGAAAGGTAGCCTCTGTTGCTTCTCTCAACCTCTCTCCGTCTGACCTGTTTGGACTGTTAGCATTTTGGGTCAGGGGCCGTCTCTCATGCTATGTTTGCATTGCACCCGGTTCCTGATCTCACCGCAGACTGGCAGAGAGGGGAGGGACAAGAAAGCAGAGCAGGGTAGAAGCAAAGACAGGAAGCAAAAAGCAGAGCAAGAGAAGGAGATTGAAGTGGCACTTGGGGAGGGTGCAGAGATAATTTACGGTACTCCTGCCAAAGCACTTGGCCCCTGATGATATAGATGACAGTCACCTTTGTTTCCACCACGTGGCATGCCCTAAAGAGGTAGCTTGGCCGCACAATAAGCACTGCTTTGTTGAGATCCCACTAAGATCAGGATGAAACAACCTCCAAGGCAATTGTCCTGTTTTTCCACTGGTCAGTTCTGCTGGAACAGCAGGAGACAGCATTGCCCCTCTAAAAACTGCACATTGGAAAGCAGCTAGTGAAATATGGAGCCAGCAGCCAGATCCTGGCCTAACACTGGCCCAAGGGAAATGAAGCCTGGGCAAGGAGCGATAAGTCTGACATCTCTTTTGCTCAGTTCCAACAGAAGAAGGGGTTTTTTTGGTTGTTTTGGGGATTTTTTTAAAACATTCTCTCCAGGTAGCTGGAGCATATCCTTGATAATAAGGTCACAGAGGAAGAAATTTTTTTCCTACAGTGTACATGATCTTCAGGGAATTAGGTCCCTTCTTCAGGATGACATGAAGAAGTGACCCACAGGCTGAGGGACTGCAATTGCTACATTAAGTTCAATCAAGCTGTACCATCCTCTTGCTTACATTTTGCCTGCCTGTCCCTTTGGAGGGCCAGGTGCTACTGCTGGCACATTTCTCTCCACTTGCCTTTCTCTCTGTTATTATTACTTCAGTCTTACAGGCACGGCTGCAGTTGGTCACTCTTCTTTATTATAAATGGTTGCTGCCCACTTTTTGCAAATGTAGCAGATCTCGTCTTGGTGCCACTCTCTGCCTGCACCTCAGTTCACGTCCCGACCAAGCCAAGGGACTGGTATGTCACCCACACATGATGGATGCACCTCCTCCCATCACACAGATGGGCTAGGGTTGAGCCTCGCACTCCCCGCTGGCTATTGTATACCTTTCCTTCCCTGTCCCCAGCTGCCAGCCCAGCTGCTTCCAGCTCCTCATAGCCTCCCCACCCAATTTGCCAGGACATTGCTGCAAATTAGTTTTCCTTTAAGATTTCAAGGCTACCACTGAAGGAGAGTGCACTAAGTATATATTTCTTCCTATTGTCCTGGCAACCGCTGGTGCAATGAGACTTAGTTTCCCAATGGAGTCCCACCTTCTATCTGCTGGAGCAGTCAAGTAAGTCATTTCACCACAAGCTGGATTTTAAAGGGCTTTACAATATTAAATTATTTCTGTTACCGCTTTAAACCTGGTCAGGCCTCTTAAGGAAGAAGCCTGACCTAGTGGCTAGGCCCTGGGACACAGGAGACCCCAGCTCTGACACAGAGTCCCTGTGTGACACTGGGCAAGTCACTTTATTGTTCTCTGCTTCAGATACCAACAGCAGCAATTTTCCGTGTCACGGAGGTGTTAGGAGGTGCCCTGGTACTGATGGCCCGATAGTGTGATAGCAGGGTACCGATGGTACCCTGACAGTGCACAGTGCCATACAGACTACAGACCTGCCATGGAAAGGCATGGATACAGGAGATATTATTAGGCCCCATTTTAGAGATGGAGATCTAAGATGGAAAAAGAGCCAGCGACTCATCCCTAATCACACAGGCATTTATAGACATGCTCCGGGAGGTGGGGGCACTTTAATTAGGGAGCCGAGCTAATTAAAAGCACCTGAGCATCAAGTGTATTAGCATTCCCCAGTGGTGCACTGCTTTGAACTAAAGCTCATTGAACCAGCTTCAGTTCAAAGTGCCCCACCACCATTTTTCAGCACGGGGATGCTGACGCACGTTTCTGTGATTAACTGAGTCTGCTCCGATGCGCTGGATTTACAGCATGTCAGGGCAGCCTTGCTGCACGTCTATAGGAGCCCACAGTGCCAGAAACTGAAGCCAGGACTTCATAGAGCCACCAGCCACCCTTTCCTTCTCAGCAACATGGTTGTGCTGTCCCCCAAGCTGCCACTCAGAAGGACACAGCCCTTCACCCTCGGTTTATGATACCTGCCTCCCAGAAGAAAACTGGGAAGAGCTGCTGGTGAATCTGTAGGAAGAGGCAGACACTCACCCAATACCTAAAATTCTATAAGCACCGAAACACGGTGCTATTTTTTTCTAGGAGGAAGAGATGCATGTATTAAATGGGAGCTGTACAAGGGGACCTGCTAGACAAGAGACGTCAGCCCTTTAATGCTGGCAGGATTCGACTCCTGGGGATGGGTGTTTATGAAGACAGCAAGGCTAGACACACTCCTGGAGCCAATTGCTGCCGAGGCAGAGGCGGGAGATAAAGGATCAGATTAAGGATGAGGTGTTTTCCTCAGGTACGGATGGGAAAGAGGGACTTTGGAAGAAAAAAAAAAAAGAAAGATGATGATAGGAGGCTTGTGGGGGTGGCTGGGAGTGTGGGCAGCATTTCCCCTGAGGAACTGTGCTATTTCTGCCCACCAGATCTGCCTGGGATTTGAAGCCGACTGGTTTGCAGGGTCAGAAGCTATCCTGTCACTGGAAGGTTTCCTTCTACACCAGCTATTAATCAGAGTGCTTTGCACTTGCAAAAAGCACTGCAGTAGCTTTCACAGAGTGACAACAGGGGCTAGATGCTGGTGAATCGGAAGAACCTTGCTCAGGGCTGACCACTTGATCTGGCTCAATGACTCCAGGCAGCGCTCTCAAGAGGAGGCCAAAAGGCTGGCTTGGCACTTCCCAGAAGGGCAGGCAGAGCCCCCGAACTACAGAGGAGAGATAATTGGGTCTGCATGGAAATGATCAGCCCTGACAGTAGAGTAGGGCTACTAACTCTGCAGCTCCGGCACCAGGGTACAAAGCCACGGAGCAGATCCAAGATTGCTGCTACCGAAGTGATTTGCTGCCTCTGGGATCACCATAGAACAATAAATAACCATTCTTAGCCCTCACCCAGCCCTTTACAAACATCACCTAATTAGGCTGAACAACCCCCGTCAGCTAAGGTTTGCTATCCATATTTAAGAGAGGTTTAGTGACTTGCCCAAGGTGACAGAAAATTTCTGTGTCAGAGATGGTATCTGAACACAGCGCCCCCCCAGTTCCAGATCCTTGCTCGTCCCCTTTCTTTCACCTTGCATAAAACAAATGAGGTAAAACATTCCCAGGCTGTAGATAAAATTAGCTTTTAAAAGGACAATGCAGCATCCCTGTTCTCATCACAGCCTCTTGTTACCTTCTCCAACAGTTCTTCCCACCGGCACATACAATATTGTCTTGCTATATTTGGAGGTGCTGCAAGATGGGAGCGCTGGACACCTACCAGAGCGCAGGGGAAGGAATGCAATTTTCCCATCCCACCCTGGCTGCCCAGTAACAAAAGGGGGAGACAGTTTGCATTCAGTAAACAGAAGCTGCACTCTCATTACCCAAAGTGCTTCTCCCACTTGAGTTATAGTGACAGGTTCTTCGACACAAAACAGTAACGAACTTCCTGGCTTGGAGGCAGAGATTATAGATCAGTAATGAAGCAACACATGAGGAATTAGCTTATCCGATGTCCTAGTTCCACAAGAGGGCACCATCATAACATCAATACACATTCAATCCGCAGGTCCTACCGATAGGAAGATTATCAGGTTCCCTCCCCCCCCCCACTGCTTTACACACATACTTTGAGGCTGATGCAAAACCATTCAAGATTCATGTTAAATGAATCAAAAATCACCCTCCTTCCTTAATACCTGTATTTTGGGGGTTAATGTGCTGCTTCTTTTAAAAGCAATTCACTGCATTAGAACGCAATTATCTCCCGGGAAAAGGTACACCACGTTCTGTCTCCCCAGGCACAAACGCATGCTTCCCCACAGCAACTCCCACTAATGGAAGACCAAAAAGGAGAATCAATAGAAAGTCTCTCCTCGCAGCCCGAACCAGGCTCCGAGAACAAAACAACTGCCAAGCCCTGGAGGTCTGGCCCTGCTACCACTGCACCTCAACGCCTCCGAATCGCTAATGTGTTCAGCCTCATCGAGCCCCTCCAAGGCAGGGAAATGCCATTGTCCTCATTTTGCTACTTAGGAACTAAAAGGCACCCAAAAAAGTACTAGTTAAGTGGCCCAAGACTTGAAGTAGAGCAGGGAACTGCACCCGGTCCCCAACCACCACCCCATCAGGCCATTCTTCCACCATCCCCGCAAGAAATGTGCACAGGAATGTAGAGGCGTACGAAGAAATGAAACGGCATCAGAGGAGTTTAATGGATTCTCTGCTGGAGTGGTCGCTCTGCTTATTTGACAAATCTTCACTCCCCCAAGAGAAATCTAAGTGTACACAGCTGCAGTGAGAACAACCTGGGCATGAAAATATCACAGACAGAGCCAGGCATGGCTATGATAGAGTAGCAGGGTACAGCAGCACCAGCGTGCGAGTGAAAGGAATGCCCTGGAGTTATGAATGCAATAGGCACATAAGCAGGTTCCTATTTGTGGCTTTATGTGCTTGAAAGGAGAAGCTGTGGTTAAAACAGGGTCCTGAAGTGAAGGCCTCATCTACAGAGCAAAACTGCCTGGCATCGCTATTCCATAACAACTCAATGGGTGGGCACAATTGTGGGGGGGAAAAAACAAGCAAACTTTGCTCTGAAATAATTGACTTTGCTCACAAAGCAATTTAATTATCCCACCGGGAAACAACTTGTATGCTGCAAAAGGGTGTCAGTACAGAGGAGTTAAACCAGACTAAATCCTTACTCCACAACAGGTATGTCAGGCAGTTTCTCCCCTGCAGAGACAGTAAGCTCTCTGAGAAAGGAATAGCCTTTCCCTTGTATGCACTTAGAGGGCCTTGTATAATGGAGCCTAGAGCTTTGATTGAATCTCTGGGAGCTGCTGCATTAGAGGCAGAAGTGTTAAACATGGATTGCCAGGTTAAATTGCAGCTTCCGCGATACTGCCTCGCAGAGCATCCCAGTGCATGGTCCAGCCACAAGGCACAAACTCTTGCCAGTTCCAGATGCTATTATTCGAGAGCACCCACACAGAGCAGAGAGGCAGGCAGAACGGCTCCTCCGGGGAAATGCCTTCCTCTGCAATGGACTGACGGGTCCAGGAAGGACCTCTGCACCCCTGGCAAAGAGTTATGATGAAGTTGACGGGCCAAGCCTGGGAAGACAAGTGGCCCCGCAGCCTCTGCTTATTTACTGCATTCTCAGCCGCTGAGAGGAAGGCGAGAGGGGACAATAACTATAACACTGACTTCTGGAGCAGGCGAGACTAGGAAGAGATATGGGCCTGGTCAGACACAGCGCACAAATAATGGGCAAGCAGTGGAGGGGGCACAAAAGAGACGGCTTGCTGACAGAGACAGCTTACGTGCCACAGGGATGCTAATGGCTCACACCGACTGACACAAGACTCGCATTCTCATGCACGGAGAGGAAAAACAGCTGGTTTAATCCTGGTCCACGCTTGATAATCAATTGGACAATAGCATGCAGGTGCTCACCGGTGTCATACAATGGAGATGCTGCTATATCACAAGGCTACATGCCTCCCTCTGTGAACTTCTCAAAGACAAAGCCTACCCTGCCCTCAGAGAGTGCCCTACTGCAGAGCCCACACTGCCCGGGTGTGCCAGCAAGCTCAGCTTTCCAGCTATGGCACCTCACCCACGCACATGCGAATCCACTGACCTTCAATGCACACCTTTGCACAGCCCGGAGGGTAAAAGCGCAAAGGGGTCCCTCCTCCTAGCCCTGCCAGCAAGCCGGGCAGCTCAAGCACAGTGCCTGCAGTGCAACGCGGGAAAGGTGACAGATGCCAGGGTGCAGACAAGTGTCTTTCGGCACTCCAGCTCGGAGGCACTGCCAACAAAAGGCAGGAGTTATCAGAAAGGCACACATGGACACACACCGACACACACACGGAGCCAGGGGACGACACACATGATGGAACCTCCTATGGGAATGACCCGCGCAGCTCACAGTGTATCACTGGCTCTGCTCCATCACGGCGCCATGGAGAGCAGGGGCTCAGTGCTGTGAAAAGCAATGTCGTTTGTAATATTGGTTTCTCGAGCTCACTTGAGAGGAAGGGACTCAGAGCTGTTCAGCTGAAGCAGCCTCTTTTCCTGCTCATTTCCTTGTTGCTGTGTGTGAAGAATTGGCCGTGGCATATTTCTCACAGCAGCAGGATAACTCCTGCCACCGCTTTTGCAGTGAGGTCACTGTTTCCATTACTAATGCCTCTTCTTGGGTGTTTAGAAATCAGCTGCAAAAGAAAGTTCTCCCCCAACATAAACTTGGCATGAAGTCCTAACCCAGAGCACATTTTTCCTTAACAGGTAAAGAGGGGAAGAGACCCGACTTCCAGAGACGTTGAGTGCCCATCACTCTCATTAACTTTACTTGTAATCACAAAAACTCAGGAACCGAGGGCAGCCTGGTGGCCTCAGAGAAGCATGGACTTCTTAACAGGAGCCAGCTAGTGCACACTGATTTGTATCACTTATACAGCAACTTAAAAAAAAAAAACCTAAACCATTATTCCAAGCTGCAAGCTAGGCACTGCTGTGATTTTGAAGGCAGGGAAGAATGGGTCTTAATTGCCCAGATACATAATGCTGAAAAGTGCTTGTACAGTAACAGCATCTCATCTGGGGCTTTACTTTGCCTAGTTGCGATCCTTTAATAGCCTAAATACACAATGAATGGTAACGATCTTCTCACCAGGGTCAAGGGAATGAGGCATATTGAAAGTTTGCCAGCCAAATGGGGGTGGCTGACGGGTGCAAATGCTGGCGATGCTGTCCAGTTACGCTAGGGCTTTGGGGATGACGTTTCTGTCTAACGACGAAATGAACCATGCGCTGAACCAGGCATGCTTCACTGCGAGGAGGTTAAGACCTGCTGGGAAATGCAGTTTTGTACTCAGAACCTGGGCTTCGTATCGAATGAGACATGCAATTTGTCAACTCAGTCATTCTTCTTGTTCTCTTGAGCACCCAAGTCGGTCACAATCTTCCTGCTCAGGATATCAGGTTTGGAAAGGCGTGAGGCTTTGGATTTCCACGTGTGGACTCCTTTAACAGAGGCAGTCGGAAAGAAAGCAGTTCTTCCCATGAGGCCCCTTCTTTACCAATACTGTGTGGGAACTCCCATACGGTTTATTTAGACCACCTAGACTCTGTAGGACATTAATGGAGTTTACACACCAAAGGAAGTGACACAGATACCAGAAATGCCTCAACAGTGTTTCGGGGTGTAGGTTGTAGCCGTGTTGGTCTAAAGACACAGGCAGACAAGGGTCTTTGGGCGAATCTGATATCTTTTATTAGACCAACTTAAATAGTTGGGGGAAAAAATTTTGGCAGCCAGGTTAATCATCCTTCTGCACACCTATGACATGCATCTACACCAAGAGGAAGAACTGGGGTCTTGCGTCTTCTGGTGTAGGTATGGTGATGCCAGGCTGATGCCAGCCTCTAGCTTTCTAGAAATACCAAGAGTGAGGCCTGACAGGAGAATATTGGGTGCTTAATAAAAGCCAAACCCACAACCTCTTTAGCTGTGTTTTTACACAAAATGAGTTGTAGAAAGATCTGCGAGTTGACTAGGGAGCTGCCTTTCACAAGCCCAATGCACCAGTGACACGAAGGCTGCGATGGTTTAGACCAGTGGTCTCCAAAGTGGGGTGCGCAAGATGATCCACTGGGGTGCGGAAAGAA
>NW_017729001.1:21784238-21791146 GCF_001723915.1 Gavialis gangeticus
TATATTGGGGGTGTGTGCTCAAAATTTTTTTACTGATAGGGATGCACAATCAAAAAAGTTTGGAGACCACTGGTTTAGACTGTATGGAATGATGCAGAGCAGCGAGGGATTCACAGAACGGCAGCGAAACGGAGAACAAACAAATGAAATAAAAGCCATTTTAATGCCGGGAATTTATCAAAGAAGCAAGCACACTTCTTGGGTGGCCCTGTCAGATGCCATGCTGCAAGCTACCATGCCGAAGGGAAGCAAAGAGTCTGAAAGGAAAAGGAAAAAAACAGACATCACAAGGGGATGACAATCCTATCGCTCTGCAGTAGGGGCATGCAACTTTGCCCCAGCCTCTTTACAGAAGGCACAGCCCCTGGGGAGCGTATCACTGTCTTTACTAACCACTCAGGAGCAACCCACAGTCTGCTCAAACCAGGGTCCAGCCACACTTCTGAGCCACTCATGGGCAGAGCCAAAAATTGTGCTCAGCTGCCACAAGCACTAGGGAGTCGACTCAAGTTGGGTTGCACACACCATTAGGGCTGCAGCCATCAGGAAGGGCTACAATTTGTGGTTGATGGTTATGTCACAATCAAGAGATGGCCCTAAACCATGAAATGATAATCCAAATGCCACCAAGCCTCATCACTGTTTAGACCTTGGCTGGGATCCATACCTCATCATGATCTTTGATCACCTCTTTGACCTAGTACAGTAGGATCCTGGCTCACGACTGGGGCTTCTAGGGGCAATAATGGAACAAATCATAACAAAAAAATACACACCTCCATAACTCCTTTCCGCCTGAAGGAGCCCAAAGCACCTCAATGACTAGATAGGTTCAGGAATTCACTATCCATGATGATAGCTGTTTAAGCATGTCCAGAAGGCCATGCAGCACTTTAGGACGAGTGTCCCAGGCTCTGGGGTGACGCTGGAATCTTCCAAATTGTTGCCCAGCTAAGACACTGGCATTAACACTCCTGCCCAGACAAAAAGAGATCGGGGACCCCAGAAACAGGCAGTGCCACAGTTTTGTATCTCACTTAGACAGAGAGGCCTTTAAAAATGTGTCCACTGGCAGACCTGCCTGCAAATCTGAGAGCGAGCGGTACAGCCCCATTCATTACGAGCGACAATGTCTGGAGGGATCTGGAGCCACCCATTCAGGGCCAAACTTCACCAGATCAAAATAGGTAGGACCTTTTGTTAAAAGAAGGTGCATGTGTTCCCTGCACCCTATACACACCCTCTCCTCCCCACTCAATTCTTCTCCCCCTCTTTATGCCATTCAAAGTCCCCAACTTAATGCCCAGCAAGTAATGAGTGAATCTGATCAATTTGGACCAAATGCTGCTCTCCTACCAGCCCCGAAGCTCCCAGAAATGCAGTCAGTATCTCAGAGGCTGGCAGTAGGTACTGAATACCACCTTCTCCCCCCACATAAGCGAATTTCCCAAGGGCTCACTATACAGGCACCTGACACGGACTAGCTGGAAAGCAATTGTTTCTCTTCTTACTGTTAGAAAAAAAAGCCACAGCTACCCGATTTGCGCAGAGGGTCTGTTCTGCCAACCCTTGAGAGATTAAACTCCACTCCCCCCAACCCCAAATGCAGCATGGGGAAAATCCTGATGGGCCTCAGGACATGCAACTCCCCTTGACATTGAGGCAAGGCAGGATCCTTAATCCTCCTTATGTTGTGTGCTTTGGCTCCTTTGTACCCGACTCTTACAGAGCAGGAAAGCCTATGCCTTCATTTCTCTTGCAATGAAGACCACTGCAATGGTGTTTAAATGACACTCAGGCAGCCCAGTCTTTTCTGGCTTGCCAGGCCCCCACATGAAAGAAGTTCATTCCAGCTGCAGAGGATCCCGTCCACCAGTAAAAACCAGGAGATTTTTTGCTGACCACAGAGCAGAAACTCTTCATTCACCTCTTCCCAGGAAAGGTGCTACTGCCAGCCAGCTGCATCCAATCAACCCAGAACTCATTTCATAAGGCAACTGGTTTCTCTCACTCCCAGATGTAGGTGGTCTCGTTGAACTGTAAAAAAATTGAGCATGCAGTGTCACAGACAGACTGGTCTGTTGGGTGTTCTCCAACAGCGATGAGTTATACAAAAAGGAAACGTCATTTTGGGTTTGTTTACATGACAAGATGATACAAATCAAACGTGTACATCACCTTCCAGTGCAGGCCCGTGACATCCGCAAAATTGCTTTCGTATACCCGAAAGATCAATATTGTCAGGATGAAATAGTATGTCATCCAGTCTAAGGTACTCAGCCCTGCCACGGGCAGCCACCAAGCAGAAATGCTCTTGAAAGTAACGTGGAATAAATATACTGCCACCCGCTGTTCTCACCACAAGCTATAGATCATCTCTGGAGTTCCCACAATAATTATTCTCTGTACACTCAGTTTATCCCAATCTGAGAATTCCTCAGATCCAATCCAGTTCTTTTACACTAAACCATGATGGCTAATCAAACAGCCCGAGTCTCACATGAAGACATCGTTCTTTGGTGAACCTCTGGTATTTGCTTCATCTGAGGTCTTTTACCTAAGCAGAAAGCCATCCCATGCAATTTCCCATGGTTTCCTTTACAACTCTCCAAATCTGCTCAACTTTCATGGTTTCTTCTACTCAACCCTGCACTCCTGCTTCTGTGTCTTGTTGGGGTTAACTTTGGGTATGTGAGTTTTTCTTTATGTAACATCAAATCTCTTAATTCTAGGACCCAGAGATCACAGATAATCCTCATAAAAATCTGGGGCAAAGAACATACACACAGATGCGTATGCACAAGTCAGGAAGAGCTGCTGAAAGTCTGCAACCTACCCATTTAAAGTAATCTTGATTAAAGAAAGTGTTTCTAGGAAAACAACTCATGTCAGACCTCGGGTTATTTTCTGTTATTCCAATGCCTCTGCTCTCAAATACAGATCTGCTCTAGAAATGGATGTTAATCTGGGAAAAAAAAAAAAAAAAGAAAAAGGATACCATGGCATCCCTGATTTGCTGTCTTTCATGCACCAGATGTGCTTGATTTTCAAGGAAGATTTCCCACCCCCCTACAATCAGCCTTGTAGAGTCAATCGGGAATTTGAGAGCCATGCTGGGTCTTTTCCATTTCTTGAAACACAAAAAGTAGGAAAGGCTTTGTGGGTCCAACTCTGCCCTCCATGAGACCTGGGCAACCCCATTCCCTGGAGCAGGTTGGTGAAGGGGCTGGGAACAATCCTACTGATGATACACGAAGTCTTGTGCATCTTCACCTGTAATAATGCATCTGCAGAACATCAAATTAGGACATCAGTCACACCTGTACAACCCTATCGTTTCACAATTATGTCCTCAGTGACACCCATGTCACACTTGGGTCCTTAAATGAGCTGGTATAGCAGTAATTAACTGGACCCACGTGAGCCATTCTGTGGATGTTATACAAGATGCTACAGAAGCCTCTCTGTACTGCAATAGCTCTGCAGTAAAATCTTATCCTGGGCACTGAAGTCAGTAGATCTGTCTCTGACAACAGGCGGTGGGGATCTGCTGAGTAAGAAGATGCTGTATTTTATATAGTCACTCTCCCCAGTGAAAGTATAATTTAATGGCGGCAGATGACAAGGAGCTGGCTTTCTAATTAGAATAGCAGCCTATGTGGGTATAGCAACTTCCATCCTGGACTATCACTACTCTCTTTAAGAGACGTTAGTATCCATCTATGCTCAACTACAACTAAGTCATCAGCAGCAAAAGGAAGGAAACTTTGGGCCAACAAAACCCAGACAAATCCCAGCCCATGTTGCTTTGTAAAGGCTTACCCAAGAGCCATGCACTTAAAACTGAATGGAGCTCAATTATCTGCCTCGGTTAAATAAAAACCCAAAACAAAACACTAGATCAGCTCTGTCAGGGTGTTAAAGCTGTGGTTCCAAGGCTCCCAAGGGACAGATTCAGAAGTGAGGCATAAAGCGGTACAAATGACACACTCATAAATGAGCGTGGGATGAACAGAGGGGAAGAACAGAGCACGAATTAATGGCAAAGTGTGGGCTGAAGAGAGTCATGGGCTTATTTTAGCAAACAGCTTCTTACCCTCCTGGTTACCCCTTTTCTTAATGCAGCCCTCTTCCCCTGCTCTTCTGCATTTAAGTCATGCCAACAGGGATTGCCTTGAATCCCGCTTTATAAGGGTTTATCCCTATTTATCCCACTTCTTGCTCACCTGGAAAAAGTGACCCCCCAGCCTTTCACACTCCTAGTTCAACACCAACAATAAAGAAGGGCAAGGATAGGGGAAAGCTAAGTCTAATAAACACCCCCTCAGATACCTTCACTAGAGATATTGGAAGACTTCCATCATCACAGCTTCATGTCCTGGCTCAGAACCATCCCTAAAAGCAGAGTCTCATTAGAGCAAGTAATTTAGCTTAACTACCACCAGTAATTCAAATGCCTGGGCCCACAATAGCAACAGAGCACAGGGCTAAATTGCATTACTGTATCAGGAGGCCTGCTGCTCTCAGATCTGAAAAGGAAGTAGCAGTTCTCACCAGCCAGAGTTTTAATACCGGATTAAATGCTTTCACAGGAGCTCTGTCTGTTTGAAGGCTTCCAGCCAGCCTCTTGTCAAGACAATTTAGGTTGCATTGTACCTCGTCTTCAAGAGGTATCTTAAAATATAGCCAACAATGTATTTCTACTAGGAACTTAGCACTCTTGGAAAGAATACCTGAAACCCAAAATAGCCAATATTCCTTATTAAAAGAGAAACAGAAGTTAGAATAGCTGGGAGGCTAGGCTCAGCTCCTTATCTATGTGCTGTTAGGCTGAATGCACTATTGTCTTGGGATCTATTTTGGGGTTTGTTCAGGACTGAAAGATTTGCCATTGCAGGAAGCAGAATGGAGCTCTGGCTGACACGACTGATTTTTACTTTCCCCATTAGCAGCAACAAGACGTTAGGAGGATGTTGGGTTTCTTTGATAGCAGCAAAAGCCTATTTCTATCCAGGGCAGGATTTCTCTTTGAATCGGCTAATTATCTCAAGCTTTGGCTCATAAAACAAACGTGCCATGGAGACATGGCAGCCTATCACAGGCATCTGAATGCAGCGGGGTGGCAAAGCGCGTCTGGACTGGGAGGCAGCCTGGGACAGAGGCTCGGCAAAGGAAGGGTTGAATAGCGTCGGTGGCTGCGGACGAGTACGGCGGCAGAACGCGGCTGTCTGACACTGGCAGCAACAGGAACGCTGCCACTGTGCTGTCTGCCTGACCGGCTCCGCAGACTGCCGTCCTTTCAGAGACAAAACCCTCCAGCCCCTTTCCCAGGCATTCAAGTGCACCTGACTTTGAAGAGAGAGTGCCGGAGGAATGCAAAGGGTGATTGTCCCTGAAAGCTTGCAAAGAACAATTTTTCTAACTATTTAGTGGGTTTAATAAAAGAGATTGCATTTACCCAAAGACCCTTGTCTGCCTGAGGAATGCAGCACGCAGGAGGCTGCTTAGTCGCCCCTATAGGAACTCCTGCCCCCCTCCCCGCCACCAGCTTGATCACGAGCAGAGAAAGAAAGCCCTACGTGTCTGCTCTCGGTTTGCCCATTAGAGCCTGGCTGGATGGAAGAGCATTAAGGGGCTCTATCAAATGCTGCCTGGATTCAGCAGAGAAGCAGTGACAAAGGCAGTAGCAGTCGTGCCTGCCATAGGAACAAAGACACTTTTGGGGCAGGGGGGAGCAGAAGGGGAGAAAGGCTTGGTCAACAGCCTCGGTCAATGAATGCAAATGCTTCTGGCTCCCTTGGAACACATCCACTGGAAACAACATGAGATGACACTGTGAATACGAAGCAAGGAGAGAACACTCTTTCCCTAGGACAATGGCCCAGGTGCAGGCACCCAGCATCCTAGATGCAACCTCTGGGACGTGATCAGACGGCTCCAAAGAGTCCAAGCTGTTTTCCCGACACAGCCCTCGTGCAAAACTTTACTGGGACTCGCACGTTCTCTGACTTCCTGCAGCAAAACCCTTAGGTGCACACCAGTGACAGCAGCGTGGCCGCAGCAGCCCTCACTGCCAGTCTGGACACTGTGCTGCCCTGCATGGCATGCCCTCAACAGGAGAGCCCTTTGGCCACCGAGCCCCTGAAAAGGCATGTGTGTTTTTGCCCTACCTCAACTCGCAGCTTTCCCCAGCAACCAGCCTCAGCAAAGACTTTCCTGCATCTGTAGCAGATGATAACACAGCCCCAAGTACCAGTAGCTGGATTGTAACAGCAGGCTCCTAATTTTTAAAACGGCAGGTTCTCAAAAAAGTCTCTAGTTCAACTTCCTTGGCATACAGATTCCACCAAACTGGCCTTCACGGACAACAAGACTGGACAGCAGACTTCCTTTGCAACCTGATTTCAAGCTCATTGAAGCCAGCAGAAGTCTCTCTTCATGCTTATTACTATCACACAAAGTTTTTTTATTTTTTTCTGCTCCCAGACCATCTCAGAACCTCACCACCATCAAAGATGCAATTCGAAAAAAACATTATTATACACGCCTACAAACAGTGCTTTAGACCCTACATCTGACACAGTCTTATAGCATTTTTTAGCTTAAAAAAAAAGGGAGGCAGGTCAAAATGATAAGTATTAATTTCAAAAAACAATCTATGTGCACGCAAGGGCAATTTCAAGTCACATTTCATTCCATCTGCTGTATTTTATGCTGCCTTTGCTAGGAGAGCTAATGAAGAATAATAAAAACATTAGTAATCAACCTAGATTGATGAGCTGGGCAGGATATTTTAGCAGTAATGAAATCTGGAGGAACGTACAATATTATAATGCTCTGGCAGGACTCTGCCAAACCCTGCCTTTGAATTATAGTCCTCTTCGGTGTTGCTGAACTTTAATTTGGTC
>NW_017729001.1:21796146-21797537 GCF_001723915.1 Gavialis gangeticus
GTAATGAAATCTGGAGGAACGTACAATATTATAATGCTCTGGCAGGACTCTGCCAAACCCTGCCTTTGAATTATAGTCCTCTTCGGTGTTGCTGAACTTTAATTTGGTCTGGTAGCACTGTTTTATTTTAAACAACCCCCTAGCAGTGCTGGAGAGGAGCGTACCACCTAGCTGCACCCTTAATTCCCTGCCTTTGTCCACATGGAAAGCCACAATTTGCAGAGGGGTAAAAATGATTTTTGAATGCAAAACCTCTGTTGACATCGTGCTGTATTTACTCCAGAGAATTGTTGCAGGGATCTGATTTTTCCAAAGGTTAGCAGAGCTATTACCATGGTTTCATGCCTCCTAGTTTTCAAATACTTGATTGAAATGCATCACAGATCTTTAATTTTTTTATTTGCTTCAGGAAGTGGATGTCAAGGAAGTCTTATAAGTGCCCGCTGCACGCCTCGGTATTTTCCTGAGAAACTCGCACTGGCCTCTTGTTGCTGCTTATGACGAGGAGCAAACAAAGCCTCCTTTATACTCAGATTCTTTTTCGATTCTCTCAGCGATGTCAAAACCAAAGGGAATTATTTTGCTCTCGCCCTTCACACGTTCACACACACGCACAACTAAGGGAGCCTTGCACACGCCGGAAGGGAGAAATCACAGGGAGGGAGAGTTATTGGAGCTCATCTCGTCCACACTCCTTAAACGCGGCTTGCTCTTCACGCCGAGCCCCCGCAATCGCCCCATTCAAGGTTTTATGTCCCAAGCGCGGAGGCTGGCATCTCTTGTCGGCTCCCCGTGCAGGCGAGGGCAGTGCCACCCGGCAGTCGCCGAGGTCAGGCAGCGGCATCCGAGTCGAGCTTCCACATCCCACGCGGGGGGAGACCGGGGATCCCGGAGGCGCTTTTGGAGGCTCTTGGCACTGGCCAAAGGGGGACCTCAGAGAAGTTTCCGAGCCGTCCCCCGGGGCAGCGGGCTCCGCCGGACGCAGGCGCTCTCTCGGGGCGACATCCAGCCGGGGGACAGGAGCGGGCGCTCGCGCGGCCTGCGGGCGCAGGGGTCAGGGGCGCCGCCTGACCCCGCCGTGTCCTCCCTGCCACCTGGGCGGCCTCGAGGATGCTCCCACACCTGCGCGCCTGGGCTCGGCAGCCAGGGGGACGCGAGGGGACCCTGCCCCACCGCCCTGCTCCCTCTCCCCCGAGGCAGGGCTCCCTCCCTCCCCGGGGCCCGCGACTCACCACCCCCAGCGCGATGTCTGCGGGCGCCGGAGGATGCGGGGAAGCGGGAGCGGCGCCGGCTTCCCGCCCCGACAGCCACAGCCACAGCAGCAGCAGCAGCATCTCCCGCGGGCCCGGCCGCAGCATCCCTCCGAGCCGGCATCCGCGCCCCGCGCCGCG
>NW_017729001.1:21797548-21805614 GCF_001723915.1 Gavialis gangeticus
AATGAGGATGGTGAGTGGCGAGGCTAGGAAGGGACACCCTGCGACGAGGGGGAGGGGAGGAGCCGTTATGCAAATGAGGAAGGTGAGGGACTGTGATAGTGAGGGATTGAGGCGGAGGGGGCGGGGCTGGCATGCAAATTGGGGAGGGGCGGGGCTAGGAAGGAACACGCCCCGTGAGGTAACCCCGCCCCATAAAATGAGCATACAAATGAGGCTGGTGAGGGGCGGGGCTAGTGAGGGACGCTCGTTTGGGGGGCTGTTCCATGGTGGCCCCCAGCGCCCCCCCTCAGCATCCTTGTCTGAGGCCCCCCGAAGCCTGCGACCCCCCCGCCCCCTCTGAACGAAGGGGACCCCCGTGCGCTGCATCCCCAGGGCTGCTGGGCCCTGGCCCCCTCCTCCCCTTCCTGCGGGGGCCCCGAAAAACAGAAACAGGCTTTTCTCCTGCCCTCCCCCCGGGGAAGGCAACTTGAATCACAGCGCAGGGCACCCTCTTCGTCGGCCCGCTCGCCGGCTCTCTGTCTCCACGCACCGTGTGCCGCACGCGACTCCTGAGGCGCTGCTGCTCTTAATCATTTAAATCCTTGCCCAGCAGAGGATGCTTGCCACAGGCTGAGCTCTTCAAGCCGGGCTCCTGTTGTTACTTTGTTTTCGGTGCCTCTGTCTCTTCAGAGGAAACATGTCCAAAGTGGAGGCCCGGGGCCCTTACCGGCACACGCGCCGCTCCGGGCCGCCGCCGCCTCGGGCCGCTGCGGAGCGCTCGGCCCCGTTAGCGGGAGAAACCGCTGCCGACGTGAAACCTGATCGTTCATCTACTGTTCTCCTTCAGACCCGCAAGATTAAGTCACAAGAAGCAGTGTGGGAGAGGAGGACCACTAACCTGTCACATAAATGGGCCCATGGGCTTTAGCCCAAAGCAGGGAATACAGGGGCATATATATATACATATATATATATATCCCAAAGCAAGGTATATATCCAAGGGCAGGGTGTACAGACCGAGTCTGTCTGTATTAGCAGGCAGATTCATCTCCATGAAGTGGCAAGTTTTTGTTGGCCCCTTGAGCAGTCAGTTCAGACCAGCTCCTCTGTAAATTTGTGGAGGAAACCACAATGCCCCCAAGATCTGGTTACGCAGGGATCTCGCTCGTGGTGACTAAACCTGGGAGGAGAGAGCTTTGTGTGATGTGTCTGGTACCATGGCAGTGTAAAGTTTAGTAATGGCAGCTGCTGACAGGTCAGGACAGGGATGGTCTGGGCGACAGAACGGGGAGTCTGCCAAGGATCTTCTTGGGGTGGCCACTAGTCCGCGGGGGTGTGGGTGCACTCCTCTACAGGTAGGCTCCAGGCTTCCTCACAAGCTGAACGTCTCCCCCCTCCTCAGGTGACGCCCATCTCCATTTTGTCCCGTCAAGTTCACCGTATCCCAAAAGCGGGAGCTGGCGGGAGAAGTCTCTGCTGCTTTCTCCTGCCATCCACAGCAGCCTCTCCATGCATTCTCATGAGAAGACACGTTCTCTCCTTCTCCCTTTCCAGTAGCTCCTAATTTCTTTCTTCATCGGCTATTATTCTTTGTTTCATTTTACCTCAGCAGTGTATTATTTAACTTGCCAGCCTGCCTTATGATGCGGTTTCTACAGAGGATCCTCTATGGAGTGAAGTTATATTGCATTAAAGCATGCCGAACATTGTAGTAAAGAAATGTGCTTAGCTCAGGCTGTGCTTCCTTATATCTTTGTAAAGGATGCGATTATTGTAGCAGGTGCTGTGTAATACCAGGTCCCCTTACCCCAGAGATGCCCAGCCCTAGGTATATTCCCTGGCGTAATAGCAGCAGTGGTGCATCTTCCTACTGGCTGATTCCTCATCCAGGGGATCAATGAGAGCCGCTTCCATGTAGTGATCCCTGGTAATGTTTCTCACGGCCAAGAGCTCCCAAATCGACAAAAGTGCCAAAGTACACAAAGATAAAAATACAGGCACTATTTTTGTCATATGAAACAAGAACTCCTTTTCCAGTTCAAGTGTATTCAGCATCTCCATGGGGACATGGTCCTCTTTGCTGGCTGCTGGGTGGCCACCTTTTTTAGTTTTCAGCCCTTTGCAAGGAAACAGGCTCATAAGGGTTAAGATCACATCCTTCCATCCTCTCCAGCTAGTTCTTGCTATAGTCTGACATTAGCCCCCTCTCCAATGCTATCTGTTGCAACCCATGACAGGGTAAAAGTAGCAGCAGCTCCATACTGAATAAGATAATTCCTGTGCCTACACTGGATCTCTGGATATAGCCTGCCAAGGCCTAGCCTTAGGGGAGGGCAAACTGGGCGACTGCCTGGGGCCCCATAATTTTGCAACAAATGTCCAACTTGCTTATAAGTCATCAAAATTAAGCCTCTAAGGGGCCCCAAATGACTCTCTTGCCCCCAGCCCCGACAATCCTAAGACCACCAGGTCTAGGCATCATTGCTGTCCAACTTAGGCCCTGTATGGGCCCAGGGCAGCTGCTCTGTACTGGGGGTGAAATTTTACCTGGGACAAATAAAACACAGTTCTGTGCAACAGACAAATATGGCATTAGCATCTTCTGCTGGAGTCAGTGGATGCTTTCCTATGGACGTAAATGGGTTCAGCAGCAGAAAGTTGGCTCAGATGGCGAATAGTTATACTAAATATACTAGAGAGCCACACAACAAAACCTTGCTTTATTGTGTACGCAGCGTGGATCTTGCTAGTAAAGGGCCTAATCCTTCAAGGCTGCTATTCCAAAATCAGATTGAATTAATGACAGAGGCAGTTTATCAGTTTATATATGGGGCATTGATAGGGCAAGGCCCAAATTCCTCATTTCCTAACTTACTCCTTTTTAAACACAATGAGGTTCAGTGGTCAGGGTGGGGGCTCTGCATTTTATTGGTGCTCCACCCTGTACCAAACTACTGTCTCATCCTCTAGGGCCACAGAGTTGCAGTCAAGTTGCCTCTGCTGAGATTGGTAGCAGATTTCAGTGCGACAGATATATGGCAGATGACTTGTCCCAGTAACCGTAACAAGATCTCATAGCTTCTGCAATGCATTCTCCTAGGGGAGCTGTGAATCTGCCATACTCTTCAAGACAGATGGCGAAGCATGTCCTCACCATCTCTAGATACTACCAGCACCGGCCAGTGCACTGCCTCTTACTCAGCATTTGCAGCTTGGAACCAACCCCCATTTCATACGAATGCAATCAGAGACCGCATCTGGATCTGCAAATCAATGGTTAGTTTGTCTTTCAAATGCTTTAAGATTTATTCTGAATTGGATAGAAATGCAAATTTTGTTTTGTTTTATTTTGATTGATGGCACTGAGACGAACAAGAATCGCTTCTTATTGGCACCCCGGGACAAAATAATAATAAACAGTGACGTGGCCTCTTCAGTGCAGATACAGGAATTATTTTATTCACTGTTGGGTTGCTGCTGCTTCCGGGAAGGAGGGTAGCAGACAGCAGGCAGGAGCAGTGCAGTAGGGAAGGAGAGAGGGAGTCTTTGTCAAGGGGAAATGGCTATCCGGTTAAAAAAAAAGTAACCTGGGATACTTAATTTCCATGAAAACAAACAGAAACCCGGATGTTCAGATCCTGTATCTTTCTTCTACTAGTAAGCTGTGATGAAATCACTGAGCCAGCTCCTGCAAAACTAAAGGAGCCATGCTGATTTACACTGGATGACTGCGCGTGCCTCACAAGGATGAAGGGTTGTGTCAACCTGTTGGGATTCACGTGTTATTGCCAAGAATCCAGAGGCTGGTCTACACCACAGCCTTTGCTACCAGGTACTACTGTGCTCAAACATGCAGCACTGCCCCATACTCATTACCTCACAAACCAGAAACAGCACAGCCACCTGGCAGGTGTTGGGGACAGGTAGAATGACAGTGCCCATGACAATTAGCCCACCCAAATGCAGCTATACTGCTTCTGACTCAGGAGGCAGTGTCCACAGAGCAGCCTGGCATGTCTGAGGGTGCCTCTAGCTGACCCAGTCGGTTTGCCAGGTCGACGTGCCTCTGGCCTCATTTCATACCAGAGTTTCTGCTCTCTCAAGAACTTATCTTGCTCAAGGTGAACAGCACAGATGCCATTGGCTTGAGCAGGAGCATCATATCTAAATAAAGGTCAATCTACTGGGCATTAAATTTGAGCCTCTCCTATAACTCTGTCTCCAGTTCATCTTCCTCTAATTTCATTTTGGAAATGTGCCTGAATTCTCCTTGCCTCCTGCATGAATTCTCGTTATCACTTTGCCATTCTCCCACTTCCCCATATCTCTGTAGCTCTCCCTTCCCTGTGTTATTCTTTCTGAATCCATCTCCTCTCTTTTTTTTAAAATCTATTTGCATTCCTTCCTGCTGCCCCTGCCTCCTTTCTCCTTTCTGCTGCTGGTCTCTGTGTTTCTCAAATCCAGTAACTGTTGCACTGGTCACACTTATTAAAAAAGGTATATTATTTGCTTGACTCCAAAAGTCACGGTTCCACGCAAAATTAAGAAGCCCCAGAATACCTCTGGTCCTTCTACTGTTTCCCAATCGCAAAGGCATTATCTTGGGTATTCACTGACAGCCTGGAATTGCTTAGCAACATCATGTATAGTAATTTCCTGCTAAGTAGCATCAGAATCTCTTCTTATTAGGAGTCACTTCACTTGGCAGTTGACACAACTCTAGGCAGATCAAAATGATCCTTTGAAGGTACACAAAGACAATATAAAAACACAGCACTGGGGTACTGCACAGTAGCCATGTAAAATGCCACAGCATACTCTGAAGCTCGCCCCATCTGATGCTGTATCTCTTACACAGAGCATTGCTGGCAGTTGTATGGACAGCACTGAGGTTGTCTGCCAAAGCAAGTTCTCACTAACCGACGGTTACAAAATCAGATGTATCATGTTTGGGACTCTTACTGCAGAAGAAGGAGGGTTTCATCTTGAAGACACCTGACTAGGAGTAGAGATCTGGATGCATTTCCAAGCTCTGTCAGGGGCATCTTGTGTGAGCTTAGACTAATGGGTCCTGAGTACCCATACATCTAACTGGACATCATTTTGTTCTGTCTAGGATCTCCAGGTGGCTCAGCACCTATAACAAGCATGTCAAAGGGCTTCAGTTTCCCCTTTTGAAATAGCACATCACTTTGCACTCCGCTGCTTAGATCCTATGGTGATGGGACGCTGTAGGATCTTCTTCTGCCGAATGCCTCTTCCCTATTTGCGACCTAGGAATACTTTCTCTCATTTTGTAGAAAAGGAAACTGAGGAGCTATGTGATTGACCCACCCACCCACAAGCTGTCTGTCACAAAGAAATTATCCTTAGGGCTGAGATCCTGGCCCTACTGTGCCCTAGCTACAAGCGTATCGTCCTTTGCTAGCTCATTCTTCCTCACAGCGGCACATCAGGGATAACATCTTTGCAATCTCTGTCAGTGCTGGTGGCAACTGAAACAGGTTGACAGTGGGGTTTCTGGATCTGATGTATTCAAATTCCCTTAGGCTCCTTCCTCTGGTACTAAATGTAAAGTGTACCTATTTGTACCAAATCTAAAACATATTAAACTTGACGATTGCAATAGAGCACCATTCCCACAGCCATTTCTTGTGTGCTTGTATTATATATATACTGTAATCAGGCAGTTTCATATTTTTTGTGGAAATTTTCAATGCAGCCCAGATTAAATCACAGCTGCCTATCAGTGAAGGCAGGCGCAGTCTCCTTCCAAATGAATAATGGCTTGTGTCTTCCAACCACCTTTTTCTTTACGCAGCTGGCATAGCGTTCATACACCTTCACCAGGGAGGAATTTGGCCCACAGTGGGGGTGGTTCATAAAAGGACCGGATCATTTGATA
This sequence comes from Gavialis gangeticus, assembly GCF_001723915.1. Lineage (NCBI taxonomy): Eukaryota > Metazoa > Chordata > Crocodylia > Gavialidae > Gavialis > Gavialis gangeticus. The sequence goes on from NW_017729001.1 coordinate 21,803,433, forward strand.
GCCATCAGGAATGTCTGCCGCTATGATGGCCCATGTTTATTTCTGGCAATAAAACCACTGAAGTTTGGGAGTTACTCCAGGGATGACTTGGGCTCTGAATGTGAAGAGAGAGAGACAATTTTCTTCCCGTGCAAACACCATTGCTTGCATGCTTTAAACCATCTTCTAAAGCATCAGTTACTTGACTGAAGGTTGAGAGCATAAAGCTGGGGCTAGACAGACTGCTTTTAAATCAGTTCCTCTATTAAGGACTGAATAGGGAACACCTTATTCTCAGAGACACTGTGTGTGTTACTCACCTGAACAGGTGCCTTCCAGCCAGTTAGCGTACTTGATCAAGCAATTGTCAACCAAACAAGTAAGAGGTTTATTGTCTCGCCTTTTGATTTCTGCCTCTAACCCACTCCATGCTTGAAGGACGTCCTTCAGATTGAAGAGCAGAGGAGTTTTCTGGTTAGTCATCTTTAGTAAAAGGGATATTGGGAGAATCTGGATAAATGGCTTCTGGGCTTTCTTCTAAACAATTCTCCAACCTCACCTAACTGGGATTTTCCTCTGTGCCATATTGTACTGGGTGTTTGTAGTGGTGAAAGCAAGGAGCCCATTCATGCCCAGGTACCTGCACCTTTAGAGTCTGCACAGAAAGGAGCAACTGAATCTGGGATTCTATGGCTCTCTCAAAGACAGGCAGGTAGACAGTGGACAAAAAGGGGCTGGGAGGAGATGGAGCCTTGAGAGAGACAGCCAGCACAGACTGGGAAGGAGGAACCGGGTTGTGATTCAGAGTGAGTCATTTTCCTGTCCTGGTGTAAGGGCAATGCAATTCTACACAGCCATTTAGTTAGACTGAGCCAATAAGGAATAATGATAGGTGAGCACTTTTCAGGACTGTTGTTCTCTTTTAAAAGCATCAGAATAGGGATTCAGACCCTAAAGTGCCTTGGCTGGGTCCATTTGGTGACTCTTGCTTGGTTCAGGAACATTTGGTTCATTTGTTTTTCAGTAAAAGTACGCCTGAGTCAAGCTGGCAGGTGGGTCCCCAGAAGATAGAATGGATAGCAAAGGTTCCCTAGACCCAAGGAAACTAGATCGTTTGAGACCCTGGTAGTGCCATACCTAGACTCCTGGCAGCCCCAGACAAACTTTTAGTATCAGGCCCCACTTTGCCAGAGAGAATGATTTTTTTTGTTGCAAAAGTTGTTATCATATCTGTGGTACTGAAGTCTTTAAAAAATTCGTTCTCAATTAATAACATTACCAGTCCCATAGATGCACATATTAAAAACTTTTTTTTGCAATTGTAATTTTTTCCCCCCATTTTTGGGCCCCCTTTCTGTCTGGGTCCTGGTTCAACCATACCTGTGTCTGAGTCTGGTGGGGTTAAAAATAAACCAGGAACATCCATGCTTGGGAAAGAAGCTTAGGCTGAGGTTTATGCTATGTTCTTGCAGTTTTCTCCTTGCTCCTTGCTCCCTGCCTCCCACTCTCTCTCCTGCAAGTCTAGCACAGGCACTGGGAAGAGGAACCTGCATGCTACAGCTGTCTCTTGCTGAACTGGGCTCCCAGGGGCATGACTACTTCCTGCAGCATGGGACAGGAGTGGCTCTAAGGCTTCCCCCATGCCTGCATCAGCTAGGGACAGTGACAGTGGTATGCAGGTCCCTCCTTCCAGTGCTTGCTTCCTGTCCACTGGGGATATTGGTAGGTAGGGGACAGGCAGGCAGCAGGCACTGGAAGGAGGAACTTACACACCACTGCCACTGTCTCCGACTGAGCTTGGCACCCCCTAGCTGGAACGGGGCAGGAACAGCTCTGGGGCTCCCCCTGCATCTGGATCAGGCAGGGACTGTGACAGAAGAGGGGTGCATCCACATCACTGCAGTCCCAGAGGGCAGAAGCAAGTGGGTAGGCATACTTTGCTAGACCTGCCCTTACTGCCTAGAGCAATCGTCTCCAAACTTTTTTGGAGATTATTAGAACTTCTATATAAATACAAGATATATAAATAAATAAATAAAATATATAAATAACTTCTATATAAATAGAAGTTCTAATATTTTCTTCCCGCACCCCAATGAATCATCTTGCACACCCCCTGGGGTGCGTGCACCCCACTTTGGAGACCACTGGCCTAGAGAACTGAATATACCATACAGACAGCTAGAGTCTGGTCCATACAATC
>NW_017729001.1:21810614-21811119 GCF_001723915.1 Gavialis gangeticus
TAGAGAACTGAATATACCATACAGACAGCTAGAGTCTGGTCCATACAATCCCCATCCTCTTCAGCTACTCAAAATAATTCCCAGTGTGTTTGTCAAGGAGAGAGAAGTCTGACAAGCGACTGGGCAGGAGATTTCTTGCATGTTACTGAAATCATCGCAAATTATGATATCATTATAATGATACAACCATGAAGAAACAGCTGGGAGAGATTCTTGAAGTGCTTTCATTTTATTATATTGAGCTTTGCCTTTGAATAAAATGCTGTTTGATTACCATCGCCAAAAGAACTGCGAGGGAAAGGATCTGAAGCTCTAGCCCTGCAGACTCTTGCAGAGCATGGAAGAGTTTTAAACGTTTAAGTAGCCCTGCTGACATCAGTGGTAACTAATGGAAATGAAATGGAGTTACCTCTATCTCTCTGTCTTCTGGAAGAGTTTGGAAACCATCCACAAAATAATGAGGCAGACTGTAAAGAGGGTCAGAGAGCTGTGATACAAAAAATAT
>NW_017729001.1:21811248-21816627 GCF_001723915.1 Gavialis gangeticus
ACTGTAAAGAGGGTCAGAGAGCTGTGATACAAAAAATATGAATCTCGTAGTTAGGAAAAGGAGAGCGTGTATATTCTTGCTATGTTTACCTCTCAGTAAATGAAATACCTAAGTGATGCAAGTTGAACTCTACATAATTCTCACACGATTGGTTTAGTGTTAGGAGTGATTTTCATGGTAGTCAGCAGAAGGGCAAGTTATGTTTTCTTCTGTACACAAATCGCATTCAATGAGACAGATTTCGGATCTTTTAAGTGTAGTTTGCAATATGTATTCTTTATGCTTCATTTGCTGCAAATGAATGGCTCAATTAAAACAGCACTTCAACACATTTCAGCCAAAATATTTGTTTTGCACAACAACAGAAATAGAGATAACCTCAGTCAACTGTAAGTAAAAAAGAGAAGAGTTGACATATACTGCAAATACCTATTCATTCCAGTTCCAAGTGGAACAGAATCTCTTTTAGCACAAAACTGGTATGCAAAGCAAGATGCCTTAGCAAAACTGATTTACAAGTTACCCCTTCACTGAGCTGGCTGACTTGCCAGTATTTAGAAAACGCCAGCAACTACAACATATTTATTTGCTTTATATATGCATTCAAATTGAAACACACATACTTAAAATATTTTCACCTTTGTGCACTGAAGATTCTGAATATGAATTTAAAATGTTCTAATTATCTTCCAGCTATATATGCTACATGCAAGATGCAGATTTTCCTCTCAGTGTATTCAGCATAATTAGCATGTACGACAACATTCAGACAATTTAATTTCCCAATTATACAGCTATATTGAAAATACCCTTTGCATTAACTATGCAGCATTTCTTATCAGTGGATACTCTACATATAGTCTCTTCCACGTTGTTACGTCATTGAGGAATCTAGCTTGTTAGAAGGCTGAGAAATAATTATTTTCGACCCTATCAACCCAGCAGATAAAAATTACAATGCTTCAACAGACCAATAGTCCAGTCTCTCCAAAACTGGTCACAGCCAAAATACTTACATGGAATGGATAAGACTTCCACTTACCGAGAATACTTGCCTGGCTCCAGCTGGTGACCAGTTATGCTGTGAAGCGGGAAGATTGATGATATTTGTGATTTTAGCCACAGTGTTCCTCCAGATGCTAGTGTACTCCTGGGAAAAGGAGAGTCTTCTGATTTTTATTTACTTGGGCCTGATTAATTACAGCATGTGCCTAATTATTTGGCTCACTAATTTCACCAGCTTTAGAACAGATGGGTAACTCCACCCAGTTACTGAGTAGGATGCATCTGATGGCTAACAGAGGGTTGAACCAGGGAGTAGGTATCCATTAACAATGGGTTACCCATCAACTCTTTTCCACTGGATAAAAATGATGCAAAAAGAGGCATCTCGATGGCTTGAGGGACTCCTGATCACATGCAGAATTTTTCCAATTCAAAACTCTTCACTTTGAGGCCAACCTCTCAGTTTGCTAGCCCCAGTTGAGCAAAGAAAAATGATGGGCCCATGTGGGAGAAGCTGGCACTGCTGCTAGCCATGTTCTTCTTCTTCTGCTGATATTACAGTGACTCCTTTGCCTTTCATTGGGTGGTCTTTCATTGCTTGCCAGATAGCATTTTTACCAACTTCTCCACTTGCCCCTAGCTTTCTCTGGGCTCTGTCCTTGGTGTTTTTCCTTTCTCCACATCCTGCCTCTGGGTAGTAATCTCATTTGCAAACACATATTCAAATCTGTGGACAACTTGCAAATCTACCTTGTTTTATTTAAAACCTCTCCTTCTGTCCCAACTAAAATCTCCCAACCCCTTGGGTCTTGAATGTTGCAACATCCTTTTCTCTGGTTGTAACAAATGCCACCTTGACCTAATTACATCCATACAGAATACTCCTCCAGTGGTTACTATCCTACCTTTTCCTATCACTTTGACCATGTCACTCCTCTCTGTGTGTTACTGGGTCCCCCTTTTCTATTACATTCAGGTAAGCTCCTTATCTTTACTTCCAAAGTCTATCACAGCCTCTCCTTACTCCATCTCTTTTCTTTCTTTCAGCATCAAGGAACAGCTACATCATCCTATCAGCCTATGGTACCAACCTGCACCCTCCTTTACTACATTTTCAAAATAAGCGCCTTCATTCCCCTTCCACGCTGCCCCTCACACCTGGGAATTGCTCCTGCTTAAAAAGAAAAAAAATTGCAAACTACATCATTACGCCTCTTCAAATATGCCCCAAAACTCTTCTTTGCCATAAGGTCTTAAAACCACAAACACATACACTTGACCACAATTAGGTTGCTAAGGTGCTAAGGCCTATTATGCTGACCAAAACTGTCTGTTTCTTGGGGCTCCCCTGTCTCTCCATATCCATTTGTTCTCTCTTGCCCTATCCATAGACTATAAGCTCCTTAGAAAAGGAGCTGTATTTTTGCTTTGGGTTTGTACAGTCAGCGTCTGGCAGAATGAAAGCCTAGGGGAGGACAATGACTTCTAGGTGCTGCGATAATGCAGATAGCAAAGAACAACATCTGGCCCACAGTGGAGGCTCAATTCTGCTTTTCATTGCTGTAAAGTGACTAGTGAACAGAATCAGTAAAAACTGCACAGTGGGCATGTCTACACATGTGCTTTAATGCTCAGTAGTCTATTTTACTGCGTGTGAAAGCGTCACATCAAGAACCGTGCTAATATGCTAATGCACAGTAAAAATAGGCTACTGCGCATTAGGCATCACTAAAAAAGCATGCACGTTCACTACTGCACATTAGGGCAGCTTGATGCACGTTTATTTAGTACTTCCCATTAGAGGTACTAAATTTAATGCGCAGAAGCAAACGCGCATTAATAAAGGTGTCGATGCACCCAGTTTGTGGTACTGTTTTGTGGTACTATGTTGTGTGGTTGATGTGCCCAGTTTGTGGTACCATGTTGTACCATGATGCCCCTCACAGAACAAAAAAGAGCAAACAGAAGAAGGGGACAGCGGAACAGGCAAGCCACCACCAACTACGCTCTAAGTGAGGTAAAGCCACTGTGAGTGAGTGGCAGGTGAGGTAGGGCTGGTAGTAGGATGAGTGAACTGCAGAAAGAGGAGTGGACTCACCTGATGGGGCACCATGAGCTCAGGAGTGCAAGCTGGGCCAGGCTGCTCTTAGGCAAGTGCAGTCCCTTTAGGCTGTGTTTACAGAGCCCAGGAGTCAGCTAAGAAGAGTGAAGCCACACTTACTTATGCTCACCCTGCCAGTGTCCAAATCCATGAATGGGGCAGAGTAGTTGACTTGGATGCATGTCTCAGCAGTCATGGATGTGGCCCACAGACAGAGAGCCAGAGAACACGTGCTCAGGAACACCCAGCACACCTCAACCATCAACTCTGCCCTGTTTGGCAGGCTCTGGGGGTGCTTCTCTCAGTAGCACTTATGGTCTCCGTCCAGAGGCAACGTAGTCGCAGCTTTACTTGTAAGGACATATCCTCTGAGTATACTCAGTAGAGCTCCTCCCAACCGCTCTGTCTGCTTGGCTGCATTACTTCTAGTAAAACAAGGCTTAGGGAAGAAAGTATGCTCAGGGAACACAAAAGGGAGGAGGCCTGTTCCTTCAGGCTTATCACTGCTGCATGCCCCCCATATGCAGCCTCCATTACAACCTCACAATTGTTCACCGAGCAGAAGGACTGACCCCAATGCCACATTGAGGCAAATATAAAACACAATCAGAGCATCTCCATCTTCCCTATTCTTTTCTCTGCATCAACATTACTTCATCAGCCAGCCTCAAGCTTACCTTTTTTTAAGCAATAGAAAAGAACCCAGAGGTTAATTAAGCAGAGGTAGAATGTATTCATTTTACTTTAAAAAAAAATCTCCAACCAACATTTTGATAGAATACTCCCAGTGAACAAAATTAATTTGAATGCCATTTAGGTATAATAGAGTCTTCCTTAGCTCGGGGATATCATGAAACTGTAGACCCACTATTATCGTACTTTAATAAGTGTTTGTGTTTTCTATCAGTCAGGAAGACAGCGAATTATGTCATGCACAGAAAGACAGCAATCAGAGTAATAGCTGCACATGTACACTCTGGCATACTGAGGAGCTGGGAGTCATTTTAGTAATGGCAGAACGTGTCACTGGTTTCTTGAAAAGGCTTCTCCTTTCTACTTTTTTTCAATGTATGACATCTTGATTGGCAACTTTCCAAAGACCAGGCTCAAACCTTCCTTCCATTCTACATGGGAGAGCAGTAAAACGTATGATGATGAACAGCATCACATTAATCAAGGGTGACTAGCAGACACAATTCAGCTTGATGCACTGCGGCAGTATTCACAACCACTCTCCAGAAAGCAGAGGCAAAGGATGATCCTTTGGCACTGAGAAGTATGATGGAAGAAGTCTTCCCATCTTGAGTCCTTGCCCTCTTCTCCACCCTATTCCACTCACTAATTTGCCCAAAGGTCACTTTGTTATCCACATTATAAATGACTGGGGCTTTCCTGGGTTTTTGGTTGTAGCTGTGTTGGTGCTTTCCTTGCCGTTGTCCCTGACCTGCAACTGCTGAATATCTACTTCGCCCTGAGAAGCCATGTTATACAGCTTGGGGGAATCAGTTGAATGGATCTCAAGGTTCAAGAATTTCATTCCGTTCTGGGATAAGCCCAGAAAAGATGCTTGCCTGAAGTTTCTATAAACTTGTGCCCATCCTTCCCTTCAGATCCTTCTTTTCTGCTCCTCACAACTTTTCACACTTTTTCCTGGACATCCCCTTTCTTTGGACCTTCATGTCCTGCCAGTTCCTCTCCAGAAACACCTGCTCATTTTGTGGTCCAGCCCTGCCACTTACCTCTTTAACATTTCTAGACCTCATTACTTTTCAAGATCTTGAGATCTGTACAATGTAGAAGTAGGTCTGCAAGCCCACAGACAACTCATACATGCAAAAGCTGTTTTAGGGCTTCTGTGTTACACTCATTGGCAGTGCCTTTAAACATCAGAGCTTGGAGAAGCCCTTGAGTGCAAAGGATTTGAAGGTCACAAGCTCTATTTCCTGAATAAAGATGGCTTGAGTATTTGGGTTCAGTGCTGAATGTTACCAAATCACATATCCAAGTTATACTGGCCAACGAGTAAATGTGGAGCCAGTTCCAAAACCCAGCAACGTGCCAGGAGACTGTAGATCGGATGCCTTTTTTTGTTAAAGCGATTCATTCTCCCTTGGAACCACACCAACATTAAAGCTAGTATTGTCTTATGCGATTTGCAGTGAAGACACATATTTAGAGCACCTTGACAAAGATCATCAGTTTCCCCCTTTTCATGTCCTAACATGAAAACTCAGGCTCCGTCTAGAAAAGCAATGTTACCGATTCAGAAACAG
>NW_017729001.1:21816638-21817742 GCF_001723915.1 Gavialis gangeticus
GCTCCGTCTAGAAAAGCAATGTTACCGATTCAGAAACAGACGATCAATACATACAAAAGCTTCCTCCTCTGTAATCTCTGCTGTGCCTTCTTAGCAAAATAGCAAACTGAAGAAATGTTTGAGCCACTTGATCAATTCTCTCCCCTTGATGCCTGTGGTGAAAGGGAGTGTTATTTAATAAAGCAAGTGTTTACTATGAAATCTATTTTTTCATGGCAAAATGCCCTTTTCAGAGCCACACGATGATTTTGACTGCGCAATCTGATCTCCTCGCACCCTTAGCACTCCTGCTGGGGGCAAAGAAAACTCTTTTTCCTGTTGAAAGAGGGGACTTTGGAGTTGGAAATAGCAGAGTGCATCCATTTTCCCCTTGATTCTTGAAGAGGGAAGTACAAAAAACCCCACCTCACTGAAACTCAGAGAGCCATGCCACTGCACGAGACATGGATCAGAAACAAATAATAGCAGAATTTGTGGAGAAACTTTGGCCACTTCATTATTTCTCAGGATTAAACTTTAATAACCCTTTGTGACTCCCTTGATGCTAAACAACAGGTTATGTCACATTGCATTAGAAGTCAGAGCTGTGCTAGAGACATAGCAGTACCAATACCCGAATGTTAAAAAATATATATCCCTGAATGTTTTTCATTTACCAAGAACAAACATATGCAATAGCACAACACAGTGAAAATAAATTGCCCATGAACCTTCTGGCTTGAAGCTACTAGTAAATCTCTCTGTTTGCAGTGATGCCCAGGTATACACAGCAAAATCTCATCACTCAATTAAAGGACTTTACTGCAAAGTCTCCTTGCTTTACAGAAAAAGTTCCTATTTACCCCTTGTGTCCTCAGACTGACAGCTTATCACAGCCCCTGGCAAGCAATGCATGGCTCAGATCTGGGTCTAGGGTGAAGAAATAAAATCTATCTGTGTATGTTTCCAATCGTGTATTTTTTCAATCCATTCCATTACCCAAGCTTTTATTGCCGTGATTATAACAGAGATGTCCAAAAGGAAGTTTTATGTACAAATTCTCCTTGAGTTTAAATGTGGTACCACTGAGCATTTTTTTTATTAACTTCAGTAGAAAAATGTTCT
>NW_017729001.1:21822742-21830836 GCF_001723915.1 Gavialis gangeticus
ACAGTTGAGTCAAAACCTTATTTAATTGCCTATATCCATATATAGTTCAATCTTTGTAATTACCTTAAGTATTCTTCAGGTCATTTACCATCAGCAAAATGTTCTGTTTTGTTTTGTAATCTTTTAAGACTCTACCACAAATTCCCCTTTTATTAGAAGGTGACCAGGGTCTGGCTATTACAAAACCTTGATCAATTGGGCTTAGGGTATATGAAAGCTCAATTGTGAGGGATGTGGGTCGGGACTCCTTTGCCTCTGGACTATTAAAATTCAGGGCACAGGTCCCATTGGCGAGACAACTGCCCATTTCTGCCTGTTAGTGTCTGCCTTGTCCTTTTACAGCCTGTCGCTGTACTGCCTCTGGAGGCAGCAAGGATGGTTAAGTGTTGAGTGTAGTAGGCAGAAACCGACCATCATCTGCCGGTTCTGCTGCAGCTTTCCACTGGGATCTTGGGCAAAGCATTTAGTCTTCCTATGCTTCTATTTCCCATCTGTCTGATGGGGATAATAGCACAGTGCTACCTCCATTAAAGACTGAGAGGTGCTCAGACACTGCTGTGATGGAGGCTATAAAAATACCTTCTGCAGATGGAGCGCCAAGGATCTTGGCTTTAAGTCTCTTTTTGTCCCCCCACTTTCTCCTGGGGAGACATCTCTTTCTTGTCTACCCCTACAGCAGGTCCCTGCCAGCTCAACTGTGAGGATCACAGGTTGAAATGTGGTGGAGCCAAGGCCCCCTCATTCTCTCTTCACCCACCTACCAGGGAAAAAGCATAACAGCTCTGTTCTGTGGGGACTGCAAGATGGCCCATAAGGGAGATAAACCTTGGAAGAAATGAAGAGATGCTTTAAGTCACCTTTTTCCCGAGGCAAGTGAATCATAGAATCAGTGAAAGTTAGGGTTGGAAGGTCATTTAGTCCAACCCCCTGCTCAAAGCAGGACCATCCCCAACTAGATCATCCCAGCCAAAGCTTTGTCTAGCTGGGTTTTGACAACCTCCAAGGAAGGAGCTTCCACCACCTCTCTGGCTAATCTGTTCCAGTGTTTTACTACCTTCCTAGTGAGAAAATTCTTCCTAATATCTAACCTAAACTTCCCTTGAAGTCTGTGAAGTCACAGACCTGTCCTCTGTGGGTTTTTTTTTTTGGTTCTGTGTGTCAATGGACTGGCTGTGGCAATAATGGGCACTCTGACTCCTTAAGGGCAGCCACAGGCTTTAGGTACCTGTACACCAAAGCATGACAGCGCTTAGTCTTTCCATTGAAAAAATAACCCCATGCACATACCCTGGTCAGATGAGGAAGTGAGATGGTGATGAGGACAGCCACTGCATGGCATTTCATACATGTGCAAGGCCCCAAACTCTTCTCGCTGGCTTATGTCATGTGCAAAGCAGAAGCAGATGGGTTGGGCTCCACGGCAAGACTGAGCTCTCTGCCACCACATCGTAGCCACACCATTCCCAAGCCCCTTGTTCACACGACACCCTCCGAGGACCGGACTCTGCTAATCCAACCCCTTGCTCTCAATTCAGGGGGGAATAATGATTTCCCTCCCCTCCCCACTTATAGCCGTGCAGCCGTCTCCCTTGAGTAAAACTCTACTAACAGCTCTCTGGTACAATTAAGTGCATCTTTACTTGGAAGTCAACTCGTTGGGGAATAGTAGCTGCGGCACCAAATTGAGTATCACAGCTCCTTCAAGTAGTGGCAGCTAATAGAGGCTTGGGCCATGGATGCAGTGTGGCTCCAGCCTCTTTGTCCTCATGCATAAGGAAGAGTCCCCCTCTGGCCGACGTGTTGCTGGTGGCCCTCGGGTGGTGGGCAGCCAGGTGCACAAAAAGGTTCGCCAAGTGACTCACCACCTGCAGCCGTCTCTGCAGCTCACCGTACACATTCCTTTCCAGAGAGCTGCGTACAGCGAGGTGCCATATGTTACGTGCATGAAAGGGAGCCGGAATGAGGGAAAGCATCACCAAAGGCAACAACAGGAGTGAGCAGCTGCCAAAGGGGAGCAAGGAAGCTTCACAATTTGACGAGGGCTCAGCAGCTGGTCACAAAGGAGATGCTGAAGCAATCAGGCACAGTGGGCACGATGCAAATGATGATAGCCTGCCTTAGGTAAGGAAGGTGATCAAAGGCCAAGTGAGTCTAGCTGTATGAGCACCGAGCAATAATCACCTTGAAGTGTGCTGCTTAGCGAGCCCTGTGGCTATTAGGAAGCAGAAGTGATAAGTCCAAATGAGGAAAGCAGACCAGGGAATATAGATGTTGCTGAACACAGAGGTGGAGTACAGGGCTTTATTGCTTGCTTTGCCCTGTGCTCATCCCCTCTCCAGCCCACTCTTTTAGCAAGAGCTCTTGCTTCCTGTCTTTCACCTGCAGACAGAGACTCCCTAGGAGCACGACTCACTGCAGAGGGAGGGCAGTGGCACTGGAGTGGCACTCAGGTGACCTTGGTTCTTTCAGAGCTCTGCCACTGATTGAAGATCAGCGGCTCTCAGCCTTGTTAGACTCAAACCAGCCCTCAACAGGCTCACGGCACCCACTTGGAAAATGTCAGCTCACATTTCTCACTTGTTTTGTGGCTACAGAAAAATAGCAGAGCAGTTCTTCTGTTGCAAAGATCCCAGCAAGGCCACAACAGGTTGGCATGCTTTTAACACTATGGATTCCTATTTGAAATCTCTGGGTTTGCCTTGTGAATCATGTTTGCACACACATCAATGCTAACATTGTTTGGCAACCTGCAGCACCCTGGAAAGGATTGCAAGGCACCCCAGGGTGCCCTGACACCCTGGTTGAGAATCAGTCCTAGATCAAGTGCACCTCTCTGTGCTTGCTTCCACACCAGCCCTTTGCCGTATCTGCTTGGACTGTTAGAGGCTTTCTCTGACTATGTGCTTGCAGAGTGCCTGGTGCAATGGGCTTCCTGACACTGCTGTCATACACATAAAGCGTGCAGGGATGGATGGGGCACAAGTTGAATCATTGCCATTTACTGTGGTGATCTTCCAAGTCCCTCACTAGGATTGGGAAAGGGGGCTCAGAACAGCACAGTCCTGTGCTCTGTGCTATGCAGATCCACAGGAGGGCTGCCTCTCTAACCATGCACCCCGCTTCACCAGAGGCTGGACAATATTGCAGGAGATCTGTCCTCACACAGCTCAGCCAAAATCATGCGGGTGTCTCCTTTCCTGCTCCTGGGACCTCCAAGCACATATTTGAGAGGTGGTCGTTACAAAGAGAAGACCTTGTTCCCACCAGCGGTAAATGCAAGCACTCAGATTGGTGGGGTTTCCTTGGGCTGTGATCGGTAGACTCAAGCAGTGTCCAGCCTTTTAAGTCTGCTCCCATATAGGATGAAGATGGTCACTAGAAGAGACGGATAAATTGGCACTGGTGGAACAAGAATCTGTCAGCTCCTCACTTGAACCTGAACCTGCCTGGAGGTTCAAGGGGATTTATTTCACTTTTTTCTGGCTATCCCCCCTTTCTCTCTCACACCCCCACATGCTTCCCCTATATAGCTTTGTGTTTTTTGGAGGAAATCCCAAGACAGAAGCCGTTCTTGTGGTTCCCTTGGACCTCTTATGAGACAGCCTATTCCTCCAAGATTTCCAAGGGAGGTCCAACCAGGACTTGGAAACTTTCTAAGCACTTGGGTCACCCAGGAGTCAGCAGAAGTGCCTGGGCTGCTCTGATTTACCACTGAACCAGAAAGAGTCAGACCAAAAATGTGAATTAATTGAGCTGTTTCAAAAAGGGACAGCACCCACCGGGGTACAGTAGAGACTGCTAGAATCCATAGCAGGATAAGTTAGATTAACGATTGTCCTGTGGATAGTTATTTTTCAGGTACCTACCATGGAAAGTTCTTGTATTCTTCTGTATCAATCCCTTCCCTTGCTCCACCCCCTGCCTCCACCCCCACCAGTCATCTAAAACATCCTGCAACCTGGGGAGGTCTGATTTGAAATTCAGCACATTATCATACCTCCAGCTCCAAAGACTTCCCTTAGGAAAAATAATTTTTAAACTCTCTAATGGGAAAGATACTTCAGAATATATGAAACCATTTTCAAGGCTGGCTGGGTTCTGTGTATCTGTTTTGCTCTAATATTTGATTCAAGAGAAGAGCATCACAGGCTCTGTTGCAGTGACTTTAAAGGTAAAAAAAAAAAAAAGAAAAAAGACCCCCCTGGTGGGAAGAGAGTTAATAATCTCTCAGAGGAGGAGGCATCTGGTATTGTATACGACAGGGAATTAGAAAGATAAAATATTTTATCTGCAGAAACTGGTTAAGTCCCTCTCCATGATAACTGAAAGGACGGAGGTAATTTTTTGTTATTCCATTTTTATAGCTGTCTTTAAATAGTCTCGCAGTGGAAGTCACTTTTCTTTCGTTCTGTTTTCTTCAAGGGCAGCCATGATGATTTTAAGCCGCTAACAGAACAATTTCGTTTAAAGATCAAAAGGAAAAAAAAAGTATCAATTCACAATCTTCGCAGCGATTGCAGCCGGGCAGTGGGGAAAAAAGCTGTTGAAAGTGCCATCCGAGCTGAGATTGATAAACAGGGGAGATAGGGATTCTGCCAATGATATTCACAGTCTTCAATGGTCCATAAACTTAACTGTCTGACTGCAGCCAGGTTATATTCCAATTACACAGCTAAAATACTAAACAGAAGGATTCCTGGAAATCTGTCCATGCTTTAGAGGAACATTGAACGTGAAGTACTGTTCTATACCAGGAACAATACTCTTACAATGCAGTGACAGCCATCGTCATTGGGATGATTAGCGATCCATAGTATAATAGGCTTACAGGAGAGGCAGGCATTTGTGCAACTAAATGCGAGCTTGAGTGTTTTCCAATTTAGGGGCCCCGGTTTGCAAATTGAGATCTCATTGAGTAATATTGAAAAATCCAGCCGTTTGTCCAATCTGTTTTCCAATTGACAGTCCTTTTCCCTTTGTCCTTTGTAAGTCATTCACCAGGAAATACAATGGGTTCAGAGGTATTAGCCAATGCCTGATCCATGTGATTCTTTCAAATCACGCGAGCCTTCCTGCTTCTGGGGACTTGATATACTTTTATGAACCTTATTCTCTATTAGACAGAAAGCTAAACATTTAAAGAGAGAATAATCCATGAGCAAATATTTTCTCATGCCCTCTCACTTTCAGCCCCAGAATGAATATGTATCCATTACCTAGGTAAAGAAATCAATAGAGGAAGGAGCTATAGTTTTAAAGTGTACGTGTCCCAGGAAGGACAAGGAGAACAGGACTCACATTTGGAAACTAGGCTGGACAAACTGCTGAGCTGAACAAAGTAATCCTGGAGTGTGGATTAGGCAATCAGGACTTGTAGTAGAGGTGATATCTTTTATTAGACCAACAAGATTTTTGCAAAAAAAATTCTTTAATTGCAAGCTTTTGGACACAAACAGCCTTCATCAGGCATTGGAGAAAAGATTGTAAAAGTTCTCCTGGGTAGAAATGAAAGTTGATATTTCATACGATTTCACAGAGGAGTCAATAGATGGAAAACTCCTCTGGGCAGACAGTTCATAGCTGGTATACCTGGAGTGCGAGTTGGTATTATCAGGAGCTTCTGTAAAAGTTGTCTTATTGCATCCCGAATTTTAAAGCACTGAAACAAGGAGTTGTGAAGACTGATGTGCAGTGGTATTGCTGAAGGGAGTGGATGTCAACTATAGACAAGTGTACGTCTGCACTGGGACCTCTAAGGACTGTTTCAGGGTCATTTCTCCATCTACTATTCTCCCTTAAACCAGATGAAGCTCTCTTTGGGAGATACTTGCAGCACATGCAAGAGAGCAGCCATTTTGATAGAAACAGAAAACTTTGCCTACCATATCAAGTAGTTTTAGGTCCTCCTGCCTGTCAGGATAAAGCACAGACCAAGCCCTTTACAATACTTTTTTCCTGCAGGAAGGGGTGGCCTTTTGTTCACAGGAAGCCCCCCTGCAAGACAGAAAGTATTTGAAAAAACCAAGACTCTATTACTTATTCCTACCACACTGCAGAACAGTGAGTCAGGACAAACCCTGTCCTAATCCCCATCCCAAGCACTATTCTTGGCTATTAATGATCACAAACGCGATCAAGGTTTGCACTGAAGAAGGCTGCTTCACTTCCCTGCAGCCTGTTGCTTTCTCTGCTTTATTATGGGAGCTGCCTTCTAATGATGCAGCAGCTTGCGTAAAAACTCCTAGAAAGAACTAAGAGAAAAATATATTCGCCCCACGGGTAAAGCCATTAATGGAGCTTATATTTTCCCTCAGTGTTACTTCCTCTCTCTGCTGCCGGCTTCTCATGCTTTTATCAAAGCATCCAAATCCTATAGGCTAGAAATCTACATTTTCACTATTTACAGGTTTTGTGCCACAGGAAGGAATTTCAAACTAGAAAGATCTTTTGAGTTCATTTAAACACTTTGGATTCTTGGTTTTAGTTTAGACTTTAAAAAGTAGGCATGGACTGTGCAATGTATTTTACATGCAGGCTTTTTACCCAAGAATCTCAGAAGCAAGAAGGGGTTTGGGCACATCGGTTTCTCCTGGAAGCCATGGATGTTGCCTCTGAGGAGGGATCCAAAGTTTAGAGTACCCCCAAATGAACAGTCCCTGTTGAAGAGTCTACCCACAAGTCCTAAGGACTCCGCAGGGGTGGGAAGGAAGAATGGCAGCATGCAGACAGAAAGTTAATGTACCAGATAAATAAATGAGACAGTGAATGAAAGCCGCTCCTCCGCCTGCAGTGGGAAGCGCAGACCTCGGCACAGAAACAGGCTGGTGTACTCAAATGGAACTTTTTGCTCAGAGCAACATGCTGGGAGCTCCCAGACATCCCCGATTTGTAAATGATACAAGAAGCCCGCGTGAAACAAAGAAGCCGCCGAGACCCTCTCGGCTTCCTCGCGGTGGCGACCCGGAGGAGAAAGACACTCTTGTGATCTCTGGGGGCTGGGGCCCAGGTCCCACTTCTGCCCTGCATTCCCAGGGCCCTTCATTTCTCTGCCTCTCAGTTCAGCCTCTTCAAAGACGAAAATCCTCCCCTGCCTGTGCTGTCTATTTAGACTGCAAGCTGTTTAGAGTACACCTCGTCTCTTCTGACTTTGGACGGTGAAAGCACCCTCGGCCCCTAGATATCTCAAATAGGTGCTGCCATATTATAACGGACACTCTCAGTTCAATGGCCTCTCTTCACTTCCAAGCTCAGAGTGGCTTTATATAATTCACCCTGTAACATCACACAGCCCTGCAAGCTCCGAGCACTTACTGACGTGGTAACCATGAGTTGTTTGCTTTTTCATAATGTCCGTCCATCTGTGTTTTTTTTCAGACTAGAAGCCTGTGTACCCTCTCCTTATGGTGTTCTTGATGGAATAAAGCAAGGGCCAGCTGTGAATGAGAGGTTGTGCTATTCCACCGAGAAATACAAACATCATCCCAGAGCAGGAGAATGAAAATCAGCTCCACAAAACTCTGAACTGCTGCAGCAGCACGAGGGAAACGAGACGTCAGGTACGTACCACTTTGTAGGGTGTTAAGCGTGTGAGACAGCAGAAGCTGAGAGGCTGCTGGAAGGGTCCTTGCCGGGACCCAACCCGATTCAACCACTGGGCCCTCTGTGAACAGAAATACAAGGTTAATTGAGCTGTTTGGCTGCAGTATTGACTGCTGTTTTGTCAATGTTTGAACCCATTTTGAATGGAGCTTTGAGTCAGCGATAGTCACTCTGAGATTTGGGAGCTGCATAAAGTCAAGTCCTTGCTCGAAGATTTACTGCACGGCATGCTGGATATTTCATAGTCTGTCCTGTAAAGCAATTTTGGAATAAATCAGAGCACAGCTCCTTTTGGTATCTGTCTCAGGCTTGCTTTATAAGGTCCACCAGCCTGGCCTCCACCTCCAGAAAGATCTGTGGTTCTGCTGGCCAGCTGCCAAAGGCGGTCATAAGTCTCCATCAGTTGATCCTCAGTCTAAAGTAGGTCATTCCCCCACACAACTTCAAAAACCTCTCCTTCTCTCCCTCCCTTCCTCCAGCTTTAATTAAGTCAAG
>NW_017729001.1:21830990-21832544 GCF_001723915.1 Gavialis gangeticus
TACTTTCACCTTATTAACAACCTCTCCTTCTCTCCCTCCCTTCCTCCAGCTTTAATTAAGTCAAGCACTTGTTTGTTCTCTGTTCCTCCAGTGTCTACACTCCTGGCTGCAATGCATTACCCAGAGGTATATGTAGCACCAGCTGCAGGAAGAAATTGTCATTATTTCTAATCATCTCCTACGCTAAACCACAATGAAATGCTCTGCCTAGGCCAAGGGCATGACAGAGTGTGGGTAGCAGGGCATACTGCCTGCCTGCCTTACTGCCCAGAAACAGTCCCTTGGAAACTCCCCACCAGCAGTGAACTCAACAAGGATTTGGGAGCCTGACCTTCAGCTCCCAGATCTTCCACAGGTGCCCTATGAGTGATTCACGAAAGCTACTTGATCCTAAAACTGTGCCTCAGTTCTTTAGCTGTCCAAGAGGGAGGACAATTCAGACAGAGGAGGTATTGTTAACTGAGGCTGTAAACTCTCCAGGCCAGGGACGGTATTGTACTATGTGTGCTCAGATTACCTACCATGCACACATCCAATATATATGGTCAGGAAAATGCTGGTAAAACCATGTTGTCAGGATTTGCCCATTTGTCCAGTTGCTATTTGCATGGAGGAGATTTCAGTGCTGGCCCAACTGGATGCAAGCAAGGCTCCTACCAGCACACTGGCCTGGCAACTCAGCTTGCCAGGCCGAATGCCAACGGGGATCTGAGCACCTGGAAGACCCAGCTCCCAGGGCCCACAGCTCTGGGCAGCCTGATGCTCGGGCCTCCCCAGAAAAGGGGCTTTCTTTCTCTTTCAGGCAGCGCTCAAGTGTTAGAGTTTTGCTTCTGATGAAGATAACAGTATCCTCTTCAGAATAAAAAGGCTTTGCTTCAGCTGCCTCTCCCCAGCCCTAATGAGGTCATTAGGAGCCTTCAGGCCTCCTCACACTACAACAAAAAGATAGCGTCCCACTGAAGCTAGTCAACATGCTGTTTCAGTCACTCCCCTGAAGTAACGCCCATGCTGCAAGGTTCAGCACAGAACCCATTTTTTTCTTATCTTTTCAAATTTGGGGGGTGGGGGGCAGACTTCTGATGGCTTTTTTGAAAGCAACCAGCCATTTTTGTTAACAAATTGTTTCCTCTTAGTAAAAAGGCAAATTTTCACCAAAAAAGTCAGTTTTACTCAGAGAAACATCACTGCCCTCCATTTCCAACCACTTCTGTCTTCTGGTTCATTCTTCCCCCATCCCAGTTCTGGGGTCTAGGTTTCCCATTATTATTTGGTGCACTCTGTCTTCCAGGTCCCCACTCCCCACCCCTTCCAGCCCATCTCCACACTCATCAGAAAGCTAAACGCTGAGTCTTGGGCATCCTTTGGTGTGACTGTTTCAGGAGCAAAAGAACCAGCTCAGCCCAGGGAGGTGTTTCTGAGCCTGCAGCCCCTGCCCCTCCTGAGTTCCACCGCCAGCTGCATGAGAGCCCAGAATAAGGGCAGAAAGGAAGGTGGGGTCTGAAGAGCAGCTCTACTGCTTGGCCCACAGGGGTATGTTTGTATGGGGGGGGGGGG
>NW_017729001.1:21832620-21839577 GCF_001723915.1 Gavialis gangeticus
GGGGGGGGGGGGGCTGATGCAGTTTTCTCCATCCCATTTCCTTACCATTTGCCTGCACCCCCCTCTCCTTCTTCTTCTAGATCTACACCCTGCTCTAGGACAGTCAGGACCATTCAAGTAGCACAGGGGCAGGCAATTATTTTGGGTAGAGGGCCGCTTACCAAGCTTTGGCAAGCTGTTGAGGGCCACATTTCCATCTCTGGTGCAGGAAAGCAGGACCAACCCTGTGGTCTAGGCCAGAAGCCTCTTCTAGGCAGGGGCTTCTGGCTGGAGGGGGGGCAAGGCTGGGTGGGCCTTGCTGCTCAGTCCTGCCACCGGCTTCCCCTGGGTCCTACTGCCCTTGTCTCCTTTCATCTTTGAGAGGCAGCCAGGAGCAAATAAATATTAATTTTCTAAATTTTTTAGGGGTCCTGTGGGCCAGATAAAACAGCCTGGTGGGTCGGATCCAGCCCCTGGGCCGTATTTTGCCTGCCCCTGAAGTAGCATATAATCTCTGGGGTGTATCAGGCCATCCTCTCTCTCTAAGCTGCTTCTTAGCCACAGGTTTTTCCTGCTAATTAGTTGGGATGGCCAGGTCTGCCCATCTCCTGGAGCCAAGTCACAAGGACTGTAAAAGGACAAACTCCCTGTCACCACTCAGTGAGGGAGACTCCTGCTCCAGGGTGAGGATGCCTAGCTGCAGAATAGAAAGGAGAAAGATGCAGTTTTTCTTTTTCAAGTGAGAAAGACTTTATGTTGATCTGAAGGACCAGGGACTGCCCTGGCAGCTGTGCCATTTCCCTAGAACTTCTCAAAAAGCTCATGGCTCGCATTGCGGTCCACACCAAAGGAGCCCTCCTATGCTTCTCTGCCAATTAGGAATTTCCAGCAGGCAGTCTAGTCCGCTAGCATAGGGCCTGACCCTGCAAACGTTACCGAGAGCTGTGCTCACTGCTGTGAGTAATAACACATCACACTTTTTCCGAGAAGGTCACAACTGTCACCATCTCTGCTTTATGGATGGGGAAACTGAGCCCCAGAGCAACAAAGCAATTAGCCTCATGTCACCCAGGAAGCCACTGGCAGAGCTTGGACTAGAAACTGGGTATTTCACATCCAAGTGTAGGGCTCCAGTCACGACGCCAAATCAGGACTGCTTGCCTAGTAATTATTGTGCCCAGCGGGCCTGTGGTGAATACTACATCCAGGACGTGGGCATAGAAACAATCCATCGTGGGACAAAAGAAGGCAAGGCCTTTCTGCACCTCAGTGACTTTGTGGAAACTGCCCATGGGCAATAAGTGGAAGTTAAATGGCAAAACTTCACTCTCACTGAGGTGAACTGTCATTCAGCTGCCATGTCCAGGCACACAAGCAGCTACCTGGATGCTGCCAGCACACAGGCAAGCCCAGCTCCCTGCTGCCCCACATCATCTATACTTGCCCTGAGTTGGACCACTCACCAACGTAACTACAATGCTCCAGGGCCCTTTCTTTCGAAACCCTTTATGCCCTGACCCAGATCGATCTCATTGATTGATCCAGATCCCCTACCTGGGAACTGAGTGTGTGATCAACTGAATCTATCACACACTGCATCCGGGAGTAAGGATCTGGCTTGGAGACTGTACAACAGCAGCCCTCTTGGAGAGTGACACCAGGCCCACTCGCCGAGATGGAGGCCTTACTTTGCAGTGCTCTTTAAAATGGTTTTGAACATTTAAAACGTGTCTTTAATATGTTTATTATGTTTAATAATAATATGTCACTAATTGTTTATTTAAACATATGTTTAAACATGTTGATTCAATATGTTAATTTAAAAAAAAGCAAACCAGCATGATAAGGAGAGAGTTGCCCTGTGTCGTTCTCCTTTCAATAACTTTCTTTTCAAAAGATTTCCATGCAGGAGGAAGTGCTAGGCGAGGGAAGAAATGTGTGCAAAGAAGTATGAGAAGGTTAGAAAGGTGAGGCTACCCACCTCAACGTCATAGACTCAGGGCACCTTAACAGGAAAAGACATGATGAAAACAAGTCGGCTATCACAAAGGCAAAGGCTATTTCAACTGGTACGCCCTCCCTTTGACACTCAGCACTGCTTGGACATATCAATTGCTTCCAAGCCCTGCTTATCCTGGATCTGCTGCACACTGCTACTGCTGAGTAGATGACGGTAATAGCCTGGCTGCCTTTTCTGTTTTTCCAGTCATGCACCATTCCAGGGAGACCGGCTTGGATTGAGAGCTCCTGATTGGTGATGGACCGGGCTGGTTAAGATCCTGGCACTTCTAAGTTGACTTAAGTATTGTATTGCAAGCTGAAATGCATAAAACAAGCTGAAGCAAATGAATCATTGTGGTAAATGATAAGGTGAAAAATCTGCTCAATAAACCAACTGCCTTGGGGCTTCCTGAACATAAAAGAGCTTGAAATAGTGCTTTGGCAATGGAAAAACAATAGAGTTCCAGGAGCACTGCTCGAGTGACTTAGCTTAGTTTGAAGAGGGATGAGAAGCCTACTGCAGGAGGAAATGCTGAGGCCTCAGTCCTGTAAAGACTCCCCTACACACTCCCCTATGCCTGGCACCACTGGAACTGCATGCCTGTGCAGGGTTACATGTGAGCGCAAGCCTCGGGGTGGGCTCAGGAACAGCCACCTAAGGGTGGCGTAAGTAGGAAATGCCGTCTTGTAGACATGCCATAAGACTGCTCAGCCATGTCGAGAGAGAGGCTTAGGGCCAAACTCTTTGGAAACTGGGCCAAACTCTTTGGAAACAAAGGGGCAAATGCAGCTGCCCCAGCTAGAATGTGGTCAGTCTGGAGGCGAAGATAAGAAATCAGCAGTCAAGGCCTGGGCAAAAGAATAAAGCTCCTCATTTTCCCCTGGCTCTCCTGTGCGTAATGCATGCAGCATAACACCAATTCCAGAACGAACTGAGGTCCTCTTCATGTTGCCCTCGGCTCAGAGTTCACCCTAGAGACAAGTAGGGAAGAGGCTGTCATTAGACAGCATTTTACACCTTACGAGGGTCAAAGGAACTTTATTGTTCCTCTGCATTCCCTGGTAGTCACCGTCTCAGAGGCACCTGACCTGCTTGCATATCCTTGCAGGAGAGTTAATAGTGGGAGATGTCCATGGGGCTGCTGTACAGGGGGGAGTGTGTCGGTCAGGCTGGTGTACAGGAGGTTGCTGGAATCTAGCACATTGTAGGACAATCAGAGCATCACACCTCCACTGCAAAGGTGTTTGCTGTCTCCAGCTACCTAGAAGAGCTCAGTGCACAGAGCATGTCTGACTCCTCTGCACAGGATAGTACAAGGTGCAGGCAGCAGCTGCTAAATGCAGTACAAATGGAAAGCACAGCATGGAGCCAGCCTCTGCAGTTTGCTGCTGTGGGAGGTCAGAGCTGGATGGTCAGAGAAGGTCATAACCAGCAACTGTTATGATAGGAGCAAAAGCACCACGGGACCCCAGGACAATGAGCCTCATCCTCAGCTTCCCTTTTCCTTGCATGGTTCCTACAGAGGGGAGAGTGGGGACAAAGGGAACATGTCTTAAGGGGGGACAGGTCCCATACCCAGTGCCCTGGGACACAGCTGATCCCCTGGCAGGGGGTTTCCATTTCCTTTTCTGGTCACTTCCATGGTTGAGAAAAAGCTTTCGGTGCCTAACAACTATTAGGCTGCTGACTGATTCTGCTAGCTGTCAAAGGGTCCTCAGACCTCTTGCTTCAGCTGAGAACTGATCTCCCTGCAGGGGTCAGGCAGGAATATTACATGCAGCACTTCACAATCTAGTAGACACTAACTCTCCCTGTCCCTGCATGCTTCAAATATTGGTCCTTGTTGAAGGCGAGGAGGTCTGGCTGGTGTTTTGGCTCCAGGCTCCAGCCAAACGATTTATTTTAGCTTTCCCTAATGCCGATTTCTGGACCAGGGGTCTGAAAATCTCATGTTCAGATAGCTTGTCTGTCTGCCAGTTGAACCTTGGGCCATACCATAGTCATGATCTCCCACAGGACATATCATGCCTTTGCACAATATAGTGACCTGAATATTGTGCATATGTCTGGCCTGAATGGATGCTGCTCTAAAACCTATGCGTGATGCTCAGAAGTACTGACCAACCAAATCTCCATTAGGTTGGGGTTGACCCAGCACTCCTGAAAAATCTGTCCCAGAAGACTCTTCCTATGCCTGAAGAAGGGTGTTTGGGCCTGAAAGCTTGTAAAGAACATTTTTTTCCAACTATTTAGTTGCTCTAATAAAAGATATCACATCTACCCCAAAAACCTTGTTTCCCAGTCCTCTGCCATTTTTACCCATATACACCCAGCAGAGGGTTTGACCCCTCAATGGCCAGAGGAAACTTTGAAGCAATATGAGCTGTTTTGCCTAGTACTTATGTTTTAAGAGGCGACTTCCCAGATCAAATTATTTCACAAAAATGCTGAAGTCAGAGCTCTGGCTGCAAGGTGATGCAGTGTGTGTGTGTCTGTGTGTGTGCGCGCGTGCGTGCGTGCATGTGTGTGTGTACATAAGTGAGTGAGTGAGTGAGTGAGTGAGAGTATTCAACTCTTTTTCTCTTATACAAGTGGAAAGCAGTGCATTAATGATATTATGATAATGGATCCCAAAAGTTAATTTCTTCTGATCTAAACTGAAACTCCTCTCTCTCGCATGCCTGTGTGCGGCCACACAACTGAGAGCAGGGCGTTCAGATTGTTTTATCTAAGTCCTGTTACAAGAGTAACATGATTAGAGCACCGAACCTCACTTGAATCTCATTTGATGCCAGGATAAAGCAGGAAAGGGACCCACTGATACAGACAATAATGGATTTGCTGGTGAGTAGCACACAGGTGGCAGATCAGTTTGGCACCCAAAAGGTTATATGCTGACATGCCAACTTCAGCCTGGGCTGCAAAGCTTGTGTGAGCAGACACTGTTTGATGATGCTTCCGGGGCTATATCTTGCAGTATTTCAGAACCCAATTCAGCAAGGCACTTAAACCACGTGAGTAGTTGCATTTAGATCTATGAGACCACTCCTATGCTTAAAGGAAGAGCTAGAAGTACTGCAGGATCCACCTCTCTTCAGATATTCAGCATTTTCTGCCTTAATGCAAGCAACAGCTATAACAAGGTGTGTGGAAGGGAAAAACCAGGGCTGGGAGAAGGCGATGATAATATTTCAAGCATGGGTCAGGAAGTGTGGGTTGTGTTTTGGCTCGAGGTTCCAGTCAGCTGCTTTATTGAAGCTGTCCTCAATGACTGAGTGCTGGACTCTTGATCTGTAATGTAGGTACCGTAGCTGATTGAATTTTATTTTAAAGATCTCTTTGGCTTCAGCAAAACCGGCCGTTTCCAGTTTTTGCCGACTGCAGTGGTAGGAAGCACTCATTTTTCTGGCTTTCCTCAGCTTTCAGGCTCTAGGAAGAGAGAACTGAATGCGCTGTCTTGGGGAAACATTGCGGGGATGACTGTCTGCCGGGTTCAGTGCAAAGACAGGATTGGGGGGTGGTCAATCTAATGCAACCTGTGCGGGCACATATATGCACACAGACATGTGCGCACCCACAGAGCAGCGGTGGAATTAGGCCTCTGAGCTAACAGTGCCCAAAGCAAAGGTCTCGGCTACATGAATAAAAGGCAAGCGCACCTTGCCTTCGCTGCTTGGGCCTCAGGTTTCTCAGCTCTCAAAAAGCAAGGGCAGTACCTCACCCCAGGGAAGTCAAAATGGTCGATATGCTGCGGGTCAGCACAGCAATGCCAATCCACAGAAGAGCTGTTTTTATGCTTCCCCATAGTCCAGCTTCTCACGAGCTTCCACAACCTCCAGAGGACCTTTGCAACTGTTCCCTTGAGGCACCGGTGTAAACAAATGCCCTCTTCCATTCCTTGGGGGTTTCTTGAGCCAGGCGTCTGCACCCGAGTACAGCAGACTGCAGCACAGAGCTGCTGGAAAGACAGACTCTGCTGGGCTGCGGACACGTGCAGACAGCTTCCTGATATTTGCATGTTATAACTGATATGATAATGAGACAGAGAACAGAGTAGCACTTTGAAGTTCCTGCAGCATTTCATCCAGGCTGATTTTCGCTCCCTGCTGGGTGCCTGGTCCCAGATCACCACTAGGGCTGTGTGAAACGGCACCATTCTGCAGCATTTCAACCAGCATTTCGATGGAACAGCGTTTTGTTCTGAATTTCATTTCTGTTCATGTTCTGTTTCGTTTCATTGAAACAGTTTCACTATTTCGATGCTGTTTCAACATTTTCGACATTTTGCCCATAGGCTATAATGGGGAAGCTCAAAACAGCCTATAACTTTGTCATTTCTAGCTGAATTCGGATGCAACTTGCAGGAATGGTAGCCCCTTCTGAGGGCATAAAGCCTATCAAAGAGATAGGTACAGGGGTTTGGGGGAAACTGCACCTCAAGCTGTGGACAAGCAAAACTCATGACACGGGTGACACTGTGTGTGTTAAGGCACAGCAGGGTGAAAGCTGCAGGGATGGTAGCCCCTGCTGCAGCCACAAAGTCTGCCAGCTGTCAAGAAGATAGGTGCAGGGTGAGTCTGGGTTCTGGCTGTTGACAGGCAAAACAATGCTGCTTTTTATACAGTTTTTCCATCCCTCCCCCAGAGCACTGGGATTGGAAGGGACCTCAGGGAAGGACGACAGTCACTGGCCAGCTACACAGTCAATAATGACAGCACTCCTTCCCCGCCTTCTCCTTGCTTTAGTTTGTGTTTCCCTGCAGGCAAGCCCAGCTTGAGCTTTGAAACTTGAAACGTTTTGAAAATTTTGAAACGTTTCTACTTGCCTCATTTCATTTCGAGGCTGTTTCAAAGCTTTCTGTTTCCCTTCAATTTCGCTGTTTCAAGCTTGAAATGAGTTGAACTGAAATTCAGTTCAATGATGCATCTCAAGCAGGTCCAAGGAGGTGATCCTCCCCCTCTATGTGACACTGGTCA
>NW_017729001.1:21840022-21870938 GCF_001723915.1 Gavialis gangeticus
CTTGCTGGGGTCGTTTGACCCCAGTACTTTTTTCTGCCATGGCAGGGGGTCGGACTTCATGATCTGCTCAGGTCCCTTCCAACCCTACTAACTATGAAACTATGAAATTGTTGGCAAAATTTCGCACAGCCTTAATCACTGCCCACTTCAGGTCCTTGCACAGAGCACTACATTGCAATCACAAGGGCCCTCTTGCTACACTGCTCAGCTCCAGCCTCCATCCTTGCTACTTTGGGGGGCTGATGAGTGGATCCTGTGCCCTGCCACCTGCCTTGTTTATTATACGTATTTAGATTAGACATTATCTCTTCCTGCACCTGCAGGAGGCCAACAGCAGCCAGACCAGCATCACTTTGTTACCTCCGTGCCTTTGTTGGAAGCTCTTGCCTGTTGTATTTCATTCTTCAGCTCTTCCCAGCCCTGGAGTTCACATTACAGCAATGAAATCAGGACGTCGTCCAGGGGGCAAGGGAGGAAATGGCTGTGGGCGTGTTTGCTTCATGAAGTAAAGCAATAAGGAAAGGGTCCTCTTAATGCGAATCTGTGGGGAGGGCTTTTCATCATTGCAGAGCCTTAAAAATAGAGGCTGGACCCTCAGGTGGCATGACCTACCTCTGTGGGAGTCATATGTTCTTCATGTATATTCTCTTAGCCTTCATTTTGACTAGCCCATCCCTCCATTGAGACCCTGGGGCTACTCAGAGAGCTTGCTCCCATTCAGTGTAAGGCCATGGAGATCTGGCCTGCTGTTTTTTGCCAATTAATATTAATATTAAAGTAGCACGTAGAGTTCTGGGCCCCCTATTGCTACATACACACACACACAGGGAGTCACTGCCCTGATCAGCTCACAATGTGAATTGACTAAGGGTGAGAGAAAGGAAATGTAATAGGACGTAGGCTTATAAGTCTACTGCCATGGGTGGAAGCCAAAGAAAAGCATGGTTGTGGTGGGGGAAAGTTCAGACTTTTGAAATGACCTCATCCCTTTTGTTCGTGTGTTACTAGCACGGGCTGTCACCATCTTATTTTTAAATGCCCTTTGCCTTCATCATTGGAAGAAATTCTTCCAATTGACCCAGGCAGCGCTAGCAAAGTCAAGTGGAGTGTCTTGTGTATTCTTTCCTACTCAGTGGACGTGTTCATTGTTAATCTGAGCATGTTAAAACCAAGAGAGACAAGGCCTGGGAGATGGTTAACACTAATGTGATGCGAGCAAAAGGGGGTGGGTAGATAGGAGTCTGGTTGAAGAAGGAGCAAGGTGCTTAAAAACTATTTGCTTGTGGGCCACTGAAGGGGAGGGAGGCAGCTGTCTTTTGCCAGGTTGTTCAGATCTGAGGGGAAGTGGAGAGAATGCCGAGACTCAAGCCTCATTGAAACTACGTGGGTTTAGGGGCCGTCTCACTGGGGTAACATTGGCCACTTGTAGCCAGGTGCTCTGCGGGGCACAGGAATATATGCCCAACTTTATTACGTCTGGCAATGAGCATCAGGAACCAGCAAAAGCAGTGGACACTGGCTCACTGCTCCCCTGCCCCTTGGGTGCTATATTAAGCATGTCCAAAATGAGCACCGAGTAAGCAGACACGGTTTCCAAACCACAGCAGAGGCATTTTATAACCACTTTATAACTGCAGGGAATCAGGTCCTCTTTCCTTTTCTGAATGCCTTGCCATTTCCTTTCGCAATAAGACATCACATGAGTTCAAGGTCTGGAGAACACGATGCTTTTTAAAGAGGGAATGACACTCCATCGGATTAATATCAATAAGCTGTAACAGTCAACAGCTACAAATGACTCAAAGGATCATTCACTGATAAACCAAATGCAGCCTCGAGGCCCATCAAGGAGGAGGCATCAGAAGGTTAATCGGCAGTGGTAATAGATACTGAAGGGGAGGATCATAATTTCTTCAGCTGATTGCGGCGGATGTGAGAGTCCCAAAAAGTTTAACATTGCATTGTCTGACAAAACAAACTCATTAGAAACAGATGTCTGCAACAAGGCCAATTTCTGAAGCTAATAGGGACGATCTAAGCAATGTTACCAGTCTTCCGATCTTCCAAGGAGAGAGGCCAATATTCTTCTTCCACAAAAAGCCTGATCAGGAAAGCAGAGGTGACGCACAACTAACAAATGCCATTTTAAATGAATTCTAGCTGATATTGGCCCTTTGTATAGGGTGCATTATGCAAGGTTGGGATCCTCCATAACCACAGGAATAAATCTGTGCTGGCTGAACTTCAGACATAGTCCCGAAGATATCGACCATCTCCTTGAGAGCACTGCGTGCCGTCTAGAAGCCCTAACTCTTTTGACACAATCTGGGTGAAGTGTGATGCTTGAGGTAATGACACACGAGAATCTCTCCTGGCTTCGTAGGTGTTACTTATAAATAGAACAAGCAGGTTTCCAAAGCTTGTCGCTTCCCACCAAATGTTTCTATCAAAGGCTTTGATGCTAATAGATAAATGAAGAGGCTTCCTCCCCACTTGCTAAAAAAAAAAAAAAAGAAACATCTGCTGCTTTTATCTGACAGGAAACGGCCCTCCATTTGAATAATGTTCTGATCAATCCAAAAGCTTTTGCTCTGATTGAAGCAAAAAAAAAGGGAAGTGTGTGTGTGTGTTGGGGGCAGGGGAATCAATGAGTAAGATATCTTCATTACTTTAGTAATGAACTGAACCTCTCTTGTGATGAGTGTAAGATAAAGCTAAGGAGAACCTCAGCCTCCAAGTGAAACATGAAGCGAAAGGGAAGCCTAGCAGGCTTTGAATACCAATGCGTAACTGGGCAATTGTGCCCAGAGGTGGTGGCAGCGGTAGTGATGGTGGCAGGGCATGTGTGAATCCAAAGCCAAAGAGTGAATTTGATTTGTACTAAAACTGAAAGAAAGCCCCAAATTGTATCAACTCGAGGCCTTTCCACTTAGCATGAACCACTGCGTAGCACGACACACATGAATTTTGGGGCACAGAAAAACATCTCCTACAACAACTCTCCTGACAACGCCTAAACCAAATTACCCCATGTGGCTCAAATTGATTCTTGCCCTAACTACTGAAATTGGGATGAGTTTGCCGACTAAGTCTAGGGGAAAATAACGAAAACCCTGAACGTACAGCAACCCGATACAAACGCCTGCCTAAGGTCTGGTAAACCCAACTGCTTCTGTGAAATGCCTCTGCCTAAAAGTCAGCTGTTCTACAGACCTTGCCAGCTCAGGATATGAGAGGTGAGCCTTAACTAAGATTTTATTACTACCATGAAACATGGGTCCAAAAGCTAGTTGTAATGATATCAATTACAGACATATTTAGGAAAGTCCCTCCAAGGAATCTGTGTGTTCAGGTTCATTATCTGCACTACACCTGCTATTATAACAATATTAGGAATTAAATAATAAACCTCAGGAGGAGCTAGCAAAGTTTAGAAATTCATAGATGGTAACATTTCTTGCATGAAATAATCTATAAAGGCGAGCCAGAGTTTGATTGTGTGCCAGACAATGGAACCAGAATGACTCAGCCACTGTCTTTAACTTGGATATCCAAAGCGGACTAATTTTGAGGGGTGATAAGCTGAGGTTCAATTTTGGCCATAATGTGTAGCGTGGTACATTACTACTTGCTTCTCCTGTTAAAAATGTGTATTGCTGGCTTCTAGCAAATTCCCATTAAGAACAAGAAATAACATTATGAAAATGTTCCATCAAATTGGTAAATGGCTATTTTAGTGAAAATGGAGGCAATTTGGTTAATAAGAAAAATATTTGCTTTTTTTCTACGAAAAAATCCCTATAGCAGCCAAAATGAGTTTGTAAAGCCCAGCATTAACCAACACTTTCCAGTTGGAAATAACAGAAGCAGTGCCTAGTACATCTGAAAAATTAATTTATTTTTAAGGCTCGCCTAATCACAGCAATGAAGGTTATAGTTGTAGTTGACAAGGTCCATTCACTCAGGCT
The DNA here is from genome assembly GCF_001723915.1 of Gavialis gangeticus. NCBI lineage: Eukaryota > Metazoa > Chordata > Crocodylia > Gavialidae > Gavialis > Gavialis gangeticus. Next base: position 21,843,991 of record NW_017729001.1, read on the forward strand.
ATAACTGTAATTAGCAGGATTAAAAGGATATGTAGTACAAATTAGCATCTGAGTGGCAGGTTTGCTGTTATTTAGTAGCTGATTAACAACACATTCAAAATCTAAGGCTCGCCTTTCCATTTTTCAAACTGCATAGTCTACTTGCAAGGCTACATGGAGAAATATGCCCACATGTTTGCAACCAATCAGGGAGGAAGGGTTAGAGATCCAGATATGAGCTTCCTGATTTAACCAGACGCGTATCGTGGGACTCTAGAAAACAAGAGTCACGTAGACCCTGACGTCCAAGAAGGGCCGAGCCCTTGCTGCTGCATCTGAATTCAGGGAAGGTGGCAGGTGGGCACCACCTCTGAGATGACACCCTTGGGCCTCAAAGTGCCTCAGTTGCTTACTTATAAAACAGGGCATTCCTGATCTCATCTTGCCTTGTGGCACAGTCTTGCCTGCACTGAGCGTCCAGGACTCTGCACAACAGGTCTGAGCTCAGATGTAGCCCATAACCATTTGGAAAATCTGTTTATGGGTTGTATTTTGTGAATCTCAACCCCCATCTCATAGTTGATCCTACCTCAGGGTCCCCTGGCGATCGCCAGTGTGAGAAGGCATATGCTGTGCAGTAAGGCTTGAGAAAGGGCGATGGCTGGCACCGCTGACCGTTTTTGAACCGGTTTGGTGGGAAAACAAAAGACTGAGACACGGGGAAAAGTCTTGGGGGTTCACGTATGGGGCATCTCGCTGGAGTCGGCAGGCCTGCTTTCAGTGCCTGGTTCTGCCAATGACTTCCCACAACACTTTGGTCAAGTCACTCAATCTTTCTGTACCTCATTTGCCCCATCCGTAAATCACTTTGAAGCCCATGGATGAAAAAAGCAATGAAACCTTACTGTTGATCTTAGAGCCACAACTCCTGAAGATCAAGGAAGGTGCCTTTTTACTAGGCCTAGCCCTCTTTGAATTACTTTTCCCTCCCTTGCACATGAACTGAGCTGATGGCTTTGGTCTTGTTTTTACTGGCATTGGTGGCTCTAAACCCACCACCGATGGTGCCTAGGCTGGTTGTCTCTATGGAAGGGCTCAACACCCATCTCTCAGTTGGTCAGGGAGGAGAGCTCCACCTCCAGTAAGACTTGCACTCAAATGGGCAAGACAGTTTGCACATCTTGGAACAAAATACTAGGGTGAGTCTCACTCTAGGGCTGTGTCCACATGCCCGCGCAATCTGCAGCATGGTTTTATTGGCAGACAAAGTGAGAGGAACCAAGCAGTTATCTGAAAGGGACTAGGCGGGTTAGCACTAAACACAAGAGTCATGGCCACCATCTCTCCAAAGCACTTGCTTCATCATCCAGTTCTTCCACCAGGTAAGATGGTTTCCCCTAAGTTTTGATCTAAATGTGCTCTGCAGTTGTTTTAACCCATTGTCTTCTCTTCTGCCCCCTTTTCTTTCCTAAATCCTTCTGACAAGGTATTTAGCAGAATTCACAAATTAATTGGCATCTGACAGGCTGCACAGTGAGCACTTCTGCTATGGCCTTGAACTTGCAACCTCTGGGCTGTCAACTGTGCACCTTGGTGCCTACACCACCCCAACCCCCTGTAACAAGGGAGAACAGTTGCTTACGCCAGCCTTTCCAATGTCTAAAATTTCCCCCTTCCTTTAATCTCCTTTTCACTAGACTTAATGTACCTAGTGCCCTCAATCTTTCCTCTCTCCGTTTCCATTCCTACCTCTTCAATGTTGTCACCCCCCACTGGACCTCACCTGTTTCTTTCCACCCTTCTTGAAAAGTAGTACACAGAAAGGGACACAAGACACCCATAGGGGCCTACCCAGAGCCAAGGCCAATGGTACCATCACCCCTTATGTCTTGCATACTGTTTCTGTTAAACACCGCTCAAAATTGCGGTCGCTTAGTTTGGCAACAGCATCGCCTTGAAGACTCAGGTTGTTTTCACGATCTACCACAGCCCCCGTGTGCCTAACTCAGGCTGGTGGACTCCATCCTGGGGCCAGGACACACAAAAGGTAAGCGCGTTGGCTCAAGAGTGCCCAAGTCGGGTTTCAGAGTTTCACAGATGCTAGGGTTGCAAGGGACCTCAAAGGATCATCCAGTCCGACCCCCTGCCAGAGGCAGGAAAAAGTGCTGGGCTTGGCCTTCCCTGCCTTGACTCTTTGAACCAATCACTAGTAACTTAATGGCAAACTATTTAAAACTGGAAAGTCTCCTTGTCTGGTTCTCACTTTGAAATTCAATTGCTGTTCCTCGGAGAACAGCTCGCCTGCCAACGCGACTTGCTTTGCTCCCATTGGGAACAGGAGGTGGATGTAGCCTGGCAACACGGGAATTTCAAGGATCTAGCTTATACACTTTAAACAAGCAAGCTTTCCTACAGCATATTGGTTTTGGCAGCTGTCACTCAAATGCTGTCATCTCCCCTCCTTCATCTCAACTGTGGCTGGTACAGTTGGAGATACCTGTGAGGCTCCAGGTTATAATTTATAAATCCTTAAGGAAGGCCATGGATTGCAATCTGAAGACCTATCAAAGGGGAGTCATTTCTATAATTTTCTTTCCTGCCTCAATTGTCACCAAAAAATGGATCGCTCTTGGGGTGTTTTATGTGCCAATTTATCACAGGGCGCTCGGTTTCTATGTCATACGGTCAGTGAAAGATAGCAGCCAACTTAACCTCTTCAGTGCTCTGCAATTTGTCTGGCTGGTGATACCTGCTGCGTGGCTTATGGCATGAGCAAGCTCCAAGAGGAGGCAGAAATGTATGATCAACCCATGCGGAGACGCCCTTCCACAGAGAAGCAACAGCGTGCGAAGCCTGTTTGCGATCTACGTTAACGCTTTGCAGTCAGTGCCTCAGACAAAGACAAAAGCGTTTAATAACGCGGTGCTATGACGCAGAGGAGCCCCAGCGTAACCTGCTTTTGTCACAAGCTTGAGATTGCTTCCTTCAGCTGATGCCTTATTAGGCATTTAATTCTGAGTCGTTCAACAGGATGCGGTGACAAGAGAAGACATAAAATCAACAAGACAGCTGCAAATGTCGCCTTGTTCTCTCTCGGATTTAACAGATTCACTGATGCTAGGGCAGCTGGGATCTGGGGCTCTCCCGTCACCGCCGTCTTGCTCTGTTGCACCTGAATTAGACGTAGGGAAGCAAAACGGGAAAAAAACCCCAACCCTCTACTCAACGTGCAGGTAAGGAATGGTTCAGAAACGGGCACCGGCAGGGATATAGCGTGGTTATAAAACTTAACGAGGTGCCTGCGGCTGGAGAACAGTAGCCAATTCTAGTCACCCCCTTTTGAAGATGATAGAGCAGAAATGGAGGTAGAGGGTACGATGCTGTGGCTGGGCCTGTTTAGGGCCACATTAAAAGGTTTGGATGAAGAGAAAGGGCGAGAGACAAAACGGGCCCGTGCTCCTTAGAGAAGAGGTGACTGTGAGAGCGAAGTCCAAGCGACCAGGCGGGGTTCAGGGGAGCACCGCGATTGACCCGTGCTCAGATCACAAGTGCAAGAGGCATGACACGAAGAAAGAGAGAGCAGCAAATGTAAAGCTGACAAGGAAATGCAGAGGATTTCGTTCTGATTTTGCACAGTGCCGTTAACCTGCAGAGCTGGACGGAAGGAGGGTCCTAACCTTGACCGGCCACTATAATGGGGCATGTGATTTTTCCCTGTGTATGCCGCCTGCCAGCTCCAGGGCAGCACTGCATCTGTGCTGCTGATTCTCCCCTGCTGTGGTAAGTTAAGGTCATGTCCTGCTGTGAAAACCAGACTGTGGATGGTGCCATTTCAACCACTTTCTATTCTGAACAACTGGAACAAAGAGCATTGACTGCTATGGGTCACCCAGCATGAAGTCCAGTGGTGACCACAGCCTTCCTCAGCGTTGTCCTTGTCCACCTCTCCTCCTTCCAGGGCTTACCGGCACCACCCTTGAGACATTAAGTCTCTCCCGTCTGTGCAGATGGCCTCTATTTTATATTCCCTCTCCAGTACAGTGGTATAAATCATGGTATTTGGGGACCATTTGAATCAGCAGTGGCCGTTTGAGTCCGCGTGCTGGTAGCGAAGCATCCGCATGCCAGCCCGCAGCGAACCTGGACGTGACCTGAATTCCCCCATGAAGCTCAGCCCCACAGCCAGGCAATAGTTGCACTGAGAAATGACGGCAGTGAGCAAAAAGGACCGGCAGCTGCCCCCCACGGCAGGGCAGTTTAACCTCCTGGGGTTGCCAGGCTGTTAGCAATCGCATTGGCACGACCCCACGTTCAAGCTCAGCAATGAGCGGGTGCCCACGCCCTGTCCAAATTTCACACGGATCGTGGAGCAATGCCATGGTGGGGAGGTGGAGATGATTCCTTGCATTTTGAACAACCTGGCAGCATGGCTGGGGTGAACTTCTCTGCGCCTCACCCCAGGAAGGGGGAAATAAACCTGCGGTTCTTCCTTTTCAGTGGCAGCTTGAGTCTTGCTCAGCCAAAAAGTCACTGACACAATTGACTTCCCGCCCAAGTAATTGGTCACCAGGCAGCTCCCTAAACCTATCGCCTTCATTCCTGGCTATTTTGTATGCGAGACAGCGGCAGAGCAGCACACGCACCCGCCGACCTGTGCTGCCCTGGGCACTACATCTTGCTCATGGCCCGTCCCTTCAGGCCAGGAGCTTCCATCATTCAGTCTCGCTCAGTCCCGTCCCTCCCTTTTCCATCAGGATGTTCAGCTAAGTGATCCATGCAGACTTGCCGTGCTTTTATGGCTGATGAAGTGAACAGTGGGAGTCTTCCACAGAGCCAGATGCATTTAGCATGGACATTTCGATGAACTACAGACTAAAGTCAATGAGCTGTCAATCCAGACTGCGGTGCTGGTGGCAGAACACATTTACAATGGCATCTTTCATTAGACTATACACCTCTCTGCACATGAAAATAGATAAAGACCTCTTCTAATGTAGTCAGGTTGTAGCCGTATTGGTTTAGAGGAAAAAGCCATCAGGACTCAAAGACTTTTGCAAAAAAATTAAAGATTTTTTTTTTTTTTGCAAAAACCTTGCTCGTCTAATAAAAGATATCATTCTCTACTACGAGTCCTGATTGCCTTTTCTAAGGTAGTGAATTTAGATGAACGGCTGATATTAAACACGCCCTATTAAAGCGTTCTCTCTCTACATCCATCACTGCACTTCCAGTAGATCAAGGTGCTGATTGATGTGCATTTCCCCGAGTCCATGAGGAAACCTTGGCCATCATTCAATAATGCTCCGAAGAATGCGGTGATGCCATCTGCTTCAATCCGACATGTAGGTAACTCACCATTTATTGTTGTTGGCATTACAGCAGCACCTGAAGGGATTGGACCCCCTTCATACCATGCACTGGACACCTCCAAGATAAGAGTGCCCTCAACTCCAAAGCCCTTACGCCCAGGATTGACACGAGTTATCCCCAACTCACAGGTGAAAACTGAGGCGACTGGTTCAAGGCCACACAGTAAATCCCAGATCTCTTTCCTCCCTAGGCCACAACTGCCTGCCTTCTCTTTGCTTTCTTTCTCGAGTGAAATGAAGGGCTGCTGTGGTCCTATCAGCCCCACACCCATGTGAGATGCTTCCACGTGCCCAGGGCTCCGGTGACCGGAGAAAGCATTAGATGGCATTCGAATCCGAGAGAGACTTTTCTTTTCTGCTGATCATGTTGAAGACACTGGCCTGTTAGTGCTCCCAGCTGCTTTTTATTGGAAATAATGGAGTGAATTTCACCTTAGCAGCTTATTTCCATTGACTCGGCCTACATGCCCCTAAATGAATGATAATAGCTGCCATGCTATTGTAATTTCCGTGCAGTAAAGCATGTTGAAACCTGTTACCCCCTGTTTGTTCTTAGCATGGATCATTGCTTCTTTCACCGCTGCAAGAGCAAGGCAAAAAAAGAAAAAGTCAAATGTCCCACAGGATATGTTTAATAAATTTACTAAGCATCTGTGAGGAGACGTTCAGATGTGAACAGGAGAGGAAAGCCCTGAAAGGCAACAGGATTTAATGGCACTCTCTCACTACAGGTTTGAGACATCTGATAATAGCCATACTATATGATAAAGGGAATGCCAAAGAAAAAAAAAGAAAGATGCAGCCCCTTTTTGCTCTTCATGGAGGTGGAAGGTAAAGCAGGAGTCTTTTGTCTTGAATGTATTTTCATTAAGGATTGCTCCAGAAAATAAAGACGGGAGGTCCTTTTTTTTTTTTATTTTGCACCTGAAAGGCACTATAATTCTTAAGCCACCATCCTATAATGTCTGGATTTTTTAAAGCCATTCAAATGGCATTTTTACTTCCCGGCAACAGTCCATTTTTATTCTGCACACGGATACATTAAATATCATAACCAGAAAGTGCACTTAGGCAAAGCAAAGGCAAGAATACATCAAGGCAAAAAACCCCCTGCTCCTTGCCTCTATCCAGCACATCAATTAACTTTGTTGGCAATTTGTAGTGATGAATTCATAGAAATCCCAAGGCACTTCCTTACGGGTGAGAGCGCCTCTTTTATCTCAGAGGAACGCCCCCCCTCTTTCTCTATCTCTTTTTTTAAGCAAAAGGAAACATGTCAATAAATAAGGAATGAATCACCAAACAACCTCTGTTTGACTCGAAGGCAACCAGAAATTATCCAACCTAATTCACAGCACAATTTTCAAGCACTCCAGTGTCGACTGGCTTGGACTGTGGTTCCCAGAGGCAAACGCTCCATTTCTAAAGGACAGTCCATTAACTATTGTGAGAAGTCCCCCCCCTCTCCCCCCATTTGACATATTGGTTTTGATTGTGTTGAATGAACTTCTTTCCTCACTTCCTCCTCAAGTCACTTAGTTCAGCTCTGTTCTTGAAAGTCCCAGGGAGCGGCAGTTTTGCCTCCAGCTTCTTATAGGGAGATAGGAAAGATAACACCCTGTGGCTCACGTAACTCCTCTTCCGATCTTGCCTCAGTCTCACCGGGATGCAGAGTCCACGTCAGACCCAGGCTTTGGTGACAGCCAAGGTGCTCTGTCAGGACATACGGCACCGTGCCTCCATGCACATCAAAACTGAGGCCCCAGACTATTCCCCCTTCCCACTTCCGTGCAGGACAGAGACGTAGCTTGGTTAACCCCATTTGAACGCAGCCACCGCTGGTGCTGGTTACGATCACTGCGGAGTTTAGAGCGGGAAGTGAAGCAAAGCACATCCATGCAGAGGCTGAAGAAGGATTTAGGAACGTAGGACTGGAAGGGGCTCCTCGGGCCATCAAATCAACCCCCATCATCCGTAGGAGACCGTTGTTGTTTTAAGAACCGTTACTGTCTTCCTCTCCAGCACCTTTCGTCATCGCGACACCCTTTGAAAGCAAAACCATACATACGTCACCGTGTAGTACCCAAAATCACCAATGCCCTGCCACTGTGGTAACAGGGGTATTGTTAGGTTAGGACGTGCTTGGATGATCCTAGGCACCAGACTATGCCTCATGTTACAGAGGAAAGCAATAACTGGAGTGATCAGTCCTTGCCAAACTAACCAGTGTAAAAGATGTCTTTACAACCCCAGATCCGGGGTTTGGTATAACCCTGAGCAGGAGTATTGATTGAGGTCTTTAGTCTGGGATTTGATGGGATGCGGGGGCGCTAAGATCATTACTTTTGTGGAAAGCGCCGTAGGACCTTTACAAACCCCAACTGATCAGGCACTTGGTTTTACGGGTCACTGAAAGGACATCTTGTTGTGAGGGACGGCATGTCCTCATTGTGCTGGCATTGGTTCAGGACAGCCTCACATGGAAGAGCTGAGCTACCCGATGCCTGACTCCTAACGGGAGTGTGCAAGAGATTTCCAAGCAAGATTTTTTTTCAATCTCCAAGATGAAGACACGAGGGAAGAGAAGGACAAATCATCAAACACAGTTCCCTTCTAGAAGATAAAAAAGCCCCAAGGAACACCACCACCACCAGCAGTTTCGCAGACATACATTTCCCTAAAGACAGACACTTGTTAGAAGTGATTGAATTTCCTTTTTCTTTTGACAAAAAAAAATGTATCAAGTTGGATAAAACTTTCATTGGCTGGGCTTCTCAGATCAGAGAGCGAGTGAGAGAACAGACCGATAGCCTGGGGATCCAGTGGGAACGGGGAAGACGCAAGGGCAAGATCCTTCTCTACACAATTCAGAGCAAGTCTCGCATGTGCCAAGTGACTACTGCAGACCACTGGGGTGTAGTCACAGTCCGTCCCTCTCATCCAAGGGAGACATAAGTGGGACTGTTCTTGTCCCGAATCTTGGGAAAAGCAGACTGGCTCTACTGTTGGGAGGATGGCTGTTTTGGGCTGGATTGCTCTTGGTTTTGTAAAGAAAAGAACTAAAAAGGCTCCACATCATAACAACACTGACCTGGCTTTCTCACGTGGGCATACGGTGGCCTGCTCGACTTCCCACTTCTCTGCGAGCAAGGAGCCAGCTCAGGACTTTCCGGCCCTGTTCATCCCTGTGTTTTAACATGCAACACCCTTGGATCATTCAATGAACCTCTCTCACTCAACTCCATTTGCCGCCTCTCATTTTCCATCAACAGCTTCTTCACGGCGTTTGCCTCCCTCCTCCCCGCCTTTGCCTTTTATCTCCCATCTGCTACCTCCTCTTCTTTTACTATCCCAAGCACTCCTCTCCACTGAGCGCGTGCCATCAGCATTCGCTCCCATGCTATGCTGGCAATCACTTGCAAATTAGACACATTTTTAGAAGCTGGGATGAATGCTGCCTTCAGACTTAAATCCTAACCATTTCCCTTGGCCTGAGATAACCAAATGTTCAAAATTCTTCCCATTATTTACTTTTTAGCTGGAGACGGACTATTTTGCAAGGGAAGTGGCAAGCCTAGACGTCAAAAATGTGACTTGGATAAACAAAAATATTCAATATTCCTTCCCTACCACTTCCGTCCACACCAAACTGTGCGCTGACAGTGGATGAGGGGCCAAAGTTCAGGCCCCGGAAACAGAAGTGTCATGTTTGCCTAGTCTTGAAAGCCCTGCACTGCCAACAGCCGAATCCCTGCTGTTTCCAGTGGGTATTGGCAAAGGAAAGAAGGGGAACAGTTCCAGTCTAATCAATTAAAAAAATAATTGCAATGATTATTCAACGGGCCTGTGGAAATGAGGGTTGCCTTGGGTACTTTTAGCCAATTATGTGGGATTTTTAAGTGGAAATATGACAGATTGTTCAACAGCCGGCAAAGAAGTGGATGCACTCTGACTCATGCCCAGTCAGTAATTACTCCTGATTGAAAGGATTTAAATAATGAATAACTGGCCAACATATCCGTGTGCATGCAAAAGGAAGGGAAAATAGCGCATGCTTGAAAGGCTCGTTTCTATGAAAAAGCAATGCAAGTCGAATCCATCCCAGTTAAATTATTATTCAGTTAATATTAACTGGATATTGCAGACCGAATATTGGTGTAGTGCAGACTGTTGAGCACATTGCTCAAGATAGTTCTCGCTGTAAGCGGCTTCCAATCTAAACCGGACCAAAGTTGAAGGGAGGGATATTACCCCCCAGACTGCAAACAGGGACTGAAGCAGAGACTGCTTTTGCAGGAAACATGTTGGGCCGCGAAGTGAAATCCAGGTGTTCCTAGTCCCAGCCAATAAAAGAACTTGAAGTCCAGCTCTTCCAAGCTACCCCAGAGGGGCTAAAATCTTTGCTAATGCACAAATGGCGACATCAATAAACTTGCATCCATTTACCCCCAGCTGAAAATAGGGTTTGATAAAATGACCCTGCATGCATCAGCTACCTCATCTTCTTTTGTTATGCCATTGCTGGGTGCTTTTTAGAGGCTTTGCTAAGAATCATCTCATAAACGCCAAAAAAGTGGCTATTGACAGAAGACTGTTACAAAAAAAGGCCAGCTAACCAAACATCAAAGGAAAACAGATACACAATGGGGAGTGGAGGGCCAAGGATCCTTTAAAGAAAAGTCTCGATTTTCTTTTAAAGGGCTTTATGGGAAGAGACATGGGATATAGGGAAAATGCACAGAAAGTCAGACACCCGCATCATCCATGAGCTCCCTGCAGCTGTTTCACTGTTTACATCGAAGGAAGTGGGAGGAGGAAGGGGAAGATGCATCCTAGGAACACAGGAACGCTAGTTCTACATGGGGTGCGTGCGTGGTGAATATTATTATCCAGCTTCATCTACAAAGCGAAGACTGATGAGGTTGCCCAGAGCCACTTCAGGCAAAGATGAGGGTTTTCTGCACCTTCCTCTCCCAAGCTCTTGACGGGAGCGCCACCAGCATACTTCACTCATGCCAGCTGCTTCTCTCCCAGCCCATCTCTGAGTGCGGATTGCACGCTGCCAAGTGAATGAGGCCCCTGAACTCATTAGCAAACACGATGGCATGTCACACAGTAAGAAAGGGATTCTCCTGACGTGCTGGGGAGCTATGGCAGGCTGCAGTGAGAATAAATAGATCAACACCCAGCCTGGCAGAAACACAGGTTCAGATTCACAACAAAACTCATTGGAGCAGCACCCAGGGCTGGGCTGGCTTTGCTAAGGTTGCAGAGGTGCGTTCCCCTTCCGGAAGGCTGCTCCCAAAGCGTTTGCCAACATGCATTCGTGAGCATCTTTAAAAACATCTGTAGAGTGGCTGGGGAGTGGGTGGATCTCTCCATTAAGGCATCCGTTTCCAATTTCTAATGGAAAATTATGTGGGTAGCATCAATTATGCCAGAGCTCATTTAAACCAATTTAAAAGGTCACGTAAGTAGCTATTAATATTACATGCGTGCAGAGAATGAAGGCCGCACCATTTCATCACTCAGTGCAGAGCTACCCAGAATGCTCTGGTGTGGTGGGCCCTGTATAAAGGTCAGAACCGATGAAGTCAAAATGGCTGAATACTAAGGAAAGCCTTTTGGGGGGGGGGGGGCAAGTTTTGCTTTAGGCTTGGTAAGTAGCTCACCACGATCCCAAGCTTGTATAAATTATATTATCCATGGCCTTTACAGGAGCAGAGCTTTTTCAAACAACACTAATTTTCAGACGTTAAGAGGAGCTCGGTAATATATTTTTAAGAGGGTTTAACGATGGTGTAATGGGTTATGAAGACAGTCGTAAACACCCATAAATATTTGCCTGCATATCTCTGTCGGTATTAACATCTATTACTGGTTTCAGCTATACAGTCTCCTCCATGACTCTTACTTCCCTGGCCTGCTTTAATATCCTAGGTCATTCATTTTAGTTCTTCAGTTCCCATCTCTCTTCCTCCCCTGTCTTACCCAGCATGCCCCTTGGTTTGTTGAGACCCTGTTCCCATCCATTCACTCTTTCCCATCCACCTGCCTCACTGCGCCTCAGTATGCTAGGAGTCCACGGTGCCTCCTACAGGAGGATGACCAAGCTGGCATGATGGTCATGCAAACTGCGAACAGCAAGGAAAATACAAAAGCTTATTGCTCAATGGGGGCTGCATGCCCTTTACTACTGCAGATACCAGGCTGTGGCATGAACCCAGTCAACGTGGAGTACCTGGTGCTGATATGGCTGGACCTCACATGACTAGATTGGTGCCCCGGCAGAGGCAGCATAACTGTCTCTCTTTGAAGACAAGGGAAGGGGTTATATCCTTCCCCCCTCTCAGAGATGGCAGAGGGAACAGCTGCTATTCCAGACCTTCTAGCTCCATTTCCATTAACACAAGATTGGCTTCTTAGTGCCAAAAAAAGTGAACATTTCTTCACACCCATTACTGGCACAGCTGTGCACACCTACCCCATTATCCGGCTTGCCTTGCAGGTCAAGAACTGAATGGGTCACCAACTAACTGCTCTGAGGTGGCTACAAGGCCTCATTCCTGGGACGTGGCGTGGGGCTGAGCAGGACCTACGTCTTGGTGGCAGCCCCAGAAGACACTTCCAAACAGAGGCCTCACCTCCTTGAACAGCCCTGACAAGGTTCACAGCCTTCTCTATGAGCAGAAATGGGCCCTTTCTGTTTACACAGGCTGATGCCATTGAAAAAAGATGTAACATGAACTTTTAAAAGTCTGTGTTTAGAAGTGCTCATGTAAGGGCAGACATCCTATACGGACCAAAGTGGTTGCCAGATTCTCAATCAGCTCTGCCAACGTGCTTCAAGCCTGACACAGCTTCTTCACGGCTTCTCGTGCTTTCCTATCAAACGGACCTAAACCTATGCTTTATCTGCTCCCCTTCCCATCCCACATTGCTGAAGGCGGCACTGGCAAAGGCACAGCGCTGTGTAGCGACAGCCAGTGAGGAGGCTTATGACAACCCAGAAAATCACGCCGTAAGAACAAATGCAGCTAAATGCCAAATTTGCTGCTGGCTTAGGAAAGCACAGGGCCAGGAGAATTCATGAAGCCAGGCCTGATTTTGTGTTGCTGAGCTGAGAGGAAAAGAAAAAGGAAGCAGGATTCAGTACAGCACAGCAGCTTGCTTGCTCAATACAATCTCACCATGTGCTGGTCAACATGGGTTTGATACTAGTAACCAGGTGATTCTCCTCAAATTACGGCAACTGAGTCAAAGCAGGAAGAGTATCCTCAATTTATGACAGTCTTCCTTAAGGGGGGGAAAAAAAGCCCACAAAATTAAAGTGAATGAAACAATGAAAGGGTTTAAGCCCTATATAGTATCAAAGCCGTTCCTGCAACTGAAAATGCCAAGGATTTCTTCTCGCAGTGAGGGACAACGGTTTTGGCCGGCTCACCACAAGGTAGCTCTGTGCCCTCCACGTGCACCACTCGGACGTCCTTCTGCTCCCTGCCCTATCTGTTGCTGTTCCCTCCTTGGTCTGCTGTGCACTACACTCAGAGGCTGCCCGTGAGACTTGCGGCACGTGCTACAGGATACCCAGTTTTCCCCTAAACGGGTCTTCCAAACAATGCATATCTTTTTAAAACAACACCCCTCCAAAGGTGCATCATGATTTTCTCATTAGTTCCTCAAAACAATTGCAAACACACCAATTACTCATAAGACAGCCAGGATTACAAAACCCTCCGCTTGCAGAGCCGCACTTGTTAAAGAAGAACTGAGTGATTACAGAGTTTCTTCCTATAGGAACAGAAAATTTATAACCTGGAAAGCTGCAGCCGCTTAGAACTGAATACAGGTATCAAATACTGAGCTTTCATTTTTAGCCACACACTAAATCTTTTTAGGTTCACAGCAGCCACAGCCTCGCCTTAAGCCATGAGTAATCTGATTTAGCTACCTCCAAGATGTTCTGAATCAACCCATCAATCAGAGAAGTCTTCAGCCCTTAGGATGCTGGACAGGGGGGAAAAAAAGGCTACGTTGCAGAAAGAACTTGCAAGACACTCTCTAAATATACTGTCACTGGCAGGTTCCTCTCCCAAACACAAGTGCAAATTATTGCCTCGGCCCTGTGAAGACCCTTAAAGTGTGAAATGCAAAATACTTGGTAAAAGAAGATTATATATTTGCACTGTCAACATTTTAATAGCCAAGAACCTGACCCTGTGCTTAGGAGACCTAACAGCTCTCTCATGCATGCATTTGCGTAGCTGAAAATGAAATAACTGCTAGACTTTAAAAAAGAGTCGCCCAAAAGTTGCCATAAAAAACCTGGCAAATCTTCTCCACTCTACACCGGGGACCTCACCAAAGCCTGCTATTAGAATCAAACCGATGAATCAGCCCATGCATCTCAAGCAAAACCAAGGAAGTGATTCTTCTGTTTTACTCAGCATTGGTGAAACCGCAGCTGGAGTACTGCATCCAGGCCTGGGCACTGCACTTCAACGAGGACGTGGAAAGAGTTGAGAGGGTCCAGAGATGAGCCACCTATATGATCAGGGACTTGCAAGACAAGCCATACAAGGAACGGCTGAGGGACTTGGGTCTCTGTAGCCTAAAAAAGAGAAGGCTGAGAGGGGACCTGGTAGCAGCTTACCGCTGTATCAGGGGAATACATCAAGGGCTCAGTGAACAACTGCTCACCTGGGCACCCTTGGGGAAAACCAGGAGTAATGGCCACAAACTTGCGGTAGATCATTTCAGGCTTAACACTAGGAAAAACCTCTTCACAGTCAGGTTGTCCAGACTGTGGAATAAGCTGCCTCCAGAGGTGGTGCTATCACTTACCCTGGAGGTTTTCAAGAGGAGACTGGATGGACACCTTGCGGGGGTCACTTGACCCCGGTTGTCTTGCCTGCCTAGCACAGGGGGCTGGACCCGATGGTCGTGCAAGGTCCCTTCCAGCCCCTTACAGTCTATGAATCCCAAACAATGGGGGTTTGTGGCAGAACATTAACCACGGGTGTTATCTTAGCTCATATCCTGTGGTCCTAGGTGCATGGGTGTGGTATCATTTACAGGCTCCTGCCTTCTACTGGTCCAAAGGTGTATTCTGCTCAGCATTGGACAAACTCCTCAGAAAAGAACATCTCAGTCCCAAATAGCTTCCAGTCTCAACAGAAAAGGATGGGAAATGAGCTACAGCAAAATTAAGCCACTGACACAAGAGCACATGTACAGGGAGGCAGTGGTGAAGCTGATCACCAAGGGTGAAGTTACACGTTACATTAAGACCTAACTAAAGGCACTTAATATGCTTTAGCATGCGCACACCCACATTGCACCTCATGCTAAGTATCCTTTGAGTGTCTCAAAGTTATGTCACTTCAAACAAGGGCTCATTCTGGACTGTGCTACCCAGCTCATGTTAGGGTAACTTCAGCCTGCTCCATAGAGATAAAACACGCAATTTTCAATCCTCCAACATCCCAGGATACACTGCTCCCAGCTCCTTCCCTCCTCTCCCCAAGCAGGGATAGAGCTGAGATGCCCTGGCTCCTAGCCACACCCGTGCTCACCAGCCCTCTAGTGGCAAATCAGAGCTCTGCAGGCAAGAACCAGTATTAAGCCTTAACATGACTGCTCAGAGCTCGTTCCAACTTTAAACTGCTTAACCTTTCACAGATTTAGTATAGCCTATGCGTAAGGTGTAACTTCATCCTCTGAATCCTTCTTCCCTTGAGTCTCAATCCAGGGCTTTCAGCCCCCAAGGCCAGCCTTTGTGCAAATGCTTTTCAATATTAAATACTCAAAAGTGAAAATACTTTTAAATATTACACTGGGCTGTTGGCATTGTGATACATGCTAAAGGTGCATGTTTGAACCTATCACTGCAGAAGTGTGGAACCTAGCTGTCCTCTAACTGAAGACTGACATAATTAATGTCTTGTCATTAATTATCAAAGGCTTACAGTGGTATTCACTCCAAGAAATTAACAGGTAGAAATGTCAGAGCACTTGGCAAAGAAGTCTGGGTCCCAATATTGCACATTTGCTAGACTGTTTAATTAGTTAGATGACAGTACGTGGTCGCGTGAACCTTGACAATTAAACCTACCAGTTAACATAATTTACAATTTTGCACTAAGCTACAGGTAGATACAAAGCTGTGCTGAATGCAAATTAAATGGGAGATATAACCACAGCCTATAAAAAGACATTTCTACTATGGAACTTTCTAAACAGCAATAGCTAGTAACAGCACAGGAATAGTCACAAAACAAAGACTGAAATGATGTACTGGATGTTGAGCAGTCAGACAAGCCAAAAGTATCCAGGAAGCCAGTCTCTGTCTCTCAGTGCATTTCACAGTGTGCATCCCCAGAGCAGTCCTAGAGTCACAGAGGAAGTAATTGAAGACTCTGCAGCGAGACCCGCACAGGGCAGCACAGACATGGAAAACCCCGACTCCTGTAGACTAAAGGTCCTTTTGGATGAATCCGAATGTAGGATCAAGGATGAAGTGCGCAAAATTTAAAATACAGGCAGTCCTCGGACTTATGACAATTGGTTCCTGAAAACCACGTCTTAAGTCAAAACGTTGTGACTTGGAACCAGTTTTCACGTAAGAAACAATGTTATACGTGGGGGATTGGTTATTGAACCAAGGCCCAGTACCCTATTTTCACTAAAAAAATACCGCAGAATTTTGTACTCGATCAATTATAGATGAGTAATGTAGCTACATGAATGTATTTATATTGTAAATAGCAATCGTATGGATTTGGAAGGACTTCTTTGAGGTGACTTTGCTGGACTTTTTGAAGGGCTCTTGGTTGGACTTTTTAAAGGGCTCTTGGCTGGAGTCTTCTCAGGAGTCTTGGCTGCAGGCTCTTCTGGAGTCTCGTCTGCTTTCTCAAAGAAAGCACCCAGGGAAGTTTGGGCAGATGTTCTCCAGGGAGATGAGCGACACAGCAAACTTGTTCGCTGGCGTGGTGTCGCATCGGATCAAGTGTCGTAAAGTTGAAACTCACATCAGAAAGTCGAAACGCTGTCAAGTTATAAACATTGTAAGTGCGAAATGTTGCAACTTGAATCATTGTAAGTCAAGGACTGCCTGTATAACAACGGCAGTCAGAAAAACACACTCTCCCCCATTTCCAGACACATTTTCTTGAATACAACACACCCCCTTTTCCCAAAAACTGGCACCTGGAAATTGGAGTGCATATTATGTGCAAGAAACACAGTAAGCAGTTACTTGGAGAAACCAAAAGTAAGATCTATACACAGGGAGCAGAACAGCGAGAAGGCTTGGCTTCCTAGCTGCTGCCAGTTAATACAAGGACAGATTTGTTTTTTCTCCTTTCTGCCTTTCAAAAACAAGGTGTGCATTTTATTTCAGGGCCTGTTGCATGCGAGTAAACACTGTACGTGCCAGCTCATCAGCAATTACAGGCCCAGTCGTCATCTCGCTGTAACATCCACACTTCCAACACAGATCACAGGTCATTGCTCATGGATGAACATTGGTGTTACAGCCCACCCGTTCACCAGCACTATATTGGAGTCTGAATCGTCAAAGGCAGTTACAGGCTTTTGGTTCATAAGGCTCTTGGGCATGCTTACTGCAGGCAGGGTTCAAAGCCTGCCGCTGCTTCTTCCCATGTCCTGTCTGAGATAGCTGATGACAGGTATTTAGCAGATTTACAAATTCGTTAGAGTGAGTGCTCCTGCTCTGGCCTGCTGAAACTACTAGGAAGGCTCTGGTCTGTGGAACCCTTATTTTACTTCTACGTGTTAGAATTACTTAGTATATGTAAAGGACTTTATTGTTTCTAAAAAGTCATTTGGGTACCATCTCCTTTACCATATTCAATAAAGATGGCAAATTTGTTTAGCTTTCACATGGATGTTCATACTCATGGCAAAGAGGTTCTGCCACCTCCCTATGAAAGCCAGCCCCTCAAAATGTTCACTTCTTTTGGTTCCTTATAGCAATTCCAGAAGTATTATTTTTGATACAGCCAACTCATGGCCCTGTTTTATACCCCCCACAGCATACTAGTAGACCCAGTCATGCAAAACAAAAGAACATGCATCCCCCACAAAGCAGTATCCTGTTCAGATTTCAGTTGATTTGGAGAATGGAAAGGGCAAGCTGGTGTTATGTTACAAATTAGTTGCTTTCATATATTCCACCACTTTCATGGGCATTTCTAGATACCGTAACAGCTTGTCCTCCAGACATTTCAATTAAAAAAAAGTTAGATTCAGTGATTTACAGTGTTTCAACACATAAACAGTGTTTACAGCATTTT
Source organism: Gavialis gangeticus (assembly GCF_001723915.1). Classification (NCBI taxonomy): domain Eukaryota; kingdom Metazoa; phylum Chordata; order Crocodylia; family Gavialidae; genus Gavialis; species Gavialis gangeticus. Next base: position 21,861,656 of record NW_017729001.1, read on the forward strand.
TCCTTGTTATTTCATGACATCAACAGTTGGCAGAATAAAAAATCATTTAATTTGATTTGTTGTTCATAGACACTGCCTCGCTCTCCATTTCCAGTCTGCTGGGTTTTTTGAAAGGAGCATTTTTACATCGTAATGACAACATTTCATTTGCTTTATAAAATAGTTTTTCAGAAATAGTTTTTCCAACAGCTCTGGGTGCAGTCATGCATTCGAATCAGGTGTGCGTGTTTAAAAGTTTATTCTAGCTCTCCCCTTTGCTGGTTTTTATTTATTTATTTTTTTAATTAAAAGTTTCATAAGGTCTACCAGAATAATCAATTTTTCTGGCTGGATCATTAGTGCCATGCATGTAACTTATTCGTCACATGAGTAGTATGGGAGCTCCATGCCATTGGGAAGCTGACCATTGTTCCAGTCCATCCAATGGGACTGCCACTGATGGGTACCATGGCCAAAGGGTGAGAACAACTTAGCCTGCCCAGCCCATGGATGAGATGCATCATTTCTGCCAAGCCCGGTTACCATCTAGTGAATGGCCTGAACATCAATTAATGCTTGTATAGTAACCATTTCCGCAGCACTGCCGATACTCAACACCCTACTCTGAGTGAAGCACTGCGTAGTAAGGGGGTAACGTAACATTTGCAACCTAATGCTGCCGCATCGCCATCTGAGTACAGTCATATAACGAAGCACACAGCACTTGTATAAACTTTGACTGGTCGTTAAGGCACCATATACTTTTCCGTATATGTACTTGGGTATTTATAGCAGCGCGGAAATCTCTGCCAAGATTCTGCATTATCAGTTCAGTCTATGCAATATTTATATCATGAACAGGAAAACCTTTAACCAACACGACGGATAAAAGCTGATAGGATTGAGGCGTATCGGGTCAGCGTCTCAGAGCCCCAGAATCACAGACCCGGTAGCAGCAGAAGTGCAGTTCTGTTATATCCTAGGGACTGAGGTAGTATTTCACTCCATTACAGACTGCAAACACTATCAAAGAGGTCCTGCCTACCATTTCCCCCTCTAATTGCTCTGGCGCCAGGGGGAATGGTGTTGAAAGCTTTTTACAGCAGAGGCAGAGGTTTCAGCTGAAGATACAGATAGAAAAGAACAGTTTGGGACCAAGGACTGGAAAGCTCTTCATTAAAGTAACAGTTCACTTCGGAGAAGACTGCTGAGAGACTGCTTTGGAATCGGTGACAATGAGGGAGCTGGATCAGCCACTCTGCTGTCATTGTGAAAGAAACTGCAGAGAGAGAGTCAGCTTCACTGGAGCATCTGTTGCAATAGGCGGCTCGCCTCACTTACGCTAGCCAAGGGCGAAGACTGAAAAATGCACATCTTGAATCTGAACGTGCAGATGCGGAGGGTGGACACTCGGGCATCATTGATCTGCTGCGCCTGGCAGCTGGATTGCAACTGCCTGCATCTTTCTTATCACAAGCCAATTGTTACTCAATGGACTGGAAGTTCATCCCAGCTGAGGAGTCCTTAAAAGAAGCCCAGCAGTTCCTCCTCTTGAATTATGCACAACGCTGCCACAACTGGAACCTGCGGCCTGAACGAGTGGTTTCAGATTTGATTTTGCAGCCTCTGATGCTCACATCGCAGCTACACTATTTGCTTCTGGTCCCGTGAAATAGCCTCTGACCTGCTGGTGTAGTACCTATTGGGCAAAGCAAGTGGAATTATACCCCGCTTCTAGTCTCTGTCCTCCGAGCCCACAATCCATGGACAAGGTGAAGTGGTGCTCAGTGGAACCCAGACAACCTTCCACACGCCGCCTGCTGAACCCATTTGTATCTAGTTTTAAACAATTTTAATACATTGCTCTATTTGTTAGAAATATTCTATTCCCTCCTTTCTTATTCAGCCAGCACACCAGCTAAGGGGAACTAGCTGCAACAGGGCCCATTGTTAAGGGCTGAATGTAGCATTTACTTTCTCGATAGCCTTAAAGCGTAAAGGAAGAGAAAATTGTTTCTTTTAGAGTACGTAGCACCTCATATAGCTCGTGTGAAAAGTGGCTACCTCTGCCATTGTGCGTGGCTTGAGTAGGCTGCCACTTCTGAGCTCTTCTGCATTGTCTGCAAGAAGAAACACTGAGGAATGAGTTAGTAAGAGACAAAACCTGATTTTTAACTTGTTATTTCCACATTCCTGTGAGGCCGGAGTGCATCTAGCTGGGTGAGGCTCAGCATGTTGCACTCAGCAAGATGGATGACTTGCTTTTAGATGAACAGTTCGGTGACCCAGCGCAGGTGCTCCCTCTCCTCATACCCACCCATGCCTGGAGCAGATCACTCGCCCAGCCTCAGCCACTTAGTTTTCATTTCTGTCCCTGCCCTGACAAAGGCAGCATGAGGACACAGCTATTGATTTAAATCTGCAGCAAGTGCTGGGCCTTGATGCAGCAATACAACAAAGACTGACTCTCAGAAAGGGACTCCGCTGGTCTGCCCTGATTCAAGTCTCTTTAGCTTCTTTCGTTGTTCTGAGGATCACATCTTTCGCCCTCCCCAAAGAAATACCAAATTTCTTTCCCATGCCTATGACTTCACAGCAAGAGCCCTACACTACAGTCCTCTTCGAGCCCCCTGTATTCAAGAATGAGGTAGGGATCCAGAGACTCACGGAAACACCCTGAAGTTCCCTCTGCCTGGTGTGAGCGATTGGCCTGGTTAATCCTCACGCACACAATGGCCTTAACCACAAACAGGTTTTCATTCAGTGTTTCGTCATGCAAGAATATTAGCTGCTCAGTTCTATTAACGCCACCGATGCAATACTAAGCACACACAAGGCACGATGGGAATCACTCAGTTGTCAGGAACAAGGGACTGCTCACCTCTTGGTTAAGATGATAAATGCCACCAGCTTTGCCAACGCTGCTCTCCCGCGTTTTTAAAGCATTTGCTGAGATCCAGCGTGTCATATTGCTTTACATCCATTATCCTTGCTGCCTTGGAAAAGGAAGCAAATTGCACCTGGGTGAATGCTTTAAATTCGGCCGAGGGTGATATTCTTAGGCCATTAATTGTAACGTGTTTTCCTACTGCAGGAAGGTGTCTGCTGTTATTTCGACCGTGCTGGCTTACAGCTGTCAAGTCCTATCATTTTCTAATTTAGGAAATAAGGTGGTGTATGTTCAGACAATGGAAGGACTGGGCGCACTTGAATATAAGTGTATTTTAGGTTGTCTGAATGGGAGAACGTAAAAAGGCAAAAGGCTTCTGGCAATGGTTTGTGCGTATGTGTGAAATTGGGTAAGATTTAAGAGCATCACATTCATTTGATACACAGCTGCCAATTTTCCATCCTATATGCCATGTTATCTTACTAAACTTGCAATTTCAAAGAAGAGTTAGTTCTTGAAAAGTTGTATCAGCCTCCTCCAACCAGCGATTCAGGCCATTTCTAACACATGGTCAAAAATATGCATTATTACTTGAATGAACAATGCAATTAGCTGTGGTCCTGAGAGAAAAATTCCTTCCTAGACCTGAAGGGCACTTTGTACCCAAAAGTTTGTCTAACCAATACAGCTGGTCCAAAAAAAAAGATATCATCAAAAAGCTAGCTTATCTCACATTTTTGGACCATCATGGCTACAACTCTTCCCCCTACTACAAAGTTACCCAAATCCCCATAATATTACCAAAGGGCTGTGGGACAATTCTTGCTGAGCTAGTTTGCAGAAGGGATGGGAAAATAGCTGGAGAGAGCTTTCACCATATCCCTTTGGTGATTTTAGAGAACAATGCCCAGAAGTAGCTAGGTAGTATTCTCAACCCGGGAGTCAGGTTTGATCACAATCAACGATGGAGACTCTCTGGGATGATATGAAAGCTATGGTAACCATTTAAATTTACAGGGTTATGGTAAAATCTCCATCACTTAGAGTCTTTAAATCCTAACTGTTTTTCTAGGAGATGCTCTAGCTCCTAATGCAAGAAGGTTTTAGAAAATCCCACCTTGAGTATAATTTAGGACAGCCCTGTGCAGTGTGAAGCTATTCAGGACTTTTCAAAATCTTCAACTCAACATTCCCAAATTCAGGGCCACCAGTGGCTGCAGGGGCTAGGTTTGCCCTGGGGTGCTGACCCTCTTCTAAACTAGTGCTACAACTCATAACCCCCCCTCAAACTAAAAACAAAACAAAACCCCAGCTGATAATGCTCTCCCTATCCACATTTCAACTTCTTGGTAATGAGGACCATATGCTGGGCCTCATTACCAGAAGCAGGAAAACTCTAACATACACTCACAAGAGGAGATGAGACTCATGCTACAGTTTAGTACATTTAGCAAGCTGTATGCTTAGCAGTTTAGCATTCAAGCATATAACAATTAACGTCAGATTGAGGCACCTGAGGGAACTTCTCTCCCTGGTTCCCACTGTCATGGTAAGAGTGGATGGCATTTATACTGCTGAAGATCCCATTGTATCAATCTGAAGGGACTGGACAGGCCTCTGCACAGAGGATTTGTACAGGATTTACCGGCATCATGATGTTGTTTAGTAATTGCCGAGCATGGGATCTCTTTAGATCTGGGCACTCACAAGGAAGCCAGCACCAGACACTTGATTAAAAAGCTGTCGTCTCTAGTGCAGTGTTTTTCAACCTGTGGCCCATGGACCCGTGGGGGTCCACAGACTATGTCTAAGAGGTCCATGGAAGGTGACTATGATCAAAAGTATGTGACCACCCACACGTACAATTCAAAGGGGTCCACACCTGTATTTGAAATTTCCAACAGGCTCCTCACCTTCATTTGTAATTTTTCAGGGGTTCGCAAATGAAGAAAGGTTGAAAACCACTGCTCTATTGTGGCTAAAGTCACAGTAGTTGTACCTGCTGAAAGTAGGCAAGGTCTGATATTTACATCCTCCATCCCACCCACAACCTGGAGGAAATCTAATACTAAGCCATTAAAATAGAGCAACACACAGCAGAGATGGCCAGCTGCAGACACTGCCTCCAGTGGGAAGCCATATGTATGAGTTACTCCTGGAGGACACTTATGGTTGCCCCTGTTTTACTCTCCAGCTCGTCACTCTTGCAAGCAGAAGTCGGTCTTAGCCAAACTGAAGAGGTAGGTGCATGTTCTCCAAAGTCAGCAGTGCAATCACTGGAAGTGACAGCATACACCAATTGAAGATGCAAACCCCTAAGTAACAGAAATGCTGACCTTGAATAGTTTCTTAATAAGAAATCCTGATTTTTCAATATAGGTTGTATATACAATAGCAAATTCGGAGCTACCTAGAACCAGGTTTGGTGGGAGACTTACCTTGCAAGGAGCAAAGCAAGCAGAGACTACTGGGTCACGATAGCTTTCAGAATCCAGAGACCTAGCTCAAAGGGCCTGCCACTTGCTTTGTGTAGTCTGGGCAAGTCATTGCATCTTTCTCCCTCTGCCCCCCATCTCTAACACCAAGCTTGTATTTTTATTGCTGGGTGTCTGTGCCGATTAACTATTGTTTGTTACAGCATACAAAAAAAGTCCCAGCTTGAAAAGCAAGCGTCCTCCTTCTCTGGAGAATTCAAGTCCAATTGTCAGAGAAACCGATGCAGTAGCATCAGTCAAGGTTATTTTTCCACACCAGAAAAATACAGACGCAGAAGAGTGGCAAAGGTCTAGGACTGGCAGAGAATAACCAGCACAAAAGTGAATTGGCCTATAGGGAAGAGGTGTCTGCACAGCTGCCATCCCACCACACATGTACCGTATCAGACTAAACACTGCCTTGGAGGCAATCACTTTCATGCAAGAGAAGAGGGATGAACTGGGATATCCCAGAAGTTTCAAGATTGTTGCGAAGTAAACGAGGATTTGCTTCAGTTACTCAGGGCTTGCTTAAAGCTTACAACAAAATGGAGCAGGGAACTTTATCACCTAAATTAATCTCTGGTGCTCACTTGGGGACACGGAAATTAAGATGAAATCAAAGCAACTACCTTTTCTGTCTTATCCTGCATCTTATCAGGAAACCCTTTGATGGCTGCATTTACAAACAGAACAGCGCTGGAGCAACACCCTGCCAGCTGGCCACAGGGAAAAGATAGTGAGCTTTTTAAAAGACCTAATTAGTGGGGAAACAGGTTTCAATCAATTGGTCCAAACTGCTCTTTCCTTTATCCACACTACTGAGCCTCGCTGCAGTTTCAGTGATGAAAGCCATTTATTGTCTGGAGGCAAAGCAAAATCTACAGAAAGCGCCAACAGTTAAGCCCTAGTAGAAAAATAAATTCAAGCAGTGAGCATTCAACATCTAAGAGGACAATTTCACAATGGCTTGTTGTGAGGTTATAGCCAATGTATTTTGGAGCTGAAAATAATGGCAGATGTTCTGGCTGACGTGCCACTTTGCTCCCTGCTTCCAGGTCAGAAGGCAAAGAAATCAAGGAAGGCGGTGGGTGGATTAGCTCTTAAGAAAGTGCCCAGGGTTTACAGATCATTCACCCCCTGGCACTTGAGTAGGTGAGGTCACATCCTGCCTGCATGTGCTGTTGCTAAGTCGGTAAAAATGTCAAGCCCAGCATCACTGGACAGTGACCTTAGGGGTTGATATAATAAAAGCAGAGTTCAAGTGACTTTGCTAGAGAATGTCTTTATACGTAGCAACAGATGTGCTATATCTGACAAAGCATCCAGCATTAAGGATTCACAAAGTAGCAGGAGGATCAATTATGTCACTCCTTCCCCTACGCGAACCATTTGCTTTCTGAATTCTAAATTATTGGCATAGCTATCTTTACAAATGGTGCGAGCGAATGGGGCCCATTTCTCCATGGATACATCAAGCAGCAGCAGTGGGAACTAGAAACTACATGCTCCAGAGTAATTGGCATCAAACAAAATGTTATGCCACCCAGAGTTACAGCATGACAACTGATGGGAAATTGCGATCGATGCCAGCTGACTGCAAATTGTTCTCTATGACTGACAGCTCTTCAAGAGAGCCAGATAGTTCCACTCTCAAAACCAGTGCGTCTGCGTCAGCTTGATGGAGGATGACCTACAGGGGGATGCGAGGACCTCTGACAGCTATTTACCCAAGGAAACAGAGTGGGTATCACAAGGCTTCACACCAACTCCACCTCCACCCTTTTCACGTTACACATCATCTTGCTGAAGGGTCTTCATTACAAGGGTATGTAGTACCTTCAAAGGAAAAGATTTTTGCATGGAAGTTTTGTGGCTGCCTTTGGTGGTATGAATGCAGATGGAGAATCTTCTCAAAAAACCTGATTAAGATTAGACCCGAGTCCTGCTCAGACAAGCAAACCTGAAGGAGATGCATTTTTGGAGTCAAAAGGGTGACACCTACTACTGCTTACTGCAAACCTAGGGCATCATTTCTTCCACAGGCTCAAGGCAAGATGGACAAGCCAAGACGCCTGACAACCTTTAGTGCCATGTTGCTCTGGTTTCTAGCACAGCAGATTATTCCTGATTTCAGAATATCACCCGCAGCTGAGAAAACAGGATGCCTGCAGTGCAAAGATGCTTCTTTCTTCAAAAGATATGGCATGTTGTACCTTGGCCAGGAGGTTGGCTTATATACCTCTCACTTATCAGTATCTGAAACAGAGATTTGATTCATCATACACCAATAGTAAGACTGACCTGAAACTACAGTGGATGGAAGCATGAGTGCACAGATTGGTATTCAGAAAACAAAATTATAAAACCATCTTAAAGGCAGAGAAACTGAATTCCTAAGTATGGTAAATGGGATTCCTGCTGAATTTGAGAGAGAACAGAAAGGAATCGTACAAAAGACCTCCAAGTTCTTTTTCTGGTCTGAACAAGAGAAAAAATGGGTGGTATTTATCTGACAAACAAGTCTTGGGATAACTGGTAACAGGGTGAAAAATCCCCTCTAATCCACATTTAGGAACCAGTCTGCCTCACTGAAACAAGCTGACGCTTAGCAAATAGTGAACTAATGATTATTGAGTGCTTTCTACTACCCCTTATCTCAGTGGGACATGCATGCCTTTCTGGAGTGTTTTTATCCGTGTCCGTGTGTGTCCGTGTCCGTATGTGTGTGTGTGTAATTTGAGGATAAAAACAGACTCTAGAAAGGCACATGTGTGTCACAGCATTCAGGCCTCTGGTGGCATGAAGTGCATCTCAAGCCAATCTTCAATCCCTTGCTGACCCATGATAGAGATTCTAGTCCTCATGGGTCTATATTTTTACACACACACGTTTCATGGGTCTATATTTTTTACACACACACACACACACACACATACGTTTGAGGATAAAAATATAGTCCTCATGGGTCTATATCTAGTACTCGTGGGGATTAAAGACTGGCTTGAGATGCACTATGTGCCACCTGAGGCCTGAATGCTAAAGGGCAACAACGAATAGTCTGGGCAGCTCTTGGATCACTGAGTGCTAACCTACATGACGGCTCTCGCACACACATGCAGGAACTAAGCCAGAGCTCCCAAGCAAATGCTTAGTAAATTAAGCCATGCCCCCAGTGACACATTCAATATGAGATGCCAGGCACTCGAGCTGCATTACTTGTTATACCTGAGGTTAAGCATTATGTTTACAGCAGATAACACACACAATGTCTATGAAGACCCTAAAATAAAAAGTGGCTTCAATTTCTAGGTGAGACCGTAACACACAGAAATTATGCTGTTAAAGCAGCCTGAGCCTTTTTCAAACAGACCATTTGGCGGGCTGAAAAAACCCAGCAAAAATACTCTTAAAAAAAATTCCTGGAGAACACAGCCACCCTTGGGACAGTGTTAAATGTGAGCAAGCTGCAGTAAACGATAAAAACACCGTGCGAAAATGCCTTTTAATGCTAAATTTTCCTGGAGCTAACTCTCCATCTCATTCAGCAAGGACATACTGTGAAGGGGGGAGGGAAGAGGAAGACGGCATTACAAGGATAGAAAATATTTTAAGAAGTCATTAATCAACCATGTTTTCAGCGGAAAACATCCAAAATAGCAGCAGAAAAACCCTATTTTACTGAAGAGTTGGGTGAGTCTTTCCACCCTGTGATATGACAAACAAGTGCATAATTTCATTATGAAATTGTGGCAAAAATCTTGACTCCATCTGGGAGGGGAAAAATACATTTAGGTAAATGTGACCATGCACACACAACAGAACACAGTAGCTGGCTTCAAAATCCACATTTCGTTCTTGTTCATCCAGCTGTATCAAAGCACACCAGCACTGTCTCATCAACATGTAAACAAACAAACTAAACACCCCCCCCCCCCCC
>NW_017729001.1:21871219-21874036 GCF_001723915.1 Gavialis gangeticus
AAACCCCCCCCCCCCCCCCCAAAACCCTTTCCCTGCCTATGGACTGGTTGAAAACATCTTTCTTTCAGTGTCAGAACAATTCAAAGCTTTCGCAATAAATTACACAAGAACTAGATATCAGAGGGAAATGGTGGATGCTATGGATGTACATTACTGATTAGATGACTTGATTTCATTGTGTTTTATGCGACCAATAAAATCTCTCTGCATTATGCACTGTGGAGTATATTGCTCAGAGGACCGTAAGCTCTGCCAATTATTATTGGCTAAATTAAAGTTAAAGAACTGAGCTGCTCCTGCTTTTACATACAGGGAAACTATTCTTTTCTCACTTTATGTAAAACATACAGCAACTAACAATGCAGCAGTAGCTGTCCCGATCATCAGCCTCCCCAAATGTGGGATTTTATGTTGTCCCAGGTTTCCCCCTCACACCTTGAATAAAAGAAAAACTCTTGTGTTGGAGCTACCAATCCTTATGGTTCTTTATAGTCCAGTCACACACTGACCAAGTCTTGAATAAGAATAGATTTTGCCACAGGTATTTCTCTAACAAGGCTTTGAGAAGCGAACCCATTCTCTCCTCCTGCTTGAAACTTAAAAAGCCCTGAACAGCTAAAAGAAAAGAGGGGAGGTTATGAAGTTGATGGATAGACTTTCCCACGTGGCATTCATTTCTTTATGACAAAGACGCCAACTAGACAAGCTGCTGAGCGGGCGATGCGATGTAAAAGGCTGTGGCACTAAGCAGACAGAGAATTGAGAAATTCCAATCATGCATCCATGCACTATTCAAGGCAAGCAATTCTTGCTTTAGTTCACTGAAAGCATTAGTGAAATAAGAATGGCATCTTAGAGCCATGGAAATCTAAATAAAAACATTAGTTATTCCACCTTCCTTAAGTCAATCATCCTGGTCATACTAACGAAGATCCTAAGGATGGAAACATATGGGTCATTACCTGTGGAAAAGATCCTAGGCCTTCATCACTAGTGAAAGAAAAATCAGTCTTGCAAACCAGCCCAAAACATTTGATGGTGTATCTAGTTCTCACAGAGGGATTTCATGCTAGCAATTTGGCAACTGTTTTCTCATCTGGCATTAGTTTGCTTTGCCTCAACAAAATCAGAGAGGTAGGTAGTAGCACCCAAACTCCAACCTCACTCTGCCCAAACTAGCACCAAGCTTTACTTCTTCAAAGTTCTTACTGAGTTCTCACCCCTGGTTCAGAGACCACCTCCTTCAGCACGGCACTGAAGTAGAAGCTCTTATTTTCACAAGTGTCCCCAAGCTGTGGTATTCCTTATTTAGCATATTAATAATGCATTTTTATGGTTCCAATTGTAGCATCCTTTTACAGAGAAATCAAAATGAGTGAAATCTATTCATGCACATAAGTTGTCCTTTAATTCTTGATATTCAACACTGCCAATTTGTACAAAAGGCCAAAGCCCCCAACTACCCCAGTGCATTTTCAGAAAGCCAACCTCTAGAAAGTCAGGTTCATTTAAAGATATTTCAAACGGAATATGTGAACAAGAGCATTCAACACCTTTGAAAATCACAGCCTGTTTTTCTTCTCTCTCATACCCCCACTTCTGTTATCGATAGTTCCTTGAAGATATTTTTGAAAAAAGCAATACATCATAGATTAGCTTCGCCCATTCTCCAGTATCAGCTCAGACTAAAACACAATGAAACAATGGTGATAAGCCACTGTCCCAAAAGCGTCATTAAAACATTATCTTCCACGTACCGATTGAACCAAAGAACCTTCCTCTTCTGCCCATTACAACATTGACTGTGCTGTACTTTGTTATTAAGACATGCCTCCTTTTTAAGTCCTAATCCCTCTAATATAGAGCTCACAGAAACTCATTTTAGAGGTTTATGTAACAATTGTATAATGACACAGCTCAGTTGTAATCTAAGGGAAAAGGACCACTGTCTTTCATTGTTATCTTTTCAGTTATTGCTTTCTGTAGCCACTTTCAATCAGCTTTCAGAACGTTTCCATTCCATTTTTAAAAGATTATTTAAACGGTCTCACTAAACTGTGTAGAATGCATAACAAATGACCTTGTAATTATATCGAGTTCATATGCTTGCAAAAAGCATAACTGGCATTTGTCATTGACAGTTTACAAAGGCAGGATAGCATGTCTCCAGACGTTCAAGTTCATTGTTCTAACAGCATGAAAAATGTTAAATTAAAAGATTCTTGGATCTCTGGAAAATATGAGTCTATTGAACAATTGTAAAAAAAACTTACTGGCTTTTCAGCAAATGTAACTGGAGAGGGCTGCATATTAAGGAAAAGGGGCTGTGACTCCAACACACTTCAAAGAGACTGCACTGCAAACAGTCAGAGCACCAGCTTAATAATGGACAGAAAATTCTGTGGTCTATGCACAAACCTGTCTGTTGAGCAACAAGTGTGCTTAGATCATTTGATGCATGAAGGAAGATGAAAGGTGTTTTTCAGCAACAACATTGCCTGAGGGAATAGTGTAAAAGGAAGAACAGTTTAAAAAATTAAAGAAAAAGAAATCTAGCAGCAAAAGAAAGTTGCTCATAAAAAAAAAATTAAGGAACCTACACAAAGTGGGTAGCTAATAAAAGGTGTTTCTCTCCTTTTTATTGTGTAATACTTTATCACAGAAACATGATACTATTTACAAATATACAGATTGAGACTGCTGGTCATAAAATGTTACTGGAGAATTAGTCAAAAATCAATTTACAAAACCCAGAAGCTGTCCAAAGCGAGGTTCTGGCTGGGGAGGGTGGAAAAAAAAAAAAAAAAAAAAAAAAAA
>NW_017729001.1:21874186-21877054 GCF_001723915.1 Gavialis gangeticus
GGGGGGGGGGGAAAAAAAAAAAAAAAAAAAAAAAAAATCAGTGACGTTCCAATGGGACAGTTCTGTATAGAAAGGTTTTTAGCTCCTTTAAGTTCTGATCAGATCAGAATGAATTGCAACCACATGAGCTAAGCTCAGTTGGACACTTGAGACAAGGCAGTTTTTCCGATTGTTCCTTTCCACATCAATCTCTTGATGGTCAAATCACCAGGTCTCAGGAGGCACTGGTCGGGATGTTTTTGGAAGCTGCAAGCATCGCTCTCACTTTGGCCATGAGATCCTGCAGGAAATGGGAGAAATGGGCAGAGGTTTTCATTTTTAACTGGATCATTCATGAAATACTGCAATATGTACAATACTTAAATTTCAATGCTTACTATTAGTTTACATTACTCAAAGCTATTTCATATTTATGCTCAGAAATGTTTCGCGTTACTCAGCAATGCAGCACAATGACTTTTACTACAGTTCTTTTCACATGCCACTGAACTCCAACATTTCAGGACAAGGGAAATGGTCCCAAATACCGGCACGGTATGCATTGTTACCTGGGTAACTAGAAATCACCAAGGAGGTTAAAAAAAAGAGGCTTCAAAACCCTGGCTGGAGTTTAGGCAACATCTTTCACACTTTAGACCCCTCTGATGGAACCTGGACAAGCTTATCATCAAATAGTTCAGACTGCACTGGGGAAGGGCCCTCTATATATACAAGCAAAGCTGAGTGTGGCAGCAGGGAAGCAAGAGTCTTTATTTTGTTTTCAGTTTTAAGATGCTGTAGGAACAAGGCCCCTTACCAAAAACTACAGTGAAGGGATCTCAAACATGCAGGTGGGCAGTTCCAGTGGGCGACTGGATTTCAGTGTGTAGTACAACTGAAATCTGGTATGTTGGTCAGCAGCGCAACTGACAGTCAATCGGCAGAATGAAATTTTGCTCTAAAAATCTCAGTAGGAAAGGGAAGCAAAAGCCGTTGAGAAGAAGTATTTGAGGTCAGTGTGCGGAAAGAATGGAATCCTGGCTCTGAATATACACAATAAATGTGATGGAGCAATTACAATGAGGAGCCCGAGCATGAGATCACATTTCCACAAAATTCGAGTTCCAGCAGCCCCCTTCCCCCGCTCAGAAGACTGAGACAAGCCTGCAGAAATTCAAGTTGGCCTCCAGGACAGGTATTTTAAACAAAGAGTAGGAATGGTTTTTGCACAGGAGAAAAAAATAAATGCACCCCGGCTGAAAGAAACCAAGAGAAACGGGAACATTTTCTTAGTGGAGCACTACAAATGAAGGCACGATACCGTTAATGTCAGCGTCAGCCAATAGGGTTACATATTACACGTGGGAATCGTGAGATGCGTATGAAGCAAATATAATTGTCTGAGAAAATCTTTGCAAGTCCTGGAGCCAGAACCCGTGACAAAAATCACAAGTCATTTTAAGGGTTTATTATCCTGTGTGTAGTAGCAAGGCCTCACAAATCAAGAAGAATTTCCATGGAAGCCAGAATGACCGAGGAAGAGCCGCCGCTCGGTGTCACAACACTTAATTCCATTTTGACAGGCTCCAGAAACAATGCATGACAAAGGGAACGTAATTTTATGTAAGCTGCACCTGGCGGTTTCTGTGCCGCCCGATTACCACAAAACATAAAAATGCTGCTGAATACTGAATGCCAAATTACTAACAATATTTACTTTAAAAGCATAATACTTCCCTTATTGTAACGCAAAGCAAAATCATACTTAGCTCTTGTAAAGCATTTGCCAGCTGTAGACCTTAAGCCACTTTATGAAGGAGGCCTGTATCATTAACTCCATTTTACAGACAGGAAAACAGACAAGGTGAGGTAAGGAAAGTACTCACCATTGGAAGGAAACCCATCACAGCAGTAGCAGAGCCAATGCTAAGCACTAAGGAAATTATCTTACTGGGGACTGAGAAATTTGGACCCTGAGAGTGATCTGTACAGGGTAAACCAGACTGAAAGTCTTATGCACACCGCCCCCTCTTTTTTTAAACCAGTAGTGCTGAAATGCAGAATTTAACGAGGCTGAAGTTGCCAGACGCATTTAAACCTACTACAACCGAGGGGCCCAGGTCAAAAGCTAATATGTACTTGGAGCAAAACGACAAGTACTGAGTACACCATATACCATAAGGAAAATGGTCTATCCAGGACCTGCTTGTAACAACAATTAAACCTACGCTTCAAGTATGCTTTTCTAATTGCCCGATATTTAATCTGCTCCAAGGACCATGATGTCCCTCACAGTCTCTCTCTGGTTGCTTTATTTTTTATTCCTGTTCCTAGTGTCTTCCTACAGGAAAAAGCAAAAGAAGTTATTCTGGAAGAAGGTTCTTCTGACAAAGCCAGCAATGGGAAGGGCCCTAGCCACTTATGTACAAAGGAATTATATTCACGAAGAGGTTAATTTTCTGGTAGACTCATCAATTTCTACACAATGGAAAAGAAAAACAGAGCAAAAGTCCAGGGGTGAATTTTTCTCCAGCAATTACACTTTTTGAAAAATGACAAGAGTCATGGTTAGGCCATAATCTTCTCTCTCAAAACTGACACATAATCCAAAGTTAAATAGACATTTAAAAACAAAGCGGACGAGAATTTTTGAAAGCTAAACCGTGGCTTTTTAAATGCATGTAAAAATTATAACATAGGCTATTTTTTGAATAAGTGGTATGAAGGAAACTGAATGCATTAAAAAGCATTACAATCACTACTTAATAATTGCTCATCCTGATGGCAGTACATTTTTGGAGGGTGTTACAAACTTAACTGTTGCCCCTACCCCATGTAGGTCAAAAATATATGAAGCAATTTCTAGAAGGAGCCTTTTCTAATACTATT
>NW_017729001.1:21877146-21890612 GCF_001723915.1 Gavialis gangeticus
TTTTTTTTTTTTTTTTTTTTTTAACTAACTCTATGGCCTGGTTAAGCTCTGCTCACCAAGACAAATGTTTGAGCAAATATGAAGAGTAACTAGCATACAACAACCCACTCTGCTTTGAGGAGCAGCTTGATGTCTGTGTTTGTATTTCAGCAGCATGCTTATCAAAATGTGCTGTTTAAAAGAAAACAAAGTTATTTTGCCCCCAACTGCCAGCCCCGCAATTGTAACCTGGCACCAAGCTGAGTTTTATTTTATTTTTTTAAACACCACCAGCATAGAAGATGCTGCAGGGCAAAGCAGGCTCTCAGTAATGCATGCCATTTAGGTGACTAATGGGCTGATGCAGGTGTCAAGGACAGCATATTTTGGATTACTTTATCTTTACTGTTGGTTATTGTTCATGGTAAAGAAAGAAATCAGCTTGACTTTCAGAGGCCAGAGAAGCAAGGAAGGAAGGAAGCAAGCACTGCAGGGAAAGAAGTTGCAGAAAGCTAGTTTCTTCCAAACTGAAGAAATGTAATATTCAGAATGACAGTGAACGTGGATCCTCACTATATTTAAAGCTCAACCTTGTGTCAGCAAAAAACCCCCAACAACTTAATGGAGTACGATGCAGAAGTAGAAACACTTCATTAGGCAACACTGCAAGGATTTCTGGAATTCATACCTGAGTTATTTTACTTTGCACTGAAGACACGATTGCAGAAGAGATCTGGCCATCTTTTTCCTGAGAAACTCCCCTAAAGACAAAAACACAAGAATTAGAAGTTTACCCAATGCATTTTTTTAATCTAGCTCAAGAGATTGTTTTATTTCCTTTGGTGTACCAGCCTCACCGCACTTGCAGTGCAGACATGCCCTCAACTCCAGGCAGATCTTTAAGCTAAAAGGGCTTTAAGCACTGTCTCATGTAGCTCAGACCAATGCTATAATGGGACTAGGGTAATGCAATCAGTAATGAAGCAGACTCAGCTGAGGGAAAAAAGTATAAAAAAAAAAAACCAATGCATACAAAGTTCTTATTTTGGCAATTTTGACCAAATTTTCCACTGTCGTAGCCAGGTTTTGGAAGGATCCATTGTACTACTGTTGCTTAAGGTGTTATTGAGAACCATTCCGGAAGGAGAACACAATCCCTGGGTTTCCTTCACATTAATCTCTCAAATTCAACAGTTTTTTTTCCTCTGGACAATCTTCTGTAACTTGTCTTTTGATCGGAACATTAAGTTCGGCTATAAAAACATTTTCAGCTGTTATTATTTGACCCAAAGAACACCAGTGAGCTCTCCAATAATCTCAGGTCACCAGCACAAATGGTTTCCACCTTTGTACACAGTCCTATCTTGCCCTGAGTATTTTTCATTATAAATCCCTGTTCGAAACACACATTCATGGTCAAAAGCTGTCAGGACTTTCAAATGACACAGTGAGAGAGAAAGTTACCTGGAGCGTTCCTGGCTGGATTCCCTACTCTCCACAGGAGAGATGCTAGTTGAATGTATGGAGTTTTTGTGTGTCGACTGTTTGCTTGGTGACATGGACGGCGAGTGAGATCTAGCTTTGGACTTAGTACGTGATCTAGACCGCCTCTTCTTCTTCTTTTCATGGGGACTTCTGAAAAAAAAAGTTTATTGGAGATGATTAAAGTGTTTCAAGTTTGTTTTTTAATCAGCTAAGTAGGAGCAATGTTAGACATTTCTAAAGGATTTTCAAGCCCCCTTTAACATACTTGTTCAAAGTCTTCTGCATGATGAGTAAGTGTGCTTTAACAACCATGCACTAAATCACTGTTTGCATGATAGTGTGGAGAAAAGCATCCCCAAAGCAGACCTTCCTATGTATGGACACTTGTAAATTATGCAATTTTCACATTTCAATCTGAGAAATGGGTACAAAGATTACTAGCTCCTTGCTTTATGTCAGAAGAATACTGGAATTCAGAGACTGGCCAATACTCAATACTTTGAAAGAAGGGGCAAAAAACCTTCCTGTTTACAGTGACACAATAACCTGACCATGGGGGGTTTTCATCCCCCCCTCTTTTTAAGTCATCAGCTTTATCATCAGATGCACAAGGATTTATATTCACAATTCTCACCAATAAGCCAATGCCTAGGGGTTACTTTTTAAACAAATTATTTCTGCAACCAAAACTCTGGACTGACGATCTTAAAAAATTACAACCAAGTTCCTGCATAATATTCACACAATCCTATCCAAAGCAGCATGCCTCAGACTGCTGGGGGCAGATAGGGCCACTTTATATATGCACAATATATACAAGTTATATAAGATACAAGAACAGGAGCTTAAAGGACATATAAAATTATTTTTATTGTTGATGAAACAAGGGGCCAACAAAAGTATTCTGAAACGATATCTAGCATTCAACTGGAGTGCATGAATTCTAGTAGTAACACTGCAGACCGAGTTGTGGAGATCCTTATATATGGTTATAAACTTAGTAAATCACAAGTAAGTAAAAGTGAAGTTGCTCTAATTAGGATTACTGAATCACTTTCATGCAATAATTCAATGTGTTCAGGTCCCTGCAGCCTGCTGGGTCTTTTTTCTATTTTTAAACCTTACAGCAAAGCAAATTTACTCTACGCTTTTAACAGTTACAGTCTACTGGCTGAAGGTAGGATTTTTGGACGCTGCTTTGTTGCAGAGTGTATCCAGACTGGTGATGACTAACACTGGGCTACTAAACAGAAACTTTCATGGAAAATGAAGTAAGAAGCTAACAAAATTCTTTTTTCTTGCTCATTTACAATGGGCAGTTATTAGCAGCCAAAGGTCAATTTAGGAGTCAGCAAAATAAATTCTTCTTATACAAAGTCTTTTGTCTGTATAGTATTTAACTCATTAAATAAAAGTAAATTCACAATACTGCAAAACATAGGGAACAAAGTGTAAATACAATTAAAATATTGCAAAAAAAATACTGTGCATCTCTGAAGTTTAAGATTTCTCCCACAGATTTCACTGCTCAAATACTAAACTTTATGATTACAAAAATCTTTCACATGTAGTTGAATTTTAACACCGAAAAAATTACTACGCATGACAACAACAATAACAATTACTTACGGCTGCTATGTGTAAATTAACATCATAAATTCAAATACCAAATACCCTTCCTAGTCTCATAACAAGCTAAGACATGAGATCTGCTACACCTTGACTGGTTAGTTGCGTCTCACAGTTAAGTTTCAGTATATTTTTATGCTGTAACCGTTCTTAAAAAATATAAAGGAGTATTTTATAAGAAGCCTTCTTCAAAAATGTTATGCTTTGAAATTTGAAAACAAAATCTGAATTTGTAAATAAGAAGCCAAATACCATCATACTGACCACAATCGCTCAACATTTCACAATTCATCATTTATTTTTCACCTATCCATTTCACAAACAAATTATAATTTAAAAAACTTCTGGAAACAAAAGGCCAAGGTGAAAGCATTGCTAATACGTTTAAACAGAAGCCAATCTTTGTGTCATGCTTTGATATTAAAACACTTCGACTGATTTGCACATACACTATTTAAAATTTTTTGTCCTGGGGTAATTGTCATTGGCAATTCTGACACGTAAGGCAGGAAGATGCACCGTATTGGAAAGCTCTAATCATATTTACTCTGGGGAGTATGTCACACATCTTCTAAACAGCTAGTCAGTAATTCGGCATGACAAAAAATGGCATTCAGGCCCCTAAAACTGACATTTTCCATTAAAAAAAAACCTTACAAGCCAACCTTTGCTTGATCCCCCCCTCCCCCCACATCTCACTAAATCTTAGATGACTTGCACCTCTCAGAACTGGCTGCATAATCCAAAACTCTCCCCCATCAGATGTCCTAAGAACAAATCTAAGCATTTTAAACGCACCCTCTCTCGTACAGCAATCTTGGCTATTCAACATTTTCACTGATAACTTCCTTGTCTTGGACTTGAATCTAGTTAGAGCACTGCACTGTTTCTATTTGCCTAACACGTTCTTTCAGTCCTCCTCTCATATTTTTTCAAAGTCACCCTTCACATTCTAAGAGAAATACACATCAGCATCATCCACTCAGATAAAAGATTGGGTAAACAGATGAGCTTTTTAATTGAGTCTCAAAGACAATGAAGCTCTGCTTCCGTCACACGATTAGGGATAATGAGTTCCAGAGCTGAGATGCATACATAAAAAATTCTCTGCCCCCAGCAGCCACACGTCTACCTGTAAAGTTAATTGCCTGTGCAACATGGAGCACTGACGCAATGGGATTTTTTTGTTACATGAGGCCATAAATATGAAAAACTAAGGAGCCAGTACCCATGCCTACAATGCAGAGGATGAAGAAAGTTAATAGCATGGATTCCATAGGCTTTTTAATTCTTGATACATAGGAAGAGTACAAGGCAGACAGCACTCCTCAAACTAGATGCACAGCTGTACTAGTTTTTCAATACACAAGAGCAGATTTAGGGCTAAATCTTTAGAAAGAAGCAGGTAAACCTGTTGCATGTACAGTGTTATTGTAGTTACCCCATTACATGCATGCCGACCTGGCTTTTTATCCACCCAGGCAGGTGTGCACACCTAAACTGACTGGAGGTTGCATAGTCATATTAGCAAAGTGAAATTAAGGATACAAAGAGTGGCCACCTAATAGCTATTAAACTTTGCAAACGTGCTCTTCCACAGAACTCTCAGCAACTTCAAATGAACTTTGTTTTTATGTGGTCTATGTGATTAAAGGCTCTTACAGACAGAAAACATGTTGTTACAACAGAGTATGCATGGTATGAACGCTTATACGTAAGACAGAGAAAGTGAACTGTGTTCCAGAACAGAATCCTTTAAAGAGCGTTACTACCTGTTGGACTGCTGAGATAAAAAATAAAAGAGCAACCAGTTCTTCAATTACTGAACAGGCAATAATGAACTTAGGTTAATATAAACATAGTATATTTAAGCTTAGTAAATGTGCATTAGCATAAAAATAAATGGCTTACAACCTAGGCCCTTTTCAAAATTTGACAGTATTTTTTTTTTATTTAGAAAAAAATCACCTTAACATTTGTAAAAATATCCTGAAAACACCTCTCTCAATCCTGTCCATATACGAAGTCAGTGAGCACAAAGTGAGGATGTAACTTCTCTTCCCCCCAACCTGTACCAGTCCCCACCAACCCCCCTTTGCCTCAAATTTTCCCAGAGCAGTTTTGAAACTGCATGGTCTCCCCCTCTTGACAGTGAAGGCTACAAAAAAGCATCTGAGAAAAACAGGTAGAGAGACCGCTTACTTCTCCCAGCATTCACACAGGAACAGAAATCCACATGCCTGCTACATAACATCCATAAGCAGGATGAGTTGTACAATGTTGTACAAGGCTAGAAGACCCAAGGGGGAGGGGTGTGCAACCTCCCCTCCCCACACCGATCATGTCACCGGTTGTGATCCATTTATACACTCAACAGTTATTTTACTGCAAATGGAGTGTTTACTAAATTACATTTCATTTACTTGCTCCATGGACCCATCATGACTGGACAGCTTTCAAATACCAGCATGGCTCTGCATTTTCCTTAGACAATATCACTGTGCACCAGTGCAGGGAGGGAAGCCCAGATAGGAAGAGTATGGCAGACCCTACAGCACCAAACTACTTCCTCTATTTGCCAGAAAGAAGACACAGCCAAATGGCTCGGCCTAGGGAGAGATCAGAATATTCACATCCGCTGCCCAGCACGCTAACTGTAAAATAACCTTTGATCACAGGTACATCCCAAGTGCATGTATCCTTAAAAGTTTATCCCAGAGATAATGCACTTGTCCTGTACAGGAAGTGCCAGTGCTTCTAATGAAACATTTTCTCAGGTGTGCCTGTACTTCGGCAGTCAAGGTTGAAAAGAAGCCTCAACATAACTAGTGCACAAGTGAAACGTTCTTTGTCACTGGTGCCCATACCTGGACCGTGTGCGTTTCCTACTGTTTCCAGGACTGTTACTAATGCGATAAGCAGTTGGGACACTCCTTTCCTCTCTTCGCCGTTCTGGGGAGTGGGCCCGTCTCCTGGGTGACCTTGACCGTGACCTGGGCAGAAAAAATATAAATGTAAGTTTTATTATTACTTTTTATTCCTGTTATTTGTTTCATTACTTTCATTTCAGTGGAAACCTGTTGTTACCAAACCCCACTATGGTGCCGTTACAACGCCTACTTGATTTTCATATTAACACATCACATTTCTAGTCTCTAAGACTTGCCAGTGTCGTGAGTTTGTCGCCCATTCAGGATAGATCGATTTGCTTTTAACTGCCAAAAAGAGAAGCAGTTTTCTTTGGTATCGTGTGCTAAGGGCAACGTTTGCATTAGCAGTTGAGGTGTGATCATAGTGCAAACAGTTACCTCTCATGGGAGACAGAGTTTGCCAGTGCTGCTATGCGCAAGTCCATTTTGGCTTAAAGCCTAGAATCTTCACGTCAGCCCTGACCTTGTCTTTCCAAATCAGCAGCGTTGTTGTGTTGCTGCATCATGGAGACATGCAATTTGTGTTCAATTTATCATTTCATTTTGAAATATGCACGTTTCCTCAGATACTGACAAGTCCAGGAAATTCTGTCCCTCGTGAAGCAGGGTTAATCCTAAATTTATCCAGCACTTTCACCGGTGCAAGTGACTAACAACCCATGACCAGCACCTGTTTGACACTAGCACTTTCAACTTGAAATGTCTGCCCTACAAAGAGAGAAAGAGAGAGCATGCCTAGTTAAGATCAGAGATCAACTGAAGAGCTCACTCGAATGTTAATGATTGTACAACTGTATGTAGAAATAAAACCTGAGCATTTTTAAGAAGAAATGCATGCAATATAAAAAAACTCCCGGGGGTGGGGAACCCCTTTTTGAACAAATACCTCAGCAGCAGTTAATTCTGTTGCCATTAAGATACAAAGGCCTAATCATTTTGCTTCAAAATTTTAATTTATTTACTTAAGATATTTTATTCCACGTACTTTGAGCATCCTTTTTCCTTCAGAAACACCCAATTCTTGCAATGAACAAGACTTCTGTAAATCATTCTGTTGAATCACACTTCATACGTATACACATACACACGCATCCATGCGCGCACATACATGAGCCATTTCTCGTAACCCTACTACAATAAAAGACCTACTGAAATGAGAATCAGTTAAGTACTGTATTGCAATTTAACTGTGCTTTTTCACTTAGAAATCTGATCTTTACCAGGCCTTTCAGAAGGATTATAAAAAAGAAAAAAAACAAAACAAAACAGATTATAAAAGTTTGGGGTCAGTCAGACACCTTGACATTTTACCAGGATTTCCCTCAAAAGAGCTCCAGCAGTCAAATCTTTTCGTTGTCGAAGCTGCCTGATAATTTTCTCGCTCTGTTGCTGCTGCCATTGATGAGCTGCTCAGACTCGGTTCCATGCTCAGTGTCCCTGTGGATGCTGTGAGTCTGTGATATGGAGGCACACACTTCACATTCAGAATAAAATGGGCTAGTTTTGGTATTAACTAGAATCCTGAAAAGGCTCAGTCCCTTAACCAAAAGCTGAACCTTAGTGAAAGCATGCTTATAGGGCCCAGCCTAAAAAAGAGTCCAAACAATCAGAAAGAAAAAGGCATTAGCTAATTTTTTATGAATTTAGTACGATTGTTTTGGTTCTAAAACATTTTCAAATCACTTAAACTTGAAGAGACTTAGCCATTAGTCTTTAACTGATTTGAAGTGCCTTAGCTGTCTCCTTGCAATACATGAAATCATTATTTTAACTAGATTGCATGAGATATTCCGAAAACACCGTACTCCTTTAAATAAAGTTAATAGCATTCATGTTGTTTAACAGACTCTTTAACGTTCCATATATTATAAAGCTTGGTGCATCAATTCACGTTACATTAAAGGAAGTGGAAGGATATGGATAGATACTGCCTTTACAATGAATTAATGGGTTTTGGAGTAACAGGAAACAGGTACTCTTACAAGCAAGGGATTGCTATTTTGAGGTCTTAGCCGATTTCCTGAAATTGAGACAGTAAAAATTATACCATTACCTATTCTATTCAGCTTAGTCTAAACTAACCCTTTAGTGAAGCGTCCTGCTCCTCATTACTACTCGTGCTCATTAACCGGATAAGCAGAGTAGGTGGTGAAGCAGTAATCTATTACTAAGGTATAGCAGGAAACTGATTAACACCAAACGAGGATTTTGAGTTTCCATTCTATTCAAGTTCAAAATATACATTTAAATTTGATCTGTCCAGATAAAAGAAGTCATTTGTTTTGTAACGAGTTGTTTTGCAGTCCCTTTTCTCCTCCCATGCACTCACTCTGAGCATTAGCCTAGATCCTGTGCTTCCAAGATCTATTTTACAGACATATAGATTTACTCTCATATTAATACAGTCATTATTTACATTTACTGGTCATCAACTGTGAAATTTGAAACTTCTCAGCCAGAACATCATGCGTAAAACTTCAATGACTGACATTACATGCTACTAAACAGAGCACCACTATCAGATACAATTTATGTCAAATTTGTTATGGTGCTTTGAAGTTTAGTGGGAAAAAAAGGCACCGATCAACTGTTGACAACAGTGCAAGAAGAGGGTTCCAGAATTTGTGCGCTTCCAAGGCAGAGCCAAAATTCACCCATATCTTTGTCTTAACACTTTAACCTGAGACTCTAAGGCAATACCTGCTTAGATTTAAAACCTCCATAGAAGGCAATGCTCTAACACTATTAAGGTAATTCTGTATGGTTTATGGCTTTCTGAGATTTTTGCTTGGCTCTAGATTCATCTTCTCCATCTGGAATCAAAACCTTTCTATATCAAGGGCTTTTGGGGACTGATTTAGGAATACACGTTTGAGAACGGTAACAAAAGGAACAAGGAATTATGCAGAGAACTCACTGTTAACACACCAAGGACAGTAATAAAATTGATATAGCTGGGTTCCCGCACATCCCTACAATTTTTATTCATTTCTGAGGAAAAGACAGCTTCAATCACACTTTCAAGCAACATAGCTAAATATACTCTGCCTGTTCTGAAATTGATAGTATTTGAACAGAACAAATTATACAGCTCAACCTGTAATGTACCTAAATACATTACAAAGTGAATTTCTTAAAAATTAAGCCTTATTAAAATGGTGCACCATGTAAATATACAAAGCTGTGCCTATAAAATGCTATGTGTAACAAAAATATACTGCACTCTCATTTATACCAACCTACTCTTTGCAATTACAATCTGCTGCACTTCTAAAATAGAACTTCACTTCTCACTTAGATTTTAAAACCTACACGATTCTTCAAAATCAACGATTTGTCAGACAAATTTGTGCCTTGCACAAAAAACAACCAAACCAAAAATCTTAAGAACTTTTCAGAGCATCTTAAACTTGCACGCAACCTTACTCCCCTCATTTGACCCTAAACTACAGTTCTTACACTGTACAAAATTACCCTTCGAGGAACTGTTATACCCAATGTACTTTTACAGTTATAGTCAATATCTACCAAGAGCGCATAATTCACACATCAAATGGAAACTCAAGTAATGCTCATTCAGAGATCCCTAAACATTTTGGATTCTACTACAAAAATGCAAGTTTTCCAAATGATATAGAACATGTGGCAGTAGGTCATTATTAGTTTTTACATTTCAGAAGGCATAACTCCTTAATGACCAATTACAACATATCCTAATCAGAAGTTTTGAAAGAAGTGCGGCTTCTCTTTTGGCTGTCACAATTAATTTAAAATACCACTAGTTTAAACAGCTTTAGGCCCTAGACACAAATCTCTACTGTGTAGATATATCAAGTCTAATGAGCTATTCAGTTAGAAAGCTGTGAAAGTTTGGTAATTGTGAAAAACAGCACACATTAGTGATACATAGTGGCTTAGTTAACAGAATCATTATTCATACTTTTTAAAGATGTTAAATCAGAAGTTTCTTTCTCCATAGTAACTATACTTCTAATCTGTTCCAAATGCCAACTAATTATTGATGACTGCTCAACAGGGAGGAGACCTGAAGGTTAGTTTTAAGTTAGCACAAAACAAAACAAGTTAACAAAAGTATAAAACACTCCTATTAAGTACTCACTTGAGACATGTACAAATAAAGCAGTTATTTAAGGTGGTGATATTAGACACTAGTACTGAATTATGTAAGCTCTAAGCAATACATGATGTCCTTTTCTTCATGTCACTGCACAAAGTTGAACATCACAAATTAAGCTTTACAAGTAGTTTAGAACATAATGCAAGAAGGAAACACTATACTTCTATTACATAAATATATCAGCAGCAGTATGCTTTGTTGCCATGTGCCGGTGAACAAGACAGAAGAAATATGTGCAGGGAGCCACACTTGCTCTGTGACAATGCAACACAATGCATTAAGCAGTACTAATGGAGAAGATCCTGACTGCCCCACCAAATCAACTGCACAGGTGTTTTATTTGCTTTTAGGTCTCAGACTGTAAGTTATTTCAAGTGAGAATTTTTTTTTCAGTTGACATTGATACTGAAACATTTCCTGATATTATTTTGGCATTGTAACAGTGTTTCCATAGACTGCAAGGAAACCATTTGGCCACAGACGTGACATTATAATATTGTCTACATTCTCCTAATAGCACATTCAGACCATCTTTATCGGCTTACACTGATATCGGTTTTCCACTGTAGAACTGCAGTCATACCACCTCTCAGCACAAGTAGTTAGCCTAAGCACTGCGCTGTGTGGATTTAGCTATACTACTGTGAATTCAAGTAATAGCAAGCAGAGCGACATGCTGTGTCTCAGCACAGCAAGTCAGAGGTCTAGGCATGGCTTTAGCTTTATTTCTAAAATCACTGGCTTCCCAATGCACTGGGATTGTCACATCTGTAACTATAAACATAATTATGGTCAAACTTGTTTCTCAACACTGCAAGTCATTCATGCAAGCCCACCAAGATGTAGTTATGCAAATCATTTAAGAGGAGGTTTATATAGAAGTACAAAAGAAAGATTTGTAGTAATTTTAAGAACATTTATTTTTTTCTAAACATTTTTAAATAAAGCAGCAATGCTGACAAATGATTCTTGTCTCCTCATGCATACTTTACAGCCTAATGCTTGGCAAAGACTGGAGGCAGAAGGGTATTTTTGGATGGGAGGGAAAGTTGTTTTATTTTTCAATGTACAAACTGTTAAATGCTCCACACAACTAGATATAGTATCACCCTCTGTGCAAATGAACAAGCCTGAAAAACAATGCACCTGGCCTAACATGACAAGAGAAGCAGCCAGTGCCCTGTTCACAGTTGTCTTGTGGAGACAGTTCAGAACACATCAACTTCTAATTTTAGATTTTCACTGCTTTTATATGCCAAAGCTGACTGCAAGTTTTGTATGTTTCCTCTTTATATTCATGTGTGGCTACACAAAACCACTGAGAATGGTGACAAAGTCATTCGCCTAATTATGCAGAGGTCTCCAAACAAGTGGTAAAGCCATGAGAATGAATCTGATGATCCCAGGAAGGTATTTGGGAGAGCTGATTTTTGGTGTTGGTTTTGGTACACACACCAGAAATCTTACTACCGTGAATTAAACTATACAAACTTTTGGTGAAGGGTATCGATTTTTGCAAACTTTTGCACATTAGTTCAGGTGCAGAATAACTTTCCCCTGGCATGAACTTTGAGAGCAGCCCTATGGAGCTGTAAGATAAAGTATCCACAGCTTGCAAAAGTCTCACTCATAGGCATCTAGCAAACTTTTCTGGAGAAAATCCATAGATACTTGAAGAAGGGTGGCAAAATTGCCCTGAATGTTTACTTTTCAAGAAAAAAAAAAAAGACTTTTTAAAGCAGTTGAAGGGATCAGAATGCAAGAACAAGCCTCCCTGTGTTATGTATTGTAAAGGCAATTTATCGACTGCCTCCAATTTTAAACATCTACCCTAAGATATATTCCTTTGCATGTATGAAATGCCACACACTACAAATTATATCTATGTTATATGTAGGCTTCGCCTGTACATGAAAAGAAGGTAACATTCCTCAAATGCAAGCGACAGGCAGAAATAATGACTGACCCTACAATAAGGGTGTTTTCCCCCCCTCGAGGTGTGTTCTTTACCTAGATTCAATTTTTGGTTCATACACAATCCACACAAACTACAATTATTACGGTCAGCAGCAGCTACTGGGGCCCCTGTCCCCTTCAGTGTCCCCTGTCCCCTCTCCCAAGGACACAAAGGGCAACAGAATGGCTCTGCCAACAGAGAATCCTATACGAGGTGTCATACCTGCACGCCAAACCTAGAGTCCAACCTGAAGGCCTATACCAGGACATGTTGATTGCTAAGTGAGAGATCTGAATTCTTTGTTACTGCTCCAATCTCTCAGGTATATGGCGTGTTACCTAAACAGGTAACTGAAAAGGCCATATCCTTAATACAACTAGGGGGATCTTCCTCGATAACTTCCAAAAATTGACTTCTATACTACCCATGACCCATCTGGATAACCTTCAAAGATTCAAGTTGCCCTTAGACAAATGCAAGAAAATGTGGAGGTGTTTCATCAAAAAAGACACTGCAATCAATACACCAAGGTCAGGAAACAATGCTGGGGGATGAACAGATTGATTTATGTGGATTTGAAGACTGCATGGGGCCAGAGCTTACAAGTTTTGTGCAAAGGGCAATCCCAGTTTTGTGAAAGTAAACTACAGACTGAATAATTGGAATCTTCCCTACTTTCCCAGCCAACACAATGCGGCTACTAGGAGAGGTGGCTTCCCCATCTCATCCCTTAAAGGAGGCAGACACTGCAAAAAGCTCAGCTGGGGGATACTATTGCCAGATGAAGTCTCTGCACTGACAGAAGACCAGACTGTGTAGGGGCTAGCAAAGAATCCACAGCAGCTGACACTGGTGCTAGGAGGGACGAAAGCTAGTTTCCACATACAGAATGAAAACCTTTTCCATTTAGTTCTATGGGTCTAGTTAAAAAAAAAAAGCCTCTCTGCAGGATGAAGCCTAACAGCTGCAAGGATGCTGGGGTCCTGGCAGACTAATGGGATCTCTCACCATTGTTCTTGGAGACTACCTAGAACAGGTAAAGTGATTAGGAACTGTACTAACAGACTTGCCAGGTGCAACTACCAGAATTACCTGGTCCAGTCTAGATCAGCTTTGTGTCCTGCCTAAGTTTCCACAGGACTTATCAGCACGTCAGGGACGGATGGAAGGATATGCATTCATCCCCGTGGCCTTGGAATGAGGAAGTCATCCGTCAGGGAGCCTACACTCATGCCACTTTCTGGAACACTTGTGGTTTGTTAAAAATTCACCTTTTAGGAGAATCCCCACTTGCAAAAGACGCTCCGAAGAACCAAGTCCTTAAGGCGGTACTCCTTGTTCAAAGAAA
>NW_017729001.1:21890884-21895843 GCF_001723915.1 Gavialis gangeticus
AAAAAAAAATCTATGCTGATGTAGTCTGGTGGGCTGCTGGAAAAATCAAGTAGATAAAGAACTGCTAGCACGATCTAGTCCAGAATGCACTGTTCACTCCCTTGCATACTGAAATAGATAATAGTATGGTATTCTCTACTATGAATTGCCGATCCCTTAAGAACAGGTTAAAAAAACCCTTGAATACCTGGTAAATTGTCCTGGGTCTCTTTGTTTATGTGTAGGCTTGTGTCCTGACAAGACTACAACTCCTGAACTTTCAGCTGATTAGGATGACCCAACCCTGAACCAAGGGGTCTTGCTACCACCTCTCTGGAGGCGAGGTCTGGAAAAGGAAATTTTGTTGCAGAACTGAAGTGAGATACATATGCTGATCTCAACCATCTTTCCATGAATTAAGGTGAAGTCTGGTGGATTGCAATTCCTAGGACGTGTGTCACATCACCTACACATTCTCATTCGTATTCTTAGATGGGCTTGCAGTTGAGTGACAAGATCCACTTTGGTCTGAAAGCTTCATGGGGAAAGATCTAGAGTCTAATACAAATAAGCTCTACAGTTTGGCTGGAGTTCACAAAGATTGCTTCTTGGTCTTTGCTGTAGGATTTTATATGAGTTTCCTCAAGTCTCTATTGATGGAAACTCTACTATTAGGCCTACCATGACTGCTTAACACTGCTTATTACTTTAGTGAAAAAACAGGTTGGTATTTAGGCTTCAGGTGTATCTGTGGTCTGTAGCAATGTTTTATATACTATCACTGTTCAGAGGACAGTAAGACATGACATTTTCAAGTACCCTGTACTGCAGCAAGTACCAAGTTAATGCAAGAGGCAGCATTGTCCCTAGCCTTAAAAAGTACTATGAACTGCCTTTAGAGATTCATGTAGAAGTACCAACAAGGGCCTATCTCTGAGCCAAGAGCAAGTCATGATG
Source organism: Gavialis gangeticus (assembly GCF_001723915.1). Classification (NCBI taxonomy): domain Eukaryota; kingdom Metazoa; phylum Chordata; order Crocodylia; family Gavialidae; genus Gavialis; species Gavialis gangeticus. Next base: position 21,891,821 of record NW_017729001.1, read on the forward strand.
ACAAATAGGCCTCTTGGTAGGTGCTGATGGCTCAACAAGGTGCTGAGGGAGATGGACTGATTTGCGTGCTGAGGTTTCTCTGAACAATTCCCAGAGCCTGAGGAAAAGCTTCAGCATCATCGCTTTCCCTCTCCAGGTAAGCCTTGAGAAGAAATGGCACATAGAACGTTTTGGAATGCACCCTTCCACGAGTGCCAACCATCGATTAGACCCATGAGTGATGTATCTTAACTCCTGATAACTTAGTCTCTGCTCCAGAATAGTACACTTAACACAGGGGAGAGGGTGTTTTCTAGCAAAAAAACTTAAGTGACCTACAGATCTATGATATTTTAAATATATGTATGCCAACAGACAAAGAAAACTAAGCACACTACTACTAACACTAAACAGTGTTAAATTACACAGTGGACAAGAGAAGCAGGGACTGACAGGGGTTTCTCACAGCCACAGGATGTAGAACTGAGGGTCAGCTGGGCCTGCTCTGTTGCTTAGGTAGGATTAAGATGGTGCAGACATGGCCCTGCTGGACACCAAATCTGAATACATGCAGGGGGCACAGACACCCAAAGAACAGAATCTGTCATCTAGCACTCAAAGAACTCAAGGTTTGGGCGCTTCTTTTATAGCAAGAACCACAACTCTCCTCTCCCCCTTTGCAATTGTGCAACAACCCTGAGCTGACAGTATCAAATGATCATTGGGTAACATAAACAGAAAAGTATCTGTACTTTTAACTGACTTCAGTGAATTAAGGTACCAATTCTCCTAAAGGCTTTGGCCTTTAATCAATTTCATAGCATTAATGTTACCATAATTAAATATCTACTTATTTATAATTAAATTTGAGTCAACTGATTTCCACTCATGCTTCTTCTGTGTGCCCCGCTCCTCAAACCCTCATCACATGGTCTCCTATATCTTTCTAATTCCTTTCTCTGCTCCAGTTCTTTCCCATCTTTTGCTCAGTAACAATGCCCTGTCACTTAAGTTTCTGATCTCCATCTCTATCCCACTACCAGCGCCAGGTCTGACTGGCAGCTCCTCTGCTTGCAGTTTGTCCTGTCGGTGCCTCTTGGTCACCAAGGACAGCTCGTATTTCTTCTTCCTATGTAGCAGCAACCAAAACAGTGGTGACTGTGTGGATTCCTCTGATTCCAGCTGCTTTTCCAGGTGTTCTTGCTCTCCTTTGGAATGAAGACTTAGGCCACCTGTAGAAGTAGCGGGAAACAAGGTGGAGCCATGCTAGCTGGTTACATTTGTGCAGAGCTCCGGCAAGCAGTTCACTGACCAATTGAAGCATCGCTTAATGCATTCACTCTCCCATTATGTAATTAGTAGCTTCAACATTTATCAAATATTTAAATGTGATCTTTCAGAAGACATTCTTCATATCTGATTCTGTACATTTACTGAGTCTTCCAGCTTGCTTATCTCCCTTGGGCAGACGGCCATTTTCCTTGCAATGTGCATAATTAGGTGCAGAAGAGAAATTAAAATGTTAACTCAAATAGAATGGTAAAGAATATGTTTGGCTTCCAAACCCACCTTGAGTGCCTCACAGTTCTATAGGCAGTGGGAAGTGAATGCTTTGCTTTTGAATGTGATCCTGATCTAGATTTAGATGACGAATGATACTTGGAAGGTGATCGGGATCTTGTCCGAGATCTTTTCTTGTGTTTCTTTTTCTTCTTTTCCTTTTCATCATCTCTAGGAGGATCTTTGCTTCTGCTTGAAGGCCTTTCCGACTGTTTAACTTCTAAAGTGGGCAAAGTTCTGACGGCCGTTAAGGGACATGGTATGTTACTGACACCCTGAAACGAGAGATAAAAATTGCCTGTTAATATGGCCTTCAATTTCCAAAGAAACATGCACATTTCTAATGCGAGACAAGTCAATCAGAGATTTTTAGGCATGTGATCAGTACAGCAGTTTAGTAAACTGAACAGAAAACTAGTTTGAATCCTGGGCTGCTGCTTCCTTGCAGTATAGCCTTGGGAACGTCACTTAGGACGTGTCTAGACTGCAAGCTTACTATGCCAGTAGCATGCTCATGCTCAGCGTATGGCTCAGGCACACCGTATGGCTCAAACCCCCAACTGCAAGCAACGTGACTGTATTTGCATAGTATTTGCTACAGGGAAGCAAATATGGCTGCACTGTTCTAGTCTGGAGAGTAACATATGTAGAGCAGTACGACACATTTAAGTATGTGGGGTAAATGTGTATAGCTGCCCTGGGTAACTGTCTTCCTATATGTACTTTACAGGTCTTTGGGGGAATGCTGGAGGAATGCAACAGCTAGCCAAATAATCAACCCACATTACTTATACTCTTTGATTTCAAAACCTTCACAAACAGTGCAAGTGTTTCTGCTGAGCTGTATAACCCCCAGAGCAGTGATTAGGACATATACAGGAATCTGGGACTGTGGTAGCACCATTTTTTATAAGATTTTTGGCTATAAAAGATTAATAATGGTTCTAAAGAAATGTGTTGTATCACACAGGATTTCTCCTGAGTTTATCCTTCTAGGTTGAAAGGATAGACTTGACATGTTTACTTTGGAAAAAAAGTAATCCCCATAGACCCTGACATTCAAAGTTCAACGTTATTGCAACAAGGTAAATTTCACCCAGCACTGGACTACTTCGACTGCAACTTCCCCCAAAATAACAATGCACTGAAACAGTTGATACAAATCATTTCCCCATTTGTAAAGTAAATATTTTGTATGCAAAGAGATGCAAGCCCACACAACTGCCTCTTACCTTAAGGATAGAAAGGGTCATTGCTCAATATGTGCTAAATGAATACAATGTGACTACAATCAATTAAACACAGCATACCCCAAGAAATTTTCCATTCATCATTTTGTGCCTCAGAGAATTCTGCTGAACGCCTTGCTAAGAACAATGCAAGTCAGGCACTGTGGGTTTGCTTTTTTTGTTTTCTGTTTCCTTTCTCCAAGTTCTGTCACTCCCCAAAATGCCATTTCAAGGCTACTGAAGAAATCAGTTTCATCCTGCCATAATTTTCCCTCTGCCTGACCTGACACTTCCACCACTTGATGTTTGGTGTGATTAGAATAGGAACTAATACACTAAATCCTGGAATAAACAAATTAGAAATTGGCCATCTTTTTGCTCTCTCCTCCTTTCTCTTCTATCGTGAAGAAAGCGCAGCACAACGCAACACCCTTTGGGTAGCGAAATTCTGCTTGGTTTCATGCATTACGAAATCATGTTTCCTTTCTGAGTTTGAACTGATAATGGCTATTTTATTACAATATTTACAAAAGACATTGCCATAGACTCTACAATGGTAGTTTGCTTCAAGGACCATAAACATTTTACAGCACTGTCATTTGAGTTAAATGTGACTGCCTCTCTTATTTCATGAAGATTGGTTTACTAGGGGTCCATTTCAAATCTTTACAATGAACAAGTTATTTAGAGGCTTCATGTCAGATCCCTAGGATTTCCCAACGGTCTCCTGAAGCCTACTTTTGCTTCCCCAAGTGTGGTACTCCCAGTTTTCTTTTCGAGTATTACTAAATTTAGATTAGACAGATGGGAACAAAGTACTAACTTGTTCAAAGCAGGTGAATATTGTGAGAACAGAGTGTGGAGGCAAGACAAACCCTGAAAACTTCAAAAGATTGTCAGATTATAAAGGCAGCTTTGTGGGTGTATAAGCAGATCTACTGGATAAAAATCCTAAAAAGACTGAATTACGTTGACAGCATCTGGCATAAATAATCGCTATGCTGATGACAGACTCGTGTGGATTGTTTTTAATAGTGACACTGCCCCAAGCAGCCTGAAATCATTCAAAGCAAGGCATGAGGGATGCAGGGGAAGAGAAAATGATGCAATGAGAAGCAGTCCAGCATTTTCATGTTTGGGATAATCCATGAAGCAACAAGCCCCTCCTTTAAGTGTAACCAACCCTGATTTGGAACAAACACCACACGCTGGGTACCTGATTGGGAGAGTAGTGGTGCTGGGAGTGGGGTGGGGC
>NW_017729001.1:21900843-21933088 GCF_001723915.1 Gavialis gangeticus
CAGTTGGCTGTGGCTCAGGAGTGAGGGGCACCAACATGGGTGGGGGGGGCAGAGGTTGAAGGTTTTATCATTCACCTGAACAAATTAAAGCTTTAAAGCCAGGTACTGGAAACACAGAGGCCAATCAATACAAATTGCATACTTAGATCCTCCATCAACTTCAAATGAAACTTTTACTTCCTCCCGTCTCTTCGCCTTTTAGCAATGAATAACCCATTCGAATAACCAGTTCCGTGTTTATTGCAGCCTTAACTCAAAAAAACCCACTATAAAAGACTACAAAGCTCAAGCAAATAAGCAATCTTTGCAGCAGATGCTGTATGCATCGAACTTATGAGAAGAAAAACCATTTCAGCAGTACTTTTCGTGAAAACAAACCAGCAAAGTCATTAAGATTACTTCTGTTTAATTGGAGTGGATCAGAAAAACATCTACCTGTATCTCAAAGAATCTGAAACCACATGGAAATAAAAACTGAAAACTTCAACTGATGACATGAGATAATATTCTTGAAACTGGATGCAAGCACATTGTTATGCATGCACTGGATGCATGCTAATTGTTTATTGGCTAAATTATTGTAATTTAGTTAGTATTTTCAACAGCAACCACCAACCAAAAAAACATACAAAGAGCTGTATGTGTTATAAATAGGTTGAAAAGGCTCACACTTCCATGGTTACATATATATAATTATTCTAATAATCTCTTTTGCACTTTTCTATACAAAGGCATATCTTTTCTATGTTCCTGAATAGTTGAATCTTCCTTTGATCTGAAAATCCCTGTGTTAATTAGGATTCAGCAGAGTAGAGAATGTCACAATTATGCAGACTAGAGTTGTAATTTCCATTACAATAATTTTTATGCTCTGGAACTGCTCCAGAACCCCTAGGTTCTCTCCCTCCCGTTGCTGCACCTTAGTTCCAGCTGCCCAAGGCTTATACCTAAGCACTCCCAGGTTGAAACACAACAAGTGGTGTTTTATAAGCTGTGGGAAGGGATGGTAATTGCTATGTGCATTAAACACATCCAGTTGATTCCCCCACTGCAGCAGGTGAAAGTTACTGTTCTGGCAGTTCAAATCTGCACTAAAGAAAAGACCAGCCAGCAAAAGGGGGTTAAAATGAAAAGATACCAAATACTTTTCCAGAGCAAAAATTAAATAGATCCATTCACTGGGACAAGAGCACCCGTCTTCATTTTCCCAGCTGATCAGGCATTGTCTTGCATTGTGATTACTGACCTTACATGTACTCCCAGTAGCCAGGGACAAGAATTTCAAGAATGACCGTGATGTTGGATTCCCCATGTTTTGAGTGTTTAACAAGACAAATCTTAAGTGGCTCCTATTTTAATGGGCAAGGAAGCCTCCTAAAGCTCTCTCAAGCTATGTGAACTGAAGTATACAAAACCAGGGTTTGGTTAAAAACCAAACCAAACAAAAAAACCTTAGACATATTGCCCTGAATTACTAACTTCTAGTTGAGAGCCTATTTTGTAATATTTAATGGCCTGCTTTATACATTCCTTGTGCTAGAAATAAACTGGCCCTGAAAAACCTTTGGGAAAAGTGAATGGCAACTGGAAAAAGATTTCAAAGAAATCTAGGAAGACAAAATGTTAAAATGATCAGTAGCCCTCTACTTAGGGGTACAACACTACTTATACTTACTACACAATTCTGAATGAACAGAAAAGCAACTAGAAAATTATGCCTCACACACACAATTAAACATTTACCTCCTTAAAGGACCTGCTTCATCTTTATGCTACCAGGCAGAGCAAATACCATTATTATGCAATTTTACTGAAATAATAAAAAAGGCATTTATCTTGCCTGTCTTTACAAGACACATCTCCTGATCTCAGAATAATGGGCTGTTCCTCACTTCCATCTGTGTTCTCAAGTGTGTTACAATTCTCAGGACTGCAACATACCTTACAAAGGCCTTTTTGGAGGACTATATCGATATTATAAACAGGAGCTAAACAAAAGCACTGACACCAAGATGTGAAACAACCAAGAAGGGGATTGGAATTAAGAAGGACTGGAAGAAAATCATCACAGCATGCCATTATCCCAGGATGCCTTATCATTAGGCTAATTTAAATGAATATATCCTGCCGTAGGACCAAGTAGGATCCTTTTATACTCTGTATGTTAACACTCCCAATGTACAGAGATAGGTTGTGGGGCTTTTGACTCCTGAAATTAACTCTTAAGATTTGGTCTGTAAACCTTTGATCACAGAAAGGCTGTGATACCTCCTAATCCTTTGAGGACTACATTCCTCATGCAAGCAGAAATGCAACTTTTTAAATTGCTGGGCTTATCTCTGATCAGGAATATTTTAATGGTTTGAGACAGGCACCCTTTGACTAAGCAATCAATTAGGAAAACCAACATGCTTCACATAATGAAAATGTGGGAGCTGTTTGGTGTAGGCATGCAAGGCGCTGGCATGCAGGCAAAAAGGCTCTAAATCAAATACCCCTTTGAGCAAAAAGAAGTTTGATGCAGAATTTCAATTTGACAAAAGCTATAGAAAAAACAGAAAACGTAGCCTGAGAACACCCACAAATCCCAACACCTGGGCCAAAAGAGCTGTAAAAGCCAAAGTAACCCCTGATACTTTTCACTGAGACCATGACTCAGATTTGGGTTTCAATTACATTAACGCCGCACCTCATTTGTCGTAGGCTGAAGTTCTGCCACTCCACTCATGCTTTTTCACCCCAGCTGAAAAATCCTGTCAAATGTTTGTTAAAGGACTTCACAGCTCAAAGACTATCTAAAGAAAGGCTGGAAGACAGAGATTCATCATCAGATTTCTACCGGGCTTTAACCTTTTTAACAGTTCTCTACTTTTCAAGGCTAATTCCTGCAGAACCCTTTAAGGTTTTTCATATGCAAGGGCTGGTTTTTTGTCAGGGAAAAGCCACTGGAGTCAGTGGAGCTGACCGAATGCACTGCAGCCTAGAAGAGGAGGAAAAAGATCAGGTTCTACATTATATAATGAATTCTATGCAACAAGCTGCAGCAGACAAAACTCTTGGGCTTGAGGTGATATCTTTTTTTAGACCAACTAAACTGTAGCAAAAAAAAAAAAAAATCTTTTTTTGCAAGCTTTCAGGTCCAAACACCCTTTTGTCAGGGAGAGGAGAGTTCAAAGACTATAAAAGTTCTCCTAGGTAGAAAAGAAACTTCATCTTGCACAGGGCAGGTAAAGGATGGTGAAGTTCCCCTGGGTTTCAAAGTCCATTTGTAAAAAAGTTGCTCTGTGAATATGCAGATTAGGCTGCTGAGACGCATCAGATATTGCCACAAACCCCGAAGTTTTGTCCGTCTCTGCTTTTTAGGTCAACATGGCTACAAGCTATAAACCCATGCAACAAGTTTGCACTCAGCTGAAAATCTGTTGTCAATTTATATTTAATCCATCTTTAAAGTAAATGCTATTTAAAGTCCCAAGAAATACAAAGAACCATCATCCCAGCCTCTCCCAACTAATGATCTATACAAATGACAAATCTAGAGCAATATCCCATTTGACAATGAAAAGAATGGCCTGGGTTTTTTTTTAATTTTTAAACACAGCTTAACTATTTAAATTAAATTCACAGTTGCAGAAAATATTTTGCATACAAAAAGCTTAAACAGAGGTATCCAAACTTCTAATATCTAGGCCTGCACCAGCAATTTTTAGCGCCTGAAGGGTGTATCTAATTTACATATGGATTCTCGTTAATCACAAATTAATGCACTGAGCCATGATATACTCAATTTATGCCTTTCCTTGATAGATGAACTCAAACAAGCAAATTGCGCTCACCAGCAACAAACCTAAAATTTATCAGTTTTGTTCTCACAGCTATTTGCCAAGAATAGACTGACCAAAGCTGCGTTTCAAGGCTTCACTGGTCACAATTTTATGCTTTCTTTAAAAAAATTCCTACTAAATGCAAATGAAAAATCAGAAGTACCAACTTGCTTGGTGCAATGATGTATTGCCCTACAGGCGGTGCTTTCTGCACAGTATGACAGAGATACAACTTGATGTGTTTTTACCTTTTATTATTCAATTACATTTATTATGCAATTATATTTAATTGCATACATATTTCCACGTTTGTGAAACTATATACACATTTTTAAAATTAATGCGTAAAACCTTTAACCAGAAAAATAAATGCATTTATTAACTTGAACATTTACCAGTCCAACTTGTCTAAAACACATATCTGATGGGACTGCTTAAATAACAGAACTGATAAGAAAACTCAGAAGAACAGTACTGCTAAAAACAAAATCTCTATCGCAATCAGAATTTCGGGTGTTAAAGAAACATATACGTGTTACTTAAAGTACACCACGGGCCTATATAGCATTTAATATGAGGGAATATTACTCATTCCCAACAAATGAAAATAAAATTGCAAGAATTCAAAATAAACCAGAGAATGTGCCAGACTTCAGGACCAAGCTTCCAAAGTGATTGTGGACTGAGATCAAAAGATATAAATACAAAGAAAAAAGAGGTCTCATATTTTAAGGGCAAAGCCCATGATTATAAGAGTCTGGTCCAAAGTTTTAAGAATAAACCTGAGATAAAAACTTTGTTTTGTATTTTGTAAATTAAAGATCTGTGTAAGCTAGCAATGTAATTATCTCGATGGGGTTTTTTTTTTAAAAAAAAAGAGAGACAAAGACAAAGTGACAGGTTAAAAAAAAAAAATCACTTCTTGTTCAAGTATTTTAAAAGGTCATTTAAAAATATCCCCAAATTCATAACTGTATAAACTTGATCATCCCTGCCAACACTACTCTTTAAGACAGATTTCACTGTGCAACACGCGTTGTTTAGGCTTAGGTCCGTGTGGGTAAGAAGAGAATATTCAAACTCAATACAGCTACCTTCTGGGATTTCAAACTGTAATTTTGTGTCTTTACAGAGTGCTTTAAAAATTACTGAGATTTCAATGAAAGTGACAGTTCACTATATACCAGGAGAATCACTGATGAATGAGCACTTCTACTTTTGCAATACTATTTACCTTATTTTACATATGTTCCATTTTAGTAATTCTGGGGCAAAAAGTATTGTACACAAGCTGCAAGCAAAAAACGGGGACAAAATACCTGAAAATCTATGAAGACAAAATCAGAAAGAGCCAGATGTTAATACAAAAAGAAAAAACACCAAGAAAAATGGCAGACAGATAGAAAACAAGCATGTACCTGACTTTAATACTGGCAGTTCAGCAAAATTAACTGTTTGTAATAACTGGGTGATATGACACCCCAAATTACTGCCCTATCTTACACTGAAAGGCTAGGCATGTAGGAAGTGATCTTCACACAAGGATAGGGGATGAAATAAGTTTTGAAAATAGGGGACAGGATACTTGTCACTAGCATACGACTGAAAACTGAATTGGAGAATGGAGATCAGAAAGGACTTAAAGAAAATGACCGACCCTCATTGTGAACAGCTGCTTCTGATGTTTTACTTATATTCCAAGAAGGATTGGGATGAAAATCAAAGCATCTACACACTGATGTCTTGGCTGGCAGAAGAGCTGAGAGCACTCATTAAAAATAATTTCCAAAGTGCATATGATGGAGTCATATGAGACAAGTGCCATTGCAGAAGGAATGGAGAAAGCTTTTAGAAGTGAACAGAAAAGCTCCTGAAAAACTGTAACATTTGTATCTACGGAGCAATTTTGAGCCATTAGGAAGGCCAAAAGTCCAGGAAACTCAAAATGATAATTAACAGATTCTGTTTAGAATTTCTCACAGAAACACTGCAAGTAAGCCTGGTTTCTTTATTTGCTCTTAAGAATAAAAAGGCTGAGGAATAAACCTGAGACTGCCCCATTTAGCAAAATCTAATGATTCATACGGCATAAAAATCAGGCCATGCACAACATTAATTAGAAGTAAAATTCAAGTCGATGAAAAGACTAATTTCTCTTGACACAAGTGATGTCATTACTTGTTATTCACTGGATGATGAAACCTGTTCTACAAAACAAAACGATGACAAATATTTTCATTTAAAAAACCCATCCTTTTCATTAAAGGAAATAATACAAGCACCCCAACTGTACGTTAAGCTTTCTACAAAAAGATTACCATCATCATTAGCAGCAAATATGGGGGGAGAGAAGGGGGGACAGGGAGGAAAACAAGAGAGATGAATTTAGATATCCCTCTATACTTGGCAAAACCTGAATAGCTTCCTATTTTTTAATCTGTATTATGAATTTCCATTTCACTTGTAAATTATTAGCTTCCACAGAGGAAATAGGACTGCTATACATAGGACAAAAATAAGGACGAAACATGTAAAGAACAGAACAAAGAGCAGATCTTCAAGCCTGAAAGATGAAAGAGCCAAAAGGAGATGTTGACTACTGCTGCAGAATCTTCACATTCAAAGAGGCACAAAGAAAAAGTTGACATTTCAGACAATCTATTAAAACTGCATTACTTCAAGCTACGTGTTTGTCTGCATTTCACAGTGTTATAATTATGCACTTGTCTTTTCCTTTCTTTTGGGTATTAGTCTGATGCTGTTTACAATTTGGACGACTCCAAGAACCACTCATCTGTAGTTGATGCTTATTATCATCCCAAGATTTTTTGTCACGTTATGATATCGATTGACCAGTGTGAGAGTGCTTACTAGATACGTGGTAAATAATGTTAGGTGAACGATGGTTTGTTCACAAAAACGTATGCTCAGCTACCAGTGTGGGAGCATCTTCCTCTACATCAAAGCAGTTACTTCACAATAGACTGCAACCTGTTTTCTTCCACTGTCAGACCAAGCCCGAGAAGCTTTCTCCCCCCACAAAACACATCTACACTTCTGCTCCTTCCAATGGTTTTACCCTCCAATATATGCATGTCTGCTTGACAGACAACAGGACTGCGGTGAGATGAACCGGGATGTTTCTAGTTTTCATACCAGTTGTGGGAAAACCCCCCCCCAAAACCCCCTGATAAATCAGTGCAGGTGCATGCCTCTGTGCCCATCTTTGTCAATGTTATCAGTACAGATCAACACCCATGCCAATAGCTAGAATAGGTTGTTCCATGCACTAAAGTAGATTCATTCCAGTCACTGATCCAAATAAGATGGAACAAAACTGCATTTCTTAATATAGGCACCAAGAGAACACAAAACCTTGAACTCAGGTGTCGATAAACGTACAAATGAATGATTAGTTTATAAGAAGTGTTTCCATTCTCTTTATAACCACTTAAGTCTTATCTTTACCAAATTCTAATATCTAAAGGCATTTAGCTTCAGAATCTGCAGGGTGCTGCCAGGACCCAGGCTCTGCAGATGCTGGGACTGAGAGTGACAGGGCTCCCAGCTACATGTGCAAATTACAGCTTGATAGAAACCAGCTATAAAGTTAGTACATGTTATGGAGGTCTAACTCTATAGCTGGTTGAAGCTTTTTACTGCATGATAGCTATTTTGTACATAAAGCTTGTTTCAAGATAATTGTGCAATTAACCAGTTGAGTGATACCTGCAATGCGTACAGGAGGCCTAAGAAATACCAGGCTATAAAACTGGCGTTTGGGCTATTACACTGTTGAGGAAGGTTGGCTAACTGTTGGTTTACCCCGGCAGTTGAGATATCAGGGATGCCTCCACAACTACTCCGTAGCTGTGCATATATGGGAGAATCAAGAGGAGCGGGGGGAATCATCAGACCTGGAATCTGTTTCTCACCTTAGGCGAGTAAAGCACTACTTAGCTAACCACCCAAACTCCATACCACTATTTTCTCAGGCATTTCCTGAGAAAATGAACTGATTGGCAAGGTTTTCTTGTTCCAAAGTGGTTGCCTTACTGTGAATGCACATGTAAAAAACAACACACTGAGGACTTATTGGGATTGGATCCTTAAGTGGGCAGAGAATCCTCAGCTCCTACTGGTTACAATCGCTGCTGAGAGCTGAAAAATGTGGAGTACCAGGACAATAATCACCAAACTCTACATTAACACTGACTGTTTCACTGCTAACCTCAAGTGCTGTCCCTAAGTATTATGGTAACAACTCTGATTAAAGCAATTTAAGGAACTGAATTTTGTCACACTTTGCACTTGAAGCTCAAGGCTTTGTTTTTTTTTCTTACCAACTTAAAAGAGGCTACAATAGTCTCATATAGGCAGAAGCAATATTACAACTACAGCAACAACAAATTTAACTATTTGCAAGGTGTAGCTTAAAAGCAAAAAGCCTTAAAAATGTCAGTTCAAATCTATAGTGTCAACTGTCTTTCACAGGAAGTTAGGGCAGGGGCGGGCAATTATTTTGGGTGGAGGGCCGCTTACTGAGTTTTGGCAAGCCATCGGGGGTGACATGACAGGCAGCCAGGGCAGATAAATATTTTCTAAATTTTTTAGGGGCCCTGCGGGCCAGATAGAACAACGTGGTGGGCTGCATTTTGCCCACCCCTGTGTTAGGGGAAACAATTATTCGAAAATAAAACACGTGCATTCAGCACTAACACATCTACAAGAAACATCTGGGGAATCCAAAAATAGTAAAAGACTGCTCATCTCTTCTCTCTCTACACAAAGTTGCGGTAGCAGACCTGAAGCACAACTGGTGTTCTTGTGTTCAGTTGCCAGATTTCAGGCAACAACAGCCTAATGGCATCATAGGCTGCTTGCAGAAAAAAGCTTTAGATAGAAGCGCCAAAAAAGCTCTGCTGAAGCACCCAATCTATACAGATGCTGTGGAGCTGGGCTGAACTAATGCGCTTCCTCTTCTAGTAAACCGCTGGTTTTCTTTTTTCTTTCCATGCCATATTATGTAAACCTATGCACCCATTCACAGAAACACTTTTCCATCCCCTACTATATAGTACTTCAAGATGATTACTCCACATCCGCAAGTAGACCTTAGTTAAGAGAATCAACGCCCTGCCTTTCCATTATGTCTACCAGATATAGTCTTCATATAATGAATTGTAATGGTTCTTGAGTGCTTCCTAGGTTTCTTAGCATAGAAATACCTTGGGATATAGGGATACTGCTACTATATCCTTTGCTTTACTTGGCACCGAAGGAATCAGATTACACAAAGCACTGATTAAAGAGCATTTTGATCTTTCAATCATGCTAAAAGCTTCCTTCCCTCCCTCCCCCACACCTTTAGACGGCAACTGATGTGGCAATGAAACTGAAGTCTTCCAGAAACAGTGGTTATTCTAAAATTTTAGATTAAACTTAGGAGCTTGTCATGTACTATTAGGCCTCCATTTCAACGGGCTTGTAGTAGCCATTGCTGCTAGTGTCAACAGAATAAGCAGTGTTCTCTTGTTGGAAGACTTGGCTCAAGGAAGGCGGTATGGTGTTCAGATGTGCTTAACTCACAAAGTTAAGGTATTTGGCCCATATTTCTCTCAGACCCATCTTGCAAATAAAAGGCCTGAGAGGGAGAGTGCATTTATGAGGGGAAAGATTCAAATTATTTTTAATAAAAGTAAACTTGAACCAACTTCTCACTATCTGAATGGCTAGAAGGCAGACACAGTTAGGGGTTAGCTGCACTGCTAACAGATGCTCAGCTTCACACAAGAGATATGTTAAGTCTGTGACACAGCATATCTTTATGCTCAGTAAAAGAGCAACTATTAACAAGCTAGTGGCTTCCTAAAAGGACAGTCCATTTTTAAAAACAGTCGTAGCACTGTGCCTTTAATCAGGAAGACGATGCCAAGCAACAGAGCCTTCATGCTGCTAACATGCATAATTCTCTTTACTCCAGAGAGTTAGGGCAATTTCAGTGCAGTCCTTTAAATCCCATCGGTGCCAGTATAAACGGGTCAATGCACCTGTTTAGTGTATTTTTCCATTAGTGACGGCCATGTTCTTTTGGCGAGAAAGATAAAGATAGTTTGAGAGCACTACTATTGCCAACTAGTGCACTGTAATGGTTGGAGACTGTTGGGATTCACTGAGGGAGGTTGCAAAACAGCTTTGCAACATGACAAAGTTCCAGTGAAACAAGGGTGCAGCTTTCCCTGTTTTTTTTCCAAAGTAACTGCAGTTCTTCTTTCAAGGAACAGGAGAAAATGTTTTGCAGAACCATTTATCTGTAATTGAACCATGCAGAACTGCTGGCTACAAAGGTCTGTTTACAGATGAGCTCCGTTTCAATTCCCTGCCTTGCTCTTCTATTTGCATTTTAGTACTGGCAACTGAATGTAATCTTGTAGTTCCAAATATGAGGAAGTTAACTGGCCAGAACGCTTTTTATCAAGCCCCATGCCATATATTCCCTTCCAGAAAGAGGATTCTAGAGCAAAAATATAAAGGGTTATGGAGCCTACCTTATCAGCCAACAGGAGGGAGGGCTGGGAGAAGAGAGAACATAAGTTATTTGAAAGTGATTTTGGTTGAAAAAAGCAGGACAATCCCCACTTCCCCCAGTGCTTTCCTGTTTTAAGCTTAAATGTAGTTTCTATCAGCTCTACATGTTCTTTCAGTTTGCTGTATGTTCTTTCAGTGCACATTCCCCTTTTGTCCCATGCTATCACTAGACAAGAGTGAAAGATGCACCGAACTAACGAGTGGTACCATCTCTTTACCCCAGACATAAGAATCTTGGGGCACAAAACAGCAGGCAAATCACATGGTGACAACTGTGCATAACTGAGCAGGCCATATATAGAAAAAGACATATGGATGAGTGAGAAAAAGTTGCCAATCTTGGAGCTACATCATTTCTAGGAGCTGTGTCATATGTTCGCAGATTTTTTTTAATCAGAGAAATCTGCTTTAACTTTCCCAAGATTAATCCAGGCTACGTGCCCATGGCTTTACTACGTCACCTGAAGAATCCCTTGAGCAAAGACGACTCCTTCGTTGGTCTGATTTTTAGTTGATCCCAATCAGCTGGTAAATGCTTTGCAGTATAATTACACAGAAATGGTCCAATGGCTACCTTACCCACCTGAGTCCTCGCAAAACCAGAGTGTTACAACTCCCTTGACAGAATGACATTTTCACTCTGGACACTGCTCAGTCACCAATAAGGTAAGTCCTTCTGTCATATGCCAATGAGGGCTTATTTGGCAGCTTGATCATTCTCAACCTCTAAACTGACATCCTGCTTGCACTGATGAGGTAGTCAGTCTGGCAGCAGACTATATCTTTATATACAGGCAAGAAACTAGGGGAAATAAAAGTTGGAAAAGCAAAGACAGGACCACCAGAAATAATGGAAGCACCAGGCAGGGGAAGAAGAGAAACCTGATGGGAGAAAAAGTGATTGTTCTTCAATGGAAGAGGCCATTTAGCTAAACAAAGAACAGTATATACCAGATCCATACCTGCAGCTCAGCTGTCTAAAAGACAGAGCAAAGGAAGAAATGTATTCACTAAAGTAACTTAACATTGCAAATGTGTTGTCTGGTTAAAAGGTAAGACGTGGAACCTAAAAAAATCTACAAAAACACAAAACAAAATGAGGGCTCAGTTGCCAATATATTTTTATAAAAAAGAAAAAAAACCTTTGGGAAAGAACTGCACGATGACTGAGAACAAATCAATGCTATGAGCATGTTGTTACATATTTAATGTAAAGCAGTCATTTAGACCTATGAAATTCTGTTTATTCTTTGCTGAAGCCTGGAAGAAGCCTTGTAAATGAAATGACTTGCTTTTTGAACCAGCTCAGACATAATTTCCACTTATTTGTAGGAAATACAGTTTTTGTGGCTTTGGTCAATATAAGAGACCAAAACTAGCATTTTGTATTTCAGAATTTTAGAAGTGTTGTAAGAAAGTATTATGTTGAATGGGACCTTAACGTCATTATTGTAACAAGTTTGCTTATTTGCTTTTTAAGAGGATGTTTGGCCATTTGTTTATCTAACAAAGGTCAACAGAACATGCAGGAAAAATATGAATGAAGAATATCATTTTTGCCTCTTCCAAATACTTTTAGCAACGCAATGAAAAGAAGCAATTCAGTGTTACGAAATAGTGTTTATATGCTCTCCTATGGATCTGTTTTGAATACTCCTGACTAAATAAAAGCATAATAGAAGTAAAACAATCCAAGAGAGTTGACATGATAAAAGTACCTTAGCACGCCTCGATTTTGTTCATGACTGATTGAAAATATAATCCTTTATCATGGAAAAGCTGAGAGGCTGGCTACGGCTCTATCTTCATTATTGTGCAGTACAAGCTTGCAATCTGCATTTTTCAATAATGAATCCCCAAAGTATTAATTTCTTGCAAAGATGTTGTTTACCTCTCCCTTATGGCACGCATTTATGCTATTCTGGGCTCCCATGTCAGAAGACGTTGTTACCTGAAGGCTTTTTGTGAGGCTCACATTTGCTATGCTGGCAATGCTCTGGAAAACAGGATCAGTTAACTAAGTAGTGTCAGAATGTAGAAGTGAAAGTCAATTAAAAATTAATCCAAGTACAAACTGCTTATGAGAGATTCTTTTTTTGAAAAAAAGAGTAAAAAGAAAGCTACAGTTAGCCTAGTAAATGTTATCTTATGATTATTTATGAAATGAGATGTGCAATACATACCTAATTGGTATTTCATGGATTTGGGGGATGGAAGTTTTAAGAGTTTACTACAGGGTGGAGGGAGGAGAAGTGCTATCAGCTACTAAGTGCATAACCTTGCCCTGCAGTAAGTAACAGCTAAATTTTGATAACTCTTTCATTAATGGCTAAGTTATGGTGATTCAGTTTTAACTTACTGCAGGGTAAAAGCCTGCCCATAGGTAGCTGCACAGAGTTGCTTGCATGTAATAAAACCCTGCCATCTTTTTGCCTTGTGGTAATTTGTTCTTATGATCATATCCTTTAATTACTAACTAAAGACTGATGCTTACTATTGCTTACAATAATTTCAACTGGTGACAGAATATATATATTTTTCATGAAGGATAGTTATGGTTGGTGTAATAAAAAAGCAAGATCATTTTTAATTAACAGGATACTAGCTTATTGATTTTTAAGGTTATGGACAAACTGAACACTAGGGAGATTTGTGAGGTTAAACAAAGATTCTTTTAGAATATATGTTAACATTTTTTGTCCAAGATGTATCTTTACACTTAGCTAGTTAAAAAAGCAAATCATATAAAAAAAAAAAGCAAATCATGCAAATCTGCAACAGGCTTTAGCCATAGAGATTGTAAAATAGTCATCTGTTATCAGCAGACAGGAATCTAATAATTTTGTATTAGTCATAAGCTAGTTGTTTTATTAACTGCACACAAAAATAAATCCACTGACTCAATAGTCATCTTTAAATCACAATGCGATAATTCCAATAAACCTACTCACAGCAAAAAGAAAACTCTCTTAATTTCCTTTTGTAACAATGATCCAGAAAGAGGGTTAGGACAGGGAGGGAACACTATTCTGAGTTCTTTTATGCCCTAGAACCAGACATTAAATCATTGCCAATACTCAAGTAGCTTTCAGACTCAGCCTAAGAGAGCAATACAGGGTTGATGCACTCAAGCAGGAATTCTGAAAGCTTTTTGATGCTTTACTAGCATTTGATCCGTTTAAACTCAGACCAACAGGAGTACTTTAGGAGGAGGACAGAAAGGAGAGAAATGGTCTTGCCACTGGCCAGGTGTCAAATTTCCTTGCTGGCATTCCACACAGACAGAAAGAGGCGTAGGCTGTAATGAGATGCACTGATCAACATCTGAGCTTTAGAAGATGAGCATTTAATAATGGTACTTCCAGTGGACGTGCTGAAATTAAGTACCCAAAATACAGGGCTCTCCGGTCATGAACCAACACCATGTCTTTAAGGGGTTGGATGGATTCTTTAGCTATGCATATGTAACTTCCAACAAAGGCAAGTGACTTCATGGTCAGGCTCCTATGGTTCTCTTAATGTCATGCTTCCAGGATAACTTAGAAACTTTGCTGGATCTCACAGTACCATTTCCAGAGACAGATTGGGCTGCAAACTAGCTGTTTAGCTCCACACAAAACTACCTCGACCTCCTGCACTGGAGTGAAGACTGGAGGAGAAAGGAAAACATCCTTTTCACACAAAACTTTCAGTTAAAGGCAACGTGGTCAAAAAGTCACATCATCATTTTATTTCCCACCCACTGTCTCAAAGGAAAATAACCCTTCATGCTCAAACACTGCTTTTCTTGATTAAAAAAAAGTGCCTCAGCAGCAGCTCTAGAAATCTGGTTATCCTTCTCAGCAGCACAAGGCAGATAGAGATCTCAGAGTCGTTGTCAACTCCATTCAACATGAATGCTAGCTGTCAATGTGATGAAGTAATTAGCAGAGCTAACCGCAATTTGTCATGCATTAGTAGGTGCATCACAAACAGGTGCAGGGAGGTGATGCTCCCCCTCTATGTGGCACTGGTCAAGCTGCAGCTAGAGTACTGTGTCCAATTCTGGGCGCTGCAATTCAAAGAGGATGTGGACAACCTTGAGAAGGTCCAGAGCAGCGCCAGTCATATGGTTAGGGGCCTGCAGGGAAGGCCCTATGAGATATGGCTGAGGGGCCTGGACCTTTTCAGCCTCTGCAAGAGAAGGCTGGGGGGGTGGAGAGAACGATTTTGTGGCACTATACAAATTCACTGGGGGGGTGTAGGGCAGCAGGGAATAGGAGACATTCTGTTTACCAGAGCACCCCTTGGAATAACCAGAAACAATGGCCACCAGCTGATAGAGAGCACATTTAGGTTGGACATCAGAAAGAACTTCTGCATGGTTAGAGTTGTCAGAATCTGGAACGGGCTTCCAAGGGAGGTGCTGCTCTCCCCTACCTTGGGGGTCTTCAAGAAGAGACTGGACAAGCACCTGGCAGGGAGTTGGACTCTATGATCCTTTGAGGTCCCTTCTGAGCCTAGCATCTATGAATTTATGAAACCACATGCAAGCAATACGTGAGCAATCCTGAAACCTGGTGATGCCTCTCCTACACAAAAGTGATAAAGTGACATCCAAGCTAAAAATTAACATCAGCACCCTATTTCCATAAAAAGAGTAACAAGAATTCTACACTAAAATTTCTGATACTGTGGAACAGCTTATGTCTTGTGTGTGAACTCCATTAAAATGGTAACATAACGAGAGAAGTTTTTTCCTGCAATATTAACCACTCTGGTACAAAGGAATTACTCTTTACTCACCTCTACACTATACGAATTCTCCTCAATTTTCTCCGCTTCTGCTTCTGCCAGGGGGTTCTTCAGGGTCTGCAAGAACAGCGCCGCCTTCCTTTTGCGTTCTGCCTGAAGCTGCTTCTCTTTTGATTCCTTGGAGGCCTGGGCAAGCTTCTCCCTCGCCGCAGCTGCCAGTCTGTCCTCTAGTTTTTGCTTTGCTGGGAAGCACACACAGAAACAAAATACATCAAGTTTACAAGGGTATTTGTGTTAAACTTTTGGTTTGCAAAAGGATGTATGGGTACATAATTACAGAACTCTAGGTAGCGATAGCCTACAGACTGGTGAGAGGTTTCTTGTTCATTTATGTTAAATGGATGAATGCAGTTTCTTGTTCATTTATGTTAAATGGATGAATGCAGATGTAATCACTTCCCCAATTTTAACAGAGGTAACCCAGGGAGAGAAGACCTGCTCTCCTTTCCTCCTTCCCCCAATTCCTGCTCAGACCTACAGGATTACATTTCAAGGAGGAAGAACTGGAGGGAGAAAACTGCTCCTGAGAACGATGTCTTGGATTGGATTTATTTTTTCCCCAAGAATTCAATTCCATTTTCGCTACTTCATTTCCAGTCCTGCAGAAGCCCTAACACCATAGCTACGATCCTGGTTACTCTCTAATTTAGAGCTTGATCCTGGAGAATAATTTATCTGAAGCATTACAAGAATGACTATCTTTAAATATTAGCCAGATATACATGCTTGTAAATTAGCTGTACTAATAATGTGAGTTTTGAATTCCACTTCTAACAATATATAAATTCCTCTCAGTAACTATAAATGTACTATAATTTTCCTCTTGAACGTGTTGTTTCTAATCAAGATTACATTCCTAGACTACAAAAATAAATAACAAAATTTTCATCTTGCATAAATATTTATACAATAATCACTTTTCTGCGTAATATATTTGTCAAATTTAGGCCCCAAGACAAGCTAAATTATTCCAACTCTGTGGAATATTCTGTTAAGTTTCCAATACCAATGAACACACATAAAAAAGCTAATTTCTAATTGTTAAACATCTAAACAAGGTCATTATGCAAAACTGCTTGACCAAAAATACCCAAGGTAAGGCTCTAAACAAACATTCCTTAAACAAAATCTCATTGGCACACAATATGCTAGAAATTAATGTATGCAAATATTGTTTTCTGTTTGAAATTTCAAAATTAAAGCTCCTAAATATTAATTCAACCTGCACCCCTCTCTCTTCACTGACAACCTAAATGGGATGTGTATGCATATTTTCTTTTATCAAACATAATATTGATATTTTTTCAGGTTAAGTTAATGCTTTGGAGCATTAATTTAGATATTTCAAATGGAACAATGTTTTCTAAATTCACACACATGCACATGCTCACAGCTTTTACTTCACCAGTGAGTGAATTCAAGGTATAATGCATACTATACATCTTTGAAAGTATAACTGGCGTAAGCAATTCAATAGATGTTGCATTCTGGCAATTTCAGCCAATATAGGAAAAGCAAATGGGGTCAAGATGTACACCTGACATGGAAAAGACTTTATATACACCTAGCGTTGAAGACGGTAGATGGAAAAATATTAGTTACTAATTCACAGAATGGTACATAAGCAGTGATTTTCCTCCTGTCCTCTGGGACCTTGCCTATCATCCAGAAATGGGCAAACAGTATTGCCAACAGCTTTGAAATTTTTTTAGCTGGTTCATCAGGTCTAGCTGACTTAAATAAAGGATGCATCTGAGAACTTTTATTATCTGCATCCCTTCCTTCCCTCTTTCTGTTTCTATTAATCTTGATGATCACCTGGGTATATGTGAAAACTAAGTAGGCATCAAACAGCTCTGCCTTCTTTGCGTCTTCCTTTAATAGCTCACCTTTGCTAGTGAGTGATGTTCCAGTTAAAATGCCTGCCTTTCCCAGAAATGCCTCTTGATGCCCTTCACATCTCTTGCCAACTCTTAACTCATTTTCCACCTTTGCTTTCCTGAAGCTGTTCCTGTATGTTCATATTATTCCTTTGTATGCTTCCTTAGTGACATGTCCTTCTCTTTGTGGTCTACACCAGTGGTTTTCAACCTGTGGTCCATGAACCCCTGGGGGATCTGCAAACTATATTTAAGGGGGTTGTGAAAAATGACTATGATCAATCAAAAGTATGTGAATACCCATACTTGCAATTCAAAAGGGGTCTGCACCGCCATTCAAAAATCTTTAGGGGTCTGCTAATGAAAAAAGGTTGAAAGCCACTGGTATACATCTCTTTTTCAGAACGCTAAAATGCTACTTTTTCAGCAACACTGGCCTCCTGCAGTGCTTTTACAGACACAGCTTAACACTGAACCTCCAATATTATGTCCATTAGATACATCTTCTGTTTTTGTTTGTTTGCTCGTCCTTCCGCACCTACCTACTTTCTCTCAAAATTGGCTGAAGTTCTGCCTTTCTGAAGTCCAGTATCCTTGTTTTGTTATTCTCATGAATTACTTTCTAAATTGCACAAAGATTTTCAAAAAGGCATAGTCCTTTCCCAGTACAGACTAGGCTGTCCTCTCAGTAAGCGGATGAATTCCTTGGTTCTAAGGGAGCGAGGCTTTAAGGGAAAAAAATGAAAGACAACAGGCAGATCTGTTGGCCATGGCAGAATTCAGAGGTAACTTTAGGTAAAAACTTGAGCTAAGTCTTCAAGGGAAGTTGTCTAGATGGAAAACATTATGGTGAGATTCATGACAATGACTTGGCTCTCACCTACCTTCCTCACCAAACTGATGGTTAGCAAGGAAGCTAGCAACCGAGATAGGTGGAGCAGCAAATACGTTGGCATGGATGCTGCAAATGCTAGGATGTGGTCTCTCAGTGGACAAATTTCAGGGCTGACAGATGGAAGGCCAAAAATCAACTTTCCAGCCAGAAGGTGGCAGGCTGAGATGGCAGCCAGATGCACCTTAACTGAGCAGAAAAACAGGTTCCTGTACTTCACTTCTAGCTGGCTATCCAGGATGGCTAATAGATACAACTCTTTCACAAGGACAACACTGCTTAAATCTTGGTAAAGTCTTATGGACAGACAATGGAGGAGAAACGGGACACAAAGAGGCCTGGTTGAGGTTAGGGAGATTAAGCAAAGGTAAAACAATTAAAAAAATTACCAAAAACACGGGATAAAAATAAAAGCAGCAGAAAGGTAGATGTTTTTGAAATGCTGCGTGTTGAACACAATCAAAAGGGGCTGCAGAAGCTCCATCTAGGGTCAAATCTAGTTCCATCTAGCCGAGGGGAACTAAGGAGCTGAAAGCATGTACCACCTTTTATGTTGTTGGTGTGCAGCATTAGGAGACCGGGTATACATGTTCTGCATAGGTCTCGCCAAAACAAAATGCTGCAAAAGCTCAAATACTTGAGGTATATTTGCTCAGCCAGTGGGAATGTGGTTACAGACAAGCACTCCGAAGAGAAGCAGCTGACCTTGAAATTTCTAACTTCAGTAATGAATCTTTAAAGTTTTTTCAACTAGACCAACGCCATTATAAACACTGGCAGTGTCAAAAGAACCTAGTCTTTTCAACCAGAGCTACCTGGCTTAATCATCATCATCATAACAACAACAACAACAACAATAAACTATGAGTCATTCAAGATAAATTCAATATTGGCCAAGACTTGATGGAGCCCTTCAGCAACCTTAGCTACTAACGCTAAATGTTACTCCATTCTTTTAGGACTGTTTTTAAAATTTATGCTTGTTCAACCTGATGGCTGGTAGTTTCCAGATAAAAACCTTTTCAACGAGATTGAAATGGGATGTTTCAAATTAGAAAAGCTTTCCCTTCTCCTCCTTTCCCCACCCCACCAACCCCAGATCCAATTTAGTTGTCCTAAATGCCTTTTCCCAAACGCGTATTAGTTTCCCATAAAAACCCTCTGCTGGCCAGAGACCAAGTAAGACATGTTGGATGCAACAGGCATTAATTTGAGTTGGGGAGGGGAGCCAAAAGGCTTCCTAACTGAAATTAAGTTATACATTTGACTACAGAATTGACACAGTTGCTAAGACGTGCTAAAGTTTACTGAGCAACTGCGTAAGAACTCTTACTTACCACCTGCAGAAAAGCTAAGTGTTTCTAGAGGACTGGGGTTTTGATTTAAAAAAAAGAGTTAAAGCAGATATGCTTCCATTATGAATAATGACTATAGAACCCTGGTCAAACCATTAACTTTTGGTGGAAAAAAAAAATCTGCTTCAGTAAAAGTGCATTCTGGATAATTATTCATAAACCACATATCACTGAACTAAGGAGACGTGTAATGCAATTTCTATTGCCACTGGACTGTATGAGATTGGACTGCTAAATTTTTCCATTTCATAGTTCAGATTTTATATGAATATTGCTATATCAGCTATTTCAATGTCTCAAAATATAAAAATCACACATTTTCAACTCAGACCAAATTAAATCCGCTGGGTTAAAAAAACCCAACACGTTACTTTCTATCATCTGTAAGACCCTATTTAGATACCTTAAAACAGTAATTCACATTCAGGTTTAAAAAGTCTAATTGAAAATCTACTTTCTGATCTGATATTTAACCAGCACAAGGTTTGAAAACATAACCAGTTGCTTCAAATAAAATTTCATTACAAATTACTTAGTGATTTTTCTTGTAAAATTCTTAATCTCAAGGAACTAATAATAGTAGCTGGGGATAGCCATGAAGGATGATCGTATTTCTTTAAACTGAGACTGCTCCTCCTTTCAAGAGAGTAACTTCTTAAACTAATTAGTTTAGTAAGATTAGCAAATTGTCCTTTAATTTTATTAAAAAGATGGGAAAAAGAAGAACTTTTACATACCTGCAGCCACTAAAAGATAATTCATCCTTTAGCTACTAAATTCAGGAACCTGACACTTCAAATATACTCACCTCAAGAGATTTCTCAGAGAAGTGATTCTACTGAAAAAGCCCCCCCCCGCCCCCAAACCCACTGCTGAGTCTAATCTTTCACCTCACTGGCGCAGTAAGAGAACATGTACACGTCAAGACCATGGTAATAAATCATATATTATAATTTCATATGTTATTTAAGCTGACCTCAGCCCTCTAACCTATTATTAAATGTAACCACTATTCCTTCTGCTCCCCCTTCTCCTCTAGTTCCATTTCTTGTGTTTCTCATTCATGTTATAAATTCTGTGGAGCCAGAACTGTAATTTTTTATTTCACTAGAGCATTATGTAAAACCATAGTGTATTTCAGGCTAGAGATAACACATCACTAAGACACTATTTTTGCTCTGTTTTGTTTTTTAACTTACTGGGGAAATCATCCATTATTTCAGGAAATTGCACTAAACAATTATTTGTATTTTCTTGCATACCACATGCCCCCAGTTCAGACATGTGAATTACTTGGGGACGGCAGAATGAGGAAAAACTCATTTTTTGTCATGGTTGAGTTCCGATGACAGAGGCAGAGGACACCTGTGCAGCATCAGCAAAAGCTGAAGTTCAAGTTTCCTCACAGCCGCTGCCAAATTGGCAGCAGCTTTTGGCACAGCAACCATTGCAGCTGCCATCCACGATTCCACTGCTCCATTCTGGTACAGAAAAGCAGCTTCCCTGCTTAATATAAACAACCAATGGACTAATTTTTGGAAAAAGGTGTGCATGATTGGCAAGTAAGTGCATCACTCTTTATGGGCAATTTATTTGATTTTATGCTCCTTACCTCCATATTTATATAGAGGCTGGAAGTAAATAAATGAACTCTCACAAGAAAACAAACAAATATGCACGTTAAAGTTGGGTTGGATGCAAATCCGGTGACAATGATCACTAATGTCAAAAAATCATCAGCATTTAAGTCTGTATTTATAGTGACAATATCACAAATAATACCGACTTAACAAGGGCATCACCACAAAAATTCTTAACTTTTTCTACCTTAATTCTAAATCTTAATTCCTATTCATGATTAGTTTGCTTTAAGATTTGGTGGGTTTCAAAATAAATAAATGCTGGAGCCTTCCATTATTTCCAAAGTTGCACTAATGTTTTCAAATCATTGTCACAACAGCCTTTTGCTTAAACTTTGGACAATACACACAAATTGCCCAAATTCAAATAAGCTTGGTGAGGATTATCTAAAGGCTTTCTGAATTTTTTTATGAGTGTATTTCAGGCTAGAGATAAGGTATTAGTGAGACGCATTTCCTTTTTTGCATAGAATAATGAAAGTAGACCTCTGCTCTAGTGCAAGGATTAAACTAGAAACTGCTTACACTGTAGTCTAGCAAAGGGAATGTGCCCCCCACACCTCTTATGCTGCAAATAAATAAATAAAAATATAAAAAAGCAGCAAATTAGTCCTTTCCTACTTGGACTGTCTGGCCTTTTCTACAGTGCACTGATGCAACGGTGTAGCGATTCAGCCGATACGTGGATTGGTAAGTAAACAAACAAGCTGTTTTTCATAGTGACAGCTATGAAGATGAAAGCAATACAGCAATATCGCGTTCCACGCTGAAACCACAAAGCAGTTCTGAGTCCAAGTCGATGGCACTGCACACCTAAGAGCAGCTTCGTCGAAGTTAATGTGTGCAACTGAGTACTGTCACTAACCCAGGGTTCAACACTTTGAAATCATGATGTGAGGCATCAATCTCTCCCTCAAAAGGACTGAGCATAAACCACAAAAAGGGTATAAATTACTTTTCTTAACAAGGGGACAAATTCCACCTGCAAGTGCCCAACGCACTGACTTTCACAAACATGTATCTGAAAGTAAATGTCAGACCAAGGTCTTAACTGTTAATATTTTCAAATGCAAAGGTGTCTATTTTTATGTGCGTCTCCAATAAATGAACTGGGTGGGTCTGAAGTCCCTATCTTTGCCTAAGAAATGACATCTGGATAGCTCAGTTATGACAGTCCAGCTTCATGTTTTATTACCCAAGTAGGAACTCTCCCTTAGTGCAACCTCAAATGTATACAAATTTAAGCAGAGATAACTTTTAATGTTTATGCATTAACTTGACCTGATATAAATTCCTCAGAATTTTTCCCAAAGAAATACATAACTTTGTAGAACACTGCTGGGTCCTATAAATCTAGCTTACTCAACCAAAGTCAAATTTAAGACCTCATTTTTTGGAAAAAGTTTAGCACTTTTCATGTGGGCTGGGTATAGAAAGGAGGGAGGAATCAAATAGTGTCAATGCAATACAGCAAGTTAAAAAAAAATTCTGGATTGCTTTCTGCTAAATTTAAAGTAGGAAGAAAAAATCTGAAAATATGGTCATATTGTTACTTAAGGACTTTGGAGAAAGCTCTGCCATATACACATGTCCATACAGTACTAGCAAGTGACTTTTGAAATTCGCTTCACATTTGAAAGGCTCAAGTGTAAAAGCTTCTATCTATACCTCAGAACAAGTATGGATTACATTTAAAGAAGATAACACTAATGAAGATAACCCAACTTGCCTTTATATATTCAAGGGTAAGTGACAATCCAGAATTGAAGTAGTAATTAAAACTGCATTTGTTAATTATGAGATTACAAAATAAAAAATACTCAATATTTACTGCAGAAACTAAGTTGCTTAATCGATATCCGGTAACAGATTTTTAAAAACTTTTTACTAGGTTGTAAATCCATTTTGAAGTCCTAAAATACACCGCTTCCATGACCTTTTCCTCAGATCAAAACCTAATTATACTTTGTGGGAAGAAGAAAGCCAATAAGCAAAATTAAATCCTATATGTGGAAAAAAAGCCTTCAGATCCATGAAAAGGAACTATGTTTCAAGATATGTATATATAAAGATTGATGGCTGGTTTCCAATTAAAATAAAAAGCACCCCAAATATAGATTAGACTACTTTAGATCACCACAGTTTCAAAAGATGCAAGACGCACTGAAATAGGATGATTAAACAGAATCAAATGCTATATGTACAACAGGAAATTAGAATATTAAATATATTTTAAACATCCTGAACCACAACTCCTAAGAGGACTATTTATTTAAATGCAATAGGCTTGTACCAGAAGCTACAGAAACTGAGCTAACTGCAACCAAATTCTAGGGCATCTCTTACAGTGTGTCCTGGTTCAAGGTAGATTTTTCTGAAATACTGTTTCTGTTACATTTTTATAATGGAAGCTGCAGCATAAAGAACACCTGTCCTAGTCTAAGTGCTCAACATCCATAAAAAAAAAAGAAAAACCCTTCTCACCCCTAGATTTCTTTCTATTCTGTGTATAAATGCAGGTTCTCTGCAGCTTACCCAAAAACATTCATCTGTTGCTATAAGCATTATCTAAAATTAACTACATGATTAAAAGAAAGAAACTACAGTGGTTTCATTTGCTTGTGTCATTAACAGCACCTTGTTGAGTCATTTTGCTTCCAGTTTCCTGCACTGCGCGTGCACAGAGATTGAGTATTTTCTTTTGAAGGCTGTATGGTTCTTCTGTGATACACAAAACATTTATATCATTTTTAAAAAAAAATGTGTTCCACGTTCATATTTACTGGTTACTATATCAACCATGTAGTATTTGGGACAGTTATGCATCACTGCAGTAGAGTCCTTGTATCTGATTAATCTGAAAGGATATGCTATTTAGTCATACTTGAAAAATATTTGCAGGCAGCAATATTTATTTACAAGATAAAAAATGATGACCATGAATATTGCACATGCATGGAAAGGCAACATTAAAGCAAAGATTTGGACATAAACTACATCAGGAACAGCCAAATCTGCAGCGGAGCATGGGCAGCCTGTCTGTGGCTGGTGGCAGATGGGGGAGGGGGTAGGCAGCATGGGAAGATAGGGGACTGAGCAGAAAGCAGAGCAGCAGATCAGACAGGGGAAGCAGACTGGAGTAGCGCTAGGAGAGGATGTGGGGCTCATTTGTGGCACATCTGGAGACTGAAGTTCATCAACTTTTTCCCTAGCAAATGCTACTGACGTCTTCACACTCAAAGTTAAACTCCATTGTGAAATGTACGTCAAGGTGCACAATCCCTTTAAATGATCACTTCATTCAAATCCTTACCCTCCCACACACTCAATCTCTAAATAGAGCAATAAGTGGAAAAAGCAACAGCCTTTCCACAAAAACATTACTGTTAACAGTGCACCGACATTACATGCTGCCTGCAAGAGATACGGGGATGCTGTGCGACTGGAAGGCAGCTTGAAGCACATTTGTTCTGTAGAGAAATCCTAGTAAGAGACTCATCTGTTTTTTGCCCATTAATAGAGCCAGAAAACTACAAGGTGCACATTTTACTCAGGGGTTCTAATCAGAAAAAATAAAAGGATGACGGCACATTACGGAATTCTGCTGCAGCATATTGGGTTGTTGCTGGTAGGGCTACTGGCTTGATTGATTTTAACCTAAGTTGCCAATAGCAACCTGTGGGAACTCCGTTTATGTGACTGAATTGGCAGGGAATTGAAGACAACTGTAATTCAGGACATTTAATAAAAAGGTATAGTTAAGATGCAAAACCAGCCAAACACAGATCTCTTTTTTTCGTAACAGTTTTGCTCTCCCAAGAATTCAGAGTACTTTAGGCATCACGTTTCAAGGAGGTTAAGTGTACCTTGTTTTGCTTCCAGCTCTTCTGGGGTAAGTTGAGGTTTTTTCTCTTCAACAGTAGGGCAAGGAGTGGCCAGTGTTGGGTTATTGCTTGAAACAGTATTCGCATTCTCTTGGCCTTCCTTGCCCTCTTCCTCCTCCTCATCACTGTCGTCATCTAATTTCACGCGGTTCTTCTCCAAGGGAAGGAGGTCATTTTCTTTGGCCTTGATTGCAAAGCTTATTGGAGCAAATGATGCTGTGGAATAAAGGAGTAACACTTTTATGCACCATTAAGACAACTGCAGAAAAGGAGCCCAAGTTTTTCTGCTTTATCCATTATTCTCCCAGATTAAATGCTGAAAAAATGAACCACATGAATGGCTCATCCATACAATACTCCTTGCAAACATAATGCACTCTTAATAGTGCATACTACTTTGTGGGAAGAGAAAATGACTGAAACTGAACACTTATTTCCTTAGATAATTTTTCTTTCAGTGGAAATTTTTTTTTAATCACAACAATGTCCAGCTTAGTCTTTTCAAATATATCCTAACTACTACTTTAACAGTTACTTTATGCCTTCTCAGAGATCCAGTCAGAGTTTTCAGCATTCATCACAGTGTTAAGAAGAACTAAAGGTTTAATATTCTATACAAAATAATAACAAAATTCAAATGTTCCTCTGAAGATTGAGTACTCGAGACTTAGAGAATTTGATGTTTTCTCCTTTTATAAACTTCTGTTTTACTGAACCAGTCAAATCTCATTTACATGTTGTGTGCTAGAGCTGAAGCCTCCCCCCAGTATTCATGTAACGTGCTACCTAGCACGGTAGAAACATCTAGATTGTACTTTTATGCTGTGCATTTCAACTGCATCACCTTAGTTGTGAGGCGTAAAAAATACATTAGTCCTCCTTTTGCTTCAGACTGCTTGACATCTTAAAAAATGAAGCAAGCAAGTAGCCACCAGGTTTCAATGTCAATAAAATAGTTTGTAGAAGACATAAGCTACATTTCACCACTGCTAATTAATCTACCTTAAAGTTCAATGGAAAGAGTCAGTGATTTAGCATTTATCTGCCAACTGCTAGGCTACCTTTTCTGACCTGGTACAGATTTTGATAAGCACACAGTTACCCAGTGGATCAACATAAAAACAGGTTTTTAACTCCTGCAATTTCCAAACTAAATGGAGGAAAAAAGCAAACTAAAAATAACAAGAAATTTTCAGGCGCTCAGGTCTGCTATCACAGCATGTGTGGGGTTTCTACTAATCTAATAAATAAAATGTATTAGATAAAAAATAAATACATTTTTTTACAAAACAAAATGACAGAAGTTTAAAATGCTCCCTGTCACATACAAGAATTTCACTCCAGAATTGATCAGTGTGCTGGTACTGGTACTTATTTAAATGACTCTGACACCCACTTGCCAGATTCAGACAGCATCAACATTGGATTTTAAAGAAGCCCCGACTTAAAAAATGCAATTTGACCTTTCTGTGATTTGAACTTATAAGTCCTTCAGGGGAGGATGCACTGTGTGCTAGTTTATCTTGTGGGGCTTTTGGCAAGGCCTTAGATCAGGGATTTTCAACCTTTTCTCATTTACGGAGCCTTAAAAAATGTCAAATGGAGGTGCAGACCCCTTTGGAAATCTCGAATGGAGGTGTGGATCACTCTGAATGGTCAGTGTAGGTATTCACATACTTCTGATTGATCATAGTCATCTTTCGTGGACCCCTTAGACATACTTTGCAGACCCCCCGCAGGGTCCGTGGACCACTGGTTGGAAGCCACTGCCTTAGACAGAATTCATCTTCCTCTGAAGGACTAAAAAATTCAAATCACAGAAAGGTCAATCTGTATATAATTTTCAAGCAGTAAAAGTTATGACTTAAGGTTCTTAACAAAACCCATATTGTGACATTTTTAATTCAAATGCTTAGCTGTATCACTTCAGCATTCAACGTTTTTGTAAGAAATGTCCAACAGGCGTCATTTAGGAAGAGAGAAATACCAAAAAAGTAGCTTCCAGATGAGACTGGAATACACCTTAAAAAGCCACAGAAACACCCCCCCCCACACACTCCTGCAGTCTGCAAGAGTAGGGGCTGCAAAGGTGCAGCAGAACAAAAATGTCCTTATACAGCACTTAACGTTAGTCACTTCCAATCCTCTGCACTCTTTTCACCAGGTTGCTACATTAGGCATGCACACAGCCTCTGCTAGCTCACTGTGCAGCAAGTCATTAACCTGATTGAATCAAAACGCATTTTAAGTGAAGGCTCAAAGACACCTCTTCTTTCACGAGGGCTCTTTCATGTTTAAAGTTTCTGCTTTTTACTCTTAGTTTATTCCTGTGTTGTCCTCCCTCTCCTCCACTAATTCAGTACTAGCTGGAATGTTTCACCCCCCAGCCCCCCTTGCTCGAGCTTACAAAATGCTTTCATTTGGGCACAGATCAGAATTGGAGCATTCTAGCTCAAGCATGAAAATTTCATAAAGTTATGAGCAGCAGAACACAAATGGAAACAATTACACAGCTTAGCTACCATATTTCTTCTGCATTCAATTCTCCCATACAAAACATGCAACTTATATCTGAAAGGCAGAACGTAAAAAAAAGTTAGGAACACGGAGCGTGCAGAAAGTATGGCATCCCAGAACAGTCTGGGTAAGGCAGTAGGCAGCAAGATCCTTCTGGTGCTACACCAGGGATGCCACACTTCCTGGACACAATATTCCTAGGAGCAGTTACTCTAGATCCACAAGGTTATGACCCGAAACCCTTGCAAGGGCAGTAGCAAGACTGTCTGTTCTTTTCTTTCAGTACTTCTTCATATAAGTTCCTGTAAATAAAGCCTCATCCAGATGCTACCAGGAACTCACTTGCTGCTTCAAGCATACTGCTCAACCAATGCATCTCAAGCAAAGCTAAGCAAGTTATTCTCTTGCTCTACTTGGCATTGGTGAGGCTGAAGCTGAAGCACTGCATCCACTTCGGGCGCCACACTTCAAGGATGTGGAGAAGCTTGGGAGAGCCCAGAGAAGAGCCACTCATACGATTAGAGGCCTGAAGAGCAAGCCATATGAGGACAGGCTGACAGATATGGGACTGTTCAGCCAAGAAAAGAGAAGACTTTGGGGGATTTGGTGGCAGCTTCCAAAATACCAGGGGAGAGCATCAGAGGCTAGGCGAACAACTATTCACCAAAGTGCCCCAAGGAAAAACCAGGAGCAAGTCAAACTCCTAGAAGAAGGTTTCAGACTGGATACAAAGAAATACTTCTTTCAAGGTTTGTGTGACCAGACTCAGAACTAGACTCCCAGTGGGGCTGGTGCAAGCACCTACCCTGGAGATCTTCAAAAGGAGACTGGCCACACACCGTGCTGGGGTAAGCTGACCCCAGCAGTCTTTCCTGCACAGAGCGGGGGAGGGGGGGACACCAGCTGGACCCGATGATCTCACAAGGTCCCTTCCAGCCCTACACATCTGTGAATAGCTATGGCTTTGAGAGGATTAACATGAGACTCCACCCCCCCTTCAGCCTGCTGAGCCATCTTGGTAGCTCAATGCCATGCACAATGTTTCCAGGCTAGCTTCTTTGCCAGCATAGAAGAACATTTCTCCACTTAAGACATATCCCAATTTTGGAAACCAAAACTGTTGTGGAAAAGGTGTGTATTGTATGCGAGAAGATATGGTATAGGCGACACAGCCGTTAATTCTGTAATTAAATGTATATTTATGTGCTTGTTCTTGCTTTGTTTCCATGATTTTGTTTTTAATCCCAAATTCCCAAGTTTGCTTTTAAGAATGCATATTAAGTGTAGTTCACAGTTTCCTCTCCACAGTGAATTTCTCTCTTATGGAAATTCCTTTTTCCCCCCAAATGCTTTCTATCCTTTTATAGAGGCTGTCTCCTGATAAGAGTCTGGGGAAGTTTCTTCCCCTTAAACCTGATAGTTTGCTCAGTAGAAGGATTTGTCTGGCTCATATGTGAGACTTAACTTTTTTAACCTATATGAACATTAATTACTTGGTGGAATTAATTACATTCAATATAGCAGAATTCAATGCAAGGCTATGTACTTTCCCCGACATACAAGGTTTCTTAACTTGCCTTCCACTAGCAAGAGCCTTGCTGGTCAGCTCTAAACTTTCAATGAAAACCTTGTGTGTCAAAGAAAAGGATATCTGAACACAAGGCACAGATAAAAAGGCATGTTTCATTTAAGCCAACTCCACTTTTATTAACAGGCTTTTCTAAAATAACAATAAGCATGGCTGGCAGATAACTGCATGTCTACCTGCACTAATCATTCATCCACAAAGTTTCCAGCTGTGAAAAGTTCTGAAGTGCACAGCTTCTGGAAGAATAGAGATGTTCGTATCTTATAATTGTTTCTGTCTACAAAAATATGATTTCCGAGCAGAGGGAGCAGCGGCAGTTCTAATCACCCATCTCAAGAAGCAGCAGGCAACTATAATTCAGATGCTCTAGAAGGCAAGCTATTGCCATCTTTTTACTTTCAAAACTGTCTTTTATATGCATACCCTAACAAATTGCTCATTTCAAAACCTGAACTGCAAGTTTTAAAACGTATACACCAAAGTGTACAGGAAACAGGCTTAGAAACAGATACGGTTCCTAGAATTGTAAATTAGACACATTAGAACAATGGTTATCTCCAACCTTTTCATATTACCGACTAAACCTTGACATTTAATTTCGGACTGAGAAAGGATTGGGGAGAAAAAAAAATCATTACTGATGCCAAGCCTACCCTACAGCTAATTCAGGCTGCCAAAAAAAAAAAAAGAGTAGTTTTTTTTTACCTCATTTGCGAGTAAAAAATAAAAAGTAAGTAATGTGAATAAGGTGGACTTAACTTCAGTTACATGCCATCATTTTGGATACAAATTATTTAAAATGCCTGGGAGTAGACCTCATTCTTCATCACTGTCTCATCTTTCATTTCCTCAAGAACCACTCTTACCTTCCTGGATCAAATCACCATTTGGAAAGCAAAGCAAGGAACTCAAGTCTGACATGATCTGACAGCTACTGTACAGACACCAAACCAGCACCCAAAGGAGGAAAATCAGAAGCAGCACCGAGCTGAAAGGTGCTTGTTTATTTCTCCAGAGAAAGTTTAAAAAAAAATCCTTGTCAAGGCACCAAAGAGAAAATTATTTATAGCTGGGTTCAGGACATTAAACACTATTTCCTGTAGACTACCAGAGACTTTAACAGTTTAGCATTTGAGAACAGCACTTTGAGATCTGACTCTGGAAGAAGAGATGTAGTTGCTGAAGACAGGACAAAAATGAAGGTACAGCAGAAACCGGGTTCCTGGTCTAAGGGATGGGTGATTCCAGCCACTGAAGGAGGATAGCTATATTACTACGCCTGGGTCTAAGAATTGCCACCGTCAACCTTGGTATGGAAACAACAACTGTTCCCTGTTGTATGCAGTTCTGGAATACTGATCTAAAGCCAGTCCGTTGGCGACTGATGGTTCTTGCTGAAGTGGTTGGTTAATGTCTTTTATTACCCTTAAAAAAAGGGCCACATAGATGAAAAAGACTGGCTCATGATCTACTCTTGAAGAAAAAAAAAAAAGGGCAAGTGTTTGGCTGTTCTGTTTGTCCATTTATTTGGCATGAACCACTTGGAAGCTTTATCTAGACAAGACTGTAACTAACCAATACATCTGAAATAGTTTATGCATCAAATGACCTAGGACTCGTGTCAATTAGACACGTTTGCTTTAATTTGCAATTGTTTAGACTATGCTCATGTTTTACTACCCTCCTAGTGAGAAAATTCTTACTAATATCTAACTTAAACTTCCCTTGCTGCAACTTGAGCCCATTGCTCCTTGTTCTGTCATCTGCCACCACTGAGAACAGTCCAGTTCCATCCTCTTTTTGAACCACTTTCAGGTAGCTGAAAGTTGCTATTAAATCCCACCTCAGTCCTCTCTTCTCTAGACTAAATAAGCCCAGTTCCCTCAGCCTTTCCTCATAAACCATGTCCCCCAGCTCCCAAACCATTTTTGTTGCCCTCCACTGGACTCTCTCCAACTTGTCCACATCCTTTCTGTACCAGAGAGCCCCAAACTGGACACAGTACTCCAGATGTGGTCTCGCCAGTGCCAAATAGAGGGGAAGAAACTCTTCCCTCGACCTGCTGGAAATGCTCCTACCAATTCAGGCCACTATGCCAGTCACCTTCTTTGCAAAAAGAACACACTGTTGACTCA
This sequence comes from Gavialis gangeticus, assembly GCF_001723915.1. Classification (NCBI taxonomy): domain Eukaryota; kingdom Metazoa; phylum Chordata; order Crocodylia; family Gavialidae; genus Gavialis; species Gavialis gangeticus. Next base: position 21,931,941 of record NW_017729001.1, read on the forward strand.
TATTCAATTTATTGTCCACCGTAATCCCTAGTTCCTGTTGTGCAGAGATGCTGCTTAGCCAGTCAGTCCTCAGCCTGTACCAGTGCCTGGGATTGTCCCATCCTAAGTGCAGGACTTTGCAGTTGTACTTATTGAATCTCATTAGATTTCTTTTTGTCCAATCCTCCAATCTACCCAAGTCTCTCTGAATACTAGTCCTACCCTTCAGCATATCTACTACTCCCCCCAGTTTGGTGTCATGTGCAAACTTGCTGAGGGCGCACTCCATGCCATCTTCTAGGTAGATGATGAAGAAATTGAACAAAACCGGCCTCAGGACTGATGCCTAGGGCACTCTACTTGATACTGGCTACCAACTAGACAGAGCCATTGATTACTACCCTCTGAGCCCAATGATCCAGCCAGTTTTCTATCCACCTTACAATCTATCTTGGGCTTGGATGATCCTCCAAGCCTAAAGGGAAGTAATCCCAACACGGATCAAAGGGGGCAGGAGGGCGCAAAAGCCCCCATGGCTCACCAAAAGCATCTGGGAATGTCTTCTAGCTGAAAGGGAGGCGCACACCTAATGGCATGGAGGGGCCATCACCAGGGAGGACTATACTGCAGTTGCTCGGGGATGCAGGGGGGCGGTCAGGAAGGCCAAGGTGGAGATGGGACTGGGACCAGCTTCCTGGATCAAGGACAACAAGAAGTCCTTTTTTAAAGACATAGGGGGCAAAAAGAAGGTACCAGGTAACGTGGGGCCCCTGCAAGACACGCTAGGAAATTTGGTCGTCACACCAGATGACAAAGCTACCTTATTTAATGACTTCTTTGCCTCCATTTTCCTGAGCAGGGACCGGAATAGCCACCCCACCTCTGGGTCCCCCTTACCTCGTAGGGGAGGCGCACCTAGGCCAAGGGTTAGCGAGGAACTAGTCAGGGAATGTCTGGAGGGACTGGATGCATTTAAATCAGCTGGTCCAGACAATCTCCACCCCCGAGTGCTGAGGGAATTAGCTGAGGTCATTGTGGGACCCCTGGCACAGCTCTGTGAGCACTCATGGTGCTCTGGTGTGGTGCCAGAGGACTGAAAGAGGGCCAGTGTGGTTCCCATCTTCAAAAAGGGGAGGAAGGAGGACCCGGGAAACTATAGGCCAGTTAGT
>NW_017729001.1:21933632-21941078 GCF_001723915.1 Gavialis gangeticus
CTGCCATGGCAGGGGGTAGGACTTGATGATCTGCTCAGGTCCCTTCTGACCCTACTAACTATGAAACTATCCATGTAGCCTTTTTAATGGAAATAAATTACCTTCAAACTCAGTACAGCTAAACTCTGATATGGCCTCAAGTATATTTCACTACTGTCCTCAAATTACTATAACTTATCTAAAATTAAAGCAGATCCTCTTTCCTTCAGCAAGGCTCTGCCTTTTAATAAATGGAAATATAGCAGTAGTGGAATACTGGGTCTTATCATACCTTCAGTGTCTCCTGTTTCAACAAGACCACAGCACTTTCTAAAAGTACTCATCAGACATAGCTAGAATGGACTTTATAAGACTATAGCCCCTTTTTGTTCAGGGATTACAATCAGTTAAAAAAACTGAAGAAAGAAGAAAGAAAAATCCAAACCAAACCAAACCATACAAGCAAACAAATCCCCGTTCCACAAAACCCCACCATAACACATGCACGACAAATCTGAGATTTTCTGCTGCCTTAACTACCAGATCACAGAAATAAATCAAGGAGAGGGATGGACATGAATTAAAGTCTAGCACTTGTTTAAAAACAAAAGATGCCCATAGATATGGCAACAAAGATTTAATTTACTTGAAAGTTTATTCCATATTTGCAACTTGGCAACATCTAAAAAGTTAAACTTGTGTGCACTCACTAATAGGTAAAGTTACAGAAAAGTCACTTCATTTTACACATTAGTTTTCAATGGTAAGCAATTCTGAAATTAAAATGTTGACATTGAAGTTACTACCCTCTTTGGTTTCCACCTCACTTCTGACATGCCAGAGTAAGAAATGAATTAAATTATTCAGTTCCGTACGTTTTGATGTTTCTGAATGCATCTACATTTTATTTTAATCTATTCTAAGTCTTTTCCTGGATAATTGTAGATTTGTTTCAAGTACGTGCCTACCAAGAACATTTCAGCTTTCAATAGCGATACCAACCTACCTTTCACCAATTTGCCATCACTGATAATTTTAGTGGCAGGTATGTCTTTTTTAATTGCTGAAGCTCCAGTAGCACCAAGCTCAGATGAATCTTCAGCGGTGTGATCCTCTGGAAGCTGAGGTTCACTTGGCGCATCACCAGCAGAATCTGCTGGAACATCTTCTGATGGAGCCACTCCCTTAAAAAAAAAAAAAAGATTAGGAATATTAATTACTTCAGTTATTTTCTGAAAATAAAAAAAATGAATATATACAAGCTTTAAGAAAACAACTTAATTGAAATGTCTACACAAAAAAATTTGGCTTTGATGAAGCCCTGCATTTCGGCCATGTGAAAATAGTCAGATGTATTCCATCCAGATCTATTACATGTAACCAAATTAGAGATTTCCCACGTCATACAATAATATAACAATAATATAACAGAAGTCGATTCCTACCACATTCCATTTATTTCCATCCATGAAAACTAAATTTACCTACAGTCATTAAACTATGAGATTGGAAGGTTCTTCTTCTAAAGTAAAACAAAATTAAAAAAAACCCCAAAACCCTCATGTTTCATTCAAGTAAGTGTTTAATATGATCTTCAACTCTTAGAAATATTGAGCATTTGACAGTGCCAAAAAATAGAAGTGTTTTCCCATCTTTATGACAAGAACATATGGCATTCTTTTAAAGGTAAAACAACTAAAGATGAAAAAAAAGTCTTCTGAATTTACGCTTACATTTCAACAATAAAAGATCTGCAAATTCACTTGCCCCTTTATCTGCTAGAGTTAATGACATTAAAATAGAAGTTGGCTTATGGTAAGCAGTTCCATGTAGGTATCAGCTTCAGGTGATGTAGGAGTGAAGAAAGCCAGACAGAAAGGAGGCTTGAGACTATTTGCTGAGAATGTGTTCTTGCAAAATACAATAGAACAGAACAGAATTAATGGGTCGGACAGAATTTGTGACAAAAGTGAGTTGGTTATGAGAATGTCTCAGTGCAACCCAGATATTTGTGGCCTTTGGAGACTTGAGTGCAAAGGTCATTTTGAATGTTAAAGCTAACAGGGCCTTGTGGGTGGGGAGGGGGTTCTGAAGGCCTGCCTCCTTTCAGCAAACAGGAATGTCTGAAAACCTTCTTTCATCTAACTACAAATGTTTCCCTTTCAGTAGGAGAAGTTTAAGTGTGTGCACCTTAGATGGCAACTCAAACACTCAGTTTGCCATCACTGTTTTATCACGGATGGCATAAGTTCATACATGTAAAAAGTTAAGCAGATGTGAGAACATTTGCAGGACTGGAGATTAAGTACTCCTGACACTTGAAGGGAGGCCTTCTGGTTTTTCACTATCCACTATCTTTATCTCTAATTCTGACCACATCTGGAAAGATGACTGGTTGCTGGATTGAAACAGGTATATGAGGCCTGTATTCTTTCTTAGATTGTTTTCATGCTTTTGCTTTTTTTCAAAGCTGCCATTGTTCACCTCACTGGCAAATACTTTGGTGAACACCTTAGAAGCTAAAAGCTCTTCTGATTTCCAGTAAACTCATGATGGCCAAAGGCATACATACATCATGCTGAGACCAACAATTATTACAAGCTGATGGATTGAAGAGGAGAGCAGCTAAAAGCCTGACATGGGAGGACTTCTGCATCCCATACTAGCCACAACCTTGCTTGCTCCTACTCTACAACTTTATAAAGTCAGACATAGAAACTAATGGAAGTTACCAAGTTAAATTAGAATGTACTTGTTATTTTACTTTGTAAAAAGAAAACCTTGGAATAAATCTTTCATTCCAACATTAATCCTACAAGAGTGAGAGAACTGAAGAAACAAATGCAGTACTATATACAGTGTGTAATACCAGTTCGATGAAAAGTTTAATTTCAATAAACTGAAATCAGAATATGTGGTAGAAGTGATCTCTTTTATTAGACCAAGCAGATTTTTCCAAAAAGAAAAATTCTTTAATTGCAAGCTTTAATTACAAGCACCCTTCTTTAGGTATAGGACAAAAGATTGTAGAAGTGGCATTTTCCAATATGAAGAGTTGGATCAGAAAGTTCCCAGTTAGCTCTCTTGTTAAAGTACCTTAAGTGTATCTGTTATCTAAGACTCAACACCCACACAAAATATGCAGGCTCTTTTCTTCAGAGGCTATACTTTTGAAAAACATAAATGTCAATTTTATTACAAAATAATTTACTTTTGCTCACATCTTGTTTAAGTTCTAAGAGTTTAACATTCTCCTGTTGTCTAACTACGAAAAGAGTGAGAAACCACATCAACTTTTTTTATCCTTGTTTCATAAGCCTCTCCAATGATACCAGCAAGTGTGGAGAGAAGTGGGGTGGAGGGGGACCAAGAAAATGATAGATCATCTCAACTGTTGTTTGTTTCATGTTATTTAATTTGCTAGAATAGCAGCCAAGGGCTTTACCATGCCTGTATCCTCTGAATATCACCTTCAAAATAGCAAATTACTAACTTTCATTGGTTCCTGCCTCTCTAATTTGGTCAAGAACATTTGCAACCAAAGTCTGTTGTTAAAACAACAGTCTACAAACACAATTCATGACATTACAATGAAGCATTCTTCTCTTGTAAAATGTACATCATAATAACAGAAGGATACAAAACACACATTTCAAAACCACCTACTCTTTCAAGAAAAGAAACACTCGTAATAATTCAAGTTTTCACCAGATAATAAATCATATTTGCTAAGGAAGAAAAACAAACACCTTTTTCTTTTTTTCCCCGGAAGACAACAGACGTGTGTATTTCCCCAGTTAGGCGAACTGCAACTGAATGTTTTTTTCAAACACCTATTATAGTGAATCAAATTCTTTTTTATTCCAGCAAGTACAGTTACCACAAAATAAAATTTCTCCACCGCATTCAGAGAAAATGATTTAGTAGCATGTCTTAATTGTGAGATTTTACTCCTTTTGTTCCTTTCCAAAATTTATATACTTTAGAGGCATTCCCAAGTTAATTCACACAATTTGGCATGGATGATAACCTAGCCTATCACACTGGTTATGCAGCTAATCCTCACTGCATAATGCTGGATACTCTGTCTCTTTAACAGAAACTAGTGGAAAAGATTAGTATCCACAGAGCTGGAAATCTGCCAGCAATTTCAAAAGAGTAGTCTGATTAGTTGTTGATAATAATGATGCTACTGCCAGCAGCACTGGTAGTAACAACCACACTTAAATACTTTTTTTTTTTTTTTGCTTAATTTATAAAGTAAATTTATACAGCTTTAATCAATTTTAATGCATTGTTATTGTGGCTAAGACTAAAACAACTTGCAAGAGCAGGCAGATTTGAAGGAAAGAGCTTTTTGCTATTCCTAATTCATTCTGCACATAGTAATTATAAAATTAAATATGTACATTCATAAATTAAACCTGTAACTCCCTTAGTCTGTACAACCATCCAGCTCACCAGTGGAGGTGTCTATTACTAAACATTTAACTGCAGTCAGATTTTGCCTGTGGTCTGTCTGTGTACTAGTCAAATAAGTCTGCAACAGGGTACTCTTCCCCTAACCTACCTCCCTTCTTCCATGAGAACTTAGTCTATTCTGATGGAAGAGGAGCGGGGGAAGGAAGGGTAGGCTGGAGTAAAGTCTGAAATTGGATAGTATATTCACCATGTCTAGGACCCAGCAATGTAGAATTACTGGTGTTCCCAATACTACAGAAGTGGTACATCTGGTTTCCAAAAATAGAAAATGGTTTTGGAATATTTGGTAGAATTTGCTACCAAGCTAACAGCAAAATGTGTTCCCTAGTGACTGCATAGAGCTGACAGTTGCTGTTGCAGAGGTAAGAGATTATATCCATCTAGGAAGCTTCTCTCTCTTGACCAAGTTACTTTGAAAAGGTTTGACAGTTATGCGCCAAATGTAACTCAGTTCTCCATCTTGAACTGTACTGCATGCGTGTGGTTTTCCACACAAGTTGACATGCAGCAGAACAGTGTGGGGCACGTTGTCATAATTCAGAGCAGAAAGTACTGCCAAACCGTTTTCAGTTAAAACGTCTCTCAGAGGGTCAGAAGACGTTAAGAGAACAGGGTGAGGCATGCAGCAAGAAGACGTAAGTACAGTGCTTCTAAGTCTCACAGGAGACCTGAATTCCAGCAAGGTTTCAGATCTCCATATAGCAGCCACCTAGTTTGTTTGACTCCCCCTGAGCAGGTGAATCTAAAGATTCAGGATATTCTATTTTTTTCACTTCAATCACAAATACCAATTGCTTGCCTATATACTAGAGTAAGGAGCTAAATATCTGATCACATCGCACTGTCTGTGTTAATGTTATACGAAATAAAATGCATCCAGCTTTTACCCTCAAACTCTGTTTACAGAAATTTACTTTGCACATGAAAAGCCTTATTGTAATCTCCCCTTTCCCCAATCATACAGACTTACCTGAGAGCTCTCACTGCTCTCTTTTTGAAGGAAAAACTGTTTCTTAAATTCATAGTAGGCATTGTACTGGTGCCAAGGCTGCAGGAACTCAAATCTGTTAGAGAGAAGGGGAAAAGTAATTTGTGAAAAATATACATGAACACAGCAAATGCCAACAATCATTTACCATCTCACTACCTCAGGCACAGGAATACTATTTGATGTTCTGAAATATAATAGCTTATGCCTAAATTCCCATGGGATATATGTATTCAGAAGCAGGTCTTGAAGAGTTTGAGTTTTAGGCAGTAAATGTTTCAGCATTATCTTTAAGTGGTTCCTTGAATTTTATTATAAAAAAATTACAAAATGCACTTCTCAAAAGCATCTTCTTCAAAATGCAGGCACTGTCAATAAGAGTAGTCTAGTTGATTTTTTAAGGATACAAAATGAGAAGGTAAGAAAACACTTGTTCTTACCTGAGATCGTTCTTGGCACGAACACTGGTTTCAAATTTTATTCCATTCCTAGCAACATATTCAGCTAGCTTGTCAATAACTGGTTGAATATCTGGGGGTGGGGGAATAATGGCAACCACTGGAGCAATTGTGCTGAAAACATGAGAAGAGATATGTTACAAGACAATCAGCATACAAACATTTCCTTAGTTTTGCTTAGGCAACAATTTAATATGCAAGTTCACTCTTTGAATCCCTGCATACATTCTTGAGATGAATGCATTTTCATTCAAGCAGAAGGTGAGTGTTCCTAGTTACAAAAAACCCCCCAAAACACATGCAGTCTACTACTTGGTTCACATCAGTCTTAAAAGTACAATAGAGTACTGAAGAATCTCTGCATATTTAACCACATATATACTAGTGTTACAAAAGTTATTTTACTTTGGTAAATAGAGCAGTGCTGTAAGCAATACTGGCTGCTTCAAAGAAAACAGTTGTTAGAAACATCAACAGTGAACAGGCAATCACACATGAATTGTTTTTAATGCAACACAGGTGCATTAAACATGCCCTCACACAGGGATCCATTTCACACAGAAACATTTAATATTTTAAATGGATGATATGTGTGGCAATAATGAACCGGGAAATTATAACTCATCCACGGTCAACCTGATGGCCAGCAACAATTTGAAAAACTGCCACGCATACTGTCAATGGTACCAGACATTTCACTACATAAAGCCTTGACGGCTTAAAAGTGTTATAAAAGGCATGTAATATTTCCTGCGAAATATAAATAGCATACCTTGCGGAGGTTGTGCTAGAAGTCAATCCACTATCAACTTCAGTTGTGTCTGGGGGAGGTGGAGGTGTAGTACCAGGAGGTGGAGGTATAGTTGCCACCCCTGTAGTGCTTGATACAGTCACCCCTGCAGGCAGTGCACTGTAGTAGGTGGCAACATCTATTCCTGGAGGTGGAGGTGCAAGGCAATAGGTTCCATCAGGTAGCATGTAGTAGCTGTAATACATGGCGGCCACTGTCGCTTTAAAAAAAAGCCAGACAAACAAACAACCATGTCATACATACTTGCATACTTGTTTTAAAGTCAACATATCAGAAAGTTTGAAGAAAAAGTACATGGGAAAAAAACGGATTCCTTTGTACTGCCATCATGAGTGGAACGTCACTTTGATTCACATGGTGCCAAGTAACGTTATTTATTTATCTGGGGTAAAAAAAGGAATATTGTTCATGTCAACACATTTGATTAAATGAGGCAGACATGCTGAAGGCAGTTGCGGAGTACATCCAAGGTCAACTGGAAAATGATCAGGCCTGAACAGGGAGGGACGTGAACCACTAGGGCCTGTGAAAAGCATTCTAATGCACAATTAATTCTTCATAGCGCTTAACGTAGCTTGTAAATTTTTGCTAAATTCAAACCATGTGTGCTATCCATGTAGAAAAATTAAGTCTACGTTTTATACTCATATTGGACTTTCTGGAGGAAAGAGCAGAATCAGAACAACTGAGGGCTGGTATTACAGTACAATTAATTTCATAACCCCCCT
>NW_017729001.1:21946078-21964803 GCF_001723915.1 Gavialis gangeticus
AGTCTACGTTTTATACTCATATTGGACTTTCTGGAGGAAAGAGCAGAATCAGAACAACTGAGGGCTGGTATTACAGTACAATTAATTTCATAACCCCCCTCCCCGCCCCCCACTGTAAGTACATACTTGCTCCTAAGTCTTTTTTAATTAACAAAATTAAACCTTACACATTACTAGGATGAGGAAAATATTCCCTTCAATAAACTGGCACAGATCCACTTCAATATTTCCCTGATTTTAAATACTGGCTATATTTATATTGCAAGCTTCTTGTTAAGGACAATTTGAAATAATTTACGCTATTATTTCACTTTAAAGCTACACATACATGCACAAAATTTGAAACCTTCGAGATGGCAATAGTTCTGATATCTGCTGGCACATTATTAGAGGAACAGCAATTCAGAATACCTCACCAGTAGCTGGAATTATAGCCTCGTTGTTATAGCTAGAAAGTCTGCATAATTCATGTAAACTACAGGCACAACAAAATTATGAAGATTTCACCCTCAAGAGGCAGAAGATGCCCAAATTCACAGCTGTTAATGTGTTATTCTATTAATTATAAATGTATGAATCCCTCATTTATGACACACGAGCTGAATATGCCATTGGTGTTCAGTTATGAACAGCGTACTTTTCACTCGTGAAAATTAGATGACTGGTCTCATCCTATTCCCAGTCTATTTCTCTCAACACTGGAGGGGCCAGCCTCCAAAGTTCATTTCTTCACTGTAACGGAGAAGTGTGGAGATCTGAAGCATGGTTTAAGTTTATCCTAAGTCTGTGTCTGTGCTGTTTGGGTAAAGAGCAGATCTTACAACAAGAAGGATTCAGGACCAGAACAGCAGCCGTACTGTATGCTATGTTTGAGATGCACGGATAAAACTGTGGGACGTTTGAGAGGCAAATATTTGCAAAAGCCAGAACTTTAAATCTTGTGCTCTTATGAGCACTTCATTTAACTCATTTAAAATATAACAGCACAATTACTTAGTGTGGTTTCTACTGCACCGAAGAATACTTGTATAGACATTGTGAAATAATCCCAAGAAAGCCAAGACCACTTAGGACAGACATATCTATAGCGTAGCAGTACTGCATCTTGGCTGAGCTGTTCCCAAGTATTCCCCACCCTCCATCTATCTAATGGAAATGCATTATCTCTCGGTGGCCACTTGAGACCCCAGGAGACAGGGATGATCCCAAACCATCATCCTGCAATTGGTGTGTACGTGAAGAAGCGAGTGAGGGGCAGGCTTGGGGCTACCCTGCCTGGGATATGCGGCTACTACAGTAAAGGCATGACCTTAGAGAACTGAGTGCAAGGAAGGCAAGCCCAGGGACAACTTGTATAATTAAGAGGAAGAGGAATGGCAGCAACTGAGCTAGAATTCAAATCTCAGAGAAATTATGTTCAGGGGGGTCTATTAAAGTGAGAAAAGGGAACTGAAGCTGAAGGGAGATGGCTACAGATAAACCTACATGGTCCATCTAATGAACTCAGCTGTGTCCCCATTCCTGAAAGCCAGCCACCTCTTTAATTGATTTTACTTTTCTGCAGTGTAAATCAAGCTCTTTAAACACTGCCCCATCCTTGGACAGAGAAAAATGACTGCTTCCTACTGTCTGAAGAAAGCGTGAATTCTGAACTCACATTCTTTGCTTTAGTATTTAAAACTACTTGTGCCTGATTTCTGGGACTCTGCATTTCCCTCTTGTTTGCAGCAGGCAAACTCTAGGCATGTTTTCAGCAACACAAGAAATAGGACACATTTAAATTCACAGGTTGTCTACAATTAATTACTGCCCATCCGATTTACAAATCAAAGAAACATGCTGGAACACCTTCATATGCTGCCAAAGTTCAAAGCTGCAGTTTATCTTTACGCAACTTGAAACCTACATTCTGCCAATTCCTTATGTGAAGATTTGTGCATAACTATAATAAATACCACGTTTCAAATATACCTGAAAACTTTTTGACATATAAATATGTTAGTATGCAGAGGTGGGATAGTTTTGTAAAACAGCTGTTTTTACAGAATTTATTCTGGCACACATTGTATGTAGCACTGGTTGCTGAAGTTGATGCATTTCTTCATGTTGATATTTAAATGGTGTAACTATCTGAATTTGCCCCTTCTTGGAGCAAATGCTTCCCATCATGCTTTTGATACATTCCCTTAGAGTAATAGTGTCTGAGCAGAAGGAAAAAAAAAAGCAAAGCCAGGGCTACTATTCACCTTAAAGCACTGAACGTAATGTTACTAAATCACTACCCAAAAACTTGAATTCCATAGATGAACAGAACTGGATTACCTGGTCGTTGCATCTAGAAGCTTTTGATACAAGGCACCAGGTAACAATAAACCACAGGAAAAAATACAGTGCTATTGCTTTGCTGCTTAAGGAGAAATTCATACGTTTGATAAGCTGTAGAAGATTGGGGGGGGGGGGTTGAAAGACAAGATCTGAATTTTGAAAGGACATATATGGAGGAAACTATTATGCTATACCAAACCCTTTTAAATATACAAATCTCAAGGCCAAGCATTTAAATAAATATCTTCAACACCACAAGTTTCTACATGCATAAGAATATTGTGTCATTCATTTGTTTAGAACTGGGGTAAATGCTGCAATATTAATTGTGACTGCTGGAGCCTGAGCGTAAGATGCACAAGATACTATCTGGGAATGGTTTAAACTAGCAAACCCAAAACTCTATTAAAAAATGCAGAATAAGCTCCTGAAGGCACATACTTCTATCTTTACATATGCATTTTGTTATGAAGCAAGCTGTAATGGGAAATAAACCTAATGCTACAAAATAGCCTCAAAAAAGGGGGGCCAGATTTGCCTGCGTAGCATCCTTTGCCCTCACTGTGAGCCAATGCCACGATTTGAACAGGTCCACTGACAGTGCCACTAACTATTATGCGACAACATATCATTTTAATGTATTTGGGGAGGGGGAATTCTGAACATTCCAACTACTACACGTGGGGAGATCTTTAAGTGCCTCTAATTAGTAGCTAATGCCCAGCAGAAGAAAAATTAATTCACCAGCAACCTAGAGGTTAGATGTCTAAATGTAGCTCATTTGGAACAAACTGCTACAGTACCTACCTAAACTGTACTTTACCCAATGGATTGCATCAAATTAGTGGGTCATCAGCTTTCAAAAGCAGTCAAAATCTCTACAAGGAACAGCCCATGAAATTAAGCAGTAAAATAAGGCAAGTCATGCACTTCTGGCCATTTAAGAAACACTTGTGATATCATAAGGCAAATCACCCAATCTCCAAATCCTAACTGACCTAAATGAAGAAGGGCTCTCTGTATTAACATCTGCCTGTGGGAAAGTGCAGGATCAGAACTAGAGAGACTAGTCACTCAAAACATACTATATAACTAGAGAAACTGCATTAGAAATGCTTATATTTATAAAATATTCATCAAAGAAACACAGTCATGTCTTAAGACACACACATCAGTATGAGATCCTTGTCAGTCAAGCACAGGCCAGTTCAATAATATATTTAAACTGGGAATACTGATACAAATCCTAAAACATTGACCAATGTCATCTGAATAACCACTAATGCATATAGTGAGGCAATACTATACCATAAAAAGAAACCAAGGTAATCATTGCTCATATACAAGATTAAAAGCCCTTTGTAATTTAATTCTAGCTAGTGTAACAATGTACAGTCTTCCTATTACCAAACATATTCTTCTTTTAAGATTAAAGCTTGCTGCTTCAATTATATCCGGTGACAAGTTTCACTATTACATATTTCAAAGTATTTTACTTCGCACATTCTAATGTTAACGCTTTTTAGTTTCATCTCATGCCCTCTCAGTTTTCCATTATGGAAATGCATACATGTTTAATGGTGTTCCTTCTTAACATGGTCATATATTGTATACCATCACATTTTATATCTTCCTAATGTTCTTCATTCTGACTATGCTTCTTTTTTCAAGTTTTTCTTAGCAGAGAATCACCTCATCATTTTGTGCTCTTACACTGGACCTTTTCAATGTTGTTCTTTTTACGATGGAGAAAAAGCCATTTCTCTAGAAAAGGTTAATATATTAGGTACAATTGTTAAAAATTGTGAGTAAGGCTCTGCTATTTTCTTACATTTTAAACCGATGTCCATTTCTTTGAATCAGACGGGGAATCTTATAAATAAATGACTTTAGTTTAAATGAATTACCATCAGTAGCTACAATGAAGGAGTCTTATACTATGCAATTACATGTTTTATACCCTCTATGAATAATTTATCACATTATTTTTACTACTGTAGAAGACTATGTTAGATAATGTCACTAAAAAAAACTTCAGAAATTTTTAAACCTGGGTAAGTACTTTACTGTTCCATAAAATCTTGAAGCCATTTAAGCAGCCGTTCCACCTCTGGCCTGCTGAAGAGTAGCCTGATCACAGGAAGACAGAGTCAATTCTCATACACAACCTATGGTTAGTACGGCTTCTTTTAAATGTATACCGTAAATCAGGCAGGGAAACTAAGGATAATGAGCTGAGTATTTAATGAGGCCAGTTGGCTGTTAACTGATACAAAGTACATTTACAGTAAATATTTCTTATATAGCGATCCCAAAATGAGCTCAAAGTGAGAGGGAATGACTAATTCTTCTTCAAAACCACTTTAGAACAGTTTTAGGAAAAAAAAAACACCCCAGAATAAACAGCTGAAGGCACCATCTCATGCTGCGATTCCCTTAACAACGCCAATCTCCCTCAAAATTGTTCAAAAGAATGGCACAAACGTGACACCCAGAATACTGAGCCAAACTGTAGGGTGTATCTGTTGGATAACTACTACTTGTTTGGATCTTCAAAAAGTAAAAGAGATTTTTTTCAGCTTTATTTCAGTGCTTTGAACAACTTGGAATAAACCTAAATATTCTCCTTCAGGAACTCTGCCAATCCTGAATGCTGATTTGGCTGACAGTGTACTAAAGGCTCACAAAATAAATTTAAAAATAGACATATCACCTTGGATTTTAAAAATAGCTTAGTTTAATATTCTCACATGCTAATGCAGTGTTTATCCCAGAAGATTTTCTGCCTGGGGATGTTCCAATTAGCTGGACATATTAACAGATGTGTTTGCTCTTTCCAAATTACATGTACCCATAAGGAGAGGGATTGGATTTATTTCATTTCCAAGGCTGGAAAAAGAGCCACCAGCTGGACAGTGGATACTACAGGTGACTCCAGTCCTCTCTGTGCATCTCAGTCCCAGGTCAGGACGAAGGATGGAGGTGATGAGCATTGCATGTGTCCCAATTCCACATTCTAATTCTCGGTTTGCATGCTCAAAATGGGAAACTCTAGCAAAGATTTTTGTTTCCCATGGGCAAACGAACATCTTATTTCAATTTATTCAGATTCTCTTATTCAGGCGCAGATTTTTATGAAAAAACTTATGCTGCCTACACTTTCCATAGTAGGCACCAAGACTGCTGCTATCAGACCTGGATGAAGTCTGCAGCCAAATTCAGCACATTTTAACAGTTTCTAAGCTTGTGATGCCACATGAGCAGATCAATTTAGAACCAGCAGAAGAGCAGCAGCAGATACATAACAGTAGTAGGAGAGTAAGAAAACAGCACGCCTATCAGACAGTCTCTGGAAACTGGCACATTAGGGAAATTAAACCATCCTAAAAGTCAGCAATGAATGGTCATTTTTTTGGTTGGGGAGCATCAGCAAATTGGTTGCAGATCGTTACTGTGGGTTTTATTTTACATTTTGAAAAAAAATAACACCATGCAGAAGATGATGCACTCCAGGAGCCCTAGGCAAAATCTGATCCTACAGGAGTACCGGTCTCCTGACCTACTTGAACACTGCCCTGTGGTAGGTAAGAGTTGCTGACCAGGAAGCGAAATTGGACTCAAGAACATAAGTGAGAGTCAATACGAGGTGGCTAATTTTCAGTTTCATCCCAAAGAACAAGCAGAGCCTTTAGGTAAATATTATACCAGGGGACAAGTCAATACAGAGTATCACTTGGCGAAGATGCTAGAAGCTACTGCCAATTTGAAGTGAACGTACTGGGCTGGGAAAGTCTACCACCGAAAAAGCACTGGTACTTTATCCATCAGTTTAATAGAGATATAGCAAAATACACTCTCCGGGTTCGACGAGACAGCACCATCTTAGGGATTTATGGATGCAGCGGGTAATGAATGTGAATGATACCTTACACATGTCAATTAAAAAGTAAAATATTAAACATTCACCTTGTTAATAAGTATATATTCATATAATCTAGACACATTATGTTAAGAGTGAATATATTTTAGAGGGGGAACAGCAGTTAGGGGGAATCCCTCGGAGGGTAACAATTTTAAAAACTAAATCTTGATAAGTGATGCGAGAAAATGTTATGAAAAAATAAAGGGCATGTAATACCTCTCCAGCTGAGACATCAAGGTGTTTTAGACTTAAAGAAGGATTAAAAAGATACACAAAATTAAATTGTTTGGCCTCCTGTCATAGGGTTTGGCACAAAGCTAGCCTCAAAAAGCTTCAAGGGTGATGGAAAAAAAAATAGATACACTTAAAGAATGTGAGGTAACAGAGCCAAGACAAATATTTTAGAGTACTAGACTCTATAGCAATTCACTGGATGTAAAAGAGTGATAGAGAAAAAAGGATAATAAGTTCAACAAGAAAGGTGAAGGGAAGCCGTAGCATACCAACAATTTGTATGAGGTATGGAAGAGAAACTCACAATAAAGCTTGTATACAATCTCTAGCCTTATGGAAATTCAACTTCACTAAAACTTTCAAAATAATTAAACGGCATAAGAGACAACTCTGAGGAAAAAAAAGACAATTTCACTAAGCAGCAAAGACAAAGGAAAAAGTAGTAAATTTGAATTCTGAAGGTGAACTTTTAAGTTCAGTATTAAGGACAAATCTGATAAAGCAGGCAGCTGAAGCAACAAAACACCAAATCAACACTTGCTGAAGACGACAAAAAACCAATTCCATTGATTTCAAAGGATGCTGATTAAGACCCCAAGGGAAGGTAAAGAACGAACATCCCTGGAGATATTCCAGCCTAGAACATCCTCCTCCTCAATCCTTGTGATGCAGATGGATTACCTACTGGATCCTCTGAAGGTGTTTTCCAACTCCAATTACACAAACTGAAGACTTCAGTCTGGAAAGTCCAATTATATTGAAAGGATATATTGATGCTTTTTAACAATTACACAGAGACAAAGCATCCTGGGAGAGACCAAACTAGAAGACTACTACAAACCCATTTTGCACGCAAGGGCTAAATCCCCGATTCAATTTGCAAGGCTATTGCATGCTTATAAATAAACAGGGGCCCATTGGAATGTGCAATTTATTGCTTTTCTCCAACAGAATCAGATTACCGCTCAGGGCTTAGGTAACAGAAGAGACGACAAAAATAAATCAAGCAACAAATCCAGGTGGAGTCCAGAAAGGCAATTACCGTCAAGGAATATGATGCAGAATATTATCATTAGTCATGTTAGACATAATCCAGCACCTTTTCTTCCTAGTTGTGTTGAGCATTAAGAAGTTACCACTAAAGGCAAATGGCAATAAATGGAGCTTGGTTTGTGGGCACCTTGGCACAAAGTTGGAGTTTTCTTTGCGGTTTACAGGCAAGGTTAGAATTGACAATGCCAAAACATTCAGGAAAGTACAAGGTGAGAGTTCCTGTTGCTTAATGACTAGGGGGTGCACCAATAAAGCTTTTCTTGGCTGATACCAATAACTGACCATCCATACTGGCCAATACCGATCCGACAGGCGATTTACTGGAATGCAGCCGGACAGCTGAGAGCAGCGTCCCTGCTGGTAAGTCTCTGGGGGTGGGGAAGGGGCATAGGGGAGGGAAGAGGTGTGGGGGGTGCAGATTGAAGCCCGCATGGCAAGGCAGGAACTGGGGCAGGAGCATGGGCAGGCGCTCTCAAGGCAAGGTGGTGAATGGGACCCCTGGGCTGGGAGTGGGATGGAGCCACAGGCAGTTCACCCAGGTAGCACAGGGGTGGGGGCAGCTCCCTGCTGTTGCACACCCCCCCCAAGGGAGGCATGGGGGGCATGTGCCCCCCTAGATTTGTGCACAGGGCAAGGGCAGGATGCCTGTTGCAGGCTAGGGGCCAAGGGATGCACCAGCCTCTTCCTGGCTGGGGGACTGAGCCAGGGGTGGCACATCCCCCTTGGGGTGGGCAGAGGCTGGGCGAGCTCAGCTGCGTGGGGTGGGCAGCAGGAGTGCTGGGAGGGCTGGTTATGGGGGTGTTAAAGTGAATTTTGGGGTGCCTATAGCCCCCCAAGTCCCCCTAGCACCACTGCTGCCCACCCCACACAGCTGAGCCTACCCTGCCTGCTCTGAGTGCAGTCTTGGCCCAGAGCCCCTGCTGGTAAGAGGCTGGGGTAGCCCGCCCTCATGCCATGCACAAATCCGGGGGGGCAGGGGGGGAAGAGTCATATGCCCCCCGTGCCTGGGGGTGCGTGTAGGGGTGGGGACCCAGCTCCCCTCCCCAGCTACCCCTGGATAAGCCACCCACAGCTCTGTCCTGCTCCCAGCCCCTGGGTCCCATTCACCACCCTACTTGGGAGGCAGCTGCTGATGCCCCACCCCACTCCCTCTCTTATCTTGGGGGCCCCCCCATCGTCTCTCTCCACACAGACTTACCGGCAGGAGGCTGCTCTCCAAGCTGCATTCCTGGCAATGTGCACATGGCATTTATCAGTGACATTATTGGCCAAACAACTGCAACTGCTGATAATGTTAGTTTACCTGTTATTGGTGCCGATTCGATTTGCAACCAATATACTGGTGCACCTCCATTAATGACTAAAGGATGCATATTTTCCTTCACTACTGAACTTTAATTTGGCATCTTCAGACATTTTTCATAAGCAAACAGGTATGCAGATGCTCTTTTAACTGGGAGATTTAGAAGTTATTTTCCTAGAACTTTAATTGCTAAATAAAGCACTGCATCAAGATGCAGAGTGCAAGACTAGTAAAACTCAAACCAAAGATTTCCATATAGATTGATTATGGAATGGAAGAAAATGCTTAAGAACTTTTCATCTTGAAATTGCTTCCATTTGTGTGTGACATGGGAGAATACATTAGAGACCTATACTTTGCCACCTAATTATGATGCTTCATACTTTGTGCTTTTAACCAACATTCTAGCCTATTATTTTGTCTTTAGGGATTTTCTGCATAGCAGAAAAATCTTACATGGTTGTTCAGAGAAGAGGACTTATTAGCAAGAAACTGGTAATTAGTATTACAAATATCAAGCATTAGGCATCCAATGCACCAATTTACAAGACAAGTTTACAATATATACAGAATATTTTTAAAAAGTTAACAGAAATTATCATTTCAATGTTTTTTTAAAAGCAAGACATAAATGGATCCTTTTTGCCAATGGTTTAACATTCCTTAAAAGAAATGCAACCATTCGTTGTGAACCGAGTACAAAAAATATTCACTATAGAAGTTAGGCTTACAGTTGGTTTTCTATATTCCTCCGCTACCAAGCATGACAATTCATTACCACGCACTAGCTGTCACGTTTTTCACACAAAATTGTTATACTTTTATGAACTGGACCCATGATTATATATCATCTATGTCTAATGAAATTTGGATATGGGGCCCAAACTGCTAAAACATGGAGTATCTTTTGTGGACTACTGAGCGACCCAAGATACTTCCTCTCTTTATTGAGCTTTAAAGCGACTGCCTTCCGTAGGCTACTTGTCTAATCTTGTTTTGTAAAACAGCGGTTCTCTGAGTAATGTATACAACCATAAAGAAGGCTAACAATAGCTTATGTACTGTATGGTCCTGGATAAAAATGTGTGTCACAGACAAAAGCGGCAATTCTGATTCATGCCTCAGAATATCAGTTTTCAACGGGGGGAAAAAAACCCTGCATTTTCATTAAAAAAGGAAAATTCCATTTGACACACACACACACTGAGCCAATTTTGTCAAAACTACCATCTTTACTAAGTTACTAGGTAAGGAATGAGAAATCTGAATGTACATTTGTACTAGAGTTCAGCCCACCACAGAGAAAATGGGGGAGGGGGGACCCCATCACATTGCTAGACAGGACTGGATATGTTACCGTTTTGTAAAGGTCTGTCAATCTGATAGTTATACACTATTACAATAACAGTGTCATAATAATAGCTATTATTAGATAGCAGCTATGGGATGTTACAAAATTTATCACAAAGAACCAGGTGCTATGGACTGTTAGGCCATTTATTCTTCCTTAACTTCCCTGCTACCCGCATGACATGCCATTTTCATCCCTTTCATTACAGGAACTGACCTGTGTGAATGTGCCCTGCACTATTCTGAACCTGGCAAGACTTAAGCCCTGGAGTGAATTCCATCGGCTAAAATGTTATGCCAAAAATCACTCCATCTTAAAATACGGCCTTTTTCAGCTTTCACATTTCTCATGACTGCCATAAAATTAAATTCTGTCTGTAAAATAACTAGGTCATAATCAACTTAAAAACTTGCATAGGAGAATCAAGTTTATCAACTAGATTTGAACTGGACAAGGACTTTGAGACTATCACTAGAGCAATATGTCCAGTGTTCCTTCTTGCCCAGAAAGCAAGCTGGAAAGCTGCAGTTTCAAATGGGTTTGTCAACCAAACACAGAATGAAGCCAGTAAGATCAACACAGAGGTGATTAAATCAGGCACCACAGTAAAGCAGAGGTAGGAAACAGTGTTTCTTGGATAAATTATGCGAGTGCTCAAATGTGTAACATGCAAGCAATCATCCTATAGATGAAACGCACAACATTTTGTTAGCATATATTTCATGCTGAACCCATTAATGAAAGTTTTGTCAGTTCTTACTAAACATCAGTCTTTGTTTTAGTATAAATATTTCAGGAATATTTCTCACTGATGATCACCAGCAACCATAAGCTGTAAGGAAGCCTTGGGGGTTTGATCAGGCATTTGCTTTTGCTGTGCAACTGCTAGCATTGCAGGACATAAAAACATTCCATTTTTTTTTTTAAATAAAAGAACCCCCACAATGCAACAAGTTTACCAGAAAAATAATTTGACAAATTACACTGCAAAAAGCCATGAAACTTTAAAATAAGGTTATCAATAATGGAAAGATCATCTTCTGGGAAATAAATATTCAACGGCTATGAACCTTTTATCACAAAGTACTTACAATCTGTAGGATATTCCACTTGTGATGTCTGTATTGCTGCCCCATCTGTTGACTGGGGTGTGGATGAATTATTGTCAGACTGTGCTTTGCGAACAAGTGCTGCCAGTGGATGATCAGGGTCCACTACCTTCAAAGGCTGTGGAGATTATTAATAGTCATTTAACCTTTGATTTACTACTTTAAATACAAATTTATTTATACCCTCAATCTATGAAAGAGGAACAGCAATTTACTTTTTTCCCTTTCCAACATCAGCTTTGAAATGCTTTGTAAAGATAGCATCATTGTGCTTTAGAAATACCAAATTGGCACACTGTGTGGAAGACAAGTATACCCAATGTGCCTAGAGAGTAGGGGTGTGCAAAACGGGCTGTATTCAATTTGGATTTGACCTGAATTGGGGACAGTGATTCTATTAGTTGATTTGGATCACTGTCCCCGATTTGATTCGGCCAAAGCCAAATCTGAAAATTTGATGCTGATTTGGAGAATCAGCAATTCGGACATAGACACAGCTTTAAATGTTTTTTCGACATACCTTAAGGTACCAGGTACAACTCATGAACGCTGCAATGCTGGAGAAGATGGAGCATCCCACAGGAGTGCCAATGGGGGTGGGGGGTGGGCAGACAAACATGTTTGGCAGCAAACTTGGAAGTGGACTGGAAGTACTTTCAGTCCACTTCTGGGTCTGTGGGCGAGTGAACTGCTCCCCCCCCCCCCCCCAAATGATCAGCCATGGGGGGATCCTGGGTGCCCCCCCAGATCCAGGAGGCACCAGTCACCAAATCAGGGGACTTGGGGAGGGCTCCCCAGCATGCTCCCTGACAAAACTGGAAGTGCTTCTGGTCCACTTCCAGGCCAGTTGCGGAGCATGCTGGGGAGGCCCCGGGGCTTCTGTGGGACACTCCACGCACCCTAGCATTGCAGTATTCATGAACCCCAGCTACCTAGAGGTATGCAGAAAAAACATTTAAAGCTGTGTCTATGTCCGAATCATCGAATCTTTCCAAATCAATTCAGAGGGTTCCAGTTCAATTTGGAGAGATTAAAGGGTCTCCTGATTTGACTAGGATTTGGAGATTCAGCCACCAAATTGGTCTGAATCAAATCAGGAACCAAAGCTTTGTGCAGCTATACTAGATAGTAATAAAACCTCCAATCCATTAAAAGACTAGCTCTCACAGGATTTCTGCAATGCCTCTTCAACAATCTCAAATATATGGAATTCTATTATTTTCTTTTCAGCTTCTTAATGCCACTGCCCTGATCAAGATACCTAACCGATAACACGAGACAAATAAAAATGCTTAAGGCGGCTTGTAAAACTAAGGCCGCTAAATGTGTGGATAAGACTTAATTCTGTCAAAATGTTATTCAACTACCCTGCTACTAGATGCTAGGAATTGGTTTATTAAAAGCTAAAATTAAAAATATTGCACTTTGATGTGTGAAGGGAATAAAAAGGGCCTCTTGAGAACTGTTAATCCTCTATAAATACTGTGAAAAAGTATCCTTTGACTGTATGAAATCACCTCAAAAATAAAAACATGTTATTTTGCAAATACAAAGCTACCTAGCATACAAATCAGACTACACACTTTTGAGTCCGCCCTTCACACCAAACAGGAAACAAATTTAACGCTCTTTTCTTAACGGGGCAAACTGACCTAAAAAATATTTTCTGCACCTCACTTTTTTTTTTGCCAGTAATTTTTTTCATATCAACTGCAATGCTAGAGCAGGAATTGCTATTATGAAGCTTCTCCTTCACAACTCAGCTTTGAACTGCTTGATTTTGTGTTCCTGATTCAAGATCTTTATCATTAGTGATGTCAATTTGAACACCTACTTACTTACAAAGAGAAATGCAAGGACAAGCCAGGCTGTGAATGAACAAACCTGTTCAAGATCACCACTCTAGACACTTATCAGTTGTGTCGAGGAAAATTAAGCATTATCAGAAAACCAGATGCAAAGGAATTATATGCTCTAACATTTCAACACACAAAGGCTTTTTTACAGGCTGCTTCAACAAAAGCAATTTAAATACAACAGTATGATGATTACATCCTTTACCCATCACAACTTGAAATCAGAAGCGCTAGAACAGTTGAGTTAACAAGATCAATTACCTTCATAAGCTCTTCAAGTCTACTGCATTTTTTAGAGGCAAAAAGACTCGGATGCAGATAATTTCCATCATCATCATCGTCGTCGTCATCGTCATCCTCTTCTTCAGACTTAGCTTTTGAATCTATATAAAAGCAACAGATGTTTGTTTAGATTTTTTTGAGAGGAGGCAGGGTGGAAAAAAGGGAGAGGGGGGATAAAGTCATGCTTGAATGCTGTTAAAGACCCTGGCTCTCAGAAATGTAGTCGATTAAGGACTAGCCAATTGAATTTCTAACATTTGAATAAAAACATTAAGTCTGGTGTTCACATCTCATTCTGTTTTAAATTGAAGTTACAGAACAAAATGAAAAGTCTAATTAAATTTAGACAAAATGATTATATAAGAATTAATATCACAAAATGAAAGTGTCCTGACTGTTTTAAAATCAGTTTCATTATTTTTTCACAGGTGCCTCAAACTATTCTGGTTTTAAGCAACACACATATTTGGGCAACCGCAATGCACAGAAGACTTCAAGTTCCAGTAGAAGATTTTTACTATTTATACTTTCATACATACTTTTATGCATGGCTCAAGTCTTTACAAAGAGCTTCAATACTGAAGGTCAAGACCCTGGCATAGATAATAAGACCTTTAAAAAGGATTAAATAGAAAAGCTATAGCAACAATTTTGGAGGTAATTACAATAATTATTAATGACACTACAGGACAAGCTTAAGCCTGAAGACCATTTACTGTTTTAAGAGATGACATAGGACACAAAAAATCATGGCTGAGTATCAAATAAAATTAACACTTAGGTGCACAGAGCTCTTCTAATTTGACCTAATAAGAAATATGTTGGCATTAATATGAAAAGCTCCAAGACCACACCAACTCTTGGATTTGAATAAGAACATGTTTTCCATCGGATTTTCTAAGCAAAGTTACCTCATTTTGAAGCACCTTATCAACCCTATGTGTAGGATGACAGAACATTACTATGTCAATATGCCAACACACCAAAGAAAGAGACAGCCCTCTCAACTGAAGTGAGATGAGAGATTTTTGCACAGTTGATTATTTTTAGATATCTTTGACAGTCAGAGATTTATATTCTTAGCATTATTTGCAAATGGAGGATTAATGTGGATTTTCAACTCACACATACAGCTATAACACTGTGGATCACTTCAACATATATACAGAAGTACGTCATTATTCCCTGTGTACCAATACAGTGAACACCATCTCAGCATTGACCTCAAGAAATGTATACATGCATGCCCTGCTCCCTGTACTCACTTTTCTTCTCATCCGCTTTCTTATCAGAAGCAGCAGCATATCGCCCCTCTTTCATTGCTTTCTGTATGAATTTGTAATAGGGGTTGAGGTAGTGATCAAATCGCAAAAAGTCAAACTGAGAATTGCGCGCCTGCTTGGCTTTCAGCATAATCTCAAACTGCGCTCCCTGCTTGCAAACGAAGTTTGCAGTTCGTTCAATGATTGCATGCATTTTTGCTGTCGGTGGCTGTAGAAAAACAAAACACAACACATATATACACTATTCAATAGTTTTTAAAAGTCCACCTGTACATAGTAGATAATAGCCAAAGCAAGCATTAAACAAAAGGAAACTTATTTCTGCTGGAACTGAAAAGGAACCGAGAATTTATCATGCTTGCTCTTCTAAACTAGTAGTCCCAAACCTATGCCAGCCTACTGGCAACAATACCGAGCAAGTAAAACAAGAATCAAACAAATATCACACTCGGTCTTCTGTGTCAAACTGGAGAATCATGTGCAGAAAGCACATATCTGAGGTTGTGAGCCATGTCAGAAAGCCCTACAGGTAACATGTTACCCAAGAGCTGCAGCTTGGGAACCTAACCCTTTCCTATTAGTCTCTCTTAATACCAGAACCATTACTCCTGTTCACAGCATTTGACAATACTATCCACCTATGAAAATACTGCTCCTTGACTGACATAGTTTTCCTAGTAGCACAAGATGCTTCCTCGGAAGAATTACATCAAAGCACTGATCTCTGACCCACAATTCTTCAATGCTGCCACAGACTCTCAGAGTCAAAAATGTCTAAATGCTTTTAACGTCCTTCAAGAACTCAGCTACACGCCACTACTGCATTTCCAGCAATCAAGTACAGCCATCTCAAAACCAACCAATCTGAAGAACAAGAATGTAATTTAAAAGCAGAAACGTTTCACACACCACACAACTTGACTCTTTATTTTGCTTAGCTGTTTTATCTTGATTATGTAGGATAAATTTCTACATTTCAATTATCCCCAGACCCAATAAGAACTAACTGTCACATTAGTGCTGTAGTCTACAGTCACCTATGTTTTACAGACACCAACGTATGGATGGAACAGACAGAATCCTTTTTAAACAGCTGACCGTTCCAAGCAGATCTTTCATTTTTGTAATGGTTGTAATTTTTTTTTTTTTTTTTTTTAATGGATTGAGCCCTTTTTCAGGAACTCCACCAACCTGAAAAATAAATCCCTTTTGTCTAAGTTTTTCCATTCCCAACTGTAACAAGTAGAACAAGCAAAGTGTTTATACCTTAGAAATTAAATTTTAAATAAAAGATAGCAAAGATGCTCCTCTGGATTAACACAAGTTCTTTACTCTAACTTGACAACACTTTGTGCATAGCAAGTGTCACAATGCAACAATTCAGTCTTTTCCCTTTAAACCCCCCCCCCCACAAAAACAAACCCCTCCCCTAAAAAAAAACAACAACAAAAAAAACCACCCCAGGAATGGGTAGGGAAAAGAGCTGCAATAAGACACTGAGAAAAAGCCTTCAAAAGGCAAAGATGGGCAAGGGCTTAAACAGGCTCCTTACAGTTGTTATCCTTACCCAAACCTACAGTTTGAAGGCTTTTTCTCAGTATATAAACTCAGTCTCTTACTGGAAATTAAGAGGTTTGCCTCTAACACTCCCCTCCGTGAGCCGGGTGAACAATTAACATTTACACCTTTTGTAGCAATCTTTTACATATTTCAAATCTTAGGTTTCTGCCCAGTCTTCTCTGTTCTGGAAAGATTTAAGGAATTTAGTTTTTCTCTCTCATAGGTCCTGTGCTTTAAAACCTTATACTTGGTTCCTCTCATTTGGACTTTTGCTAAGTTGTTGAAATATTTCTTAAATGAAGTGCCCAGATTTGGCACGTACCTCAGCAGAAGTCTCATTCAGGTCAAAAAGAACAGGTCACTGTTGTAAGGGCCCCTTCGGGTCCTACACACAATGCTCAAATTACCAACATCCCAGAATGCTATTTGTCCTCTTACTGCATCTGCATGCACTACACTGATGGCTCACACAATCTGTGGCCCATTACACCCTTGGCAGTAGCTTGCTCTTTAGGCAGCTTTTCCTCTTTTTGCACTTGTCCATTCAGGTTCTCCTTATGTGCAGCGCCATGTATCACTGCAGCACTGATCATCATCCTGTTGATTTCAGACCGGTCTCCCCCAATTTATCAAAAGTCCAATCCTGTCCTCCTAAGTGTCCCTTTGCAACCCTTTCTTGCCTGACATCATTCACAATATTTTTAAGTGTCATCTCTACTCCACCATCTGAGTCATTGCTGAAAATATTCATACCGAGTAATAGCAGACACAGGACAGACCCCAGTTTGACCCCTCTATGCATCTTCCCAGTTCGACAGCAATCCATGGGTAACTGGGGGGGGGGGGGGCATGGAAGTTTTCAATTAACTGTGCTGTCACTACAGTGCTTTCATCCAGACCTCATTCCCCTTTATGGAAACATCACATGGGCAGGTCAGAAACCTAGGCAGGGTATATTTTCTGCTGCTCTCAACAAATACATTGTATGTGCCTTAGATTGGGTCTTATCAACAGTTCCTCCCTTTCCACTACCATCAGAAGGAGAGAGATTGGTTTGGCATGATTTGGTTTTGGTACATTCATGCTAGCTCTTTATATGCTCATGCAGATTAGTAAATAATTTGTTCCAGGTCCTTCCGAGGGTACAAGGTTAGACCAACTAGTTTAAAAGGGTGGGAGGCACTTGTCCCCTTCCCTGGGACCCCTTTCATCCTCAGTGACCCGGGTTTTCCATTTCCCATGGAAAAACAGAAAAAAAACACAGATTTCCAATTTTTATCAGAGAAAATGTGGATTTTCTCTTTTAGTGGAAAAACCCATGGATTTCCCCATTTTGCAAAGAGCTCTGCAGGCTGGCTGAGTTCCAGCCTGCAAGAGCTGTTTGCAAAAGGGGCAGGGAAACTCCCCAATCCTGCCCAGAAGGGGAATGGAGAGGGGGAAGGGCAGGGCCCAATGCTTGCACTTACCAGAGGCTGCTTCAGGCTCACTCTTCTTGGAGGTAAGTAGGGCTTGGGGGTTGCGGGGCATGGCAGGGCTGTGGGGGAAGCTGGCTGGGGTCTGAGGGAGCAGGGAGGTTTGTAGCCGGCTGGGACATGTTTGCAGCCTCCCCACTCCTGGCTGGCTGCAAGTCCCCCTTCCCAGCTGGAGTGCCCAGCTGGACAGTGCCCAAGCTGGCTGGGGGTGAGAGAGCAGGGAGGCTGCAACTCCCCCCTTGTACCCTGGGGGCTGCAAACCTCCCCCGCTCCCGGCCACAGTGCCCAAGCTGGCTGGGGGCTGAGGGAGCGGGGCGGTTTGCAGCTGGCTGGGCACTCTGACTGGGAGGCAAGGGTTTTGCAGCCTCCCTGCTCCCTCAGCCTCCAGACAGCTTGTGCATGGGGTTTGCAGCAAGCTGGGAGCAGGGAGGCTGCAAACCTCCCTCCCCACCACCCCCCTACAGTTCCCGGCCAGCTGCAAACCCTTGGTTGCAAACGTTGCACTCCCCACCCTCCCCCAGGCCCTCTGGATCAATGTGTGCAACGGGCACAGCACAGCTGTGCAGGAAAGCTGCCTTTGCTACGCTTCCTCTGTGTGCACAGGGGCTGTGCAGGGTTGTGCACCTCACTGCTGCCCCCAGCTGCAGGAGAAGTGTGGCCAGGGCAGCGCAGAGCTTGTAGTGGCAGGCAGCTTTTGTGCATGTCCCCCTGTGTGCTGCCATGCTGGGTTGCACACGCTGCACTCTGGAGGGCAGCAGAGTAGGGAGCACAATCCTACAGCGTGCACACGCCCTGCCCCCACCCCCCACAGATCTTGGAGGCACCGGTCTCCCCTGTCCCCACAGCAGGCAGCAGGAGGGGAGCCAACTCTTGCTCCTGCTGCAGCAGCTGCTGCCTTCCAGTGGGGGCAGGGAGCAGTGGACGTGGGTCCCTGGCCCCATAGCCCTAGCAGCTGGGGTCCCCTCTGGCAGGGTT
>NW_017729001.1:21969803-21974606 GCF_001723915.1 Gavialis gangeticus
CAGTGCATGTTGGGGCAGGGGGCACATGCAGGGCTGGGAAGTTGTGGGGGATTAGTGAGCAACACCAACAGGGCTGTAGAGGGCATTTAGTTTTAACCACAGATTTTGGGATTTTTAATCAGAAATTTGTGATTTTTTTCTCATGGAAAACCAGGATCCCTGCGTCATCTTCCACAAGTTCTCAGGGAAAAAAAAACAACATAACACCTCCCCCCACACACACACACCAGCTTTTGACCAGGTCTTTACTTTTTCAACGGTCCATTGGGCCTGCATACTTTAAAATATCTGATTTATCTAAATGCCATCTAACCCCTTTTTCTGCTATTCTGGCAAAATGTTCCAGCCTAGCTGCTTTTTAAATTAACTGCAAGGAACAGCCTGTAACAACTCAAATTCCTTTTTTAAAATGTGAGCTAACTTGGCAAACCAGAAAACCTGCTTTTGGGAGAGTCAATGTTTCTTGGGTCATATCAGCAATTTGAGACCTGATCTCAACTCTTATGTAATCCCTGGAGATCCACCACCACTAGCTATTTGTATGCCTCCTCTAGCAGGTCAACTCCAGTCAACCAGAGATAAGAGGGAGGGAGAGAAATAGAGAGACTGAAGAGGCTGAACTGTGATCAGAATGGTTTGCTGGTATCTCTGTTTCACGTTAATAGGGGAAAAAAGAATCATATTAGCAGGAAAATAAAACCTGATGTGATAGGATCCCCAACAGACATCAGTCAAGCTGAAAATACAATTCATATCATAACTGAAAGCATTTACTTTACATGATTGGTGCAAATTCCAAGATCATACACTGATATACAAGCTCATCTAAAAAAAAAATCCCAAATGGTACAAATTCAAGGTCAAATATGCTCATTTGCATTTTTGTTCTTACATGTGTACAGTAGGTCAACAGTTACATGACTACTACATTTCAGTCCCACATTGCACTCTGAAACCAAATTTGAAAACAATGTCATTTTTCTATTAATAGAAAACAAAACAGTTACTGCTGCCTTGGATTTTAGCTGTTTTCCACTACCAACTGACTCCTGTAATTGCCATTCAAATACTACATTACTGTGCTGATTCTCTCTCATGTCTCAATCATCAACATTACTAATGGAGACTACATAATCACCTGAAGGTGATGGCAACTGCACTGTAGAAATTAATGTTCAGTGCACATAAATTTCAGTTTGCACATGCTTTACCACTCAAAGATCTCATAGGAATATTCAGGATTAGGCACATGAAATCAATAAAATATTAAGAACAACTCAAACAAAAAAATAGGGGTTTAAGATCTGTAATACAATTAGCTCTATTACATGCCACTGGATATTAAACAGGTCGGAATCCTTCAGTGAATATCTAATAGAAAAAATAAGTTATTGTACAACAACAGTCTATTTTCTGGAGCTAATGTACTAACACGTATTGTATTCCCAGAGTTCTAATAACCTTTTCCAATTAAGAACTCAGATTAACTTTTGCACAACATTCCATAAAACAGATATATTTATAATGATGAATCATACTACTTACATAACATCTGAAATTTCAGACAAATACCAATGTATTCAGGCATCAACATTACCTTGTGTCAGTGAAATATTTCTGGAAAGGAGTTGAATCAACTGCCAAGAAGATAGGCTAATTGTTTTCAAGCGCAAAAGCTAATGATAATACAGAATGAGAAGTCCTTGAAAAGAGTTTCTAGAGTTTGAAAGTTCCCAAAAACATTATTATGCAACTCCAAGAAATTATCAGTTGTAATTCTCTCCTTCCCAGAAGTAATCTCTAGTATGACTCTATGTAAGGGTCACTTGTTTCTCTTATAACCCCCATTTTAATTGTTTTCCCTTTTATTTGATCGGTTGAACTGCAGTACACTTCTGATCAAGATTTCTTCTTTGTGCTCCACATATAACAGGTAATAAAACATTAGGACAAGGAAGGTCTTTATGCTCTTCTTTAAACTAACTTACTAATTACTATTTTACAGATACTTAGCCGTGTGCACGGATTGCTATTTACTTCTAACAAAGTACAGTACGTCAGGAATAACTACATTTTTTCCCCAAAATATTTTCAAGAGCTGTTGAAGTTAGGCTACAATAAAAACTGCACCTTTCTGAATGCAGTAAGTTAGAAATAACCAGTCTAATTCTGAACTCTTGATTGCATCCTTTCAAATTTAGCCACTATTTTAGAACAGCTGGTTAGACTTTAAATTCACAAACACCGTGTAGCAAAAGTCCAAGAACAGTCTAAAATTACAATGACACGTGTAAAATTATACATACATACCAGTTCCACATCAGAAGGTACATTCAGTCCCAACGGAGCAATGAAAGGTTCTTCATTTTCTTCCACGTGTTCTGTCTGAGTAGTTTCTAAAGTAAACAAAGTGAAATACTCTAGTACAGAACCACAAAGCTGCAATACAGAACAAATATGTAAGCACAAATAAGGAATATGAATCACCACATACAATTCAAGAAATGAGAACACTAACTACGAGGCTATGACAAGTTTCTGTACTACCTACAAGAAATGTGCCTAAAGGTGCTGGACCCAAGTCATTGTAATTACAATCTTACTTCCTTCCACCCAGTAGAATTTCCTTATGTTTGACACTTGGCCCAAGGTCTGATTTGCATGCAATAGGTCCAATGATCTCAAGATCCAGTATCTTAGGAACTCAGTAACCTTTCTTCCACTACTAACTAAAAGGTCTTAGATCACAAACCACTTTAGATCAGGGACAGGCAAAGTCTGGCCCACAGCCCAGATCGGGTCCACGGTGGACTCCATTTCCCAGCATCCCCTGCCCATGTTGCTGCAGCTTGTTTCCATGGCCCCAGGAAAAGGCATGCAGGCAGATCACAGCTTTGCCCCAGCTCTGGATCGTGTTGTCACCACCACAAGATCCCAGCCCAGCAGTGCATCCCGCCAGTGCTGCTGGGGCTCCATGGAAAACCTGGTCCCATGCTGTCACAGCCCTGCTGGGGTCTCCATGGAAACTGGCTGCAGCGAAATGGTCAGGAACTTCTGGGAAATGGAGTCCAGCTGCCAGCCAGATCTGCCATTTTGCTCACCCCTGCTTTAGATGCATCTTGTACCATGAAAAACCTTGTTTGTTTAAAACAAGAGCATTTCCAAAAAACTTGTTTAAAAAAAGAGCGTTTCCAAAATTAAGGGACACGTTTCATGGACTAGTAGGTAGAGATTTTCCTGCCAAATGCTCTAAAACAGGCTGTCCAACTGGTGGCCTACAGGGATTAAGTTGCGGCCTGCAAGAGTTTAAGTGGGCTCCTGCTCAGCCACTGCTGCCCCCACTGTTCTGGGTTCTCCCCCACCTCCTTCTGACTGCCTCAGGGTGCTGGGCAGTATGGTGCGCTACACAGGGGGCTAAGGATGAGTCCAGGACTATGTGGGGGCATGGGGAAGGGGCGGGAGAGATCGTACCTGCATGTTGCCAGGGGTAGGGCATGGGTGCACAGTGCTGCACTGGGGAGGGGAGGTGTGCCCACATGGGTGTGCAGTACAACAGGGAGCATGGAGAGGAACATCTGCACAGCACGCAGCCTAATGGCCTGTGCCTCACCTGGTACAGTCAATGCAGTGAACAGCCCCCATTGGCGTGACCCCCCAGGGGCTTAGAGGATCCTTTAGCGAGTCATACTGTCAACAACATTAACACTTAGAGGGATGACAGGGGTCATATCAGTCTCCTGCTGTCTCATGCAACCATTTTATATAATCCCTGCATACACACAAGTAGTCCAAGTAGCACAGGAGCTCATAAGTAGCAAGCTTCAGTAGAGTTTCTGCATGGACACCCGTGTCTGCCAGCATGCAAAGCACTGCAGGAGCAGTGCCTAATTTAGCCTGAACACAAAAAAGACTCTTTCCCCTGTACATACAAGCACATCCCTCTAAAGTTAATGGAAACTGTACAGTAGAAGCAGGCACGAGCACTCTGCAAGGAATTCACTTCTGTCACGTACACTGATTTACCACTAACTCAAACCTCACATTCTCCCCGCATCAAGTTAAAAGTTGGTTATACTGATAAATTTGTTACCAGGTTTGACAGATTGTTGTTTTACCAAGTTGCCACCAGATTTGACATACTGGCATGCTTAACAAACCTACTTAACAAGGATTTAAAAAATATATATCCTTTTAAAAATTTTATCTATTACAATAGTAACTGGAAGTTTAATTTGCTGAAGGTGAATTTACTGATTATTTGCCTATGTGAATATTAATAACTTTTTTAAAAATTATATATTTATTTTTGTAAATAATTCACAAACATTTGGTTTAGTGGGATTCATCATAGTAGTTTAGAGTTAAACAGACAGGATTACATCAGTCTCATAACCAGAAATTTAGAAAGAGCAGGCAGGGGAAAAAAAGAAAGAATTATTTCATCTCCAAGTGTGTGAGCCATTACACCAAGGTTCAATTTTATATTGAAAAAACTTAAGCTAGTTTTTAATTACAATTATTTGGCTCTATTATTAATTCATGTACCTTTTGAAAAGAGAAGATAAAATCTACTTTCTGTAAGGTCACTACTTAAGTACACATTAGAACAGGGCAATTATTTTGGGTGGAGGGCTGCTTACCCAGTTTTAGTAGCCTGTCAAGGGCTGCATGGACAGGTGCCCCACCCCCTGGTCACTACCTTGGGACCAATGTCCCAATGTCTTTGGTCCCAAGACACTGGGGACATTGGTCCCGTGTCCCAGGGCCAGCACCGGCGGGGCCCAAAGCAGGGCGTAGGCAGGC
>NW_017729001.1:21979606-21991510 GCF_001723915.1 Gavialis gangeticus
CTCTGTCTTTGGTCCCAAGACATTGGGACATTGGTCCCATGTCCCAGGGCCAGCACCAGTGGAGCCCAAAGCAGGGCACAGGCAGGCAGGGGTCTGTGGAGCTGGGCTGGGCTGTACCAGCAGGGAGAGGGGGGAGCTGGCCCAGCTCCACAGAGCCCCTGCTGGCTGGGACCCTGCGCTCCTGCCACCCTGCTCTGGGCTCCGCCGGCACTGGCCCTGGGACACCATCGTGGGCCCCATGCTCCTGTGCCTGCTTGCTCCCAGTGCTCTCCAGCCCCGTGGTACAGGTAGGGGGCACTGTACAGCCCCAACCCCCTGCTCGCTGGCAGGGAAGAAGCTGGTGCTGAGCACAGGGAAACGCGGCCCCTCGCCCACCACTCCTGGCTGGAGCCGCTCACAGCCCACACAGGGCTGTCCTGAGCAGATACAGGCAGCGCCACATGGGCTGCGACTGGCTGGTAAGCAGGGCGCCAGCCATGGGGCGAGTGAGGGACCGTTTCTCCCCATGCTCAGCACCAGCTCGTAACCCGGCTCCTGGCTGGCCTGTTGGGGCTGCACGCAGCGGCAGCAGCCGGGCAGTGTTGGCTGTTGCTGCCCTCCCAGAGCATGCACTGGGCAGCCCACAGGCGGTGGTTGCAAACACTGCCTGGTGCAGCAAACAGGGGGGGCCGCAGCTGGTGTCGCCATGCGCAGCCCCGATGGGCGAGCCTGGAGCCAAGCAGGGCCCAGGCTGGCAGTGGGGCCAGGTTATAAGGTGGTGCTGAGCAGAGGTGGGGGTGGAGGAAAGCAGCCCCTCGCTCACCCTGTGGCCGGCACCCTGTGCTGTAGCCCCTCATGGCCCGCCTGGGGCTGTCCAAAGCGGGCACAGGCAGCCCCATGCAGGCTATGAGAAGCTGCAGCGTGGGGCACTGGCCACGGAGCAGACCAGGGGCCACTTCCCCCTCCAGCTTTTCCCCAGGCTCCTTCCCTGCCCCCCCCCCTTCCCCCTTTACTTGCAGTTCTGGGGTGGGGTAGCCACATGGTCCCAGGGGCAGGCCCTGCTGTTATGGAAGCCTGCCAGGCATCCCCTGGGTCCTACTGCCCTTGGTTCCTATCATTTTTTATAGGAACCAAAAGCAGAGAAATATTTTCTGAATTTTTAGGGGCCCCACGGGCTGGATCTGGCCCGCAGGCCGTATTTTACTCACCCCTGCATTAGAAGCTTAAATTAGAAAATAGTTAAATACCAATAACTAAGTGTTGCTATGGACTGATTTATGAATAGAAAACATATACAATCAATAGTTGCATATTACTGTACTGAAAACTTAACTGTGTCCTGTTGAATATTTGCTAGCACAACAAACGCAGAAAATTAGAAGAGATCAATCTACTCATCTGCTGCTACAACTGCCTTCCCTTTTTAAAGCACCATCTAAGAGTTAGTAGAAAATCTTTTTTGCTACCTCTATGTATTTCAACAAAGGCATTTTTTGGAAGATAAAATTACATAACAAGTTCACTACAGGGACTCTGTTCTTACAATCTGCCTTAAGAGCATCTGTTTCCCCCCAGTGGTGCTGAAAACTCTCAAAGTGCAATGTAAAGATCTGATGCAGTAGGGAAGCAGCACCTTGTAGGGTTATATAAAATCTTAGATAAGTTCTAGCTTGATGGAAGAAAGTTTGGGGCAAAGGCACAAGGACTTAGATTCTGTTTTTGCCAAAAAGTCATCACATTTCAATATTCAGGACATTTTAAAAAAATGTGAAAAATTGAATTAAGAATTCTACAGTTATTTTTATTTTTTAAAAACAGCAGCTTAGTGCAAGCCAGATAAATGGTTTTAAGTAGATCCAGCTTTCCTACCAAATGAGCCTGAGATTTCTAGTGATAAACAAGTGTACACCACAAGAAGTGGCATCTATATTAACAAATCATTTACCCATAGTTATGATTCTACCTTTCCCTCAGTAAGGTAGAATGTAAGAAATATAAATATTATTAGGGAGTCCTGGAGAAGAGCACATAAAGGTTTTTACTGCATTTGTAGAGAGATATCTAGTTAACTTGGGAGTCCAGAGAAGAAAGCTGAAATAACAAGCCTGCAGTCTCTGGCAGAAGTTCCCACACGGAATCCACATGTAAGAATTCAACACAGTTGCCATTGTTAGTTTGTTGGCATCTGGATTCCCATTGCTCAAAGTAATGTCTACTCAATGACCAAAACAGGCACTTTATCAGAAATCAGACATTCTGAAGCACCATGATTTGTGGTATGGACAAAAAAGTTAAACTGCCTTGTATTAAGAAATTTCTTGTCCAGCATAACCTATTTCTGGCACCAACTGGTTTGATAACTTGGAAGCCTCTATGTTTTCTTGGCCAACAAGCTTGGATCAGATGCTTCCCTATTCTTCTGCAGGGTATATAGTATACACAGACATAGAAGTTAAATTTCCAGTTGGCTAGTTTTGTCTTTTCTTTGCTCTTCTGTCCTTACAAGCAGGCTTTCTTTCACAACCTTCTTTTGATGCACATCTACCCTTCAAAAAACTACTGCCTGACAATACCAGTAAGATCCCATTCCCTTTATACAATGGTGAACATGTTTACTCAGCACATAGACTTCCCTCAGATGTACACTGGTGTGTCTATCATGGCTCATATAAAAATATTCAACTGCCCAGACAACTCTACCAGTCTCTCCCTTCTATGTCAGAGAATTTCTAAGTGCCCTCCACAGTTCATATCTCTACAGATAAACTCTCCAATATACGTTTGACTGAAGACTGAGACTAGAATAAGTGCAAGTTCAGAATTACTGCCTTCAATTCTAGAAAACTGTTTTGGAGCTTGTCTAGAAATGTAATCACATATTTCTCTGGCTCCTATCACTATAACAGCTAAGCACCTTCAGCATATTTAAGAACAAAAACAAACTGAGCTGCTGTGCAAATATGGGCATCATGCACACTTATAAAATATATAAGGAAAAGCAAAGCAGAAAAAGGCAAATTAGAAAATTCTGTAGGCAAGTTAGAAAAAAAATCCATGATGGTTCCTAGTTCTTGCAAGAGTGATTTCAAAAGCCTTAAGGTCCAATTCCTGGGAAAGTTACACTCTCCCATGCACCCCTCAACATTCATAAACTGTCCCAACTAGCTGCTGGGTCTACGGTTTCAGTGGCATACAATCATCACAGGAGGGGAAGCCAATTTTCATGACAGTGTGGGCAAATCACAAGAGGCATTTGAGCATTATGAAAGAGATGCAGAACTGAACTTTATATTTCTTGAAGTATCAGTTCAGAGAGCAGAGCACTGGAGCAATGTTGAAGCACTTTTTTACCATCATGAGGTTCGAGGCAGCAAAGCTGCTTTAGCCCATAAATGAATTGCTTTGTCTCTAGAGCATGCTCTCCATTTAAACACAGATACACTAATCACCTAGGTGTTTACTCAGTTCAGCAGAAAGCCCTTCCCAAATGCTATAGCTAGAGCACGAGGGGAGGACCTGCTCTGATAATATAGCCTTAATTGTTGAAACAGATTGTGAGACCAGTGTATAAGAACTCTGTTACGTCTCTCATAATTCTTGGTATGTAGAATCACCTATAGGTGGTATGTCACTTTTCCTTGAAGACTCTTGTATGAAATCTCTGATTAAAGAACGAGAAAGAATGGCAGTGACAACAGATGTCTTCATTTTTGGTCTTCTCTTCCCTTTCCTCAGCTGAATGAAACAGACCTTATGTCAAGCAAGTACTAGACAATACTATACCATGGAGAGTAGAATAAGAAAAATGTCTATAACAAAGAGAGAAGGGGCCTATGGTTATAACTGCAACATGGGCAAGTTGTCAATCACATTGTTTTGGTACATGGTAAAACATTTTGAATCAAAGTCCATATACCAGCTCCACTGGGCAACCTGAAATTGTGCATCTAGCCCCATTCCAGCTGTGGTTGTCTGCTCGCTGAGAATACGGGAGAAACTGACTCTTCTGTGCCAATATGTTCCTCTTCCATAATTAACTATTAATGATCCTGTCATATATATAAACAGACCACCTTGGCACACTATCTGACATTCTGTGTTTTATTAACATAATGAAACATTTTTCCCTGCCTATGCTTGGTAACGTTCTACCTAGCTTCTCCCTGAAAAGACCCCTATTAGGAATTAAGCCACTCAAAAGACAAAAGGAACCTGCATTTCACAGGTGCATCACAAAATTAATATAAATTGACTCAACTCCTTCTGCAAGATAGAATTTGCCTCTGTGCTTCTCAATTTTTGACAAGGTTGTAAAGCATCTTGTAAACGTGTGAAAGCATTGACAGTTTCTTTAAGTGCAGGCAGTGCTTCAAAGTAATGAAATGTTCTACAAAGAGCTCTTTTAAAACATTTTTGAGAGCATTACAATATTTCTGGCCAAAGGATTAGGAGCTGCACCCACTTTAGGTTGCCAGATTAGGTCTACCTGGCCTTGGGAACTGTATAACTGTATACTTCCTGGTGTGTCAATTCATCCAGCAGTCTTGGTCCTCACTCAACCATGATAAGTTTCCAATGCAAAAGTGAACGCAAATTAAGGGTTCTTTTCTCCAGCTGAATGGATGATATATACTCTGGCTTTTAGCTTGATGGTCACCTTTTTAAGCTGCACAGAATTTTTCTAAGAGAGGCAGAGATTACTGCTAAGCCTCAAACATGTTCTTTATCGCCTCTGACTTTTCAAGAGACTCGCTCTCCTTTGTGTACAGGCTCCCTCCAAAATACCAACCTGATAAAATCTATATATATATATATATATATATATATATATATACACAAAATGTCTGCTGGCAGGCTGCCTTTCTTGAAGCTCATAGTATAATTCACCCTCAAAAAGGCAGAGAGAGCAAGAGAGTAGAGTAAGACACACATACCAAACAGACATTTTGAAATGAAGCAACTGATTGTGGCACAACTAATCCATGATCCTGGGGCTTCAGGGCCCTGGATCCTACATTCCCTGAAAATGGGAGTTCCTGGGGCACACAGGATCAAGCCCCTGAAGTCCCAGGAATGCTGCCCAGGAAGCTGTAGAGCACAGGCAGCTCCAAGTTGCCTGCATTCTCCTGCCTAAAAGATGCCAGCTGCAAAATAGCAGCACAAAATCATAGTACTTGTCATAACCACAAATGTTGGGGATCTTTTATGCAGCAAAGGCAATGCCTGTTTACTTTGGGGAGGGGAGGGGAAGAGGGGGTGGGGAGGAGGGGCATTAGTGACCTTTCCCTGGACTAACAGTTCTATTCAAATCCCAATTGGGAAATACAAAGGTGGACACAACCCCAGTGACAGTGCTTGGCAAGAGTTACAAGCTACATGGCACAGCACCCCAGCTTGAATCTGAGGTAGGCTGGTGTTTGCAACCCAGTCACCATCACCATTTCTGCCTGCAACAAGCAAAGTCCCCTGCTGTCAATGCTCCCCAACTCTGCACGCTAGATAAAATGGCTCCACAGGTTATGTCGCCAAGCCCTGCACTGTGCAGACCTGCCAAATAGGTTTAACATGAAAAACGTTATGAACAACATTATTCACTGGTGATATTTTAGTCTACATGTAGACGAGTCATTTCTTCAGCTGTACAACATTCTACTTTTCTTTTTATTGCATGGTTCTTAGTGTACTGACACCTTTCACAGTCCACTATTAAGCTGTTTCTTCCCCACTGAAAAAAACTGCTCTATTTCATGTTTTCCATGAATATATATATATTTTTTTTTTAATTAAAAGACCTCCACTCTGAATTTCATAGGGTCCTGGACAAAATATTCCTTAAAAAATGTCTTCTAGTACTCATTTAAACAACATCCCATCTTTTAGTGAAATTTTAATGGTTTTTCTGCTGCTCCATCTCCATTTGCAAGGGTCTATTCCTTCCTCAATTACTAGGTAAAAAACAGTGAAACCAATTATAAATACAGTGCACAAAATGAAAGGGCTTTGTAGCAGCCTTAGATGAAACAGAGGTACAAAATTTTCAAGTTCAATCTATTCTTTGAACAGGGAACTTAAGTTCTAACTCAGATACTTTGCATCTCTAGCTATAGGGGAAGGTAGAGTGGAGAAATTATAGACATTGTAAAA
Source organism: Gavialis gangeticus (assembly GCF_001723915.1). Taxonomy (NCBI): domain Eukaryota; kingdom Metazoa; phylum Chordata; order Crocodylia; family Gavialidae; genus Gavialis; species Gavialis gangeticus. Next base: position 21,985,730 of record NW_017729001.1, read on the forward strand.
CAGAGGACTTCTTATTTTACCAGCTTTCTTTTCAAACCTTGCTACCAACTCCATGATACCTATCTGCAACGTAAGACAAAATTACATTTCCCAAACTGAAATCATAATGAAAAAATGAATACCTAAAAACCACAAAAACCTCTGGAGCAGAATTCCACTAAAGCATACAAGTGAGGCAGAGATTCAGAACTGAATTTCATTAATAAGTGGACACAACCACAGCAGCAAAGCATACATCATTAAATTTATTTAACAGTACCTTGAATATTTTAGCTTCAATGTTTGTACTTGCAGTACTTTCAGAAAAATGTTTAAAAATGAAATTAGTAAAGCAAACTCAGTAAATGGTCTCCCATGTCAGAGATGAGGAACACTACTGTAGTTACTTGAATATAAGATGGCCTCACATAAGATAACTGCCTCTCCCCAATAAATAGATTCTATATATGGAAAGTTTATGAATGTGTTATAATTTTCCAAATAAAGAATCTAATTACTGGAGGTTTGCTTTGAATCTGTGCCCCTCTCACTTGTACAGCAGGAAAAATAAATCTGGGAGGTCAGGTAGCTGCTTTGCCCTCTGTGTTCCTCATGTCCCATTTCCCCCTCCCCACCCCTTACTTTCAGACCCTACTCTCCCTGAGCACATGGAAGTGAGAAGCAAATTTGAAAACACTGATCTTGAAATAAACATGCCTGTAGTAATCTGCATATAGTAACCAGACTTAGTTCATTCAGAATTGATGCATTTTTATCCCTTTTGGAAACTGCTGCAAGTTTTAGCACAGGTACTACATAAGCACACTTTAAGCAGCACTTTTGTACTCCTTTATATATAGTAAAAACTACATTTTTTTAAATTTAGTGTCTCAGGCCAAATCAGTCAAATGAGTTCTGAATTTCATGCACCAAGCAGAGCCATTATTCAGGTCCTTGTGGTACTGTTACCAGGAAGTATCTTCCCTCCCAGATTTTTCAGCCTGGAGCTTCAGATACTCCCAAACCCATGGCAGTTATCCTATGCAGAACCCCCAAACTATGCATGATATTAGTTTAAAGTCAAAAGGCTCAGGGTTTACCATATACTGCATTGGGCTAGGCCCCAGAAGAGCCAAAAGCATTTCAAGCCACAGTGACTCTTCGGCTCAGTATTATTTAGTATGTATGTACTCCAGATATCCCCACAAAGTATCCATGCGCTAATCAGCCCCCAACTCATGACTGGTTATTTGTGACCAGTCTTGGATCCTCCAAAAATGTATATGCAGGTGAGGTGCAGGACAACCTGGTCTCACTCCACCATGTGGAAGGTGGGAACACAATAATCATATGTGAAAGGCTGAGAGACGGGGGGGGGGAACAGAGGGATTCTGGATGAACTGTTTGGGCCCCATTTAGTGATGTTTGCCAGGCATTTAAGGCTGGCAAAGAAACAGGAATTACTGGAAAGGGGAAAGGCACAGTCCACCTTTGGCGTGAAAACAAAGTTAAAATATGTTCAGTGTAGTGGCTCGCCATGACCCGAAAGAGTCAACACTGAGAGAGACCGCACACAATGGGCATTACCACATATCTTATACAGGTGGGCTATATTAGCCAGTCCTTGTGGCCAGTTCTCATCAGCATCTCAGCCTTTGGGGTAGGATAAAGCATTTCTAGCACCAAGGGGAGGGTGTCAAGACCTGTTCTAGCTTTTCTGGTGCTGCCTGATATTTCAGTACCTCTAGGCCCAATGCCAGTTCCCCGTGGAGGGAACACTTGTTTCTTTTTTTTTTTTTTTTAAATTAAAGGGCCACACATACAAAACCAAAGAAGAGTCCCATCAGAATGTTTGCCCAATATGGGACACGTACGTTAGTCTTGCTCAGTGCTGGCTACATTTAATTGACTTCATAGCTGGATTCCACTACTGTGCACATGCTGCTTTTGGCAGCATTTTATCGATAGACACTGTATTTGATGAGGTTTCCTTGTATGCAAACATAAGACCAGGGGCTCCCCCCCACCATGCTGATTGGAGGAAAAAAACTGGCATGTATCTAAGTAAATACAATATTTAATTCTCTAATTATGATACACATATTTTAAAGAAATCTGAACTGCGAGTTAGTTATAAACAAGATATTAATGCTAAGTTAAAGATTAGCCAAGCGGAAGGACCCCACAGTTTATTTTGATTTCTCACCTCTTTGTTTGGAAGGTCGTTGCTGCTGCTCCTCCTCTTCTGTGGGTTCAGAAGGATCATAATAATCACTGCCATAACTGAATCCCACTGCATTGTAAGTGCCATCTTCGGCTAAAGCTTCACTCAGCCGCTTATATTCCTCCTCTTGAACAAAAAAGTAATTTCTAATTAGCCACAAAAACCTATTTAAAGCATATGACTTCTAAAAAAAAAAGTATATCAAATGTTTTTTACTCAATTTGGGGGTAAAAATATTGTATGCATCACTTTCATCTAGTCCTCATAAATTGTGCCAAAATTTCTGGCCGCAAAAGAACAGCAGAAGGCAAGTGCTTTTCTGCTGACCATATTCTTCCTGCTGAAAGAAAGGTTTGGGGAAGTTAAGTAGACTGATACAATGAAAGGAAGAAAGAATGCTGACTTTCATTTATACAATACTGTTAAAGAAGAACAGCTAAAAGGTTTTTTTCAAATTCCAGTCTGCCCTCAAATCTGGGCAATTTCTGTGTGGATCTATATATTAACTATCCTGAGGTCCTCTCACATACGCAAAGACTCCTGCTTTTCGAATCCACTGGGTACTGTCAAGATAACATCAAAAAGAGTGAGTATAAAATGAGTGGGAACAAATTTAAGTTTTAAAATTATTGAATTTCATTGAAAATATGTTCTAACTCAGGAAGTGTTCCTTGAGCAATACCTTGCCTCGCCTCCTCCTCAAGCAAGTCCGTATGCAAGGCTAAATACCTCTCTTCATCACAGAGGGCCTCTATTCTAGCCTCCTCTTCCGATAACTGGTAATCTCTGTTCCACGTGGAATATTCAGCATCATATTCAGAGAGGTCATGCAGGTGACCACGCCCATCATACCTGCAAGATGAAGAAGCTGATCAGTGCAAAGAACTTAGGGCTTGAATTTGTGCAACTACTTAAAAATACTTACCCATTAAAAACGAAAAAAATACTTATATGTTAAAAAGCGTCTCATTTTAGAGTTACGTTTAAATTTGCTTATCATCTGCACCAGCTATCAAAATGCAGTAGTTCACTTTTTTAAATAGTCTAAAGTCCTCTCTAAGAAAATAATATAGATTACAATTAAAGGCAAGAGTATCTTTTAATAGTTTAAATGGGATCCATTTCTTAACATATCTTACCGTATATGGTTCAACCGACCATTCAATGTCACTTGCAAAATACTTTTTTTTTTTCTGGAAAGTCAAATAGAGTTTACATTCACACAAACCCGAATACATAAATACCTATCCGTAAGAACCAAACGGTCGAAATTTCCTCGCTTCTTTCTGCTAGTCCCGAGCTCTCAGGAGAGATCTTCACCAAAGAAACTTGCGTCCATTGGAGGTAAAATCATGGCTAGGCTCGGCCCCTAGCCATTTGGCTGAGGAAATAAGTTCTGGGTTATGTGATAGAGAGACACACATACATAGGAACAGTAACATATACATGCAATTTAAGGAGGTTCACCAGAAAAAAGGGCAACAGAAATCTAAGTACAGGTCCTTTCCCCTAAGCAGAAATGGTTTGGTTTGCAGAAAAAGGGCTGCATGAGGTTAACATTTGACATATTTCTCTTTGAAGCATCGGTAAAAGAAACTGACAGAAAATAAAGTGAGAGTCAACTCCACTCCGCTGATTTGTCTTCTCACACACAATTCTTGACTTGAGCCAACTTGCTAAATCAAAAACAAAGAAAGTAAATACAACTAATAGCAAGAATTGTTATCGAGAGATGCTGGTCTCGTTAATCAAGGTGTCTGTCCACAGGCAAACTTCCACCCCAGTCTTATCATAGCAGTATACTCTACTCAACAAATATAAATGAAGACTTTGTGCTGCTGGAGACAGATATCTAAGCATCCACAGGAATTTGTACGATTAGCGCAGAATGTTTCATCAAATCCTAACTTCTCATTTGTAAATGCAAACCTCCTTAACTTACAAATGTAGATTGTTATTGGTTTTCAGTATTATGTACATACTTAGTGTTTGCTCCCAACAATTTCTGTAGCATTTCTGTCCCACCACATTGTTGCAGAAACTGAGAATTTGTAATTTACATCGTGTAACCGACTAATGAAGTATTTCAAAGAAACAGACTGCCGGTACAGGCAAGGCCACATGGTTAACTTTATGCTGCCACATGAGCAAAGAGTAACACCCAACTTCTAGTCCAATTTCAAACAACAGGATCCCACCGCTTCCCTACAGACCATTTGTGTTTCGCCAATCACAGACAGTCAGCCGGGGACTTGGACAAATCGCGTCCACCCAGGGCGGGAGGCCGAGCGAAACGAGAACTGAGGGAGCAAATGCCTAGAGTATGTCCCGCGATCCTTTTCAAACCAAAGCCCTTCTGCCTTTCCCACTTTGGCTTTCAGGACCAGCCACGGCTCCTCAAAGCGATGTGCTCAGTGCCCTGGCAGGACACCCCCAACCTGCCTCGTCCCCGAGCCCAGGGGACGAACTCAAAAGGAAATCCCGAGTTGCTGAAACTCCGATTGATCCCATTGGACCTTCAAACAAGCTGCTGGTCCCACAGCAAGATCGACCCCGAGGCGCAGCTCCTGATCCAGGACTGCAACTCAGGGCACCAGGAAGGGTCACCCGGTTGGTTTCAGGATCCCGGCAACTGCTTTGCTAATGGCGGGAGCCTCTGATTTCTTCCCTCCCCTGCCCCCCACATCTGGATCATGGCTTCGCGGGCAAATGGAGAAGCGGCTTCAGGCTTGACTTGAAAAGGAGCGGGGCCGCCCCTGCTGCCCCCCTCACCCGCTCCGGCTGGGGGCGGGTGGGACACCCCACAAACGGCCCCTGTCAGGTCACAGGAGCGGGGAGGGGGAAGGGTGGGGCTTGCCACCCCGCTAGGCAGGGGGGACCCGCCTCAAGGGCGCCGCAAGGGGACGCCGCAGCGGGGGGGTTGGTCCCCCGAGCCTGCCGGGAGGGGGGGAGGCGGGCGAAGGCGATGGCAGCGGAGCTCGCGGCGCGGGTGAGTTGCACCGACCTATCGATCAGCATCTTGGCGTCTCCCATCCAGGGGATGAGGTGCCGGCCTTGCTCCTGGTGCTGCGCCTTCTCGTCGTCCCGGAACAGCTTGCAGGCGTAGCCGAACACCAGCAGCTCCACGCGGCTGCTCCCGCTCCCGCTGCCGCCGCCACTCCCGGGGGGCCCCGGGGCCGCGCCGCCGCCACCGCCGCTCAGCAACATCAGCGGCGCCGGGCCCGGCTCCTCTGCAGTCCGTCGCGGCCCCCCTGCTCCACCGCCGCCGCCGTACATAGTGGGGGAGACTATCCCGGCCGCGCTACACCCCCCAGGCCCGCGGCCCCACCATCGCCATCGCCCGAGACAAAATGGCGGCGCTTCCGCTTCCGGCCGCCCAAGGTAAAGCGAGACACCCGCTTCCGGCCTGTCGGCAGATTCGTCACAACAGCCTCAAGCCGCGGGGTCGCCCGGTGGCGGCGGAGGGTCCTGAGGAAGCGGGGTGGAGCGGGAAGAAGCTCGGAGAGGAGTGGGCGGGCGAGTGGGCGGGGTGAGCACTACGGGCCCGTGACGAAAGTGCTAATAGGGGCAGCGGGCTG
>NW_017729001.1:21996510-22003583 GCF_001723915.1 Gavialis gangeticus
ACTTGCAGGGATAGTAGCCTCTGCTGAGTGCATGAAACCTGACAAGTGTCAGGAAGGGCAATGCAGGGGTTTGTGTGTGTAGGCGTGTATAACATATATAGCTATACAGAGACACGTGTGTTTATAGACGTATACAGACATAGATCTATAATGTGTGTGTATGTGTGTGTGTGTATATATATATATATATATATATAAAAATAAAATAAATATATGTCTACACACAGGCACACACACGCCATACAACAGATGTCTTGTGGCAAAGCTCCTGGAGCCTATGCAATGCTAGCTGAGGTCTACAAATCGGGTGGTCACGACCTCACGGAGAAACTAACCAAGATCTTTTGCGTGGGGGCAGGAGGGAGTCCCTCAAGAATTCAAGGATGCCTCCACTTGTACAAAAGGAAGGGAACTTGGCAACTCTGTGACAACCAGCTGCTGGCACAATACTCGCGAGAGTCCTCCTCAACCAGCTGACCGACCGTCTAAACAACCTGCTGCCTGAGAGCCAACGCGGCTTCAGAAAATGATGGGGAATGACCAACATGGTGTTTGCGGCCTGACAGCTTCAAGAAAAGTGCCAGGAACATAATGTTGACCTTCTTCTCATGTTCACCGACCTAACCAAAGCCTTCAGCACAGTGAAATGCAAGGCCTCTGACAAATCATGCAGAAGTACGGATGCCCCAGAAAATTCATCAGTATGGTTCGACAGTTCCACGACAGCATGATGGCACGTGTCCTTGCGAATGGCAAATGCTCTGATCCCTTTCTGGTCACAAATGGCGTCAAGCAGGGCTGTGTGCTCACATGTACCCTTTTCGGCATGGTATTCTCTGCCATGCTGTTGGAAGCCTTCCAGGACAGTGACCTTGGTGTGGGTTTGAGGTACCATTTTGCGCAGGCTCACAGGCTGACGTGCAACAGTCCATAGACCTATTCTCGTCAGCCTGCAACAACTTCAGACCCACTGTTAACACGAAGAAGACTGAAGTGATGTTTCAACGTGCACCTGGCACAACATCCCAGGAATCGCAGGTCTCAATTAAAGGCCAGCAACTGCTGATGATTGACAAGTTTGTCTGTCTAGGCAGCATGCTTTCCCGTGCTGTCCACATCAATGACAAAGTCAACGTGAGATTGGTGAAAGCTAGCGTGGCCTTTGGCAGACTCTGTAAGTTGGTCTGGGACCACAGAGGCATCGGAATGTCAACGAAGCTGAGGGTCTACAAAGCCATCATTCTCCCGACCCTCCTTTATGCCTGCAAAACCCGGACAATCTAGCATCATGCCAAAAAACTAAACCATTTCCACCTGTGCTGTCTGCGAAAGATACTAAAGATTAAGTGGCAGGACAAGATTCTGGACACCAAAGTGCTCGGAAGATCAGCTCTCCTCAGCATTCACACTCTACTGGTGAGCTAAGATGGGCCAGCCACCTTTCAAGAATGCCCGACACTGCCAAGGAAAACCTTCTACGACAAACTGTCAAATGGAGTACACTCTCATGGCACACCAAAAAAGCAGTACAAGGACACTCTAAAGGTGTCCCTAAAGCATCAACCTGGAGCTGTGGACCAAATAGCTCATGACTGTCCGTCCTGGAGGTAATCAATCCAGAATGGAGCACTGGCCTTTGAACAACAATGTACGATAGAGGCAATTAAGAAACGTGTGGCCAAGAAAACAAAAACTTCTTGTACCCAGTCGTCATCGTTTTCCTGCCCCTGCTGCAGCAGATTGTTTAAGGCAAAGATTTAGTTTATAAGTCACCTACATACCCACGCATCCTAGCCTCCACCACCCTCCTTTCTCTTTCTCTTTTCTCCTTTCTTTCTTCTTTTCTCTTCTCTCCCTCCCTGCTTAGTTCCCATTTCTTTTCTCTCTGTCCCGCCCCTCTTCCTGCGCTAGGTGTGGTAATCTTTGCCCTTAAAGGATGAACAAGATATGTACATCCTGCATATATATATGTGTCTATATATGTCTATACACACACTCACATACATACATATTATACATATACATGCATATATGTATATATTATACATATATCTACACATATATAGTGTATATCTATATTATCGTGTATATCTATATTATACATACATCTATACATATATATACATATGTATGTGTGTGTGTGTGTGTATACACACAAACACACACACACACACACATATATATACACACACACGCACACATATATTGCTCCTTATTAAGACTGGTACTGCCAGTCTTTTGCTTCCAATAGCAACCTTGAAATGAACAGGGCATAGTCATCTTCAGTGCTGCTAATAGCACACCACTGACAGGCTGAAATGGGCTATTAGAATCCACTGTCTAGCCCACAACAGGTAATCTTCTCATTGCCAAACAAGCCTGTTACACATGGCATGGTATGCAAAAAGATTACAAAGTCAAGCACTCCCTAATTTGTCTTCCGGAGTATGTGCCTTATGACAGTCTTCAATTACTCAGATCACATAACTGTTTGTCCCATAATGGACAGTGAACACGTAAAAAGTAAGCTGATATTCATAATCATAATTTAATATGCAGCCCCATGCCTTATTACATGCTACTCAAATCCTGCTGCTTAGTCAGAAGTGTTAATTTCTTCATGCCCTTTTTTATTGCACTTATTACTAGTCTGTAACATGCAAGTACTTAGTAAACATTCGTGAATTTATTTTCACAACACCCCAGTGAGATGTGTAAATGTTATGCCCAGGTTACAACCGGCAAACTGAGGTACACATAACACTCTAAATGCACTAATTTGGGGTGTCCTATTTGAGTTATGTATTTATGAATTTTTAAAGACTTAGTATTCCTAGAGCACTTTCTCTGTTCAAAGCATTACTCTCATTAACTTCAGTTGCTGCCATGAATGTTCAGCACATCTGTAACTCATCCTGGGTGACAACATGGGCATCCAGAAAATATGGACACAGAATTAATGACCACCTGTGAAAATGCTAGTGTTTGTCATCAGCTCAGAGTCACGCATGAGCTCCATGGCAAAGGTGGGAACAGAGTCCAGTTCTCCAGGATGGTATTCTGCAATATTACTAATGAGACCATCCTTTCTCTTCCTCTTTTACCACAGATTTTCTAACTAATGCAGTAAATGAAGGAAAGGTTCACCCTGGCAACACAATGGCTTCATCCAACTCAGATCTGTCTTCCAAATGAGGTGATAAAAAAAACAATAGAAGATCATGTAAGTAAAGATTGTATCATGATACAAATGCATAATACAACCAAACAGAAATTGCCCAGACAATCTCACTTCGGGTGTTTAGTTTTTTACTGCACACTAAAATCAGATGAGCACACGAGAGAGACTTTCTCTGTTGTCAGTTCCTGTCCCTAGCTCGATAGCACACTGGTAACAGCTGGTACCACCAGTTGGAGGCCACATCTTACACAGCCCCTGTATCGCTTGGTTGGAGCACGTCCCACATAGATAGAACCTTTGGGGAATTTAGCTGCCAGTTCTAATGAGCTTTTTTTCCCAAAGGCTATGACTTGCCCAAATTGGAGTGAGTTTTTATGGGTACAGCAAGGCACACGTCTCCACTGGGGCAATGCTTCCTGCCAAATTTCAAAAGCCCTGAAGCATCAGAGATGCTTGTAAGAATTCTTTTAATGCAACCAAGAACATATTTTTCCTAACTTTGTTCTTCAAAAGAGTTGAATTCTTGTTGCTGACACTTCCCAATCCAGCCAAAGGTAGATAATCAATTTTGAAAATTTCAGTGTACAAGATTATGTTTTAGCAAAGATATAAGGAACAGGCAGACTAGGTCTTCTAAATGGGAAGCAGCATTGGGCCACCTTAGCTATAGATACCTTAACTGTCTGACTATAATAACAATTCATTGGCTTCATTATACTAAATATACACAAAAGAGTAAAGTCTTTAGTTAAAGATAGTGTGAATAGGTAATGCACGCGCATTGACAGAGAGTTATATTGGGCTACATATCTGTGCATTAAGAGAGCCTGCTAAAATGTGAATTTATTGACGGAGAAATCCAAAAATCCCCTTGGGCATTTCTGCTGATGCTATAGCCATGACTTTGAATAATAATAATATGCTGCATTTCCATATTGCCTTTCAAAGTGCACTGTAAACCTAATTAAGCTTCCTAATCCTCCCTTTAGGAAAGTGAGATACAAATACAATTTCACCCACCTTTCCCTTGTAAAGAACACAATTGTTAGGAAACTCGCAATAAACCTCAAGAAACCACAAGTGATAATACAGATGAATGAACTCAGTGATGGGAAAGCACTAGAAATTGGGACCATGGGATATGCTGAGCTTCTATAACTTTGAGCCTTCCAACATGTGGTGGAGTAATAAGCAGGGTACTATAAGCACATAACAGCTTTGCAAGGGGCACAAAATCAAAGAGCATATCTGCCTCCAAGGAGAAAAGGGAAATGGCACAATATCAGCCTTCTCAGTCTACATGGTCCCACTGAAGAAAACTGTAAGAATACAAAAGAGTAATTAAATGTAAGACATATTATGAATATCCTTCAAAATATGACAACAGCATTGTCCTGAATGATGGGAAAGCCAAAATATTGAAATGAAATATAGATTTCATAGATATCATAGACATTTGGGCTGGAAGGGACCTTGGAAGATCATTGAGTCCAGCCCCCTCCCGCAGGGGTAGGAAGTCAGCTGGGGTCATAGGATCCCAGCAAGATAAGCATCCAATTTTCTCTTGAAGGCGTTCAAAGTAGGTGCTTGAACCACCTCCAGTGGCAGGCTGTTCCAGACCTTGGGGGCTTGGACAGTAAAGAAATTCCTTCTTATGTCCATCGTGAAACGGTCTTGCAGGAGTTTATAACTTCGACCTTGTTGTCCCTTGGGGCACTCTGGTGAACAAACGTTCCCTCAGATCCTGAGGAACACCCCTTATAAACTTGTAGGTGGCCACCAGATCACCCCTGAGCCTGCGATTTTCCAGGCTGAAGAGTTCCAAAACTCTCTGCCTGTCATCGTAAGGTCTGTTTTCCTGACCTCTGATCATGTGTGTGGCTCTTCTCTGGACTCTCTCAAGTTTCTCCACATCCTTTTTGAATTGTCAAGCCCAAAACTGGATGCAATACTCCAGCTGCGGCCTCACCAAGGCCAAGTACAACGGGAGAATGACATCCTGGGATTTGCTTGAGAAGCATCTATGGATGCAAGCCCGCGTTTTGCTTGCTTTACTAGCCGCAGCATCACATTGAAGGCTCATGTCCACTGGTCACAGGGCACCATGACGATTGACTTACGTCAACCACCACCCTCTGGGTCCGACTATGGAGCAAATTCCCCAGCCAGCAGATCGTGGTGTACCCCAGGATGCAGTTGGCCAGTTTTGCCAAGAGGTGGTCATGGGATACCAGATTGAAGGCTTTTTTAAAGTCAAGATATACAACATCAATCTCCTCTCCCTTGTCACCTGGTAGGTCACCTGGTCATAAAAGGAAATAAGATTGGTTAAGCAAGACCTACCTGCAACAAACCCAAGCTGGCTATCCCTCAGGGTGGTGCCATCAGCCAGTTCGTTAAGAATGGCCTCTTTGATGATCTTTTCTAAAACCTTCCCCAGGATAGAGGTCAGGCTGATGCGTCTGTAGTTTGCTGGATCCACTCTCCTCCCTTTCTTGAAGATAGGCACCACATTGGCCTTATTCCAGTCTTCAGGCACTTTACCAGAACGCCAGGAGTTCTCAAAGATCCATGCCAGGGGCTGGGCTGTGATGCTCGCCAGCTCCTTGAGTACCCTGGGGTGTAAACTGTCAGGGCCAGCTGACTTGAAGGTATCCAGCCTCTCAAGGTGTTCCTTCATGAGGTCAGCATTGATAGAGGGTAAGGAATCTCCCTCACTTGGGCCTCGCTGTCCCGTGATGGGCAGAGGCGTCCTGTGGGATTGGTGAAAGACCGACACAAAGTACCCATTTAGTAGGCTGGCTTTTTCCTGGGCGTCAGTCATCAGTTGTCCCATCTGGTTTAGCAGGGGTCCAATGTTGCCCTTGCTTTTCGTCTGGCTCCCCACATATCTAAAAAAGGACTTTTTATTATTCTTGATCCTAGAAGCCAGTTGGAGTTCTGTCTCAGCCTTGGCTTTCCTGGTTCACTCCCTGCAGGTCCGGACTAGTGCAGAATATTCCTCCTTGGAGGTGGGTCCCATCCTCCGTCCTTTGTAGGTTTTTCTTTTTAGATGCAGGAGGTCCACTAGTTCCTTGCTGATCCAAGGGGGCTGCTGTGCCCTTTTGCTGCCTTTCTTCCGAGATGGAATTAGAGAATGAGTATCTCCATGATCTAGCACATGGCATCGCTTGGGTTTTGCCACACCTAAAGATGTATTTGTGAAGAACATATATTTGCTTATAAGAACATTCTCGAGTGTATGTGAGCATCCACAAATAGGATTAATCGGATGGCTGTCAAGGTACAAGAGTAACCTCCTGGACAGCAGAAGCTTTAGCAAAGCTGGCTACTTAGACCATCTTCTAAAAGTGATGGTAAGAGTGAACCTTGTCACAGTAGATTTAAACAAAATGATGCTCCACAAACACAAACAGAAGTTGTGAAGGGCATATAGGCAGGGATATCAGGCAGTGGGTAAGATCAAGTTTGAGACTTTAAAAATATTGTATAAAACTTATGTAGGGTATTTATACCAAGTGTGAGTCCTTTACACCTTCAGGGAGACGATAAAGAGGACTGCAGAAGACACGATAGGAATAACTCCAAGCTGTTGCTATATAAACAACAGGGGATGTTTGGATGAAAATTGAAGGAAAGCAATTGAGGATTAATATGCAGCAAGGAACCAGTCTCATATTTGGGAATGTGATTAAGTTGAAAGAGAAGCCAGCAGATGGCTAAAATAACACAAAAGATAATACCTGATTGACTTGGTGGATTTCACAGACATTAGGGCTGGAAGGGACCTTGGAAGATCATCGAGTCCAGCCCCCTGCCCCAGGGGCAAGAAGTCAGCTGGGGTCATAGGATCCCAGCAAGATAAGCATCCAATTTTCTCTTGAAGGCATTC
>NW_017729001.1:22008583-22019102 GCF_001723915.1 Gavialis gangeticus
GGACCTTGGAAGATCATCGAGTCCAGTCCCCCGCCCAAAGGCAGGAAGTCAGCTAGGGTCATAGGATCCCAGCAAGATAAGCATCCAATTTTCTCTTGAAGGCATTCAAAGTAGGTGCTTGAACCACCTCCGATGGCAGGCTATTCCAGACCTTGGGGGCTTGGACAGTAAAGAAATTCTTCCTCATATCCAGCCTGAAACGGTCTTGCAGTAGTTTATAACTGTTCGACCTCGTCATCCCTTGGAGATGTTGTCGGAAAAGTCCTAATAATGGAAGAGCATTTTCAATGGAACCAATATATGGGGGAAGGATATCAACTGCAAGACAGGCTGATAAAGGACAAAAATGGAAATCTTAGTTACAAAGAATGCAATTATGGGACGATGGAGGGAGTGCTTTAATGAGCCTCTTAATGGTGAAATGGATAAAGGCGAACAAACAGCAATTTTCCAGACAGCTGAGCTGTTTGTCGAAGAACTGAGAAGCAATCAGAACACTCAGGAACAATAAAACACCAGGTGTTGATAATGTTCCTGCTGAATTATTAAAAAACAGGAGGGGATAAGCTAACTGAAAGGCTTCCTAAATGGATTGTTTGCCTGGAAGTTTGAAAAGTCTCCAAAACAATGGGAGGAGGCAGTTATATGCTCAACTTTGAAAAAGGGGATGAAACACCATGCAAGAACTGGTAACACAATACAAGTGGACAAGATGGTATATGGGAAAACTATTTAAGAGGAGAGTATTATGGTGGTCAGAATGGGAGGTGCCTGGACAATGGCTTTGGGGTAAGAATGGAATGATTGTCCATCACTTTATGACAGGATTACAGACTTTTAATTACGTACTATACACATTTAGACTACAGAGGTCATTCCAAATTATACCTCCAGTAGTCTTCAACTTCTTGCAAATGTCTTTCTATTATTTTTGTGAAGAGCAAAAGAAATCAGGACAAAAAAAATCAGTTCCTAGAGAAGATGTTGGTTATATTGTACAGTCAAGACTATGAATGAAAACTCTGCAGTTGACCAGGTTATGCATTATTTTTTCAAGGGGTCGGACTAAATTTACAAGACGAATTTCCTTGTCCTTTAACCCCTTTCAGTGCTGGCACAACCAACAGCATGCTTTCTTCCCTGCGTGACACAGGGGGCTCATATGCTCAAATGTCTCTTGAGATGGACTTTGTCCACAGATGCCTCATGTTGTCAGAGAAAATAAATTTGTCTCCTTTTGGTTACCACAACAGGGCAATCCGGCCTTTTGAGAAGAAACAGCCTTGTTGAGAGATCCCTGCTATGGGGCATCTGGATAGGCAGGGACTCTCCTGCTAGGAGCCTTAAAAGGCTTCCAGAAGAATAAGCAAGGGGAAAGGAAGTGGCCTGTGTGCAGAAAAGCTTGATACACGGAGGAGCTGGACTGCTGTTTTGGGGGCAGAGCCAAAGGGGCTTCTCTCCTAATGGCTTGGACAGGGCAGAACAGTTTTGTTTTGCTTATTTGTTCTTTCTTTAAAGACTGTACTTTATTTGAGAGGACTGGCTGAGGAGCTCTTTAGGGAGCAAAACCTGCCTGCAGAAGCCAGCAGGCTGGGCAGCCCACTTACAGTTACCACTTGTTCCCTTCCTTACTTTCTGGGAGAAAGTTTGCATAGAGCCTGCCTGTATCCATGCATCCCTCATTTACATGAGTCCTGAATGCACCCATAATTCTTCTCTCAGGAAAGAAATACTCAGCAACTCATTCTCACTTCCTTTGTATATGCCAGAGCCAGTTTTGCCTGTGCTGTAGCATCTGCATTCAGAAACATGTATTGGAATGGAATTGCTTTTTAAATGCAGTATCACTATATAAACTACATGGTAATAAGAGGAGCATCATGGTATATAAATTATGAGTATGTTAATGACTGCGTCAGTCACCAATGGTAATCAGTGCTTCCCAGTGTTTAGGATCTTTTCCAAGTCATTTTTATGAACCTGCAATAATTCATGAGTTTAGCTGCTCTGCTGCTATTATTCTGAGTTACTCACCTTTCATATGAATCATGTAGAGATTCTATTTATTGATATGTCTAAAGGGACTAATACATTAGAAAAAAAATCTGATTTTGACACAGATACATGTTACCTTTATTTGACCCCATCTAGTGCTATTTTGTCAGATGCTGGAAAAATATCTTCTACATATTTTTGAAATATGTGTGTGTGTGTGTATATATATCTATATATCTATATATAGATATATATAGATATAGATATATATATATATAACATACCTTGTCACCTTGCAGAGTTTATTTCATTCACTGCCTCCTGGCTAGAGGGATTCTTTACGAGGGGAGAACTTGTGTTGCTATTATTCAAAAATATTTGTAGCACGAAAAAGATCATGGGCCGGTTGTGCTAAGTGCTGTATGGAAACCTACAAAGGCACAGTCCTTAATTTGAAGTTTTCCTGGTCTAGTGTATCTCTGTGAAGAGAGATTTAGTAGACTGTAGCTCTGTACATCCCAGTTGAATTTTTTCATTGGCACTAAGATATGCTTCCCCCAATGTTAGGTGTTCAGCCCCTGGCCTGAGAGCCAAGTCCAGCCCATGACACTGTCATCCAGCCCCTGGGGCTCTCCAGGCATGCTAGATTGGGTGGTGCAGGGCCTAATTTCAGTGCATGGGGGCAGCGGAGGGCTCTGGACCTGATCCCAGCCAGGTGGAAGTGGCATGGAGCCCTGCGCCATCTCTACTTGGCCAGGATTGGGCACCAGGGTCCCACGCTGCCTCCAATGAGCCTCAGTACACTGGGGGCAGACCTCAGGGATCCACACTACCTCCACCTGGCCAGGATCTCATTCTACCCTGGCAGAGGCAGTTTAGGACCTCAGGGTCCAATCCTAGTGTGTAGGGGCAGCGTGGGGCCTGGTCAGACCAGCCTCATGCCATTCATCCGCCCCATGAGGCCACAAGTGTGAGCACCATTGCATTAGCTAACAATGCATTACACCAGGCTACAGCTCCTTTCACAAATGCCCCTGTAATGTTTTTTTTCTGGAGATACAAAGGTGCCTGCAAGGTGGCTCTGTCCACTATATAGGAAGCCTTTGTAATTTCACCACAGCAACCTGTGGAGTGGTTGCAAATAAATAAGAACAAGTTTTTGTTTAAAATGCACATCCAAGAAATGGTTAAGAAACTAAACAGGAAATGTTCTTTCCTCCAATGCAAAGAAATTAATTTCTGTAAGGCTCATCAGCCTTTCCCAAGAATGGTGTGCCAGGACAATAACTCAATAACTAGATCCTCTAACTTCACTAACTGCTTCTCCAAAATAAGACTGGGCAACGTGTGTTGATAAACAGGGATCCTGGTTTTCTTCGATTTAAAAAAATCCCAAATTTTGGGATAAAAGAACCAACCCAAATCCACATTTTTCCATGATTTAAATGAAACACCGCTAATATATATATATACGCATACACACACACAGTAGTGTTTCATTTTAATCATGTAAAAATGTGGATTTAGGGTTACTTTTTTTAAATGGAACATTGGGGATTTTTTTTTAAATCGGAGAAAACCAGGATCCCTGTTGATAAGTAAGTGTCATTCTTGAGTTCATGCCCTGGTTCCTGTAACCAACAGTACAAACTATTTGTGTTCCAGTGAATCATTTGTTCTTGAGAGGTTTTATAATGAATCCCCGTGTTAAAAATGCAAATAACGTTGTTCCTTTTTCTCCATCCATCCCCTGCACCTTTCCCTTTCATTCCAAAATTAGGTCTCCAATCCAAAGTATCCTATCCTGCTGTTTTCCCCCATTTAAAATCCATGGAAGAGGAGTTTTCAGGAAACCTTACTCTGAATTTGGATGTTCTGGCTGTTCTTTCCAAATCATTGTGTAGAAAGCATTTAAAAAATCTCATCCTAAATCTGTGACTGGAAAAAAAGTCCCTAGTATTAAGTTGTTGAAAATCAATATGCGGGGTTTTTTTTTAACTACAGTTAGGCCTCTCACTGTTGTTGTTCAGTGATATAATCCGTGCTGCCACGTGGGAGACCTGGGTTTGATTCTTTGATGTGCGTGTATCTATAACCGTTGAGGCACTGAACATCCAGACCTTTGGATTCTGTCTCAATGGCCTAATGGGGGCTGGATGGTCTGGGCATCCTCCACTCCTCCGTACTCCTTCTTAGCTGTATGTGTCAAAAGTCCTGGTGACCTCTCATGCATACACCATGATCCAGAAGGACGGATCGTTGTCTACTATAATCCTCTTGTTGTAATGTATAAGAGATTATTCTTTGAGCACGTTTAACAGGAATGAATTGAAGTTTAAGAGTAGTATTGGAAGTCAAATGTTTTGATTAGCTCCTCAGTTGTTCATATTATCAGTTTTATTTTCTTCCCTGGGAATTTTGTCCCCTCTCTACATCTATCTGTCTGAGAGGCAATTAATTAAAATTATATCTATAAGAATAATTAATATATAGAGAGAGACAGAATTTTTATATACAAAAAGAATGATCTGCTACCATGCAAACACTGCCCCAAATGCACAGAATACATGGCTATAAAACATATTCACTTTATAATTAGCCAAATACTTTACATTTGGCTTTTATCTTTCAGATTTGATTTTATGTTGTTACTATGGAAACACATGGCATTTGTATGTTGGGACAATCTCCATACGGGATGTGTTTTTGTTTTGTTTGGAAAGCATATGATCAGTGGATAGCTACTTATCTTTTTTTTTTTTTGTCTTGCACAGCATACAGTAATCAAAATTAACTGCTGCCTGGTAGATAACACAGCAGTATGTTTAAGGGCACACTTTCAAAGTTGGTAACCCAGCTGTCTTGCCTTAAGGAAATTTTGTGTTAAACTCTTTGTGGAACAAAACAACCAGCCTTGTGTTACAATCTGGTTAATGGTATTGGTGTCTTCATAAAGATTAAGAGGAATCTTGTTTGCAAGGGAAGAGAAAGTCATAGCTCAGCAGGTTTTGTACATTCAGAAACAAACTTCTTTTTCCCTTGAGCAATACTTGCTGGCTGTATGTGCAAGTCAGGGACTATTAGCAAGTATCATTAGTTTGGTGGTGTTAAGGCATCACTGAGCAAACCAAGCAGGATAAAACTAAGTGTCAAAAAAGAAAGTCCTCTTCACGTGCATAGTAAAAATGCTCAGCATATATATAACGTTTTATAGCATCTAGAGAACATATAAACATTACAAGGCATAAATGGTGGCCCCGTGCAACTTTTATTATTTATTTGTATTACCACTATGCCTGGTGAAAGTCATATACTCTGAATGGGATGTGAACTCGCATGCATTACTAGCAGAAAAGACCAGCAAGGAAATAAACACTTTGTTGTTTGTCACCATGAGAAAAACAAGCATCAAAACCATGGACAGCCTTGATTGCAACTTCCTTACCCTTTCATGGTCCAGGCATTTTTGATGTCACAGTTATTTTCCTGTGAAGCAAATGCCAGTTTCTTTTAGGTAGCTCTCTGGTGGCGCAAGAACATTTCTGGTACTCAACATGCTACAAAAAAATCAGCACTACTGTGCTGCTGTGTGGAAGTCATTACCAAAGACACAGATGTGGTAAAGCACTACTGGCTCCTAAAGACAGCCTGCTGCAAAAAGAGAAGGTGGGGATGCAGTAGTTCAGGTTGTTATTAGCTTCTCAAATGGATCCTTTGAAGTGTTTGACTTTTTTTTTTGTCTTGTATATATTTTTAAACTTCTCCCAGAGATTAGATAATCTGTACAATCTGATGAAAAGTTTGATAGTTAAGGGACTGCACAAAGCTTTCAATCTTGTGTCAACATAAGGACCTAAAACTGTAAGGCTGATAAGCTAATGGCCCTATCTTGCCTTCTGTCAAAGCTCACAGCTCCCACCGATCAGTTCTACTGCTGGGAGAAAAAGAGCATTTGATCTCCCAAGTACGTAGGTAAATAACTGTTCAGTAAAAAGCTTTGTCCTTCTTTTTAAAAAATGGTGTGAATCTTGGATTTTGCAGGCCTGAAAGTCTTCTCATTTTTGTGAGAGTATTTTGCAAAGTACAGCATTTGCTTTGTGCAGTCTTTTGTCTCTAGCAAACTGTAGCTTGTTCATTTTTGAAGTTCATAGCTCAGCTATATTTCCCAGTTCACTTAGAAGCAACAGCTTCTAACAATCTGAATTAATCTCATTCATTCACTAATGAAAAACGTGTGTGTGTGCACGCGTGCATATAAAAAAGTAAAAGTATATTTTAGAATCAAGCCAACACGTCTCTTCAAAAATGCATTACAAATGGTTACTAAATTGGCTAATTAAGTGCATTTTAGCTACTGATCAAACAGCAATACCTGCCTTTTGTAACCGTAGCTTTTTCCAGACCATGAAATAGCAAATATGTTTTAGTTTGCATAGTAAGTATCAGGTTAAGTTTGTTTTAGTGAATTTAAGGCAGCTGTTAATCTCTCTACCAGTCTCTAGAGCAATCAGTTATTCATACTCTAGAATTACTCAGTTATACGTGTGAATGTTTTAAAGTTTTAAATAGGCTGTGCTCAGTGGTAGTTTTATGTACAAGCTAGGGGCCCTGGTTGAGAGTTTGCTCTCTTTACAGCCTGTGCACAAGCAACTCCAGCTGGGTGGGAAACAAGTTTTCCTCTCCCAAAAAACATTTCAGAGTCCGTATTTTCACCCGGGAGGTGGGAGACCCAAATTTGAGTCAGCTCTGATGACTTGAATGTATACCTACTATATACTGGGTGTGTGCCAAGACCACCAGTCTGGCTGCTGTTCTCAGGTGAGTGGCTCTGCCTGCCCCTCTTTTTTTTTCTCTAAAAAGGTTTTGATTTTGTCCTGATAGTCTACGTGACAATTTCTGGATTCCCAAGAGATTTTCTAGGGTTGTGTCATGAGAAAGTTGACAGAATCCTCTATTCCACAAAGGAAACTTTGTCCTGCTCTTTCTACCTATTTGTTTATCTACCTTCATTATTAAAGGCAAGCACATGTATAGAGGCAATAATGCAATCCCATACCACCTCAGGATACCCAAGCGAACTCAGATCCAGCTGGCTTGCCTTTCCTCTGGGCTAAGTATCCTGGATAGAGTACCACACAAGTGCAGCATGCTGCTTTTGGTACTTGAGCTAGTGTGGCACAGGACTTTGCCATATAGACATATTATGTTGTACCATACTGCAAACACAGCAGAATGCTATATCCTGGAGTAAGCTCATTGAAATCAGCAATTTACAGAAGCATCACATGAGCTATGTCTGACCTTTTCTCACAGCTTTTTTAAACGTGACCTAAGACTGTCTGATCTGTGGCTTTGCTGGTCTCACTGCTTCATTTTCAGTGTGGCTTAGAGTGGTCCAGCAGAACAATTACTACTGCATGTAATGAATCTCATGAAAACAAATAGTGGAGCTCCTAGCCCTGGATAGCTTTCTTTCCAGGCCATCCTGGCATATACAGAGTGGTGTACTGGAGATGTGGGAGTAAAATAAAGTAAAAGTGAAGTCAGAAAAGCACAATTTGCATATTTGTTTATCCTGTTGCAATGTGAATGCATTATAAAACTTGAGTCAGGCTCCTTTCACCACCCCCAGATTGCAAGATTATCTTAAAAATGATGGTCTTAAAAACATAAAGAAATGAGATATTTAAAATAATACATTTAGGACTTTTATTTGCTTTTTAAGGCATTTATTTATTTACCTTTGTTGTGCCCTTAGTGTTCATGTTCTTTCAGCTTTTTTCCCCCCACAATTGTGAAGGTTAGAAACTTTTAGTGTTGTGTTTTGCTTTGTTTTTAATAAAAGCAGATATTCTTTCAGAGCTGTATGATTCCCAGGGCTGGAGCTTTAAGAGGTTCACCAGGTATCATGAGGTTCATGATAAAATCAGGCAAGCTGGTGACAATAATCTTCTGACATTTCCACAGAGTCCATGCAGCTTGTGGCATTCTCACAGTCTACATGGTTCAGAGTCTGAATTCATTATCATGTTAATGAGGAAAACTCATTTTCAAAGGTGCTGGGAATAGATGAATTGCAGTGGAAGTCTTCTGAGCCTTGCGTTAGAAAACTGGAGGAAGTTGAGTACAATGAATGTTAGAGGATGGCATTTACAGTGGAGATTGTTTCTTTCTGGAGTTTCATGAGAAAAGGGGTCAACTATGGACCAGTGCTACAAAGAAAAAAAAACCCTCAAAGGAATATTGAGTGGAACAGAAGTCTGGTGAGTAAACTGCAGTTTCTGTTCATATCTTGAAACAAGCCACCGGAAGACAGTCAACTCATTACCGTATAATGAAAAGCAAGAGAAGAGTGGTCTGATGTAACAAGTGAAGAATAAGGCCATACTTTAAACAATATATATATTCAATATAAATCAAATCAACAGAAAAGAAGCTGTTCACTGCTTCTTTTAGTGATTTCTGGATTTGGTAAACATAAAACCAATTACATTAGTTTTGCACTGCTTTCCTGGAAAACCATAAATCTAACCAGAAACAGACAAAACTGTGCAACTAAATGACTTTTTGTAAAGAAATGTTAACTCTGAAGGCAACAGAACATTTCAGATGCTTGCAGGGTGATGAGCATGCTTTAGTGATGACAGATTTTATTTTTTTTACATGAAGTTGA
This sequence comes from Gavialis gangeticus, assembly GCF_001723915.1. Lineage (NCBI taxonomy): Eukaryota > Metazoa > Chordata > Crocodylia > Gavialidae > Gavialis > Gavialis gangeticus. The sequence continues at coordinate 22,017,252 of NW_017729001.1, forward strand.
TTTGGGAGAATATTTGCAAATACTTGTGTGTATAGCTGCTTGTGATGCCTTATTTTTGTCCTCCCTGTTGAAGAGAAATGCAATTCATATTGATACATGGTCAGAAACTGGATGAACAGGAAGTTTGACATTTTGACAACTTCTTGAAGGAGCCGGGGCCCATGAGGCAGTAAAATTATAAAACATTAGGTGCAAAGTTTTAGGGCCAAATGAGGTTTTCATTAACAACTGATATACATTGGCGTACTTTGAGCATCTTGCAATCCCCAACTGACCACTATTTTACCTAATGTCTCAGTTTTGAACGGCATATTGTAATGTGCTTGGTGCTGGGGTGGCAAAGCCGTCTCTCCTGGCCATCACGTAAGCCCCCTACTTTGTTGCCCCGCTTTGGCTCTGCAGGGTCCCACCCTATTATCTTAGCTGACAGGCCTTGATGTTATAAATTGACAGGGAGGCTGCTCCTAAAGGGGGGTTTAGGTGGTAGGCCCTTGTCTGGGCTGAGGCCTCCCATCCTTATCTCACTTTACTCTGGCTGAGCCCTTCTACCTGGAGTCTGTTGTCCCAGGACCGCCAGCTCCTGAGCCCCAGCTCTAGCCCTCGCAAGCTCCTCTGGTCTCACTCTCACGAGCTCTGGGCTTGCTTCCCTGTCTTTGTCATCTTTTATCTCCATCCTCTGTTAGACAGTAACGTAATTTCTGCAGGGCATGAAGTGCTGCACCCGCACAACCCCCCAGGTCACAGCCCTAGGAAGGGTACTATACTGATGGTCCTTGCCATAGCCCTGGGGCTCAAATCCACCACTTCCAGCCACTCCAGATCCTCTGGTTTAAATAAAACATGAGCAAGCAAACAAAGGGTTTCCCTCCCAAGGTTAATCTTGCCCTGCAAAAGCTCCACCCCAAAGGCCTGAAGCACTTCTCGTTTTTTGTTCAAGGTGCAGTTTCTTTCAATTGCCCTGCAGCTCAGACTCCTTCCTTTGAGCTGCCTGGCCTAGCTCTGTCTCCTACAACCAGACTGCCACCACCAGCTCCGGCCTTGTGCTTATAAATCTCTTCCTGGGTCACCTGGCCCCATGAAAATACTTAAGTGTCTTGAAATAAACGTTCTGTTATTCTGAGTCAGGGCACAGCTTCACAAAAGAGCAATCCTCCAAGAGACCCATCACATATCCATATCACAAACTAGAAGCCTAGGTATACCATAGACATCAATTGACCCATCAAGTTGTAGCTAAGTAATCACTTCCTATGTGTTTGAAAGCAGTCACTGCTGGACATGTTCAACCACCGATACAATCCCAAACAGCATTGTTTGTCAAATGCATAATTTTCCATTTGGTTGCTGCTTCAGGCACTAGAAATTTTTTAAATCATGTCTACTGTGCAGAAAAGGATAAGATTTCTGGCAAAGGTATGCACTTCACACTGTTATATGATTCGCAGAGATGCCTAATAAGATGCCTGAAGGGCATTCATGTTGACATTGCAGCTTGAGTAATCAAGTTGAGTTGATTTTTCAAGGCTTCCTGTTTTCTCTGCAGAAAACTTCTTAGGTTTATCTTTCAGTGATTGATGTTTGGTTTCTAAATGTCGGAGCAGCTTCAAATGTTTCATAGTTGGCAGGCAGCACTTCAAGAACATGCTATGCACCGTGGTTTCAAATCAATTGGTGCAACACCCCAAACAGTTTATCATTGTGTACATGGGTTATCTTTTTGTCACCACTTACAATTGTCTCTTTTACACAACAACCCCTGCCTCTTCCTAAATCTCCCACCTGCTGGAGCTGAGTGTGTGTATTAGATGCCCAGTTGTGCACTTGCATGTTAGCAGTTGGCCCTGTTGGGTG
>NW_017729001.1:22024102-22040084 GCF_001723915.1 Gavialis gangeticus
AGGGAGTCTCAGTCGGTCCCAGGTGCTGAGTCAGTGCTGGATATTCTAGCAGAGATTTTCACTGGGTTCCTACCCATTGCACAGAGAGAGAAACTCCTGCTCTCCAGGCATCAGCAGGTAGTCAGGAAGCAGCATGCAGAGACAGCAGCAGCACAGGATGAGGAGGCAGAGAGGATATCTGGGCTTTCCTGGTGAGGAGTCACATATGTGCACCTAGGGAAGCAAGAAGGAAGGGTACATAGTTTACCACGATAAGGAACCTGCTGAGAAATGTGCTGTTAGAACCTGCTTTAAACAGAGGTAGATGCTGAGGTTCAGTGACATGCTATGTTAACAGCTGTGAGCACAAGTACTCTGTGCCATACTGTATTTAACAGAGATGGGATTCTTTGCATAATGTAGAGCAAAGCATGTGCATACATACTTACGGGTATACGTTTAAAACTATATTTTATTAGAAAAGTTCTAGCAGGTTTCACACCCTGCTGAACATATATGATGAATTTCTCTTCGGGGTTTTCTTCTTGCAGCAGTGTGACGGCCTGAAAGAGAAAAAACATTGAAAGGTTTACATTGTGTATCTATATTTAGTATTGTTTTATGTTGAACACAATTCTTATCATCCATTTTTGTTACCTGGCTTCTCTTATTCTAATAATATGGGGCCCAGAGCATTGTTCCAACGAGGAAAGTTTTCAGCTGCCAGGTTTCAACAGAAACAAACACCCATAGGATATCTTGGCAGTTCCCAAAGACAATCTCTTGGTCTGATAACTTTTTCTCCCACTGTTATCAATTTGGAAGTAGTTCTTATAAGCATTTCAATTAACATCATCCTTCTATATGGAGGGAAAGAAAGCACTTTTAAATGCTGGACTAATGAAAAAATTTTGTCTTGAGGTGACAAAAGGACATTTAATTGAATTAGCTGTGTTTTGGGCATGTCCCTTCTGCACAAAGCTTGGTGCATTATTTCTTTATAATGCTGTGACTGCATGGTGAAATATCAAGCTGAACAACCGGAAGTTATATGCAGAAATATCCTAATTAGGGATGTCTAGATTGGAATGTGATTAGCTCTGAGGATGGCAATTAGATATTATTTTTTTAAGGTATTGTGTAATAGTGCAAGGGACTTTCCAATCAACAATATCTATTCCACAGAGCTTAAGATGATGGATGATAATGTTAGTCACTGATCTATTATTTGTATTACCATAGCACTGAGGAGCTTGAGTAATGAGCAAATCCTAGGTGATCTTAAAACACAAAGCCAGCTGCTTCTCTAAAGAGCTGACCATATATAAGAAGAGACAGCAGACGGGTACAAACTGGGGGAATAAAAGGAAACAATGGCCATCTCTAGGACTCCAGGCCCACTGCTGACAAAGCCCCAAGCATCTCAGAGCAGACATGAGCACTCTCCCTCCACACAGCTCATTCTCAGGCCCTCCAAAGCTGTCTACTCTGCCTAACCACTGATCCTTGGTGCATCTGAAATGGAAGTGAATGCGTGGGGCTTATTTTGTCAGCAGTGGTATGGAGGTTGGAAGGGAAAGTGTATAGACAGGCCCAATGAAACCATCTTGGTCAGCAAGAGCTCATCACATTTTCAGTCTAATTGCCGTCAATTTTTCATAGGCTTTGCAGCAAAGGAGGACTTGGAGGGAGGCATCAACTATGCAATGGGATCTATGGAGGAGAGCCAACCAGTGTTCACATAGAGCCTCAATGACTTTTGTGCCATTGAGTGGGTCCAGGGAGCCACTTGCACTGATCCAGTTACAAAATTGGGACCTTGGGTTTTCTATTGGATTTTTCTGGTCCTATCTGTGCTCAATTTTCCTTTTTTATTCATTCAAACTTTAAAGCAGAGCTAATTCTATTTTACTGGGCTCCTGAAAAGTATTTTTGAATGACTAGATCCTGGTGCTGTTCTGTGCTCCAAGAAGTGTGTGTATAGAGGGGGAAGACCTTACAAACAAAGCGGGTTACCTTCAGTTCTAACCTGTCCATCACTTGTGATTGTTTCTACCTGGCACTGAACTGTCACAGCATGTGTGCAATGATGACTTGGTATGTAGCTTTCTATATTGTTGCCTTAGGTCTGGTCCATACAGAGGCACTGCGAATTTTACTGGGGAATAAGTAGTTGTCAGGCTGAAACGGAATACATCTAAATGTTGTTAATGTAAAAATGAAATGAATGCTCTTCTTAAGGCAGTCGCTCATTCCTCAAGTTCCCGTCTGCTGAAGTAATCTATGTTCAGTGCCCTAGTGGCTTCTGGTTAAGAACACAGATTTCGAAATATTGGATCAGACAGCTGGTTCGTGTTCCAGAGGAAAATGAAACAACTCCATCATGCACCATAGGTGTCTGGTGTATTTTGGGGAATTTAATTAGCTTCGGTGAGATCATATTTGACTTAGGATAAGCAGTAAAATTTTTTGGCAATTTGGACTGGATCATCCAGTTAAAGTATACAGTATTTTCATTGCATTGTGCATATGGGTAACAGCCTCTAATGCTGATATGTTCTGCACATAATTCAGAATACAGTTTTTTCTTGTTCATCTTTCTTTCCTCCCTACCTCCCTTTTTAGGAATCACTGTGGGTAAGTTGATTTTTCTATTGTTTCATCTTAAACTGTAAAGCAATGAATCCCACTGTCTAACAGCTTTCATACCTTATTTTCCTAGGGACTGTGGCTATGTCTGCACTGCTACTTAAAGTCAACCTTAAGGTTGCTGTAAGGCACCCAGATGCCTACCATCTACTCTGGAAACCCTTAAGCTTGTTTTTCAGCAGCAGACCAGCCATGGAAACTGACGGCTAGGCCCTTGGATTGAATTTGCTCCTAATCTGCCTCTCTTTGCAGTATGTTTGGAACTTACTTAGGTGCCAGAAACAGGCAGCGCAGGGCTGTTGGCTACCAGCAGCTAGCCTGTGCTCCCTCTTCTTGACTTCTATCCCTTATACACCATGCTTCCTCTCTCTGCTGCCTGTGATTTGAGCCTGGGACAGAAGGACAGACAAGAAGTGGGTGAACTGATTCCTAGAAGGGGTCTACCTGAAGAACAAGAAGCCATGGTTTGGACTGCTTCAGTATGGGCCTCAGGGTGAGGTATAGCCAGGGAGTGGTGGCTTACATAACTTAGGCTTAAATATTAGTTTATACCCTATCTCTCTCTCCCTCTGAGCTGGGCCAAAACGAGAGAGGAATACAGACAATAATCATTGTAGCAAATTTACATGAAGCATCCAGTTCAGGATGGAATTTAGGGCCAAATTTGCATTTTTCTCAATTTTTGAGAGAGAAGGAAATATGCACGTAGAGGACTGCATTGTAAGAAAGTTCTAGATGAATGTTTTTCAACCTCTTTTCATTTGTGGATCCTTAAAACATTTTGAACGGATGTGCGGCCCCCTTTAGAAATTTCAAATGGAGGTGCCAGATCCCTTTGAATTGTAAAGGTGGACATTCACATACTTTTGATCATAGTCATCTTTATGCAGACCCCTTAGAGAGAGTCTGTGGACCCTCAGGGGTCCAAGGACCACAGGCTGACAACCACTGTTCTAGATGCTCACTGGGTTTTTTTTCATAGATTTCATATAGATTTCTCATAGACATTAGGGCTGGAAGGGACCTCGGAAGATCATCGAGTCCAGCCCCCCACCCAAAGGGCAGGAAGTCAGCTGGGGTCATAGGGTCCCAGCAAGATAAGCATCCAATTTGCTCTTGAAGGTGTTCAAAGTAGGTGCTTGAACCACCTCTGATGGGAGGCTGTTCCAGACCTTGGGGGCTTGGACAGTAAAGAAATTCTTCCTTATGTCCAGCCTGAAACGGTCTCGCAGTAGTTTATGACCGTTCAACCTCGTCATCCCTTGGGGCGCTCTGGTGAACTAATGTTCCCCCAGATCCTGGTGGTCACCCCTGATAAACTTATAGGTGGCCATCAGATCACCCCTGAGCTTGCACTTTTCCAGGCTAAAGAGCCCCATGGCTCTCAGCCCGTCGTCGTAAGGTCTATTTTCCTGACCTCTGATCATGCGCGTGGCTCTTCTCTGGACTGTCTCAAGCTTCTCCACATCCTTTTTGAATTGTGGAGCCCAAAACTGGACGCAGCACTCCAGTTGCGGCCTCACCATGTTTGTGTGCATGAAAGATGCCCAAGAGGTCCTTTCTGTTCCCACCTGACTCTCCATAGGGTCTGTAAAGCATTATACTTTGGTTAATGATCTTTACCATAGTTAGAGAACTATGTATTATGTATGCAGACTTTTCTATAAAATTTAACAGCGATCACTGAAAGCCTATATCCTGACATCTGTTACGCTTGCATCAATCTGAAATTATTCCAGTGAAGTCATTTGTGGTGAGATCAGAATCACTGCCCAAACTCCTAGCTACGGGAGCTGCCTAAAGAAAAGGTCAAAGGTCAGGTCAGAAGGCCCATCAGGCTAGTGTTGCTGAGGCACACAGGTTTCTGTAGGTAGCGGCACACAAGGTAGTGGTGTAGCTGCCTTTGATTTTTGAGCTTGAACAAGCAGATCCCTATTTATAATTGGGTTGCCTGGGCCATTTGTATGAGTGAAGCAAGGCTCAAACTCACATTTCTTGATATGTGGGTAGATGGCCCCAATGAACTAACGAGGGCTAGCTGAGCCCTAGCCTGCAGGGGCATGACTCGGTGAGGCTTCTGTCCTGCAGCTGAAATAAGTAGCCTAATGAGCCCTAGCCCTTTCCCTTTGCTTGTTTTTTTTTAAGGAACCCCTCCAGCACCTGAGCCTTGCTGCACAGCTTACTGGTCTCCAGTTCTTGAACAGCTCCAGTCCATTCCTCTGAAGTCCTGATTTCTGGTTAAGCCTCTCATTCAGTGTTTGGACTTGGGTTTGATCTTAGTCTACTTTGTGATCTCTGATCCCTGGTTAGTCCTCTGGTTTGGTTTTGGACCCTGGCTTTGGTTCCCATCCCTTGTTTGGAACTCGGACTGCCCTTGACTGCTCCCAATCTGTGGCTTGTCCCTGCAACCCTGCTGGTCCTCACTCCTGGCTCCACACACTAGGCCTGACTCCCTTGTGAACTGTGAGATGACCCATGGGAGGAAGGTAAGCTTGTTATTTCCTTGCCTCTCAGTTTTTAAATGGCATAGGTGAAATTTAGGACAAAAGATGGATAGAGCATTAAAAGTAGCATAAATGGAACAGTGTTTTTAAATTGTTTAAAAGGAGACTAGGGACAGAGAACATCTTATCTGGACAGACCAGATGACTGTTACTTCAAGTGAGTTCAGATATAAACCAAACATCTGTAGTGGCAAGGACTGCAAATCCATAAAGCTGACATCATTCCTAATGGGACACATGAAAAACCAGTTATTACTAATTAATATAATAATATCATAATAACTTTACAGTAATGTTGATAAATGGCATCCTTACTACAAGAAATGCACTCCGTACCTCACTAGAAGCTCGATGATTGCTTTGCGAACTTGAGTGGGTTCTACGGTATCACTAGTCAGGTAATGATATAGTTAAGCCAGGGCATGTGCCAAACAGGATGAGGGATGATATCAGCACGTGCTTAGAGTTTTGTGCGTTAGCCACTGTTCTATTTCTAGTAATGTTCCTTTGTGTTTCTGTTAATGTTATTGATTTTTTCCTCCTTATTGTCAGGGATTCTTAAGTTCCTGTATGCCCTAGGTGGGAAGCTGCCAGTGCTAAAACTTCCCATCTCTATAGCTTCTAAATGAGATGCGTTGCTCTTGCTGGGTGCCAATGGCTGCCAGCAAAAGTGTTAATTCATCAAGTTATGTAGTAATGGAGCTCTGTTAACTATGTCTGTCTGCTTTTGCCAAGAAGTAGATCAATGGGAGGCTTTTCATTTCAAAGGTGGGAGAGGGGGGGATGTGCGCACACATACCTAGCAGGCAGAAGATAAAGAGCAGTTCGTTGAATTTGTAGCTGAGCATCTTGTGAAGCTGAAGCTCCCTGATGAAACAGGTGATTTGAAGGTTCTCAACATGGCTGGTCAGAAGGCAAGCTGCAGACGTGGTGCTGGGCTGTATTCTATTTACAGTCTATGCTGGAGGGCCCCTAATCGTTCACTGACCTTCAAGCTGTGAATGGAGATAGGAGAAGGGGTTCAGCAAGTCTGAACGGGGAAACGCATGCTGGAAGCAGCCTTGTTAAATGAACTTGGGTCTGGCAATGCTGTTGAGAGGGTTTGTCTCTCTAAAGCTAAAGTTTGCTTGGGCATAGGGAAATTTAGAACAGGGGTGCTCAACCCCCAGCCTGTGGGTCATATGGCCTCCAGTGTTGTCATCTGGCACAGGGATCTGCTGGGAGCCCTGTGGGGCATAGTCCTATGTGCTGTATTAAGCACTTGGGGCAGCATGAGCCCAATCCCAGTGCATGTGACTGGGCAGAGGCAGTGCAGTGTCCTAGGGCCTGGTCCCAGCAGGCAAGGGGGACAGATGGCCCTTAGCCCCCAGGGCCTGATTCCAGTGGATTGGTCCCATACCTCTCTTCTGGCCCATGGGCTAAAAGGTTGAGTACTTTAAAGTATGTTGCTTTAGAAGACCCAAGCCAACATTTTGAGCTCTTTGAAGTCCTTTTAACTTCCAAGGAGGCTGAGTAGGTTGGAGAATGAGGCTCTTAAGAACAGAGTTTTCTTCTGCTGCCCAAAGTCTTTATGCTATTTTTCTTGGCTTTGGTAGTGTTTGGAGTCGGGACAGGGCAGAAGGAGAACGGGTTGCAGTACCGGGCTAAGGTGTGAGCTCCCTCTTTTCTCTCAGCTCTCACTCATACAGCTAATGCCATGTAATTTGTCTGCTTTATGCACTTAGTTTTTGGAGCATACCATTTTGGATCAATTATTGGCTTCATTGTCTCAGAATTTTATTGGAAAAATGCCAGCAGGGTTTGGAAGGGACCACAGGAATAAAGTGCCATCAGACTGCAGTATGAACAATCTGCCTGTGTAGGCTGATAAAGCTGCATCTGCCCTATTCCTCCCAGCAGCTGTTCATTCTATGAATTTGGGATTATATTGCTTTGCATAACTCTCTGAGCTCAGTCCTTCCTTGCAGTGGAGAGGAGTTTTGCCAGTGATTTCAATGGAGACTGGATAGCTCCCTCTCTGTTGGAATTAGCAGGACCTTATTACATTGGTTTGAAGCCTGTCATTAGCCTGTTAGCACTGTTGGTTCTTATTCTATTCTTATAGCTGTTGATTAACGCATTATCCGAGGGCTTCTGCTTTGGTGCCAGTATGGCTTTGTTTATAAATATTTCTACTCGGTCCCACCATTTATTTGTCTGGAACTCTCTCAATTTTTGTGATTTTTTTTTTTTTTTTTTAATATAAGCAAACTTATTTTAATATCAAAACTAGCAACCTTTTCACTTCATCTTCCTGTTTACATGGTCATTAATTTTTGCATGTCTGAACTTTGAGGCATTGTTAACTATAATGGAAAGACCTGGCTGGCTTGAGTAATGTGCAGGAACTGAATAATATTCCTCTAAAGAGTTTGTGGTTCTTCTAATGGCCCTCCCCCTCTATATTTCAGAAGCAGCAGAACAATAGCACTTGTATGTGGCTAAGCAAATTGTTGCATATGTACATAATACACACAGTGATTTGGACCCTACTGTTCCCATATCAAAGATCTTCCAAGCACTAATATCCACTGGAATAGCATCGATAAGGCACTTTTGGTTTCTGTAGCCAACAACAAACAATGGAGTGGAGTACTGACAGTCGCATCCGGCTGCCTTTGACTCCCCAACCCAAATAAGCAGGTGACCCCTTTTATTTATTTATTTTTTTAAAGCCTTATCTCTCTCTGGAGAGGGGGAGCAGGTTTTGGTTCAAATCTAAAGCAAAGCTTGACCTCCCGTCTCTGGATCCACAGAGATTCCTTAACCGTGTAATTCCTCACAGCACACTTCTTATGTAAAGAAGAAAAGATGCACTTTTTTTGTCTAGCACTTGGCATCACCTTCCCCTATCTTAAATAATCTAGCTGCTCAATTTTTTTTTTTTTTAAATCCTCCCTGCTTATGGAGAATTTGGCTGCTCTGTTGGATTCATGTCTTATTCTTTGAATCGGGCAGTGTGGTCTAGAAGTTTTTTGAGTCGCAGACTCGTGTTCTAATCCTGAGTCCAGCAGTGATGCAGTGCAACATGGAGGATCACGTGGGTCCAGATTTCCCAGCCTTTCATCCGGTTGCATCTGGATGGGATGCTGAGTTAGTACACTTACTTATTTCAATTATTATTTCCATTGACAGTGCTGAAGGCCTATGTTTTTGAAGACCATCCTTTAGTTCTGTGTTTCCTGAGGTTTTTGGGTCTTCAATTTAAGATACCTATGGATGGATTTTGAGAGGCTGAGCACCTGACTCCAGGTGTCTTCAACAGGAGCTACACATACTTCCAAATACTTAAGGCTTGATACCTTCAAAAAGCTTACATGGAGGCTCTGGAAATAATTAGGCCTTACTTCTCAGTGTCTTAGTTTATGTGTCAAAAGGAAGCAACTCATCCTCACCAAGTGGTTTGAGAAGCATAGAGCTGTATAAAAGGAGTTATTTAGTCTGCCCATAAAGTGAACATGTCACACTTTCACGGAAAGTGTTTTACTTATTTCTGTCTTTCAATGCAATGTTCTTTTTTATATCTGATTTCCTGATAAACTCCTATATTTATAATTAAGAAATGCAAAACCCTAGAACTCTTGGTTCAGAGATGATACCTTTTATTAGACCAACTAAGAAATCGCAACAAAAAAAAGAAAAAGAGAAGATATTTTTCTGCAAGTGTTTGAGTTCACACACCCTTCATCAGGCTCAGGGAAAATTAAAGATGGTAAAAAGTCCCCATAGGTAGGAAATAAATTTCATTTTTGCACAGAGGGTGATGAAGATGGAAGTCTGTCCCTCTGGGTCCATGAGAGTGTCTTTTGTGAGTTGCTCTTTGTTGTGCGGATCAGGCAGGGTTCCTTCCCTGGTGGTGTCAGATGGCAGAGAGGCAGGGTGGTGTAGAAATCTTGCTTGTTCATCAGTGAAGTTTAAAATCCAAAAATTGGCTAAAATTTGGCATCGTCCATGTTTCAGGGATGTATTTGGCAGCTGTGTTGGTCTGAGATGAAAAGAAATGCAAAACTCTAGAACTCCTTGTTCAGAGATTATACCTTTTATTAGCCCAACTAATAAATCACAAGAAATTTTTTTTTTATCATTGGTATTTTATTATAAGGATTTCCAAAAGTGTTTTCTCAATGATGTTCTAGTAATTCAGATCTTGCTGCTCAAGTTCTCTACTGAAGGTGCCTATGGATCATGATATCTGGTTTTTAAGACAACTGTACTGACTTCTAGCCATAGATCATTACAGGACTTGGATTTTAAATCACTTGTAATGGTTTTGGCCCCTCCTAAGCACATCTGACTATCATTGGAAAACAATACCGTTTTCACTCCTTTAATAAAACTGCCATATATGTAGAGCTATATTTCTACAGGAGAACATGTCCTTGGGGGTTATTCTTGTTCCTTGCAGAATATTGTGGTAGCTCCTGAAGCACAAGGTATTTCAGCACTCATTAAAACGGGATTGAAAGAGAACAGGATAGGTAAAGTGGTGGTATGAAAAGTTCACAGTGAAACATGGCAATGGTCACTTGCTTTCAAGTTTTGATACCAAAAACTTTGCCAATGGTTATCAAATTTCCATATCCAGAACCTACAAACTCTGCTTCCATAACTTAGGGCATGTTTTTTCTTGCAGGTTAATTACATGTGCAGCATTCTCTTCTGCCCCAGACTTAGCACTAAGCAAAAAACCCCAATGTTTTCCCATCTCATAAAACAGATTTCCAGTATCTTCCCCTTCTACACCAGGGCAAACGCTTTAAAAAGTGTGTTTAGCAAAACACGAGAAAACAAAACTGGAACAAAGAACAGGCTGATGGTTGGGCACTTGATGTGGGACATCCAAGGTCAAATCCCTGCCTGGTTCACAGTACAGATATAAACTTGATTGTCATACACCTTGGATGGCTATTTGGCATTCTGAAGTGGTCATTCTCTTTCTCTCTCTCTGATTTTTGACCAGAAATTTGGATCTGAGAAATGAAAGTTTTATTATCCCTCTTACGTTTCTGTGGGAAATCTCCACCTTTGAAGAGTCAACATTGTCCAATGGCAACAAAACCAAAAAAGCAATAAGAACTTTGCTCCAAAAAAATCCCTGACTGGTTCTTCAAGGTGTGTCAGATAGTGGCTCGCTTCACACATTTGACTTTCAATGGAGGGATTTGGTTTGTGGCTTGTGAAGAGCAGTTTGTGGCTTTTGTTAAAGATACCAAGAATAGATTCTATACACTGCTGTGGAAATAAAAACTTCTCTTCCTACTGTTGAATATTTGTAGGAATGTACCCCGTAACGTTATCCAGGGATGCCCAGAGGGGATTCTGAAACATCTTAGCATTTATGCTAACAGAGGGATCTGCATGGTCTCGCTTTTCAACTCCAGATGAACTTGAAAAGGCTCAACATTTGAGAATCCTTACAAAGGCACCCTATCACTTACCATTGGAAATCCTTCATGGTCACTAACTAATGAATTTCACAAAGCTCTGGAGGGTGACTAAAGGGATTTGTATTTTAATATAAAATCCTTAACATCCAAGTTGAATATGCAACTCCAGCCCAGGCCCGTAATGAGAGAGATTACTGTCTGATGGTTGTTGGGGTCCTGGGTGGAATGGGTCTGATGTTGGCCTATAGCCCTTTGTATTATTACCACAAGTCATCATGTTTGAGGACAATATCTCTTGGCTTTGTAATGGAGACAAACCAACCCTTAAATCTGGTCAGTCCACATTAGGGCTGCACTATGTTAGTGCCATCTGGAGAAGCTTGCACTGCCATTGCTGAATACTGGAAAACTAAAAATAAAAAATTGACTAGTGATGACAAAATACTTAATGTAAGCACTGGTATCATATCTTGCTAACAAGAACTTATCTCTGGCTAACAGAAGCCTAAGTGATACCCTCTTCCCACCTGTGTAGCATTTCTTTACTGAACAGAAAACTCATAACCAGTTCCAATGCCACATCAAAAAGACCATCTTGGAGATCTTCAATGATCTTGTTTTTTGTTTTTAAACCAGCATTTACTAAAGCATATCATCACTGTGGTGGTGCTGTTTGGTTTTTCAATTTGTATCCAACCCTTTCCCACAAAGAGTCATATATACTATTTTCCCTACTTCAACAAGTGAATATCATCAGGTTTTTGTCAAGCAGACAGATGTATGCTGAAGTAGTTTATCTGGGAAAACAAGTCATTAGATTTACCATCAGCTATGACCTGGCCCTGTAAACCTTTCCCAAAAGCATAAGCCTATCTTCTCATGGAGAATTTCTTGCTGTCTTGGCAAGCTAGTGAAGAAATTAAAAAAAAAAACCTCTGACTTGCATCCACAAAGCCTGTTCTTGACACAGCTCCCTTCTTTTCCTTATTTTTATTGCCAATTTAATCTGTGTCTTCACTGAAGATAAACCTTTGGAAAACACATTTTGTTCTCCAAAAGGAAGATCATCTTAATTATGAGTCTTAAAATTCAGGCTGCCAAAAAAGTAATGCCTCCTCTCTGTGCTTTCTACTTGTATAGTAATCTCCTGTGACTGCTTTTTTGGAGTCTGATGAGTTCATTCTTTCTTTTGAGACTTTCTGTTCTCAGTAGACACAGATAACGGTGGCATTTTATCCCTTCTACCATCAACTCAAATTTGCATTTTTATATTAGTCTTGTCTATGAGGAGTTTCATTTGTTTCTTGTCCTTAATCCATTGTGGAAATGTTTCATTTTTCCTTTGCTAGTTGCTATGCCACTTCTGAATACATTTAAGGATACAGGGATCAAATCCGTTACACAACAGAAACGTGTGCATTGAAATGCTGCGATAAAGCATCTTGTAACAGTGAGTATTTGCCAAATTACCCCTTTAGTCAAACACAGTGGAGTCCACTTAGAATGAACTTAGAAATAATGAAACTCCATTTACAGTGAATCACCATTAAAATCCCAAATAGTTTCAGGCAAATTGTGTTTTTTGTTAAAGTGAGATTTGTTTTGTAGAAAAAAAATCCTTATGAGCTAAGTTCTGAAATTCTTGTGTATGTTATACTTTGGTCTTTCTTTGGGCTAATCTCTGAGTTCATCTGAGGTTATGTTTCAGAGGTGGCAAAATATAGGGTGATCACCTTATTTTTAAGGAAATCCAGGACACTGCCCTCTTCCTCACACAGGTGAGCAGTGCTGCTGCAGGCAGAGGCAGGTGGGCAGGGGCATGGGGCATAGTTATAGATAGACAGACAGATTGTAAAGCTGGAAGAGACCTCAGAAGATCATCGGGTCCAGCCCCCTGCACCAAGCAGGAAAGACAGCTGGCGTCAGGTGACCCCAGCAGGGTGACTGTCTTAGTCTTCTCTTGAAAAAGTAGTCAGCTAGAAAAACATTTATAATATGAACTCCGTAGTCTCTCTCCACTGCACATCCTTTTCTTCCATAAGACCTCGCACACCTATTCTGCAAGGCTTATGAACAGATGCGATACTTCCGCTTCCTTTTTTTAAAACATCACGGCCAAAAGCGCAAAGACCGATTCCTGCCCATAGGTTTGTGTACAACATATAAAACACACAAGAAAATCCAGGATTGTCCCAGCTAAACCAGGACTGATGGTCACCCTAGCAAAGTAAAATATGAGTAAGCATTTGGGGATTTGGCTTTTTTTCTTCATTAGAGGTCAGGGTGGATTTGATTTAAATCAACTTGATTTAAATCACTGGTCAGGAACCCTCAAATTAATTGTTGTTCCATTCCTCATCCTCAAAGCAGCTTCCTCCTGAGAGAGAACACTTGTCATGATGTTTCATTTGGGCAACAAGGCCTTGCATCTCTTTGTTGTGCTGTTTGCATTTTGGATGCATGCCTATCTTACCCACAAGTGGAGGAACTTCATTAAAATATTCCCAAACAGGGTCTTTCTCATGGTCTGGCAAGCCTGCTGCCATGATAAGTTTTCCCTTCTACCATACCATTCCCTCACTAGATCTCAAATCAATGGAGAGGCTATGCTCAGAAACTTATCCCTCAAGACTTCCGGAATATTCTGCTCAAACATGTTTTTCCTTTGTTTCTACTGCCCCTACCTCCTTGCATTTTATCTCCAGACTCCTCCTCCTTGCCCAGATCTACTCCCCCCCTCAACAATCCTCTATTAATTTAAGTTCTTGAAACTTCATACTTTTAGAGAGAGGTAAGGGCTTGACTCTGTGTACACAAATTTGCAGAAAAACAAGGGGGCTGATGGTTAGGTAATCAGGTCTGTTGTCTCTTATCTCCATATTCTGCTAGATACATTTGTACTTCATACTTTGATATATAGACAGATAGATATTCTAAACTCTACTATCTTTGGAGACACAAATCCACAGTTTGAGAATGGAAACTAGGAGTCACAGAGATGCTTACTGGGATCTTCTAGACTGAGCACTCAGTCCCATGAGGTAGAGTGGTTTTCTTTAATCTTACTAATCTATAGAGAAGCCTCTGGAAACCCCAGAAGATTGGGCTCCTAATATAGTCCATGGCCTGTTTTGACCTGTTTATATCACTTTTCTGAAAAAGTTACATGAATATATTGTCTCAAATAGTATATAATTAGAATTTCCACCAGAAAACAATTTTCATTTTCTTATAAACTTTTGCCAAACTCGAGGATTTGGGTTGAAATGTTATACTGCCTCAGGCTGAACACTTTAGATATTTTTGACTTGATGTCTTGCTAGCATTTAAAAAAACGGTAAAAACGGCTACAGTTGTTTCACTGAATAGCTATAGTGCTGCCAGTCTTGGAACAAAGATGCCTTTAAATTTGGTAGAGTCATTACTTTAGAATCTGGAGTGCCCATGCTGGGCCCATGAAAATCCACCCACATTTGTCATCATTATAAGCCCTGAAAAGGATTACAACTGAACATTTTGTTTGCAGTACGCATATTCAAACCTAGAGCTCCATTCCAAGAAGAAACATTAAAACCCTTCAGTTCCTTCCATTTGATATCAATAAAAGAGCAACAGAGCCCAGGGATGCCAGAATGAAGGAGGGGTTGGAGTGGGGGTGGGGTGGAGAACCAGCTCAAAGAAGTCAACTAAATGGGATATATTGCACATTCATACATTACAGGACAGCTTGAGACTGATCACAATCTAAGAGCTACCAGAGCAGGATAATAAAAAGATCAGGGCTGCCAGTGCTTTCATGTTCGTCTGAAGATTAATGAAAACAAGATCACCTGCAGCAGAGGTATGATTTCTATGTGGCAAAGTTGACCAAGTATTCAAGGATTCAGAATTCTCCTTCTCATCTCCTTTATTGAAGGAACTCTGTAGTGCCTTCTATGATATGTCTTTCTGCATACTAAACGCCCAGAATGTGTACTGAACAACCCCAGGGAGCTGGTAAGCAAGAGTCCCTTCTGCTTTACTTATGAGCTGAGGTAAGCAGTGAGCGGATGACCAATTAAGATAGAAGCAAGAGGTCGTTGCAGTTTGGTTTCTGAAGGGGTCGCAGCATCCAGGAAGAGGACAGAGTGGAGAGGTCCCTGCAGAGGATTGGGGAACCTGCTGCAGCAGAGGGCCAATGGCTCATGGAGCAGAAGACCAGCAGCTGCAGCACACGGCAGAGGAGCAGGGAGTCTTCTGGGGCAGAGCATGGGGGGATCAGAGGATGGGAGCAGCCAGGGAAGCTGCAGGAGTGTCATGGAAAAAGACTGAGGGACTAAGAGTGTAAAGGTGCAAGCTAGGTGATTTTAGGTGTAATATACAACATATGAAATGCTTTGGGGACTGTGGCAAGGGCAAGAACATGAGTGATGGGTATAGTCTACACTGGAGCACCAGACACTAGCTTACAAACACCCTGCATGCTAAGTAGATTACGTGAGAACCCCTTTAGCTTGTTAATTATGTTGCAGAAAAAATGAACTTGTCTAGCAAAGAAAAGAAGATGTCACTTCAAATTTGTGGCTCAGACTTGGCGTAACATCTTTAGAGGTCAAAACTCTGTTATCGACTAAAGCAGCAGCCATGACCTCCTGTCTTGTTTTCCATACAATTCTTTGGCAAATTTTTCCCTTCACATTACCAGAAAAAAAACCCCAAAACAGTTGAGTGTCATATTCATTATGCATATTCTGTTTGAAACAAAATGCTTATTTTTAATAGGACAGTATTTTATTTGGTGTGGAATTACCATGAATATTTGTCTTTTCTCCCAATTAATCACATACACATGCAATAACATCCTTTATAGTGAAATGTTTTTAATTGGCTACAGACAGAAAAAAACTTGGCTGGATTTCCAGTGGAATGGGAAGCCAAATACAGTAGTTACCAGCTGCTAGCAATTCTTTCTCAAACCCTGATAATATGAGAAACTCTGCTGCAATTTAGTGGCAATTTTATGTAAGGTTATTTACAGAAAAAAGCCAGTATTTCTTCATCTTCGCCTGAATCAATAAGATGTTCTGAAGACATGTTCATTTACTCTGAGCTCAATGCAGCACAAACTAATCAACTAGATGTGTTTTAATAAACCACTTTAATCAAAAAAGAGCATTCAACCTCTTGTCCTTGTTGGATAACTTCTACTAAATGTTAGATTCTGTTGCCCAAGCCCCTGCCATAAAATATCTTCGTGACAAGGCTAGAAGAGAAATATTTTTACGGCCTCTGATACCGAAGCATGGGGGGTTATTTGAATGACAGGGTAGATCAACATTGCTACACTAAACACAGAAATCCAGAACCCAAGAAAAATGGGAAGATTGTGGTTTGATTGCTTTTCCAATAAAGTGGGGAGAAAGGTAAAAGGCTTAGGTGGCCTGA